>NC_140589.1:1509198719-1510398719 GCF_964204655.1 Triturus cristatus
GCATCCACATCAAGATGGTTACGAGTCTCAGTGCTTCTGGAAATAATAACTTTACCAGTGGCCCACTCTGGTGTACAGAGTCACCACAGTGCACCATTGCGGGTTCATCCAGTCCCACACGGTACTTAACCCCCAGCTCAGTCTCTGGCAGCCCTCTCTTGGATACTGGGGTCACCAAGCCAATACTGCACACGTACAACAACCTGATTGGTGCACAACCTCACTAAGGAAATCCTCTTGCTGAGGTCCTCATTGGAACTCACTCCCTCCAAAGTTCTCCTCTTCCTCAAAGGCCACACTTGCCATGGCAAACAGGCAGGCGTTATTTCTCTAGGCTCCAGGGCTGGTGGTCTCACTGTCCTGGGTGATGTTCTCTCACCTAACAGGCTCCTGCCTCCAGTCCTAGTCACAGGCAGAAATCTTGCAGCGCTTCCGTTTCTCACATAGCCTGTCTGTTTGGTATGCAGACAGCAAAGTTCGGGGTCTCAACCTCCACTTCTTATAGTCCATTTCCGAGATACATGTAATTTAGATTCTAAGGGGCAGATTTACAAGCCCCTTGCGCCACTTTTGCGGCACTTTTAACATGGGAAAAGTGACGCAAAAGTGGCGCAAGTGCTTGTAAATCTGCCCCTGAGTATTTTAGGTTTTACATTGGGGTTCTGCTTCTTTTGAATTGGACACTTCTTTCTTTCTTCTTTCCTCATAAAAGACTGTCTGTTACAGCAGATAAGGCTCCAAAGCTGATATTTCCACACAACAATTTATGGGAGTGACCACAGTTCACACCTGGATGCCAGCCACAGTGAAATGTGCATCAAAGTTTAATCTGAAACCCCCTCCCTACTGTTTTGCTTATCAACCCCATCTCCTTTCCTGTGATGTGTCCAGGCTCCTTCCTTGTGACCTACCACTGAATCAAAAGAGCAGGCTTTGAAGTGTTTTTACCTGCTGTGTGTGTGTCCTAGCCAGCTCATAGGAAGGCAGAAATACATAAATCTGTCTGGTTGGATTCCTCTCCTCCTCAAGTCTTCACCCATTAGGCCTGGGCTTCCCAAAATGGAACTCAGGGCCCTCCATATAATGTACAATTGCAAGCACACTTAATTAGTGCACATTGACAGCAATCTTACTGTCCAACACTGTTACCTCCATGAATTGTACATTTACATGTACTCATGCATGCAGCACACACACTCAGCCTGTGCACACTGTTCAGCACAGAAGCTTATCTATAGATAAGCATGGTGTGTCATTTACAAACAGACAAACTGCTAGCACATACGCCTATTACATGAGCTGCACAAAACTTCACCCTTCATGCATTCCACTTCAAGCAAGCACACATACACCCAGCACATGCTGACATTGTGCACAAACTGCACAGCACTAAGGGATCTGATGCATCAATATTAGGAATAGTGATTACCTAATTGTGATTTTTGCAAATTGTAATTAGGTAATCGCTTGCCTAATGTAAGAAACTCATGGAGTTTCATTTAGCGATTCCTAGTGGGTCGCAAATCGACCTACCTCATGAATATTAATGAGGTAGGTCGCAATTTGTGTCAAATTAGGAATCGCTAAAATCACAGGGATGGTGCTCTGCTGGAGTCAGCAGACCACCATGTCTGTGATTGCTTTAAAAAAAAGCAAGCATTTTTTAAAAAAAATGTGCAAGTTTTCCTGAAAGGAAAACGGGTTGCATTTAAAAAAGAAAAATTATTAGGCCTGGGCTAAAATTTCGTTCCATTTGCGGAAATTGCGATAATTTGACATTTTCGCGTTCCGCGGAAAGCGCGAAAATGTCAAAATTTCCGCATTCCGCAGCTTGGCGATAATTTGTTTCTTGCTCGCGCTGTAAAATAATACATTCTTGCACGCGCGCGATCCCCTTACCTGAATCTCTGCGTTCGCCGACAAGTTTTCTTGATCCGGTCGCGTTCTCCATGAGATGTTGTATTGTTTTTAGCCATTTGCGCTGTCTCGCGACTGTTCGCGCTCGCAGTGACGTCATGCGTCGCGCGATCACGTCTTTCTTCTCGCGATCATGCACCGCGAGACAACTGAAAACAAGATGGCCGCGCCCGCGAGCAACCACATGGGTAAGTTGGCGAGCCGCAACCATGCAGAAAATCTCGTGAACATGCGGGAAAAAAACTTCTGCATCTTCGCGATATTTCCACGTGTTTGCGATAATTTTTAACATTTTCACGATATTTTGCGAAAGTGGATTTCGCAAATTCCGCCCACCCCTAAAAATTATACGTTTTCTTTTCATTTTTTTAAGAGCAGACAGTGGTCCTTGGGACCACAGCCTGCTCTTAAAAAGCATTTTTACTTTTTACGAACATTCACAAAGGGGAAGGGGTCCCTTGGGGACCCCTTTTGTTTGTGAATGGGTTACCAATGACTTGGAGTAAGTGGTAAAATGCAAATGTTTAGCGACCGCATTTTGGTCAATAAACATTCTTACATATCACTGTTTAGGTATTAGGCAGGGACGCCCTAAACATGGCGCTTCCTATTACCAAATTGCTATGTATTCACAATTCCAAACTGCGATTCAGTAACATATTACTGAATCACAGTTTAGGAATGATACATACCAATATGCATTTTTAGGGTCGCAAGCAGCACGATTCTGCGAATGCTTGATAGATCAGGCCCCTGATTTTTAGGCATACATACTCCCAGTACATGCGCTAACCACACACCCACTGCACAGTATTGCTCTATCGCTGTACTTTAACTTTCCCAGTCACCCACACATCCAGCTCAGAGTCACTTCTCCTGCACTATACAGCACTCCACATCTACCTGACATAAGCCAACAGGTGAGTTAAGCACACAGCAGTGGAACATTTAAAAAGGTGAGTGAGCTTGTAGGCCTCACTCCATTGACACAGGGTAAAAAGGTCCTGTTCACTACTACTGATCATTACACGGTATACTGCCACTACCACATTAATGCTGCTTAACTCCTGGTGAAGTCCGTAGTCTCCGCCACTATGAGGTTAGCACTTTCAGAGCCCAGCCAGGCCAACAAGACTGCAATCCATGAGACAGGCCTATGTCATAGTGCTAATGCGTGATTTGTGTTTGCCTATGACAAAAAATCAGCACTAGGTATCCAGACAACAGTACAGTTTGGCACTCAGAGTGGAGTACACGTCTTCAACCATGCAGAGGATATTTCCGACCCAACAGTTTGCGACTGGAATTCTGGTCCAAACCATTGAAAAGCTGCTAACTCACAAGTTGCTGTGGTAAATAATTCACAAAACGAAAGCAACCTCTCTTGGACACGTTCCCCTTTGGAAATCGGGGAAAAAGTTTCAGCAGAAGAAGGCAATGGCCCAGTGGACCACTGCCAGCTCTGAATGAAACTTTGAAAAAAATATTGAAAAAAATCCACTCCTATGGAAGGAGGTTTCAGTTCAGTCAGTCTTTATTCTGCTGTATACAGCCATAAAAGAATGCATTATAAAAAACATTTCAAAAAAAGAATACTACAATAAAATTGATAAGATACAAGCAATGATGATGATTCCATGACAATAACAGTTACAAATATCCAGGTATCAATCTATTAAAATAATTTGTCCACAGGCAGAGAAACATAATGCCTGGGTACAAAGATTAATTGGTGGATAAAGAGAGGAACATCTATATGCGGTTTCCCTATGGTTATTTATCACTTTCAAATTTCAGGATTAATCATTATAATGTATTGAGTCAATATATCAAAATCTTGAGGCCTGGGCACATTTTCTTAATAGTAATTTTCCAACGATATTCCGGAGCCAGACAGCGGAAGAGATCTACTTATAGACCATAAGGCAGACAAATTCGTCTTTTAGAAGCAAAAGATAATGTAATGCAGCTTTCTAATATTTAAAACTCTTAAGATTGGTTTTAAAAAAAACACGTCTTGGGTTAATATAAAGTTTACAAAAGAACATAAAGTGCAAGGTGCTCTGGACTGACTCTGAATCACATGGGCACAAGTCAAGTTTGGAATCACAAGGATATGAGACCAGTAAGTGAGAAATTCCCATCCTAAACCTTATAAGATAAAACATTTTGACATGAGTAAGATAAAAAAAAAGATAGGGTTCAGTGCCTAGAGAACAAACTAACAATGTATGGTCAACAGCCCTTTTCTTTACCATCTCCCGATTGTCTATAGTCAAATAGGAGTATGTTAAAAATTCTCTTTTCTACTTCGCTCTTGTTATTTTAGCTATATTTCTGGGGCTGTCGAGACAATCCGAAAGACCCAGTTTCTCCAACTGATCCTTTATATAGGTAACCCAGGGGATTTTTTTTGCACAGTCCAATTTTAGACAATCTAAAATAATGGCACGATTCAGGACTGCCTCTTCGTTTTCCCAAATGTTGTGCCATAGTAATAAAGGTGCCAATTGTATACGAAACGATAGCGGAATAACACCGAGTTCACTATGACAAATGGTAGCAGCAGTGCTTTTAGGGACTGTCAGCAGGAGTTTCATAAACGTGTTCTCAGCTCTCTGTAGGCCCATGATGTTACACGAGCCCCAGACTCCAGTTCAATATAAAGTGACAGCGCACATACAGGCTTTATAGATGTCTACGATGGCTTTTATGGGCCGATAGCCTAGTTTTTTAGATGAATCTGAATATTGCCTCCACATTATGGTTAAATCCCCTGGTCCTTGCCTCTACTAAATGGGACCAAGAACTATTTTGATCAAAGAGAATCCCTAAATAAGAAAAAGTGGGAATGTAGGACAGTTTTTCGTTGTTTACAAAGCAGGTCTTTAAGGTCTTGGGGGATTTACCCACCACCATAATGTGAGATTTCGCTACATTATTTTTTAAGCCAAGATCATTCATAAAATTATTAAAACTAGTTAAAAGCCTCTGCAGGCCCATCCCCATTCTAGACATTAAAACACAATCATCAGCATATAATACAGCAGGTAGCGGCCTGAGATCCATCAGCGGAGCATCGACATTCCAATTTTTAATGTGGCTCTCTAGATCATTTATATATAAGGTTTCAGTTCAGTTCAGTTCATAATCAGTGTAACGAAGATCTTAATAGGGTTCCATATTAAATACCAGCAGATATATGTCTCATCCTGTCTCATCCTGTCACTGGACTTCTTCAAGGCTGAACTGAATATCAAACAATAGATGCAAGTATCATTACAGTAATCTTTTCAGTGCACACAATATGGAGAAATAATTGCCTGTGTGTATGTAAGCAGGCACTTGGTTTACCGAGTGGGTGTAGAAAGTGCAAAGTTCACAATATTGACTAAATATTTGTGTGGAAGATATTTATATGGTTACATTTTCTTAATCTTTTTTTTTTTTAATATTTTTATTGGGTTCTTGGCAATCCATTAGAGCAAATAAAACAGTTTGTCACACATAGACAATATGCTGGATCAAAATATAGTACATCAACAAAAAAGAAAGAGCAAGAGACCCCCACAAACCATATATAAAAAGAGTTCAGCAATTTAAATTATAATAACGAATATCGAAATATATCTGTCTCATTCAAAGGATAACTTTAGTCAAAATAAGATTCCCAAATTTGGGTAAATTTACGCAGTGCCCCGATCCTCTGTGCGAATATAAATTCGGATTTCCTGACTTTCTTAATTTTTTGATACCATTCATCCACAGTTGGGACAGTTTCTGTCTTCCAATATTGAAGAATCAGTGATCTGGCCACTGCTACCAAAATATACAAAAGTTTCGCCATAGAGTCAGGCAAATTTAACTCAAGGTCCAATCCGAATATAATTAAATTTTCATATCTAGTGATCGTAAAATGTAAATGAAGAGAAAGCAAAGAGAACATTCCTTTCCAAAATGACTTAACTTTAGGGCAAGAAGCCATTATATGAGACCAGTTAGCCAGGTCCGGTTGTGTGCATCTAAAACAAATAGACGACGAAGTGCTATACATTTTAGCCAAAATTGCAGGAGTGTAATATAAAAGCCACTTACTAAAGAAAAGCATTCGTCGCCAATTGGCACCTCTCAAAACCGTAAAATTAAATGTATTTAAGGTTTTCCAAAAGTTATCAGTTATTTTAATGTTTTCCTGCTTTTCCCACTTTTTTATTGCTTTGGCGCTTAAATCCTCCTCCCTACTTTGTGCTAAACTTTTCCTCCATTTTCCAGGATTTTTAAAAAGTGGGGACCAAAAAAGGTCATTTGTTAAATGTGACAGTTGACTATTTTGTGCTAAATCGAGTTGAGCCAAAGATTTATACAATAGAGCATATGAACCCATAAGAAGAAAGTTTCCACGAATTAAAGTAAACATCTCATCAATAGTCAACCATATTCCATCTTTCACAAAGCTCGACAAAGTTGTAAACCCAGCTCTGGCCCAATTATGTATGATTTCTAACCCGATATTAATCCCGAATCCCAGAACAGCGTCCCTCAGTGGAGTTATTAAGCTCAGAAGAGGAAGAGAGTACCTTTTTAGCATGACTTCACGTTTTTTAAAAAAACAGCTCAGGACCTTATATCTGACTAATTTGGGTGATTTAAGTATCGAAAGAGGAGAAGGAATTTTGGTCTCTTTACAAATTAAGTCGAAAAAAAAGTTTATAAATAAAGCAACTCTAGGTATTGAGTGTTTAAATCTTGAGAGATACTGTGCAAAATAAGCGTAGTAGTAGTCTTTCAAATTTGGCAGACCAAGAACTCCTTGTTCTTTATCTGCATATAAGGCGTTAATAGCTATTCGAGGTTTTTTTCCCGCCCAGACAAAAGCTGAAAATAAAGATTCCACTTTTGAAAAAAAAGAGCCTGGGAGAGAACAAGAGATAGTAGAAAACAAAAAGTTAAATAAGGGAAGTACTGACATTTTAATTAATGCCACCCGGCCCAGAATGCATAAAGGCAATAGATTCCAACGTGAAAACATATCACAAACTTTTTGAATCAGCGGCTCGAAATTCAGTGTGTACAAATCCCGTACTAGAGGTGTGAAAAGAACACCCAAATACTTTTTGGGTCTATTATTAACACAGCTCTGAATATCTGGGTGTAAATCAGGATTATTCCTACCACAGATTAAAATTTCAGTTTTCTTCTTATTGATTCGATACCCCCCCCAGTGCTTCAAATTCTGTAAAGACCGAAAAAACCAGTGTTTGCGTATATATCTCAGGTTTCAGCAGCAACATAATATCGTCTGCGTATAGTTTAATTTTGTCCATACAAGCAACAGGTGGGAGAATATCCTTACTTTTTCTAATTGCTACTGCTAGAGGCTCAATAAAGAAAGCAAAGAGAGCAGGAGATAGTGGACATCCTTGCCTCGTCCCTCTTTGCACTGAAATCGAGCCTACTATAGCTGAATTAACAAGGATATGAGCTTTTGCCCCCTGATATAAATTCCTAATTAGGGTAATGATTTGAGAAGGAATACCAAAGTGCTGTAATATAAAAAAAAGTGTATCCCAAACCACCAAATCAAAAGCCTTTTCTGCATCTAAAAGGAGAACTAAGGCCGGAACTCTACGTGTTTCAAAATATTCTAATGCCTCAATCAGATAATGTGTGTTAGTAATTAATTGACGGCCAGCAATAAAGCCATTCTGGTCTGCGTGAATCAATTGCGAAGAAACGTGGTTAAAACGAATAGAAAGTAATTTTGTAATAATTTTGTAATCTGAGTTCAGTAATGTTATAGGCCGGTAAGAGTTGGGATCTAGGGCTTGTTTCCCTTTTTTCAAGAAACTGACCACCGTTCCATCGTAAAAGGACGCGGGGATTGGGCCACCTTCCAGCATAGAATTGACTAGTGAAAGAAGAAGTGCAGAAAAGGAACTAAAGAGCGTAACAAAAAATTCCGCGGGAAGTCCATCTGGACCACAGGCCTTACCATAAGGAAGGCTTTTAACAACAGACTCTAAGTCATCAGATGAAAATGATGACGCCATTACTTCTTGGTCCAGTTGAGAAAGAGTAGGAAGACCATATTTATCTAAAAAATCGTTTAATCTCCCCTGATCCGTAGTGTGATATGAGGTATAGATGTTCTCATAATGGGACAGCATAATTGTTCCAATCTCTCCCTGATCTGAGGTATCCACGCCACTAATTGGAGATTTAAGAGATCGAATCACATTAGCTGCAGCACGTTCTTTAACCTGCCATGCCAAGAATTTACCCGTAAAATTACTATGCTCGTAAATTTTTTGAGCTTGTCTGCAAAAGATTTCCTCACTTCTAGTGTAGTAATGTGCATTCAACTCCCGTTTTGCGGCATTCAATTGATTTTGTATCTTAAGAGAGGGATTGTGATACATTTGATTTACTAAGACCTGTATGTTTTGCTGCAATTGATTCTTTGTATCCCTATAAATGGCTGATTCCTTTGCGTCCCTTCCTATAACTACCCCCCGAATAAATGCCTTCAGTGAGTCCCATACAACATGTATGGGGGCTGTTCCCATATTTCGTTCAATATATTCCCCAATCTCCTTTTTGAGAAAAGGTACCCATGTTTCATCAGAGAGATAAGACTTATTGAAAACCCATCGTTTCTGAGTATTCGTGCTTTCTTCCAACACAAACTCAGCCACTAACATCGCATGGTCGGAGAAGCCATTATGTAACATCCGATAATGCTGAATTTTAAATTTTGAGGAAACCAGAAAAAAAACGATACGAGAAAATGACTTATGCCTTCCCGACCAGCAAGTATATTCTCTTTTATAGGGATTTAAAGAACGCCATGGATCAACGAAATTGAAAATCCTCACGTTATTCATAATTATCTGAAATGATTTAGGTTTCAACTGCTTTTTCCCGCCAGTGGTGGAATCCAAGTTTGGTTTCATAAGAATATTAAAGTCCCCTCCGATCACAATATCTCCCCCAACCATTAGTAAGGACTGAAACATTTCGTCATATATTGCAGGGCAATCATTCAAGGGGGCATAAAAGCTTACGAAGGTAATATGCAGTGGTCTATTCTTTAATTTACACGTGGCCCAACACCACCTACCCTGGGTATCTGCATCAGATTGAATCAACTCCGCCTCTAATCTCCTACTAAGAAAGAGTGCGACTCCTCTCGCTGACTCCGAGAAAAAGGAAAATCCCCGATAAGAGGCCCACCCCTTAAATATGGAAAAATGATCAGATTTTGAGATAGGAATATGAGTTTCTTGCAAAAGTATAACTGCTGGATTTTCAGACAGAATCCATGTCTCTATTGCCCGCATCTTCTTTTTATTATTTAGACCGTTCACATTAAAAGAAATAATTTTCAACTTTATTTTAGTCATAATTAGGGCCCAAACTTAGAACCCAGAACACACATTTTTCCCCTTTGTCTAATGTAGCTTTAAACAATCAATACCATCATCAGTATTCACCAGATAATTCAGCACAAAGACCACGTTTATCTCCAACATTTGACCAAGTAGCAAAAAATAAAAGCAACGCATTTTTTTTCCCCAAGAACTTCATTTTTAACTTTTTTCACCCCACCCACCCCCTCTACAACCTGTGGCACCCTCCTAACACTACCTACTTCTTCCCACGCGTACCATAGGAACCTACCCCTTGACATTGAGGTGTCCTGAATTCACACCCCTTAACCCCAAGACCGTGACCCCCCCCCCCTCCTCCAAACACTTAAGGATTCGCAGACCTGGAAAAATGAAAAAAAAAAAAACCACGTGATCTAGGTTGTTACAAAACATTCAAATGTAATCATACGACCAGACTAGCCATTTTGAATTCCCTGGAGCAACGCCTGTGCTTCCTCCACATCTGATAGCATATAAAATGTTCCTTTAATAAGAACTCTGAGTTTGGATTGTTGTACAACCATTGCTTGGGCCCCCTTAGCTTTGAATAGATGTAGAATTTTGACGAACTCCTTCCTGCGTCTCGCTGCTGCTGCGGACATGTCGGAAAAAATTCGGCATTTTGTTGTATCAGTCACAGGGAACTGCCTTTGTTGTATTGCCTTGGAAAGAATTAGCTCCTTAACCCTAATATCGGCAAAATTCAAAAGAATAGTTCGCGGGAGAGTTGAATTCGGGAATGGGCGAACAGGTACCCGGTGAGCTCTAGTGATGGTGAGATCATCTTTATGCTCCGGTATCACCACCTGATGAAGAAACGTAGTCACCTAACCGAGCATTTCTGTCCCCTCAATTCCTTCGGGGACCCCCACAATGCGTAAATTGGACCTTCTATTATAATTCTCCAACTCGTCCAATTTAATTTCAAGAGCCTTTGTTGTTTTGAAGACATCTTTAGACTCTAGTTTTACCACAATAATTTGGTCCTCTAAGGAAGAGATCCTCTCCTCCGCCTCAAGTAACCGAGCTGGAAAAGAGGAGACTAGTTCCTCGATTTTATCCATCTTATCCAGTCTCTGATGAATCGCAGAAAGTTCGGCATTTTGCGACCTTTTAATATCTCTCACCTCATCCAGAATTAGATTCAACATGTCCTTCACGGACATCTTCATTTCACCCTCCGTCTCTGTATCCATCTCTAACAGGGGGCCCAGGGGGTCTGTCACCATCCTGTCACATCCCCTATCAGGGACTTCAAAAGGCTGTGTTACTGTGTTCCCTACATCATCTTTTCTAACATCCGCAGCATCCAGTATTATCTTTTTTTCTTCCCCCCCTAACTCAGATGTAGGAAGACCAATAGAAGGAGGGCTTGAGGAGGTGTTTACCACAGGGCATGGCCCATTTGTGCCAGCCTGCGGAATCAGGCCTAACTCCAGATTTGAAGACCCCATGGAGGTCGCAGTATTAGTTGAGGGGAGAAGTGATTTTTTAGTGAACAGGGGAATTCTTCAGTTGGACTTTCAGCGCTCAGCACGTCGAGGGAGGTACTGCTGAAATTGTTTTTTGTGCGAAATAGATGTGACTGACTCTCTTTTGTCCGGGACTCTGCTTGCAAGTGGTTGGCTTTGAGGCAGGCTGTGGCAGGCATTGGCTAAGTATGCAGGACAGAAAGGAGAGATAAAAGGAAAGGGAAAAAATCGTACATGGAGTGTTAATGTCAATATAACTCACCCGCTTGCAGGCTTAGGGACTGAGCTGGAGCTGGAGTCGAGTCTGCTGACGCCAGACGGAGGAGTATGAAGACACTACAAATTCTAACTACGCCGAGTTAGTGCTGTTCTGGTGTCTTTGTCCGTGCGTTGCTCCTGGGGCTGTGGTGCTGCGTTTGACATATTGAGGGAGACGACGCCCGCAGCCTTTTTTTTTTTTTTGGGGGGGAGCTGGAGCCTGATTGTTACTTTGCTCTGCCTCTGTTGGCGGATGGTTTCCTTGGACAAGTTGTATCGGTACTGTTCCCGTGAGGTGGGTTGAACGGCGCTGAATGAGCTTTGGCTGTTTCAAAGTCGACTGAGTAACTATTCCACATTTGTTCATTGTTGGGGGAAAATCGTTAATTAGGCGAGTGAGAGGAACAACTATTGACGCACGCACTATGGGAAAACTTTTAAATGCTCGTGTTAAAGCTAAGCAGCGCCGACAGCAGGCAAAAGAGGCAGCGGCAACAGCCAGGTTAATAGACGGTGCTGTCTCTAAGGAAGGTGATTTGGGACGTTCACCAGAGAGCTCAGAGGCTGAGGATACATTAGTAGAAAACTTAGTCCAGCTGAATATGGGGGATGAGATTAATGTTTTGCATTCTGGGGATCACTTTGAGACTCTTGACTCTACTCAACCTCCCTTATTGTGTCATCCATCTAAATTTTCTTAATCAACGGAAATAATAGTCAGGATTTCATATTGTAGTTTGAAACAAAACGTGCCATTGCCTGTGTAAGACATATAATCTTCAAATTTAACAGGATAGTGAATATGAATCAATGGCAACATTGATGGCATTTATATTGATTCACAAAATGTATGAAAATAAATATATGTCACAAAAATATTGCCTTCCTATGTTTAACAAAAAACATTCAAATATCGAAAACCAAAATATTGCAGTTAAAAATATCTATTTCACTTATATCGATGACAAAAATATTGGAAACAAATATTTCGCAACATTTGAATAAATATATTAACTGTCACAAATATTGCATCACACAATATCCACTATATTATTATTGCCCAAAATACATAATTTTAATTACAAAACATAAAAATAACAACATTTTACATTAAACACAACTGAACTATAAATTTTTACCATTTTTAAATATTCTAACAAGATTATAATAATTTTATATTCTAAAATAAACTTAACAAATATACACTTCAAAACACCAATATATTAATAAAAAATATATTTACAAGTACTAACATTTAAACATTAAATAAAAATAAATATATACATGAATAATACATCTAAATTAAAAGAAAAATATTGAAATATAGATTCAGCATTATAAAATAAACACTAATTAGCATTCATCATAAAAGGTAATAAGTGAAAAACAAATTCAAACTGAACAAACACTAACCAATAAATACAAACCATAAAGCAAAGCAACAGATAAAATAATATAATCAATTAAACCAATAATATAAAAGGCACACAAAATGAGATTACTTACTATACCAAAAACTGCAAAATCTGCCAGAAAACATAAGTGGAAAAATATATACCTTATATATTACCTTCTAAAGCAGAGGTCTTCAAACTTTTGGATGCCGAGACCCCCCTGTCAACATTTTGAGGCGTAGGGACCCCCTCCTGACAAAAATTTCTAAACCTGCACTCACCAACAATGCACCTCATCTCTCTATAGCACCTTTCTGACAAACATTTAATTTTTTTATAGCGCTACTCATAGTTTACTCACACTCATTTCTGTGATCTGCATGGTACATATTCTTTGTAGCAGGCACTTTAACCATCTGCACTGTGTGGATGACAAGAGTGCCCATGTGAGTGCACGGTGAGTGATGCAACAGTGTGAGAGTAGGGCAAGAGGAGTGACTGCAGGGTGAGTGAGATGGGGTTTGAATTTACGTGCGGATGCAAGTTCAGAATGGGATGAATGAATGTATGATTACTGATGGGCTTGTTTGAGTGAGTTGCATATTGAGCAGTGAGGGGAACAGGTGAGTAAAGTGTCACATGAGTGCAGGGTGAGTAGTGTGCTTGTGTGACTGCAGGGTGAGGTATAGGGTGAACAGCAAGTGCATTGTGAGTGCAGAGAGATCACTGTGAGTGCAGGGTGAGCGGGTGAATGGTCTGAGTGCATGGTGATCAGTGTGAGTGCATTGTGATCGCTGTGAGTGCAGGGTGAACGTGAAAGTGAAGGGCGAGAATGAGGAATGAGTTGTCTGAATGCAGGGTGCATTCCCAGACCCATGAAGTAACTCAGCATGTTATTGAAGGCGGTGTAGAGTTTAAGATCTAAGTTAAACTATTGCGGCATTAATCGGGGATCGAGGGTGAAGGAAATAAATAATGTGCTGATCCTGCAACAAACTTACAGTCCTATGGTTAGTGTTGCCAGCAGATTATTTTGATGGCCCAGTCGGTACAAAAATAAGCAGTCACCTAAAGCTGTATTTTCAGCACTTATCTGTGCATACTTCGAACAGCAAATATAAATAGAAAGCACTTTTAATTGTGTTCTAGGGCTGCCTCAATGATACTGATAAAGAGAACAAAGACAGAAAAGTCACATAACAAATGCATACATACTTTTTTATTTATAAGTCTATTTAGTGTCAAGAGGAGATCTTTAAAGGCTCTTTAAACAAAACATGGCATGGCATTTTTCTTTTAGCAACCCTACTTTATATTCCTTTTCATTAAATGTATTCTTACACTATAGCAGTAAATGTAAAATACAAATGCAAGGAATAGGCCGAGTGGGGACCCAGGGGGTACTGGAACCAGGAAAAAAACTAAGCCTCTGTGACTAGTTCACAAAGGCATGTAAAAATGCAAATGGTCTTTAAAGACCTGTGAAAAACTTGCTGGAGATAAGACTCCAGACACTACCCCCAGCCCACAGCAGCTCGAGTTGCACTGCAGCAGCCCGGGCTGAGACACAGGACGGAGGAAGAAGGGGGGCTGAAGCCCTTGGGCCTGGGAAGAAGTTTGACTGGGAAGGCGCGACCCCCTTTGCAGCGCTCCACGGCCCCCCTGGGGGTCGCACCCCACTGTTTGAAGACCCCTGTTCTAAAGCAAGTCAAATATTTATTTAAACTAGCTTTAAATTAATTAATTAAAAATGGAAAAGAATAAATATCTAACAAAACACTCTACTGATTTTACGTTGTAAATTGTAGATAGTACAAAGAAATTATGAAAAAATGGAGAAACTACTACTCTACTGACAAGCAACAGCAATAACATACCTGAAAAAGGCACACAAAAGTAAGTACATTTAACAAAATGTCTAAATACCAATTCACCCTAAAATGGTAATAATAAAATTAAGTCCACTAAGCCCTCACTAAGCCAGCTCAGTCCGAAAGGACTGGTCAGAAGACTGGTCACAGGTAAGTGGGGTATGCATAGGCACATAACTACCCCACTAACTAACAACAAAAAATGGTTAAAATAAAACGAAAGCATTTTTTTCCCAACAGAAAAAGAGTCACCTGACCCACACTACAACACCCCCAGCGGAAAACCTGAAAATATAGACTGCAATTACCAGAGAGAACACATATGTAAGTTTAAAATTGAAAATGAGCACTATAAGTTTGTATGTCAACAATAAATGTATTATACATTTTTAAACATGTAATTACCTTTATTATTACACTGTTTTCACAGCCATTTAAGTAGCTGTGCCTAGGAGTTTTAATGTGGTGCACATTTGAGTGAATCTACCCAGCTGTGCCTATGCAGTAAAGGAGCTATGATTGCTTACACCGGTACCACCGGTATTCAGTGTCTCCACAAACCTCACGCGGAGATACTGTCAAGTTCATAGGTATGCAACAGTGAAATCCCAACTGTATGTAAGCCTTTTTATTGATGGCCAGAAGGGACCTTCTTCTGGGTGTACTGTCTCTCTGCCAAGTCAGAAACATAAAGCAGGAGGAGATGGATGGCGGTCCCACATTTTTACCTTTATGTGTTAGACCGGGCAGGTATACTTTTGTTGGAGCAATATTTATTAAAAAGGGGAAAGTTTGTGGGAACTAAGAGTCTGACTGCAGTTTATGTATTACCCAAAATGTAAAATCTGTAACAAGAATGAGAGAAGGGGCGGCAATCCTTATGCTAAGCCATACAGAATTTGGGGCAAGATCTTTAAAGCTTTGAAATAGCAATTTGTACTGTCATTTTTAGATGTGCTCATGACACAGTGATCACATAATGACCACACCACATTGATTCATCAATGCAATGTCTGCATATTAGTGAGCAGTGTGCATGCTGTGTGTCTCATCTGTCAAAAAAGGATAAGTGAAGTACAACCTTGTGAATAGCAGTCTTGTGTTTGTATATAACATCTTATTTCCAATACAGTCATTAGTATGTGCCCAAAGTAAGAACTCAGGCAAGTACTCCCCGTTTTATGTTTGTTGTTATATGTTTTCTTTTTGTATTACGAAGACTCTGTCTAAATAGGAGTAGACCTTTAGAACTAAAATACAAATAAGTCCTGACAAAATCCCCGGATCCAGAGTGGCCTTACCATGAGGACTGAAACATGCTGACTAATCATTAAGGTGTAAAGACACATAACTCTCTGTAGACATTGAGTTTTTAACCATCCCAAAGGCACCTTTAAATAAAAGGATACTGTGGTGCGTTTACATATTTTTATCTATACCCCAATAAATCCCATTGTTATCAATATTTGCAGTGCTCCCTTGAAAGTGGTTTAGCCCATCCTAGTTTATAGAGACTAGGATGAGGCCAAGTGATGAATCATGAGATCAACAGGGTGCATGAGGGTGCAACAAAGAATACCACAGGGTCATTGGTACTGGGAATAAATTCAGTCATACAAATCATTGGATAGGAGAGGTTATAGGGTACCTTAGGTATTGTAGTTTTACATTTTAAAACCTTAAAAATGCAATAGGTAACCACTGTGGCTTGTATCTTTTTGAATACCCTTGTTGCTGTGAGGAAATTGCACAGAAGTGCCTTGACTTTGTAGTGGGCTCCATCCACTGCAAAGAGAAGGTATGCCTGGTCTTCTAATAGATGGGTGTGTGGAATTATGCATCCTGAAAGTCTAAAGACGTTTGTCTAGAAGATCTGATATTTCCCTAAAAAGAGAGTGTCTTTTTAGTTCTTATTTTGGTAATGGTGTTCTCTAAACACTGAATCTGGATTTGTGAATATTGATATGAAGTTGCTCTGTGTGAGAAATAAGGTTGTGGTTGAATGGGGGATGACACCTGTTTAAGCAACAGCTGCAATCCCTATCAAAATGGACCACAAATGTTACTAAATTAACCTGTACTTAACCCTGTGGTAGCTTGGCACCAAAACAGTCAGGTTGAATTTAGAGGGAATGTGTAAAGTATTTATGCAGCACAACAATCAAGTGAAACACAAACAAGAAAAATCCCACACCAATTTAGAAGAATAGAGTAAATTGTATTAAAGTATTTGAAACCAAAATGACAAAAATCCAATTATTAGAATGGGGGTTCTAGTACATTTTTTAAGTTTAAGGTACACATTTGCACCTAAATGAGCAAACACAACAGAGGACATCTAGTCATGCGAGAGTGGGTCAAAGTTGAAAATATGGCCGACAGCAATGGAATGCAGGCCGGACACAAAGGGCGCGATTCACAAAGATAAACTTAGATGTTTTTTCTAAACTTAGACCAAACATCTAAGTTTATGACTTTGGAATTCACAAAGGGCATTTACGAGTGGTACCTTGATATCCGCACTCGGGCCGTAGATCCACCTCCAGTGTATACTTAAAGATACTACTCACAAATGCCCTTTATGAATTCCCGTAGTCGTAAACTTAGATATTTGATAGAAGTTTAGACCAAACGTCTAAGTGTACCTTTGCGAATCGGGGTCAAAGAGTGGATTGAGCCTGGTCGGCATTTACCTTCGGCAAACAAAAGTTCTGAAAATGTAGAGTTCAGATCAGCAATGCTGTTGGTGTTGTCAAAGGAGTAAGCTGCGTCGCCTGGTGGCCACTGGGCAAAGTCACAGTTAAGATTTCTACATTCAGATTTAGTCTCTTTTTTGGAAGTCGAAAATCTCCAGCAGGACAATGCTGGAGGTTGCAGGCAGCAAGAGTTTCAGGAGACCAGATACCCCTTTGCTGACGGTCCACTGAACAGGATTTGCTGCTGTGGAGAAGAACGTAATGAGAGCTGCAGTGAAGTCAGGCCGACCTGCGATGCACCTTGGGCGGACAGACGATAGCCCCTTCTTCTCTTGGTTCTCAGAACAGTTTTTAGCCGAAATTGAAGTCCCCAGTTTTGGATTTTTTGCTATGTGGGCACCTCCAGCACCACCACCAAGAGTTCTGAACTGGAAGGGCACCACTTGGGGTTTTAGGACTCACTCAGGCTTGATTTAGATGTGGGTTCAAGATAGTTGGATCCTTTTCTAACCCTAAGGCTCAAATCAGGAGGCCAGCCAACTAGCCTTTGGAGTCACAAATCTAGTTCTGGGTTCAAGTCATGTAAGAGCTCACAAGAAGCAACACAGGCTACTGAGGGTTCATGGACATTTTCAGGCAGCAAAGCAGTCTGATGGAGTACCCCACATGCCAAAGCAGCAAGCAGTACTCTGAGAGTAGGCCCAGAAAGTGAACTGAGGAGTGGGTCTGAAAGTTCTATTTTTTTTTTACCTGGTGACTTCTTTGAAGTAGGATAGGTTTCTAGAGAATTGTCTTTGAAGTGCTTGAAGTGTCCTGACTCCTCTGACCTGGCTCTTGACTCCTGGCTGCATGAACAATGCAGGGGTGACAAGTCCTTTGTGTTAAGGCAGAGCACAGCCAACTTACAACTACACCCAGTCATGTAACACAGAAGTAGGTTGCAGGCACCAAATGGATAGGGCAGGAAAATGTCAACTTTCTAAAGCAAAAGGAACAATTGATGGACAGAATGCTGAACAATGCAAACATTCACCCCCAGTCACAAAGATCTGGGTTATATCCATCGTTCTTTTGCTCACCAGGCCGACCAAGTTTGGACACACCCATATGCAAATCAACTTTAACCCTGTTCCTCATGGGAACAGCCCAGCCCAGGCTGCCAAGCCAGGTGCTCCCTGGACCAGAAACAAGCATCCTGGATCTGGTTTCGGGCCATCATCCCTAATCAGCCAGGCTAGCTTGAATCCAGTGGCTCAGTGAGCCCGGGACTCACATCTTGGCATACCCTTCCCCCTTAGGGCGACAAAAGGAACAATTAATGTCAACTTTCTAAAGCAAAAGGAACAATTGATGGACGGAATGCTGAACAATGCAAGCATTCACCCCCAGTCACAAATATTTGGGTTAAACCCATTGTTCTTTTTCTCACCACGCCACCCCAGTTTGGACCCAGCCATATGCAAATCAGTCTTGACCCTTTTCCTCATGGGAAGAGTCCAGCCCGAACTGCCAAGCCATGTCCATCCTGGACCGGAAACAAGCATCCCGGGACTGGTTTTGGGACAACACCCCTCATCCACCAGGCTAGCTTGAATCCAGTGGCTCAGTGAGCATGGGACCCATGTCTGGGCATACCCTTCCCACTTAGGGTGAGAAAAGCAAAAGGAACAATATATGGAGAAAAGGATGAACAATGCAAACATTGACCGCTGTGATGCTCCAAAACCGGTCCCATCATGCTTGGTTCTGGGTCAGGAAGGACCTGGCTAGGCAGTTCGGTCTGGACTGGTCTCATAGTTAGCAGCGATAAAGTGCTCAGAGTCCAGCGAGCAGTGATAAAGTGCTTAGAGTCCTTAAGGCAGAAAATCCTAATTTTAGGAAAAAGTGGAGAGCAAAGAAAACCGTTGGTTAAAGACTGACCAAAGGCTGACTGGTTTAAAACTCTGCAATGCACAACAGAACCATATAGCACTGTTTGGCAATGTGTTTTATATGGTACTGGAACTAGGAGTACTTCTAAAGATCACACGTCTGAAATATAGGAAGCGAAAATGTTAACATGGAAGAAAATGTGGGATTTTTTTAATGAGTGTGGGTTTTTGGATGAAAAGGGGGGGTATTATGTATATAAATGAAATGTATCTTCCAATTTTATTTTAGGATCTGGTTTATAATTTTGGAAGGCAGAGTACTCTTCCACAAACGTGCTACAGTACCCCGTCTGCCAGACTCTCATTCAGCTCGTTCTATGTGTTATAGTGAGGAAAACTATCAGCTTTTTGTTGACAGTGCCCCCTTTGGCTGAATCAGTGAAAAGCTTTCTCTGATGGACTGACAGAGTTCTGGCCATCAGAGTAGGGCATCACACCACCCACCCTATTTACGATTGACAGTCTAATGTCCTTTTTTTGTCTCTCACTTCCAGGGAAAATCAGGCAGTGATTAAGATAAAAATAAAAATAATGACCTCCACACCTGGGGGGAAAAACACATTGGGCACGTGGGTAATTATGTATTTGTTTGTCAATAGCAAACTCCTACTACGGAATTTTTTTTCTGAAAAATAAAAAGGTTAGTGGTCAAAACCGACAAAGGTGATCCACCAAACTTTTGGTACATTCAGTGGAACTACATGATGATAGTTCCCCTGAAGATACAGAGGTCACCACTAGGCCAGCAGTAATCTCTAAATGTGGCAGTCATCTGGTCACCAGAATGACAGAGGTAATGTCCTCCACTACTATGACAGACAAATTATATTCTGCCAAACCTAAAACAGGGCCCCTAGCCTTCACATGACAGCGAACTTGTTATAATTTTCTTTGGTAGCAGTTATTACCTTCAAGTTTTATGTGGATTCACCAAAGCCCTGTGGGTAGGAGATGTTTCATCAAGCACCCCTTGAACCCTGATGGCATCACAGGGGAGAGCCCTTTGATGCAGCCTAGCCCTTCAATACCATTCTTTTTGCAGCTGTTAGAAGGTGGTAATGGCAAGGTTATTACCACAATGTTTACTTTTTTTTCTTCTCTTTATGATCTGTGGGATAAGGGATAGAAAGGGTGGTGCTTGGGTAAAAAAGGGAAACCCAGTTTTAGCAACTGCTACCCTTGACTTCCCTTACTTGATGTTCCTGGCTTCTTGCAGTCTGAATAAACACACATTGTGTTCTTTCATAAATTTCAAACACTGATTGAAAACATCAGGAACAACATGCTGTGCTATTTGGGTTAATTGTCTATGAATTCGTTTTGCATTTGTTATGTATGACTTCAATTGGAAGCCTCTACTTTGAATGCCAGATCGTAAATTTGCTAATTCATTGCAATGATGTAGCAACAGTAGGAAACAAAGGTTTTTCCCCACTGTTGGTATGTAATAAAGGAATTCCAGCCTGCTCTGTTGGGACTCTCTGAGAGCCTGAAAGTTCAGCACTAGTTCTAACAAAGCTTTGAGAGGGGGTTGATGAAGGAGGGCTCAGATGTTGGTGCTGTGGGTGTCAGGAGGCCAGGTTTGTTTTACAATTTAGAAAAGGGAAGATAGGTCATGTTATGTATGGCTCCTACGTTACTCCTCTGCCCCTGCATAGCAGTTGACAGCAAAGGTAGATGATTTGGGTGAGCCATATAAAACATAACTTTAAAGATGGGCTATGGTCAATAACAGGGATGTATTTTACCTCAGCATTCTGAGTAACATCATAGATGACTCAAGCTTCACTTTTGTCTATTTGATGGCACTCAGAACCCCTCATTAGACACTTTACTGAGGAGATATAATTCTATATATTTAATATGTTTAGGTAGAGCTAACATGTCCCCTTGCAGCAACTTCAGTGAATAAAGTTGAGATGGTAGCAGTCTAGTTAGGGACAGTAACAGCCTCCAGGTAAAAGAGGATGGATCAGAAAGCTGCCATCCACACTGAAGGTTCGGATGGACATTAATATCAGGATCTGAGATTAACTGGGAAAGATCAGATGTGTCTAGGCTTGGGGGAATCCCAAAAGTGTCTTTAGAAAGGTCAGTGTCCTATATTGGGGCAGTTCACTAAAAGTTGTCTCAAAATCATTCAGTTAGTAAAGGGACAACTCAGGACCCTAAGAAATCTTTCGTTTTTTTAGGGCTTTGTGGTATTGTTTATCTTTAATTTGGGTTACTTTGGATTTCAGTGAGATCTATGGTGGTGGCTTAATCTGCACTGCAGATGTGTATACTTTTCATTATGATCCTCATACATTCACCTTTCCATAGTTTATCAACATTCCAACATCCTACCATGTAGTCCTTGTTTGTTAAGATTCTAAGGCCCAGATATACAACGTATTTTACCGGGTGCAAATGGCCCATTGGACTGTTTGTGACAGGTAAAACACATTTTTCTATGTACAAACCCTATTTTGAAAGTCAGTAACCTATCACCAACTTGCAAAATAGGGATTGTGAGTCGCTATTAGGAAGTGGCGTGCCAAGGGCGCCCCTTCCTAATAGTGAGTCGCAAGGCATGTATGATTATTTTGCGACCAGAATGGTGTTGCAAAACAATCACAGTTCACTGTCTACTTCAAGTAGGTGGTAAACCAGTCACAAACAGGAAGGGGTCCCCAGCCCCAGAGAAGCCCTTCTCCTTTGTGACTGGCCGCAAAAACGTTTTTCAAGAGCAGGCAGTGGTCCCACAGAAATGCATCCTGCTTTCCATTAAGGAAAATGGGCTGCACTTAAAAAAAAAAGCTGCTTTAATTAAACACAAACAGAGACATGGTGGTCTGCTGTCCCCAGTAGGCCACCATCCTTGTGTTATTGCCCATTGCCAATGGGCCAAAAATTGCGCTCTGCCTCATGAATATGGATGAGGCAGGTAATTTGCAACTCCATTGTGAATCGCTAATGTGTCTGAGTCACATTGCTACATTTCGTTTTGCGACTCGCAAATTGAGAGTCGCAAAATGTAATGGTCGTACATCAGGCCCTATGTCTGTTTACTGCTGGCTCCTGTCGCTTCACCATCCGTGGTGTGGCCTCTGTAATAAAGATGTTATTCAGTGTGATGATGAGGCTTTAATTACCACATGCGTGCATGGGTAGAGATTTGCATTATGATATGGGTTTGTTCCAGTTTATTAAAACATGTATTTCATTGGTGTGAAGTTTTATTCTACTATTTTGATTCAAATTTGAGTAGCACAAAACTTTGAAGACAATATTTAGGAATTATTCTACTTTAAAATGTCCAAGTAGGATGAATCTGTCACCGATATGAAACCATACATATGACTGGTGTGAAACTTTCCAGATCGCTGGTATGAGCAATGCCAGATCGTTAATTAATAAGTGCAGCCATATGAGAAAGTGTGTTACTTGTTTCAATGTTTGGAGTCGGCACCTGGGAGTCTCACACTCAGTCAACACTTCATTCATGCTATGTTCATCCAGGTTATGGCTACCAGATGACTCCATGTCACCAAGGATACCATGTGTCAGTCCGATATTTTACTTCTTGAAACCTTCTTAATTTGTTATTTACAGAGAAGCGGTTCAATTGCAGTGAACCCAGACTACAATCCCCAGAAATCATTAGATTGCTAAATGAAAATAAAGGCCTCGTCCACAGCATCCCAGGTGACATGGATTCATCTGGTAACACTGACACAGTCTCTGAGTATTGGACACATTAGGTGTGTATTAGATTTTAATTGTGCTTCTTTTGCGGCTAGAAGCCTTTCAGAAACAAAGATGTTTGGAGTCATATTTTCTTCACATGACAATGTATCAGGGAGGAAATGTGCCACGCATTGTTTGTAGTTTTGAAATCTACAGTGGACCTCAGAAAAAGTGTACTTAATGGGTGTGATATTCATCAATTAGACGTTCAAGTCCCTACAGAACTGCCAGTTACTCTAAACCGCTATATTTGTCCAGTACAAAAAGCAGAGCTGTGGGAGCAGCAGAGACAGCGCATCAACCATTATTCCTGGTGACAGCAGTTTCCTCATGTGGGTTGAGCGAAATGTGCGGTAATAGAGGAATAATATTATAGAGTGTCATGACTGTCATCAAGAGGACCTGTTATATTTCTTGTCAGCGTTTACAAGAAAAGAGTTGAAAGATTGGGCACATACTCAAAGGAGGCCGTATCCCGCCACAGACCTTTACCAACAACGACAGAGGGAGCAAATGCCATCATGCACGGAAAAAATACAACTCTGCTCTGTGTTACACTCACGAAAGAAGCCATGAGAGGCTTTGGACTAGAACTGTGCAGATTGATTTTATGCTTTTTCTACAGAACCAAAGCGTAGAGAACAAATGATGAACAGAATGCTATACAATGCAAGCATTCCCCCCCACTCACAGATCTGGGTTTAATCCATCGTTTTTTTGCTCAGCAGGCCACCCCAGTTTGGACTCAGCCATACGTCAATCAGTCTTGACCCTGCTCCCCATGGGAACAGTGGAGCCAGAACTTACAGGCCAGGTCCTCCCTGGACCGAATACAAGTATTCTGGGACTGGTTTCAGGGTATCACTCCTCATCAGCCAGGCTAGTTAAATCCAGTGGCACATTGAGCACAGGAGACCAAGGAGGAGAAAAGGAAGCTCCAATTCTGGTGGATGGCACCAGAGGTTGAAGTCTAGCCGCCGAGCATAAGACGCTGCCCACCTGCCTGCTTCACGGACTCCTGTTGTTCTTGTGGCCGGGCTTTGCTCCGCCCCCCCTCGCCTGCACACAAGGGTCGGCCGGGCTTGGCTCCGCCGGGGGACTTCAACAACCAGGATTCTTAGGGGTAGGACGTCACTACGCCACGCGCCAGGAGGCGCTTAAAGACCGGCTCAGTGCGGAGCTCTTCGTCTTCCTCATTTTAACTTTTCTGTAACTTGCCTGCAGAAGACGCTGCCCACCTGCCTGCTTCACGGACTCCTGTTGTTCTTGTGGCCGGGCTTTGCTCCGCCCCCCCTCGTCTGCACACAAGGGTCAGCCGGGCTTGGCTCCGCCGGGGGACTTCAACAACCAGGATTCTTAGGGGTAGGACGTCACTACGCCACGCGCCAGGAGGCGCTTAAAGGCCGGCTCAGTCCCTTGCCCGCGAGCGTTTAAGCCTGTTCAAGACCGGTCAACGACGGGACGGGCCTCCCCCCTAACGTGTTCACAGAGATAAGGTTGTTGTGTTTTTTGTTACAATTACTGAGGGTAACCTGCTTATAGGGAAACCTGTTTGAACATTTATGTTGTTGACATTAATAGTCAGTTAAGTAATCATGATGGCCGCTTCTACAATGCCTAATAATAGTGACTCTAATACTGCCCCACATGTTGGTGAGTCGCTTATGGGTACTTTAGATAATTTCACTTTCGGGTATCCACAGCTCTGGCCAAAGACATTGAACTGACTGAGAAAAGGTTATCCTTAGACCCTCTTTGTGAAAAAAGGTAATCTATGGGAAGTATAGCTGGTGCTAGGTCCCCTATATTGTACGAAGTCGACTTAGATGACACAATATGTTCTCTGGCCGAAGCTTCAAGTAGCCCTTCTGTTTGTGCGGAAGTTCTTGCCGCGGCATTGGAACAACCAGCAGCACCAATTTTAAGAAAAAAAAAATCACGGTATTTCCAAGAGTAATTTGACCTTGTCTACCATAAAAACAAGGTCTGCAAATATCGCAAAAAAGGGTGTGGGCTGTCAACTACGACAAAAAACAGTGGTTATGGGGCAAAAATGAGAACACCAACACAAGTTAAAAAAAAAAATGATGATAAAGGAAAGAAAGGAAAAGTAAAACAGCAACCTAATATGGAAAATATTGCACCAAAAGTTAATCACGATTCATCCTCTTTAGTAATTGAAGAAATATTGCCAATACCAGCAGAGGAGTTGGGTACCGTGTTTTGGAAAATACTTGAAGTTGTTCTTTAGAAGTCTATTCATCCTATAAATGGAAGGCTAGATCGTATTGAATCTAGATTAGCATGCCTGGAACTCTCGATGGCATCAGCTCAGAAGACGATAGGAAACCGGTGTAAAGATATAGCTGGAAAGCCGGCAATATCTCAATGTAAAAATGTTGGCGGCGTGGGTGTAACAATGAATGGTCCACATAGCTGTAATAGTAGTTCCGTAGAACATTTGACAGAAAATGCTAGACCTGTTAACCCACCAGTCAAGGGCTTAGATTCGAGTAAACTGGGCCAGACATTAAAGGATAATAACGAGGCGACTAGTAAACCAGCAACGAATGTTTGCCTATCACTGTCTAAACAACGGGATAAAGAGATCTTAAACTTGCCAACTATAGAACTTCCCCCTGAATCGGCCCCATATGTGGTTATACTGGCAGGTGTACCATCGTTAGTCGCGGGTAAAAAAAGAGACCCATACAGAACTAAAAAATAAGTGCATATTTTGGCTTAATGCTAATAGGCCCCTACCTATACATTGTAGGGCAGAGATTTTCTCTATGAGAAGGGTCAACTGGATAGGTAGAAACGTTAAGACAGTTGGTGGGGATTGTGTTATTGTCAATTTTAGAGATAAACGATGTGTAGAACACATCTGTAATTGGTCACAAATAGAAATTAGATCTACAATCCAATCCTTGCCATTGACCTATTTTTATGCCCCAGTACAGGACCAATGTAGACAAGTGTCCTCATGGAACGATTATTCTAGCTACCCCGCCGCAAGGAATTTAAGATTATATAATAGGTTTTCAGTTTTGTCACGAATGGAAGAATGTGATTGACAGCAATCACAGGGCGGGGGTAATGATACAAGTGTAATTAGTGATAGTATCGCCGAAAGTGAGGGGCAAATAAGTGAAGGTGTAGCTTTGGTAGGTGGAGTATTGAATCCTGGGGAAAATAAAGGTGGTGACATTGCCCTAGGATCAAGTATTAATAGCCTTTCTCCATCCTACGCACTTAGCCCAAATCATTTATTGATTTCTCTGGAGAATCCAACATTACACTCTAACGCCATCCCAAAAGGGACGGTGTTACTAAAGGGCCCACAAACTATTACTGAGCATGTGACGTTATTGTCAAGCTCAACTGTAATTAGGAATATACCAACAAAGGGCCCACAAACCTCATCCTGTCTAATTTCGATGGTATCATGGAACCTGGCTGGCATCGGGACAAAAATTGTTTCCCCATGCTGGCTAGGCTTCATTAATAAATTTGATATTTGCCTCTTCCAAGAATCCTGGTCTGTGGAACTTGTTTTTATCCCGGGATATTTGAACTTCTACGTCCCTGCTGTGAGAGGGCACAGGGGACGATCAATGGGAGGACTGATAGTCTGGGTTAAACAACACTTAAGCTGCAGTATCCAGTCACTTCCAGTTAGACATTGTGATATTTTTGCTATTAGACTCAGTATTGGGGATGGCCTGAAAATGGATATCTTTAATGTGTATGCTAGAGGAATCCCTGGAGGGAAAAAATCTGAGGTGCTAACGGCATTAGAATCACTGATTGAGTCAGAGCCAGAAGGGGTTCTACCGATAGTTGCGGGTGATTTCAACACAACTTTCGAACCCCTAGGGTTAGAAAATGTAAACATGATGGAAGAGGAAGATTCCAGATGGGGTGTCCCTGAACTTGAGGATAGGCCGATAGTCAAATGGACCGAGGCAGCGCTCAATTTGAATGGATTTTGTCTAGCTAATCAACTAAGGGCGGCGAATGGACGGACTTTGTCCGATAGAAAGGGGGCGAAAACTTTCGATAATGGTACAAGATCAAGTAATATTGACTACATACTTGTCCACTTGAAGCTTTGGCACACTTTGGTGGACATGGAGGTCAAGTCCCGTGTCGAGAGTGATCATAACCCTTTAGCAGCATTATTTAGGTTAGGCCAAGAAGGATTGATAAATTTTAGAGAAGAATTGACAGTCCCTGAAATCATTTTAACAAATGATGAGCGCCATCTTAAGTGGTGCAAAGTGGCTAATCAACCAGATGCACTTGTCGCCATCCAAGACTTAATAGTAAAGTCCTTAGAAAAAATTGGAACTGGCGCCAGTAACGAAGAGAAATATAGTTCTATAGAGGATGAACACAAAGAATTATTTTTTAATCTTAAAACCCATTTTGTAAGTTATGTACTACCAAACCAAAAACTATAAAAAAATCTGAGAAGTGGTATGATAAAACATGTAGGGAGGCTCGTGTTGCACTAAGTATAGCCCTAAAGACTAGGAATTCTGTCACAATAAAAATGGCACGCATAAACTATAGGAAAAAGATTGATGAGGCAAAAAGAGAGTGGGATGACCAACTGTGGCAGGACCTTAAAGCTGCTGGTAAAAGTAAGAACCAGGCATTGTTTTGGAATACTTATAAATGGGAGGGAGGAGGCTATGCTGTATCTCCGCAAAATAATGTGCCCATAAATTCATGGGTTGAATATTTTAAGCCCCAGTTTGCCTGTATAGAAGGAAACTTAAAGGAGACAGCCCCAGATTTCAAATTGTATGAAGGAATCGTTTTTAGCTTGGGGGATATGGATAGTGCCTTGAACTCAGTGACTAAGGGGCGAGCTCCAGGGATAGATGCTATACCTGCGGATTTATACCTTAGTGATAGAGAGAGATGGAGATACCTTAGTGATAGAAAGAGATGGAGACAGTATATCTACTATCTCTCTAATGCCATTGCCCAGGGGATGGCTGTTCCTAACACATGGAAAGGTGCTGAAATTGTGCCTGTTTATAAAAAAGGGGATAAGACCCTTGCGGCTAATTATAGGCCAATTAGCCTGATCGACTCGTTACAGAAAATAGTGAGTCGACTGGTCCTGGGAAAGATACAGGCTTGGATGGACGAGGGGAATATCCTGAGCCCATTGCAAGCAGGTTTCCGACCTAGGACCAGTAAGATAGATCAGGTTTTTAGATTGATTGTCCTATATTGGCGTACAGTTGTTTTGGACAAAGGGGTATTATTCGCAGTTTTCGTCGACCTTAGGGCGGCGTTTGATCTTGTCCCGCGAGGGAAGCTTTGGAAAGTACTGGAGGAATTGGGTATGTCCTTGGAGTTGGTGACTTTGATTGTTCGATTACACAAGGATACCTACGCCAGAGTGAGATGGGGCAAGCCGGGTGAGGTCACAGATGTATTCCCGGTTAAGAGGGGAGTGAGGCAGGGGTGCGTTATGGCACCAACCCTGTTCTCACTCTTCATAAATGGGGTGGCAAAATATCTTTCCCTGGTTCCAACTGATGCCCCCATGATCGCTGGAGAGCGTGTCCCGATCCTTATGTTCGCGGACGATACATTAATAATCTTGAAGACTCCAAGTGGTCTCCAAAGAGCACTCCAACGTTTTACTGACTTTTGTGATATGCGTGGTTTAGAAATAAACTGCATAAAAACAAAATTTATGGTCTTCACCGAACCTAATTGTCACAAACCAGTAAAACGGTTTAAGGGAAGATTATATATGAACAGTAATCCTCTAGAACAGGTTGAAGCTTTTATGTATCTTGGGGTTAATCTACAGAACAATATGTCTTGGAATGTCCAGTTAGAAATGATGATATTAAGGCATAAGCAACAGGCAGGCATTTTACTTAAAAGATACAAGTCCTCCTTTACAAAACCGATTAGGCCATTACTTGAGATTTATGGGATGAAAGTTTTAGGTTCTGTCGTATATGGTGCAGAAATATGGGGGTTTACAAACATTAAGCAGTTGACGATATTAGAAAATGAGTTCCTGAGGAAAGCTACGTATGTACCTCGTAGTACTCCTTTAATCCCCTTGTTTTTGGGAACTTGGTAAAAGATCAGTGCAAGATCTAGCCATGCTACGTCCAATATTATATTGGCGCAGACTTTGGACAACTGAGGAATTACATCATTATGCCAAGGGATTTAAGGACCATATAGAGAAGGACCACTTTCATAAAATTAGTTGGTTAAACTCAATAAGGGTCCTTCTAGGGTAAATGGGACTGATGAACTTATGGAACGATCCCGTAAACTCTGTCTTTCCCTCTAAAATAGAAATGAAGAGGATATATTGGGAGATGATTACTTCTGAAAAATGCGCTGCTAATGTTTCTACCCACCTTGCAGGGCGCTTTCTTCAATTTAAGCCCCTTCCTGCATTAGAACCGTATTGGGACGCAATCGAAAAACCAATGGATCGTAAGTTATACTTTCAATTTAGGGTAGGTTGTTTACCAATAAGGTCATTTACCTCAAGGTGGGCAGGTTTTGGTGATGACAAATGCCCAAAATGTAAGGACAAGATAGAATGTATGAGTCATTTTTTGTTCTTTTGTCCTTTATATGTTGCCCCAAGAAGTAAATGGATAATACCTACCTGTCGCATAATCGGTTTCCAGAAACATGAGGAGGCATTGAGGATACTGTGTACAGACTCTAGCCTCTTAATATCAATATCCATGGATTTTAAAATGGGCTTGGCTTATTCGATCAAAGGAAGTCGATCAGTTAGATAAAAGTCGCGTAGGAGCAGTCTGTAATGAATTAAGTGAAGCAAGGTGCTTTATCCCCTATAATCTATTTTTTTAGAATTTTCGACATAAAAATTGTATATAGTTTAATTAATTTTTAAATGTAGTGATACATTTTTAACTATTTATATAATTGTTTTTTAATGTATAATGTATTTGTACATGTGATGCTTTTATGACTCTTTTGTCGAATAAAGTTTATTGAACTGAGCACAGGACCCACATCGGGGCATACACTTCCCACTTAGGGCGACAAAAGCAAAAAGAAAAATTATGGACGGAATGCTGAAAAAATCAAACATTCACCCCCAGCCACAGATCTGGGTTTAATCCATTGTTTTTTCTATTACCACGCCACCCCATTCTGGACCCAGCCATATGCAAATCAGTCTTGAACTTGCTTTTTTTTCTTTTTGCTTTTGTTGGCCTAAGTGGGAAGGGTATGCCAGAAGTGGGCCCCATGCTCACTGTGCCACTGGTTTCAAGCTAGCCTGGCTAATGAAGGATGATACCCAGAAACCGGCACCAGGATGCTTGTTTCCCGGTCCAGAGAAGGCCTGGCACTTCTTGCTGGACTGTTCCCATGGGAAACAGGGTCAAGACTGATTTGCATATGGCTAGGTTCAAAATGGGGTGGGGTGGGGTGATGAGCAAACAAATAATGGATTAAAACCAAATCTATGACTGGAGGTGATTGTTTGATATGTTCAGCATTCCATCCATCGTCTGTTCTTTTTCCTTTTGTTTACAGGACAGTTCTAGGTTGAAAAATATGCTTACAACTGGTTGTAGACAGTTTATCTGGGAGGCAAAACACCAGCACCTGGCATAATATATGGGGAAATGTAGAAAGCATGATGAACTATAATCAGGCATGTGGAAATTCATCATATGTTGTCGGAATATGCTTACTACTTTCTAGAAAGTTAGGTCTATTAACCATCAAGCATCCTTTGCTAAAAAGTCAGATACGGTGGGGCAGATTTAGTAAACTATAGCTCAAGGCAGCACAACAAGCAAAGTTGCTACCTGTTCTAGGAGAAGAAAGCAACCCAGAGCCATATTTACTAAGTATGGTCTGTGTTAGAACTGGGATTCCTGGTTGACTTAGGTTTGCATCCAGGACAGGCATTAACCACCACTCTAGTCAGTGTAAGCTAAGTACACACAAAAAGATAACCTGTGCTCACCCTCTAGTGGCTTGGCACAGAGAAGCCAGGATTATCCAAAGAGGCAATGAGTAAAGCATTTGTGCAATACACACACCCAGTAACACAATGAATACACCACAAAAAAGACTCCACACAGGTTTAGAAAATAGAGAATATGAAGCTGAGTAAAACAAGACCATAGTGACAAAAATCAATTAAGTAGAAGCTGAGATACGCATTTTTAAAGATTGAATGCAAAAACAGGCTTTGAAGTCAATAGCGCTAAAAAGGTTACTTAAAGGTTGCGCTTTACTGGGTAAATACAAAATTCAGGCTGACGGCAACGGAGGGCAGGCTGGTTACAGATCCATGAAGGGCCAGCTTAGAAAGTACTATGGTTGGAGCAAAGCGCCACAGAGGTAACAATGCATCAATCTTTTCCATGCAGTCAGGTTGCTGCGTTGTCATCGAGCTTTGCTGAGATTCAGGCAATGCACCGTCATCAAGCCACACAGATTGTCATCATCAGGCCATGCACGTTGTGTAACTCATGTCGTTGAACAGTCTCTTCATCGGTGTCGAAAGGCAATGCTTAGGCTCTGATTGACGCAAAGGTGATGATGCGTTGCTTTTGTAGCAAATAATCTGCAGAACCCACTTCAGAGGCCTACAACTTGGAGGCGGCACCTCACCCAGGGTAGATCTCACAGATGGCAGCACCAGCAGAATTGCAGGAAGTCTTTTCTGTCCTGGATACTTCAGAAAACAAGAGGCAAGCTAGCAATCCCTTGGACATCACTTGAAGGGAAGGCAGAGTCCAGCTCTCCTTCCGCAGAGTCAGGGAGAAGCAGGGCAGCAAGCAGAAAAGCAGTCCTTCCAGAAAAGCTGTCCAGTTGAGTCCTTTAATCAGCACATCAGTTCTTCTGACAGAGGTTCAATTCAAGATCCAGAGTGTCTGATTTTAGGGGGTCAGAGACCCAGTAGAACCAGTTGACGCAGTACCTATACCCAAAAGTGCATTTGATGTAGGGGGTGATGTCAAAGCAGCTCTCTGTTCACAAAGATCCTTTTCAATCCAGTCCTGTCTGCCAGGTTATCTGTGGGGGTACATCGGTTTTTTTTGTATGGACAGGACACTACCTATTGAAATGCAAGTGTCAACCCCTCCCATTCCTCCCTGCTCAGGAAGACAGTTCAGAATGCATATGACAGTAGATGAGTGCTCCGAATGCAAATGTGCCTCACCTTCCTGTGTTTGTTGCTGTCTAGAGAAGAATGCACAAATTGTACCTGTCACCCAACCCAGACATGTATTAAATACAGGTTGTAAGTCACAAACGAGCCAAGAGCAGACAAATATCCACTTGGCATTTCAAAAACAGTAATGTTAAGTACAACTTTACCAGTAAGGAAGATTTAGCATAACCATTCCAAAGATATGAAACATGAAAAAGCTACTCCTCTCTGATCAGGAATTACAGCTTAATGTGCTTTAAGGAAATCCCAATGCTGGCCTATGAGAGGGTTAGGCCTCATAGTAGTAAAAAATGAAATAGGCAGTTTGTCACTACCAGGACATGCAAAACATAAAAGTACATGTCCTACCTTTTACTTACATGGCACTCTGCCCTTATGTTTAGTTATGGCCTACCTTAGGGGTGACTTATAGGTAGTAAAATTAGAGTTTAAGGCCCGGCAAATGGTTTTAAATGCCAAGTTGAAGTGCAGCAACCTGCACATACAGGCAATGCGGTGGCAGGCCTGAAAGGCTACTTCTGTGGGTGGCGTACCAGTACAACAAATAATGCTAATCAGGTATATACTAATGCCTATGTCTACATGTTTAGGGGAGAAGCACATGCACTTTAGCACTGGTCAGCAGTGGCAAAGTGCTCAGAGTCCTACGTTCAACAAAAAGAATCAGCAAACATGAGAGGCAAAAGGCAAAGGTTCTGCAGAAAGACCACCCTAAGGATGACAGGTCTAACGGACTGCCTCTCCTCTCTTGCCCTGTGCTGGCACACAAACAGCCTGCATAGTGCCAGGCATACACCTTTGCTCCATGAGGCAAAGGTGCGTGTGTAGTATCTATATTATGTTTTGTTCAAAAAAATAATTCCTAGATCATTTTTAAAACATTGGTTTTATTTTTTTTATTTTTTCATTTTAGGATATTTGTTGTAAGGGCATTGTCATTCCAAAAGAGTATCCTTGCGCTAGCACCTGCTGTAATTAAAGGACAAGTTCTGATGATCAAGGCTTGTTTAAGAGTCAGGTTCTAATGACTTTCCTAACAGTCACTAAGCATTGGATATTATGGATGGTGGAGAATTCATATTCCAGAGAAGGACTCCTCGTACAACTGCCCTATCTATTAATTTTTGTCTGTAAAAATTAAAGTGCTTGGGAATTGGAGCTAAGTGTTCTGTGAGGAGAATACTTCTTGAATTTTCCATCAACAATTCTGGGGCATGTGCATGGTAGTTTTTATCCATTAGCCAGCAAAGTTTAAATACGTTGCATTTATGTATTTGGAGCAAGTGGAGTTGCCAATGGTTATGGAATGCTGAGTTAAATTTCTTTAGGTTGAAAATTACTCTTATTAAAGAGTTTTAAATTCTTCTGAATCGAGCAATGGATTTTTTAGGGATGCCAATTTATAATGAGCTTCCATAATGTAATCTTGAAGTGTACAAATGCATTAGCCAAGGTAAATTTGCCTGAGAAAGTTAGTAAATGTATTACCCTTCTAAGAAAGATTTGATGATAGCAGTATTGTGTGACTTTCGTTACTTGACCATCCATGTGTGGGAAACAACCGTTACAACGCATGCATTACAATGCATGCTTTTACCCCGCATGCCATTACATCGAAAATGGCTTGCTGTAGGGGGTTTAAGGTGTTGGATTTAACTCCAACACCTTCCCTACTGTTGCACAGACTGGAGTTGGATTAGTAAATTATACTATTCCAAACTCCAACGCACCCCTGACAGCATGTCGGGGTAAAAAATTGCGTTGTAACGGCATGCGGGCTAAAAGCATGTGTTGTAACATCATACAACCTCCATGTGCAGGTATGAATCAAGTATAATGCCTAGATCATGTATCGAGGTAACTTGTTGTGGGCAATCTCTGAGAGAGGAGGCCCTAAGTGAATTTTCCCATTTGCTGAGGCAATTAAAGATGGGAAGAATGACTAACTTAGAAAGGTTTAATATAAGAAAGTTGTCTTCCATCCACCTATTGATGGTACAGGTAATTGATTGAGCCTCCAAATTCTCATGATGTGGGTCATTTTGTAAATGAACTAACAATTGCATGACATCTGCGTATAAATAGGATGTTACTTTTAAGTTTTATAGAACCAATGCTAAAGGTTTATCATATAGGTTAAAAAGTAGAGACAATAATGAGAGCCCTGAAGTACACCATACAGCAATCACATAGTGGTGGGTGAAAATGTTTCCATTTGATTTGTTTGAGATCTGTCTCTACTAAAAGTTTCTAGCCAGTTCAATGTATTGTTTGTGATATGACATTTAACTAAGCGAGTTATCAGGTTCTCGTGGTCAATAGCGTCTTAGACTGATGAGAGGTCAAGGAGTATCTTTGCTCTAAACCTGCTGACATCTGCAATTATTCTTATATCATCAACTGCTGAGGTTATGACTTTCTCTGTCAAGAAGCCTGGTCTATACTGTGCTTTAGCAGGAAAGACCACTAGATTAGCTTATGTGAAGGTCTGTAGTTGCTGAGTAATCACTTTTTCAATGAGCTTGGCACAAAGCGAAGAAGGGGAATAGGCCTATAGTTGGTGAGGTTCTTTAGGTCAATATGGGATTTCGTTAAGATTGGGCTAACCACCCCTTTCTTAAGATTAGGCAGAACCATGCCTTGGTTAAATGTGGCTTTTATAATGTTGGTGATTATTGGACCAAGAGTACTGCATAATGATTTTGATGACTCCATCTAGGCAGGCGTTCAAGAGGAGAGCCTGAAGATTTGGTGGATTTTATGAGATCAGGACCTTTTTGTGCATAAATGGAGGAGTGAAGGTAGAGAGACATGGTGTGTTTATCAGAATTAGGATAGCCTGGTTATATTGTTTTTAGTGTTTTTAAGGTATGTTAAACTTTAAGTTCACCTCTAATTGTGCTTATTTTGTTTACAACCTAAATGGCCAAAGATTCCACGAGGACTTGTGAATGTTCTATGTCAGCTTTATTGCAAGATGGCTTATGTAGATTATCAATTGTTTTAGATAGTATAAAGTGTTTTTATTTGCTAAGAGTTATTTGTTGGAGTAATAAGGTTGTTTAGTTTTGCCGATCATATAAATGTATTTTTGCATAAATGTTTTTGTCATAGGGCATATCATTTTTCCTCCATGAACGTTCTAGTTTTAGTTCTTTGATTAAGGTATTGGTTAACCTAGGGGAAGATTACTATCTTGTTTTAAGAGTTTTCTCTACAGGAGGGACAACTATCTCAAATGTTTCTGAAAGTGAACTGTTAAAATGGTCCAGCAGACTGTCAAGATCAGCCTTTGTTGTGGTAGGATTATTTTTTCCTGAAAGATATCATGATAGTCAAATGTTTATTCATAATTTCATCCATAAAACAATGCATAAAACAGACAATAATACAATATCACAATAGTTAAGACATTCATGGATAGTTACTGTCATTAAAATTAAACTCACTTTCATCATAAAAACAGTGGGCCATATGACCTGCAGCTCAACAAATACTAAAACTATAGAAAGTGGATACACTAGTACCATCAAGTGGTTTACTGTGCCCATTGTTACAAATTATTAATCTGTTAAAATCATAATGAAGTGTTTTAGCCCTCTAAAGAAAAAAGATTTTTCACACAAATATAGAGGGTATTGTACGAACATTCTAATAGTAGGCCTAGTAAAGTGCAAATGCATGCCCTCTATTGGTCTATTTATCGAAGAATGATAAGAACTATACATCAATAAAAACCAATATAGAGTTTCAAAAGCAAATATAAACTAGTTAGAAAATAGATGCCCAGTGCACTATAGCCTACATCTTCAGGTCCTTGTTTTCCCTCAATATCTCCACCTCAAGCAAGTACCTGCTTACAGAGGACACAATGTCAATTGATCTGCCCTTCTTCAAGGCCCTTGCAGCTTCGTTATTGGTGCCTTAAGCCAAGCCTGGTGCATAAACCTGGAATCCACTTTGCTCTTGGAGTTACATTGGCCTTACTGAAGAAGAGCAGATGACCAATATTCTCCTTACAAGATGAGGAACACATTGGGTATATCTCATTGAATTCTTCTTGGCTTCCTGCAGACCACTTAGATGCGAAAGAGTTAATTGCTATTGTACCATAGTGAAACTTAGGTTATAAACATATTGCCTTCTGTTGTTGTGGTATGTCCAAATATGGCTCATAACATGGAATGACCTTGATAGATAGAAACTCTTGTGTTAATCTCCCTAACAAGGGATTACAATGGTACTTTGCTTTGACATGCTTCCAGTACATTTGTTTTAGTTGCTTTTTTGGGAGACACAGTCACATTTTTTGGGCTAGTCCAGAACCTCTCGAGACCCAGCCTCAAGAACCATTGTTGTATGTGCCAGAACCATGGAGAAGTGGTGTTCCTATCTATAATTAAACGTTCCTTCATTGTGTTCCTATTAGGTGAAAGGCCCTCAGCTGGCCATAGCCTCACCCAATATAGCAAAGGTCTTAACCTGGCAATGCAACCCACCCTTTTAAGGGCTATATCAAAGAAAATGGGGATCAGGAGGGTATTCCTATGGAGATGCAGGAGAGACAGAACACACCTATTCTCACTAGGGGTCAGGATGTTACAGTTGGCATGGCCCCAAATTTCGGCACATTAAAGCACCGCAAGTTGTGCCTTAAGTTTATATACTTCCATAGCATGGAGTGTAGCTCTTGTAAATGATGCCTTATGTCTTTTATGAATAGCCACTACCTGATGCTGGAGGATGGCCTTTCGCTTTTGATTATGCGGTGTCCATGAAGCCTTGCTTTCCAGATACAGCATGATTCCCAAATATTCAAAGCTGGAAACATTCCAGTTTCTTCTTGACCAAATATATGTCTCCTTTAAAGGACTTGTGGAGTCTAACTACCATATATTCAGTTTTTAGTATATTAATCCCTAGCCTCTTGGATGAGCAGAAATCATGAAAGTGCTTTAATAATAGTTGCAGACAGATGGGAGTTTGTGAGATTAGCAAGGTAACATCTGCAAATTATCAAGCTGGTACACAGGCCCCATCTAACTTAGGGACATCTATGTTGCCTTTAAGTAGGGAGTCCACAACATCATCTGTGAACAGTGAGAAAAGAATGGGGGCTCAGACACATCCCTGCCTCACCTCTCTACTAATGATTCGGTCAATTAGTTGCCCCTCGTAACCCCATTGTACTAGGGTGTAATTTTCTTTGTGAAGATGGGAATAATGTCTGTCATAGAAAGGTTTAATTTATGAAAGCTGTCTTCCATTCACCTATTGATGGTACAGGTAATTGATTGAGCCCCCAGATTCTCATGATGTGGGTCATTTTGGAAATGAATTAACACATCTGGGTACAAATAGGATGTTATTTGTAAGTTATTTAGAACCAATGCTGAAGGTTAATCATATAGGTTAAAAAGCAGAGACAATAATAAGAGCCCTGAAGTACACCACACTACGTGGGGTGGATGATAATTTTTCCATTTGATTTGTTTGAGATCTCTCTGTACTAAAAGATTCTAGCCAGTTCAATGTATTGCTTGTGATATGGCATTTCACTAAGCGAGTTATCAGGTTCTTGTGGTCAATAGAATCAAGGAGTATGTTCGTGGTTATCAGAATTAGATTAGCCTGGTTAGATTTTTTTCAGTTTTTAACATATGTTAACTTTAAGTTCACGTCTAATTCTGCTTATTTTGTTTACAAACTATATGGCCAAGGAGTCCATGAGGACTTGTGAAAGTTCTATGTCAGCTTTTTTGCAGGATGGGTTATATAGATTAGCAATTGTTTTAAATAGGATAAAGGGTTTTTATTTACTAAGAGTTATTTGTTGGAGTAATGAGGTTGTTTTGTTTTGCTGATGATGTGATTGTAATTTTGAATAAATGGTTCTGTCATAGAGTGATTTATTTTTCCTCCATGATCTTCCTAGTTTTAGTTCTTTGATTAGGTTAGTGTTAAACCTGGGGGAAAATTGTTATATTGTTTTAAGAGTTTTATCTATAGAAGGGACAATTATCTCAAAAGCTTCTGAAAGTGAACTGCTAGAAATGGTCCAGCAGACTGTCCAGATCAGTCTTTGCTGGGGTAGGATTATTTTTGCGCCTGAAAGATATTATGCAAGTCTTTGATGGGGAGCCATTTCCAATTCTGTTTAATGACTGGATTTGACTTGGGGGTCATAAAAGACCTGAAGATGTGACCATATCAGATCATTCCAGAAGCTGTGTGAAACTGTATGTTGTTAAAATTTGCAAAAATGAGGCCCAGTCAAAGTCCTGACTTATTGGTGGATCCTGTTACACTTAGTTTAGTCCAAGATGATTGAATGGATGTAATGATTTGTCATCCCTAATTATGTGTGCCCACATATTTAAATCATATGGTGCTAGTTGCTCTAAAAAGATGGTAAGTCCATGTAGAATAAGCCTTTGTAACCAATGAAAGCATTTGGATTTAACTTGAAGGAAGTGGTGTAATATGATGCAGGCAGGGGTTGCTTTGGTTGGGTGTTACATTTTAAGAATAGTGTTGCAGTATTTTGGAATTGTTTTCATGGGAGGGTAAATAGTTGGATTTGATCATTATAAATCAACTCACCCTTTTAATGGTGTTATTTAACATCAAAAGATTAGAAATAGGTAATAAAGTCCTTGAGTATAGGTTGCAATCTAGAACTATCCAATTCTTAAGTCTTTGTATTAATGATGTGTGCATTATGAGGGAGCTGTTTTCCATAGTTGAGCGGGAGTTACATTGTCATGCTTTCAGCTCTTTATTTCATGCTTCATCATGAAGTGGGGTTATGGGGATATTATATCCCAAATCCTGGGATGTTTAATGGGGCAGAACATGTCTTCTTTTAATAGTATAGTTTCAATCCTTGGGGTAAGCACATACTTAACTGAAAATCCTTTAAGAATTTCAGTGATGGCTGGATTAAAGGGCTTACCATGGCTTTTAAAAGTAGGGCAGCAATTGTTGAGAATGTTTTGAAGCAACAGGAATGATGGCAGGTCGATGGGCACAACATGGCACATATGGAATCTGACCGGCTTCACTTAAGCTTTCCTTTTGCAGTCGAGCTATTAGCCTGCGCACAGCCACCATTTAAATGCACTCTGAGGTGAAGCCTTGTGGGCAGCAGACAAGAAATCTAGGCCCCACCCTCAATCAGGCAGAAATCAGGAAATCAGATGAAGGCAAATAAACAACAACTGACAAAATAAAAAAATAACGAATAACAGCAATGAAATGGATGCCAGTTACCCTAAAGAATGGATACAAGGAAACAGAATCTGAATTGAAAGAAATAGACCTAACATAAACATGGGGTCTGGGAGTGCCAGGTAGGCCTGGGCGGTACATTTATTTCCGCTCGCGTAATTTGCAATATTTTGACATTTTCGCGTTCCGCGGAGAGCGTGAAAATGTCAAAACTTTCGCAATCTGCCGCGAAACGGAAGTATTTTTCTTGTTCGTTCTTTAAAAATGCGTTCTCGCGCGCGCGGTCGCGACTTACCGGGTCCCTGCGTTTGCCGACGAGTTTTCCTATCTGTTCGCGTGCACCATGAGATGTTGGATTGTTGGGAGCTGGTCGCGTTATCCAGCGAGAGTTTGCAATCGCGAATACATCATTGCGATCGCGAACACGTCATTCGACCCGGAACAGGAAATAAGCATAGCGAGCAAGATGGCCAAGCCCATTAGCGACTGCATGGGCAAGTTGGAGATATATTTCCCCTCGAGCATGCAAAACCACATCGCGAACGGGCGGGAAAAGCAATCTCTGCATCTTCGCAAAATTTCCACTGGCTCGCGGAGATTTTGCGCAATTTCGCAATAATTTGCAAAAGGCAATTTCGCAAATTCCGCCCATCCTTAGTGCCAGGGCAGCTGTTGGCTGGAGAACTCAGTTTTCTTGAAAAGATAAGGAAGAAGAGGAGAATGACAAACACATTGGAATGTCCTCAGGTAAGGTGCTATATTGTGTTGCCCATGCTGTGCCCACCTTTTAAAGGCACTCTGGGGTGCAGCCTCAGCGTAAACAGGCAAGCAATCCTGGCTCAGCTTCCACATATTCAATGTGTGTTGTACAGTGCAGCACATGCCCAATGTGTGAACTGAATGAAAAAAATATATATTTCTCCAGCTTAGTGCCTGCTTCAATGAGGCATTATTTTTTTTTACTTAAAACCCAGTCTAACAATTTTATTAGTTGGGGCTTTGCATCAAAAAACACAAGTGCTTGTGCTAGTGTTCCCAGATACAAGCCATATAACACCCCCTTGAAACAAAATGGTGCAAAGCAGTGCACAGCCCTATTTGTGCCGCAAACTGGACACATTTCCCCGGCGAAAAATATTTTGTGCTGGAAAGACTTTGCTCCATTTTGTGTCACTTTACATGAATTTGCAGCTGTGCAAAGTTTGAGAAATCTGGCCCATGTTTTTAGAGAAATACTTTTGCCAAAAGTGATGTTGTATACTGCCCACATATGAAAGAATTAAGCAACAAACTTGAGAGGTTATTGCAGGATCCTCTGACTATCCGTATACCAAGTGCCTCTAGATCATATCCAATTGAGGTTAAGCAAGAAGTCCCCTAACATCCAGTAGGTCTCAAGATTTTAACCTCCATATTTTTTTAAATGAAGATTTGTTGGAAGCATTTGATTTTATGATCACACAAATTCAGTGAATTTATTTTCAGACTGGTCCCAAATTAAATAACTTTCACTTAGACTTTGTTAAATACCTCAGTCAAGTAAGGTGTATATATATCAAAAAGTGCAAGGTAAAAAAACTGATTTTTTGGGCTGTGTAAAACCTCTTGGGTAATGGACAGAATGTGTTTCTTAGGTGACTTAAAGAATGTTGTTGTTTAAGAAGGATTTTTCCATTATTTTGAACTTTCCAATACTACTGATCAGTTTTACCTAGTACCTATGGTTCTATCCATGATATTCTGTTTTAGTGATGGTTTCTAGAAAAGAATCTCAACCATGCCTGGCTCCTTGCTAGGGTACCGACTTAAGTGTCTGTGCACCAGGCTGTTCAGATTTTTTTGTTAGGATGAGAATAAATCCAAACAATTTTTGAGTTCCCAGCTAGGAAAAGACAGCTGTATTTGACATAGAAAGGAGCCAGATGATTATTGGATTTTTTCTTCGGCAAGGAAAATATCCAAATAACATCTGAAACTTTACCAGGTCACAGTCTGAAGTGTCTTTAACAAAGAAAGGAGCCCAACAATGTTTAATCTTTTTCTCAGCCTGACAAGAAAACCAATGGTATCCGGCTCCAGCTTGGAGAGGGGCACAAACATATGTTTTTGTGTCACAACAAGAGACAGACTTTGTTTGGATTTTGTCCATGCCTAAGAAAGAATTCACGCCAAAACAAGAACAATCCATTCTGGGGCCAGATGCTGTGTACAGTTTTTGCTAGCCTAAGAAAAATCCAGTAACTACATGAGCCAAGATGTATAAGATTACCAGTTACCTACTTGAGTTACTCTTTTGAGTTTCATCAGAGATTAGTAGTGGGTTGCACATAGACCTGTCTCATGAATATTAATGAGGTTGGTCACAACTTGTGACCCACTGGGATTCAATGCCATCACAAGGATGGTGGCCTGCTGGGTTCAGCAGACCACAATGTCTGTGATTGCTTTTAAATAAAGAAATATATTTTTTAATCACAGCCTGTTTTCTTTAAAGTAAAACAGGGTGCCTTTGAGAAGAAAAAAAGAAAACTTTGAAGTTTCATTTTTTAAGACTAAGTAGTGGACCCTTGGACCACTGCTTTCTCTTAAAAAAAAATATTTTCTCAAACATTCTCAAAGGAGAAGGGGTCCCTTGGGATCAACACCTCCTTTGAGGTGTTGGTAAAAATATACATGTTTTGCAACCATATTTCGGTTGCTTGTGGACCCCTTCCCATTTGCGAATGGGTTACCACCTCCTGGTGTCAGTAAAATGTTAATGTTTTGCAATGATTCAGAATTTGGAAGATTCGCCCCAAAAACGACCATTTTAATTTGCAAATCGGTATTTAGTCGCAAATCTGAATTGCGATTTCGGTAGCAAGTTACAAATCACAATTTGGTGTTTGTATATTTTAAAAAAGCCTTTTTGGCAGTCACAAACGGCCCAATTCTGCGAATTGGGCCATTTGCGACCCCATAAATGCTTTGTACATCTAGCGCATTAATACATACCACTACGATTTGGAATTTGGAGTTGACGGACCAAACTGGCTCCTTCCAAATTCCAAATCTGTATTTGGGCACAAACCCAAATTGCGATTTGGTTATAAGTTACTGAATCGCAATTTGGTGTTTGTACATTTAAAAAAGCAGTTTTGACTGGGGTCACAAACTGCTCTATTGCCAGAATCGGGCCGTTTGCAACCTCAAAAATGATTTATACATCTAGCCCCTAAATCATTGCGGAAGTGCAGTATTGCATGTTGCATACATGTCTAGTGCAGTTTGTTCACAATTCCATCATACCCACAGCCAACAAAAGATTTGTGAATTTCAATGCTTTTCCTCTGTGTACTGGCAATATATCACTTGATAATGGAAAGTCTATTGATTAAACATTTGTAGTGAACACACCTATGTATTATGAATTGTACATAGAAATCTGAGTTTAGAAATAGGGTATTATTTGAACCTTTCCAAGTACCCTATAATGCTAGGCAATTCTGAGGACACATTTTGTTAAAAATATACTTTCGTGGATACTGGCTTACAATAGAAAGCCAAAATGAATGCAAATTGAATAGATGATAGCAAATGTCATTCCATCCTTAATTTTTACTCCTGATTGCAAAGGTACCCACAAGTGTTTGTAGGTCATCATTGAGGACAGGAAAGCCCAAAAATGAAACCACAGAAAGTGAAAGAACGAAGAATGGCATTAGATGTTTTTGGGATTTGGGCAGAAATTATATTTTGGTCTGGGATCAGTCCATACCTAGGTAAACCTGCCAACCCCATATATTTATGAAAACTGCATACCTGGGAAGTCCTTGGTAGTATGGTTTATACAAATGACACGACTAATTTTTACCCACATTGCCCTGAAAATATCAAACCTTCTGTCAAGAAACAGAATTCTCTCAAATTTCTTCAATGGAAAGTTCTGAGATTTGTGTGGAACAGCAAAAGCTCCACCAGCAAAAACTGTGACCTTGTGAAATTAATATATCGTCAATGTGGTCTTCACATGTTCAAAGTTGTGGCATATTCCTATCCCATGCAAAAGGTTCACGCGCTTATGTGGGGTACCATTTTTATCAGGAAGAGCATGGGAAAGTTGAACGGTGGGACATTGCCAAATGTTCTGCAGTTTTATGTAATAGAAAAGTGACAAAATAGAGATTTTTTTCCACCGATAACTTTACATTTGCAGGGCATTCTAGGTAATGAAACATTTTGAAATGTATACAAGTCATATCATCATACCTTCTGCTAGATATCTATGTGTTAGAAATATCTGGAATTGGTCGAGCTCCATGAATATCAGATTACTCTGGACTCAATTACTACAGACATCTCGTATGTGAGCTCTCCCATGAATAATATTGTCTGGTATCAAGCATGTATATCCCTATTCAAACCCAGTAAACGTTCAAACACATGGGGAACCAGGAGGGACACATATGTAGGTCAATACTTGGCAAGACTATCTTCCTGCATAGAGAAGACTGAAGGCATTACCATTTTGGGAAAAAATGCTGATAATCTGATAAATGCCGTTACCACCAGGCCCCTCCTGTCCTCATCCTATTCATGACAAGTAATGAATGGAGCGAGGAAAATGGAACCAGGAGTAATCAAGATTACTGGTAAGTAATAGGCCATTAACCCCAGGTCCCATTGTCCTAGTCCCATTCATTACTTATTATGAACGGGACAAGGACAATGGGAACAGGAGTAATGAAGATTACCGGAAAGTAATAGGGCATGTTGAAAGCTTTAGTCCAACCACCCAATTAGAATGAGGAGTGTCTGGTACCGCCGCCTGCTACCTCAGACAGTGGATCGATGACTGCACTAACACTCTTGCCCTGATCAAGAAACCCTCCAACAGACGCACCAACAAGAAAGCCAGCTGGTTCACCGTGGAACTCCAGGCCTCCAAGCAATCCTGACGAAAATTTGAGAAGAAATGGCACCGCGAACAGACACTGGACAGCTACGCAGCCCACAAGAACGCCATCTTACAGACACCATCACCTCATCAGATCCGCCAAAAGGGCCTCCTTCAAGGACCGCCTAGACAACAACTCGCACGACAACAAAGAGCTCTTCAACATCGTGAAGGAACTCTCCAACCCCAGCTCCAACACCAACAACATCCCACCATCGCAAGACCTGTGCGACTCCCTTGCCCCCTGCTTCCATTGCAAGATCGCAGACATCCACGACAGCTTTAACAACCTGACCGCCCCGACAGCCACCGTCAGACCCATGCCCACACCACATCTTCAACAAAGCCAGCACCACCATCGCACTCCATCTCCGCAAGGCCATCAACATCTCCTTCGTGACCGTGACCTTCCCAGAGAGCTGGAAGCATGCCGAGATCAACGCCCTACTCAAAAAACCCAAGGCTGATCCGAAGGACCTCAAGAACTTCTGCCCCATCTCCCTGCTCCCGTTCTCAGTGAAGGTCATCAAAAAGACCGTCGACAGACAACTGACCCGTTACCTGAAGAGAACAGCATCCTAGACCCATCCCAGTCCAGGTTCCGCAGCAACCACAGTACCGAAACTGCCCTCACCGCTGCCACCGATGACATCAGGGCCCTGCTGGACAACGGCGAAACCGCAGCCCTCATCCTCCCTATCAGCTGCCTTCGACACTGTCTGCCATCGCACCCTGTGCACACAACGCAGGGATCAGAGACAAGGCTCTGGAATGGACCACCTCCTTCCTCTCCGGCAGAACCCAGAGCATCCACCTCCCCCTTTTCCGATCCGAAGCCACCAAGATCATCTGTGGCGTACCCCAAGGATCATCTCTCAGCCCGACGCTGTTCAACGTCTACATGGCACCGCTCGCTCACATTGCCCGACTGCACGACCTCAACATCATCTCTTATGCCGACGGCACCCAGCTGATCCTCTCCCTCACCAAGGACCCCCTCACCGCCAAAACCAACCTCGACGAAGGAATGAAAGCCGTCGCCGAGTGGATGAAGAACGGCCGCCTGAAGCTGAACTCGGACAAGACGGAGGTCCTCATCCTCGGCCCCATCCCCTCGGCCTGGGACGACTCCTGGTGTCCGACCACACTGGGAGCAGCGCCGACCCGCACGACCACGCACGCAACCTGGGGTTCATCCTCGACTCAACACTCTCCATGACCAAGCAAGTCAACGCAGTCTCGTCCTCCTGCTTCAACACCCTATGCATGCTCTGCAAGATCTACAGGTGGATCCCCACCGAAACAAGAAGAAAGGTCACCTAACCCATCGTCAGCAGCAGGCTGGACTACGGAAACACCCTCTACGCAGCAGCCCCAGCCAAACTCCTGAACCGACTACAACACATACAGAACGCCTCCGCACGCTTGATCCTCGACATCCCTCGCCACAGCCACATCACAACCCACCTGAGAGACCTGCACTGGCTTCCCATCAAGAAGAGGATCACCTTCAAGCTCCTCACCCACACACACAAGGCACTCCACAACACCGAACCAGCATACCTCAACAGTCGACTCACCTTCTACACCCCGAACCGCCAGCTCTGCTCTGCCGACCTCACCCTCGCCACCGTCCCCCGCATCCAAAGAGCGACCACCGGCGGAAGATCGTTCTCCCACCTCACTGCCAAAACCTGGAACACCCTCCACATCCTCCTACGGCAGACCCAGGACCTACTAACCTTCAGGAGGCTACTCAAGACCTGGCTATTCGAGCAGTAACAGCACCCCTCCCCAGCGCCTTGAGACCCTCACGGGTGAGTAGTGCGCTTTACAAATGTTCTGATTGATTGAATGATTGGTGTCCAATAATAGAAACCATAAAATATGTAGAGTTTAAAAATATTTGGTTGTGTTTTTGTACAATTTATGGGTCAACAATGTGACAAAAAGACAAGTACCATAAGTTGACATTTTGCTTTCAGTTGCTTTTCAAATTGCACAGCACTCAGTTTATTGCCTGTGGCACACTGAGCCAATAAAAAGCTCATTCATGTCTAATTCCCTTCACAGTCAGGAGACCAAGACAAAGTTGTGGGTCAAGTCTTGGCAGTCATACGTTCCTGCATGAGAGAGAATGGATAGAATAACCATGCTTTGGAGATAAATGCTAAAAATCTGACAAATGTCCTTTTCAGTGTGATCTTCTGGCCAGCCAAGCAGGGTGAGAGAGGGACACTGCCTAGCAATAGAAACTAAATGTTGGGTACATGTTAAAAATAAATGGTTATGGTATGTTTCCATTAAAAGATGGGTCAATTCAGCAGCCAGAAGTCGGGGACCCTAGACTGGCATTTAGATTTTAATTGCTTCCCAAATTCCCCAGATGGACTGTACTCAGTTTATTGACTGGGGGCTCTCTGAACCCATATACACCCACACATATCTGCCACTCCAATTGTCAGGAGACCTTCAGGATCACAGATAGTGTTCAGGCTTTCACTCCGCCATGTCCCTTGGCAATGAGATTAATTGGAATTAGCATTTTTGGGAAAAAGTGCTAATGATCTCACAGTTGTCATGTTTAATGTGATCTATTGGCAAGGCAAATGAGACCTGACTTACTCAGATGGATTCCTCACTTTAAATACATTTCTAAAATATAACCTGTATGGTCCTGATCTTGGTTTCTGTCACCAACTGAACACTACATCATGAACATTGATTCTGCAACAATTGCTTACATTACATAATTTAAAGAGCAAGGAGTATTTCCTTTGAAAACACATACATACTTATTTCTGGATACTAGACATTGAGGGAAATAGTTCATTGCTTTGCCTTGCTGGATTTGTGTTTGTCAATTTGAGATAAGGAACAAAATAATGAGCACTGTATTTCAAAAATGAAATATCTTCCCATTTCTCACTATATCTTCAGGCTGCATTGAGATTTTGAGGCAGAGTTTGAACTGGTACATAGCAATGGATGTGTGAAATCAGCATACAGTTTGTATGGGTGCACATGGATACCAAGCAGTACATTTGTTTACACAAAAAAAAGAAATATCTATCACAGAGGCACACACGACCTACAGCAGAAAAAGGATTAAGACCCCCAAGCCTACTAGACCTTCTGCAGCTGATCATGAACATGGTTACAGCGGTCAGGGAAATTTGATTTGGTGAACCCTGTGATAGATGATGTCCACTCATGGTTCTTTACTGTAATACAGTATGAAATTTGCCATTGAAACATTGTGTTGTGCTGGAATTAAAGGATCACATTTCTCACGCTAATGTAGCAGAAATAGCTCCTTGTTTACAACATAATCTGTTGTTCATGTAAATGTTTAGAGGTGAAAATGTGTCACTTATATTTACATAGCGCATATCATTTTCCCATTTAGCTTAAGCTACCTCTTTTTCTGATAATGCATGCATATTACTGAAAAGGTGTCTCTGAAAAATGTGGCACAACTAAACTACATTAATAAACAGACTTCTAATAAAAATTGTTTCTAGTGAAACATTAATAACTCATCAGTTACAACTATATTCCTCAGAAAAATCATTAGTATTCAAAAATAATTTGTCACCCAAAATTGCACATTCAAAAAAAACTTTCACAGGCACATGGACAATGTGGTTACCTCATTTGCATTGGGCTGAGTCATCCATGCAAATCCATGTAAATCAGGGAATGCTCCCTCTACATTGTGAAGGCATGGCACATGTATAAGTGCACTGGATACTTATGAAGGGGCTCTGAGAGAATCAGTGGCCACTTCTGTCATATGGAAGTAGTGAGGGGATGCAAAACAATGGAACAACTGCCTACTGGACCCACGAGGACTGTGGCTATAGCCACAGTAATGAATGTTATGAACAAAATACCTGTGAGGTTATTAAGACAACATGACCCCATTTATTTTAAGGTGATAGTGACATCTCCGAGTTCTAGAGTCTTGTTCATTAAAGTGAAGAAACATGCAAGTAGATGTAAATATACTGCAATGGTTGTTTAGCACTGAATCAATCAATCAATCAATCAGGAGTTTATAGAGGGATGCTACTCACCCGTGAGCGTATCAAGGCGCTGAGGGGGGAGACTGCTGATCCGTCTGGGTGTGGAGGTTCAGTCAAAGAGCCAGGCCTTGAATTCCTTCCTGAATTGGGTCAATGAAGCGGATTGCCTGAGGTGAAGGGGCAGGATGTTCCAACTTCCTGGTCTTGGCGGCGAGGTAGGAGAAGGATCTTCCTCCGATTCTGGTCTTGCAGATCCGTGGGATGGAGGCTAGGGTGAGTTGGGCACAGCGGAGTTGTCTGGTGGGTGTGTGGAATGCGAGGTGGTGGTTCAGATATTCTGGTCCTGCATCGTGGAGAGCTTTGTAGGCATGTGTGAGGAGCATGAAGGTGATTCTCTTGTTGATTGGGAGCCAGTGGAGTTGTCGAAGGTATTGTGTTATGTGGCTGCAGAGGGGGATGTCAAGGACCAATGAGGCTGCAGCGTTTTGGACGTTCTGCAGTTTCCAGAGCTGTTTCTAGATGACACTAGCATAGAGTGCTCTGGTGTAGTCAAGTCTGCTGGTTATGAGTGCGTGGGTGATCGTCTTTATGGATTCTGTAGGGATCTATCTGAATGTTTCTCGCACACTGGGAATGGCAGAAGGGGCCACCCTATCATTGTAGCCCCTTATGTAGTAGAGGTGCAAGTACAGCGTGCACACACCTGCTACAACCTCGAGCACTTGCTTATTCCCGCTTCAGAAATTCAGAGAAGCACAGGTAGTATTCCTGCACAGCGACAGATAAAGGTACACTTTCAGGTCATTTTATTGCTTCAGAAAAGGGTTACTCCCAAAAACACTTCTCTGCTTGCTCCAGTCTCATTTCCATCTAAAAGTACGGTTCCACCTTGCTAGAGAGGCATTTTCGAAACTGGGACCTCGATTTCCCACATTGGAGTATTGAGCAAAAATAATACATTTTGTTTTCTCTGTTTTTCATGTTGTTCATTGATTGTGCATACATGATAATGACTGAGTGCTATGTTTCCATCCATGAGACTGGGGGCAGATTTAGCAAGATTTTCCCAAAGCAGAATATGCAAAGTAACCCAAAGTGGTGATAAAGTATGTAATTTCCAGCACAAAACACTAGAAAAAACCCTAATAGTAAAGGAAATAGTGCTTTTCACTGCTTTGCATTTCTTTTCATCAAGGTGTCTTCCGTGGGTGGTACATAGGTGTTCTTGTGCTATCACCCATGCTTTTCGAAGCAAGGCGCTTTCTGCAAAATTTGGTAGACAAGGCTTTGCACCCAAAAATAATTCCTCCTTCAGGCAGGCATTAACAAGGAGATATGTTTTCATTTTCTCCTAGCATTTACAAATTGCATACTTTCGCAACTTGTCAGCACACATACAGGCCCAGCTTTACTAATGCTTTGGGTTTGGTTTGCAAACTGTTATGCTGGTATTTCATATCCAAAGCAAATCAGGATGTGTGGTAGATAGTTTCCAAAAGTAATGCAAAACCTGTGCTATGTGTTGCTTTGCTTTACTTTTTGTCAAGGGCACGTTCATGTTTGGTACATGTATCACCCATATACCATCCATGTGTTTTGCTTCAAAACCCTATCTATAAACATTCATCCCAAACTCCTCAGTCTCTTCAAGGAAGGCGTAACAAAGACAAATATTTTTATTGATTCTCGTGTTTTCCTTCTTTCCATGTGTGCAGCATTATACAGCACACATAAAAAGCAAGAAAAGTTTTGCACTGTGGCCCATGGGTGTTTTCATGGCAGCCTAAAGTATGCCTGTACAGGGAGAGAGGAAAACAGACCCATATATGCTGTTCCGCTCTCTCCGTTCCACACAACACAGCAACTTTAGCTGCTGCACTGCGTTGCTTGTATTTTTCATAAATTTGAGCTCTAATGTGAATGTCCTAAAGTTAGTCCGAGCTTAGCACAGGCAGGGTATCCTTCCAGTGCAAAACCTATGCTAGACATCATGCGCACACCTTTGCAATGTGGTGCACAATATTTGCGTGGTCACTAGGTAGCCTGTTTGTGGGCCAGTGATGGGGAAGAGAGGAGCCGGGCTATATCTTAGTACATATGGCTTTGCGACATTCTCTGTCCCTAGAGCAACACACAGCAACAATTTTACATGTTGCGTTGAGTTGCACTACCTTTGAACTAATCTGCTCCTTTCAGTTCAAATTTGGTCTAATTTCTTTTAGTATTGTTGTTTATCTTTTTGCAAACCCAATTTCGTTAGCGACATCATCCTTTGGCACATGAGATTTGGATCAAGGCACCTACTTTCAAGAATGTGTCGCTTTTTAATCATTTTCTCTGAAATAGAACTCACAGATGTTTCCTCGATGGTGAACACTGTTTTAAATCTTTCTGCCTGGCCTTCTAATTGTAGCGGTACTGAACGTACCGAACGAGTGAGGTAATATAAAAAATGGTGACATGAAAGATTAACAAAAGATGTATTGTAATTCAGATAATGAAAGGCATGGACATTCCTGTAAAGATGGTAATTGTATTTTTTACTACATAGAAGTGTATTACATCACTGCATGGGCAGGGTACAGGAAGCTGATTAAATGAGAGAGGATGTAGTAAGAGATTATAGGGAAATACCTGGATGTCCGTACAGGGCATGTTTGTAATACCAAAGCTGGGAAATGATGGGATAGAAGATGAGAACCGCTGACTGTCTGGAGGGAGGAAATGGCTGCTATGAAAAATGCTACAGTGATAAAGTTATCTGCCCACGATGGCTTGTTCATAATGTTTCCTTATAGTGGAAGACTTGCAGAGGCATTGGCAAGTTATAGAACGCATTTAGATGAGATCAGGAATTGACATTGGAAATAGTTTCAAACGGAAAACATGGAATGCCAATGGAATTCGTAATTACTGCAGAACATTGGCATGTGCCACCTCTTTGTTTGAAGCTTAGGCAAGTAGTAAATCGGGGCCAGATGTACGACCTGCCAAATAGCGCCTCGCAAATTGCATCGCATTTGTGACATGCAATTTGCGAGGCTCTATTTGGCAGGTACAACAGTGTGTTTAACACTGTTTGCGATCCCCAATGGGGTCGCAAATTGCGAGGCTCATGAATATTAATCAGCCTCCCGCAATAGCTGCTTTGTAAAAAAAAATCAGCACGTTTTCCTTAAAGGAAAACGGGATGCATTTAAAAAAAAAATGAAACGTTTTAGTTTCATCTTTTAAGGGCAGTCAGTGGTCCCTGGGACCACTGCCTGCCCTTAGTAAAAAATGTTGCATGCATCCCAGCGGACCCCTTCCCATTTATGAATGCATTACCACCTACTTGAAGTAGGTGGTAATTTCCGAGTGGTTTACGACCGCAATTGCGGTCGCAAAACATTGGTACATAGCTTTGTGGTCGCTATTAGGAAGGGAACCCCCCTTCCTAATAGCAAGTTGCAAAACAGTACTTTGCGTGTCGCAATTTATTTGCGAGTCGCAAAATACTTTTTGTGCATGGGCTCATGCTTTTTAGCGTGCGCAAACGGGTCTAAGACCCATTTGCACATGCTTAAAAGCGTCATACATCAGGCCCTTAGTTTATTAAGAAGAAAGGGATTGGGAGATGTAATGCGCATGAGTAGTCAAAGAACATAAATTTGAATTTGTTATTTTTATCACTCTAATGCGTAAGTATATTCAAGCATTTCATAAAAAGCTGTCACTAACTTCTTTAGAGTGTATTGGTTCTAATGAAAGCTGTTAAACTCAACACCAGATTCAAAAAGTTGTTTCTATACTCTTGTGAAGTAAATGGGGATGTGCTCACTTGTTTTGATGATCCTTTCATTTACCAGCACTTAAGCTACAAAACTGTAGGTGCTATTGTTCTTATTCATTTATGTTAATGGGTGGGCAATGTTAATTTGTTGTTATTATATATGTTGATTTATTATGTATATCTATTACTTTTTATTGTGTAAGGATATTTGGCTAGGTGTGAGAAAAGTGTAGGTATTTTGGCATGTTTATACATTTATCTTAAAATGTTTATTAAACCAATATATAATTATCCACCTCAATATTTTTCTTTTCGGTCATTTATTTATTCAGATTGGTATTTGAAAAGTATTTTAATACATGTATAAATATATTATTAAATTGTAAGTGTACAGTTTTTAGAAAGGTTAAAATGTGTTGTCCGGTGTGGTACTTTTAAAGTAAGATTCTTGTTATTAGTTCTAGAAATGGTAAGCCTTGGTGTTAGCAAACATTGCTAAATTGCATGCTATGAGTTCATGCAGTTCTTTAGTTTGTTAGGATATTTTTGGCTTGAGGTGGGTTAGGACTTGTTCAAATCTTAGTTCCTGGCAGATTTGTTCTTTTTTAAATATTTCTAGGAGGATCACTGACAGAATATCGAGGACAAGAATATCGACCTACAAAAATATATAGGAAAAAATATAGAATGCCAAAATATCGAATGCCTATCTACAAACAGGTTAGTACTAAAATATGAATTCCAAAATATCGTTGTAAAAAATATAGTTATTCAAAATATCGAATTTTTTACATATATTAAAAGTAATGTAAAATTAATGAAATAATAAATATAATTAACTAAAACATACTTACAAATACTTAAATAACTTTACAATTAATAAATAATTGATGTAAGTTTAAAAAACAAAAAAAATGTAATACCTATATATTAACGTAATATTAATAAAAAATATTCTATATTTTTAGCGTAGGATAGCGGGCGGGTCAAATTTACTATTACCACTCCAGTAAGTCCAACAGTAGGGAAAGCATTGGATAGCGGGATGGTAAAAATTACTGTTCCCACTCCAGAGAGTGCAACAGTAGGGAAAACATTGGATAGTGTAGGGGTGAAAATTACTATTCCCACTCCAAAGAGTGCAACAATAGGGAAAGCGTTGGATAGCGTAGCGGTAAAAATTACTATTCCCACTCCAGTGAGTGCAACAGCAGAGAAAGCGCTGGATAGCGGGAGGGTAAAAATTACTATTCCCACTCCAGAGAGTGCAGCAGTAGGGAAAACATTGGATAGCGTAGACGTAAAAATTACTATTCCCACTCCACAGAGTGCAACAGTAGGGAAAGCGTTGGATAGCGTATGGGTAAAAATTACTATTCCCACTCCAGAGAGTGCAACAGTAGGGAAAGCGTTGGATAGCGGGTGGGTCAAATTTACTATTACCACTCCAGTAAGTCCAACAGTAGGGAAAGCATTGGATAGCTGGATGGTAAAACTTACTATTCCCACTCCAGAGAGTGCAACAGTAGGGAAAGCGCTGGATAGCGGGAGGGTAAAAATTACTATTCCCACTCCAGAGAGTACAACAGTAGGTAAAACATTGGATAGCGTATGGGTAAAAATTACTATTCCCACTCCAGAGAGTGCAATAGTAGGGAAAGCGTGGGATAGCGGGAGGGTAAAATTTACTATTCCCACTCCAGTGAGTGCAACAGTACAGAAAGCGTTGGATAGCGTAGGGGTAAAAATTACTATTCCCACTCCAAAGAGTGCAACAGTAGGGAAAGCGTTGGATAGAGTGGGGTTAAAAATACTATTCCCACTCCAGAGAGTGCAACAGTAGGGAAAGCGTTGGATAGCGAAGGGGTAAAAATTACTATTCCCACTACAAAGAGTGCAACAGTACGGAAAGCGTTGGATAGCGTAGGGCTAAAAATTACTATTCCCACTCCAAAGAGTGCAACAGTAGGGAAAGCGTTGGATAGAGTAGGGGTAAAAATTACTATTCCCACTACAGAGAGTGCCACAGTAGAGAAAGCGTTGGATAGCGAAGGGGTAAAAATTACTATTCCCACTACAAAGAGTGCAACAGTAGGGAAAGCGTTGGATAGCGTAGGGGTAAAAATTACTATTCCCACTCTAGAGAGTGCAACAGTAGGGAAAGCGTTGGATAACGGAAGGGCAAAATTTACTATTCCCACTCCAGTGAGTGCAACAGTAGGGAAAGCGTTGGATATCGTAGGGGTAAAAATTACTATTCCCACTCCAGAGAGTGCAACAGTAGGGAAAGCATTGGATAGCGGGAGGGTAAAATTTACTATTCCCACTCCAGTGACTGCAACAGTACGGAAAGCATTGGATAGCATAGCGGTACAAATTACTATTCCCACTCCAAAGAGTGCAACAGTAGGGAAAGTGTTGGATAGCGTAGGGGTAAAAATTACTATTCCCTCTCCAGTAAATGCAATAGTAGGGAAAGCGTTGGATAGCGTAGGGGTAACAATTGCTATTCCCACTCCAATGAGTGCAATAGTAGGAAAAATTATATTTTAATATTTTATTAAAAATACATTAATTAGTAATAGTAATAAAAAATGTATTAACATTATTTACCAATCACACAACCTTTAATAATTAATTATTTATAAATACCAATAAATATTTTTTTTAATTAATTACCTATTAATAATTATTTAACAACCAATTAATGTTCAATAAAAAAAAAGTAAATACAAATACTACTTAATAATTAATTCATAATAAATTAATTATCAATATACAAAATTAATTTCAACAAATTATTTATTTACAATTAAATAACTTCCCACCATATTCCCCTATAAACCCACAACCCACTACAAATAATAAATTAATACAATTAACATAATTATCAATTAAACAATTAATAGAAATTAATTACCAAATAATACACATTAATTACCAATTAATAGTTAATTACCAACCAATTAATTTTCTATACCAAAAATTGATAAATAATAAAAAATACCAATTAATAATTAACAGTCAATTAATTATTAATACACAAAAATATTTTCAATAATTACTTAATTATAATTAAATTACTTCCCACGCTATTACCCTATAAACCCACAACTCGCACCGAATAATAAATTAGTACAATTAACATAATTATCAATTAACCAATTCATACAAATTAATTACCAATTAATAAAAAATAATTACCAATTATTACAAATTAATTACCAATGTTAATTAATTACAATAAATTAGTTATTACCAATTAATAATTCCTTAATAACAATTAAATTACTTCCCACCCTATTCCCCTATAAACCCACAACCCGCTACAGAAGTAAAACGCAAACTTAAATTACAAATAATTAATAATTCCTAAAAATTATTATTTATTGTACTATAATTAAATTACTTCCCACCCTAATCCCCTATAAACCCACAACCCGCTACGGAATTAAATTACAAAAAAATTAAATAACATAAAATTCATTACTTTAAAAATATTCAAACATACATTCCAAAATGAATACATACTTTTAACACATATACTAACACTTAAAACACTATAAAAAAATTCGATATTTTTAACAACTATATTATGACTGTCGATATTACTTACTTCGATATTATGCAAATCGATATTTCTTACCTGAGTTTCGATATTATTCACCACTATATTTTGGTAAGTCGATATTCTGTCCATTCTATATTTAAAACTCGATATTCTGTCCACTCGATATTTTTTTTCGATATTTTGGCTGTTTACCTTCTAGGAATTGGTATGGTGCCTTCTTCCAAATGCGCTCCCCTTAATGTTGACTGTACTGTTGACACTATAGTCAACACTGGTGGGAGCGCAAATTGTGGACTGCATGTACCATGCTGTCAAGGAGCAAATATTTCTGGGATAATATGTAGTGTCCAGCCATACCCTTTTCCCTGCCCAAACTGATTTTCATGACCTCCTCCACCATTATCACACATCCTAATGTTCCTTTTTTTAAAAATTGCATTCCGGCCCATTGATTACACTTCATTCAGCCCGAGCCGGAGAGATCAGCATGATGCGGAGAGTATGGTCTGGGTGGGGACAGTATGGCTTGAGCCGGAGATAACGGCCCGACTGCGGACATAAAGATCCGACTTGTAAATTACCTCTGTGAATACTAAACGTTGTAAAGTTAGACTTTTGTCTCAGATTGCTTTTGTGAATCGGGCCCACTATTATGAACTGAAAGAACTTACAGAGTGAATTTTCAGGATTGTACACAGATATTACCAGAAGTGAGTGGACTCACCTGTTTATGAGTAGCAACTTCAAAGTGAGTGTAGCTGTCTGAACATATAAGATAGTAATTTCTGACACCCTGATTCTGTCAGTAGATGTGATCAGGAAAGTTGGTGGCACCACATTTATGTGGAGATTTTGTGATTCATTTATCTACCTACAGTCAAGCAAGCTCTGGCAAAATGTCTATAATCTGTGTATTTAGCAAACAACTTGTTTTGATTTTTGATAAGTGGTGTAGTGGTATTTGCCTTTTCTAAATTTGTTGTAAATAAGCGGTCTTTTCTTGGAGTCACGTTGTAAGAGTTTTTCCAGCACATGTAAAATTGTAAACATATTTGTAAACATATGTAAAGTAGATGTTATATGTATTTTCTGTATTTTTTTATTTTCAACCCTGATAAAGTCCTTATGGACGAAAAGCGTTGGATGGGCTGACTGACTTAAGACTTTGAAGAAAAATAAAGGACAAATTTACTACATGAACATGTGACTCTGTTGTAATATGACTTGTTCATATCTCTTGTACTAAATTGGTCTTGAAAAGATAATAAACCACAAATAATGCTTCCCTATTATCCCGAAATTGGGATGGATATATTTGAAATACAAACTCTTCTGTTCCAATCAGTTTCTTAATTTGCTTATCACATTATTCCTTAGCAGTGGGTTTATGAACAGTTGAGCGTTCACACTTGCAAGACAACAAATATAGTCACACATACTAGTGTGACAATTTGACAGCCCACACTGCTTTTTTTTTCTGTTGTTGACTCTAATTAAAACATGTTGACCATAACTTTGGTCCATAAGGTTTTATTTAACTTTTGTGGTTGAGTACCCCGTCAAACCATATGGAACTATATATTGCTTCTAAAGCTAAACTGAAGGCAGTTGCAAATTACACATGAGATTCTACATATTATTTTAAATGTTATTATTTAAAAGAAATATAAAAAAATAAGTACAGTTAGGCAGATGTGATACTCGATCTTAACATTTTTATGTGTTAGTCTGAATTTTTATAGGTGCTATAGGCTTCATGCCACTTGTGATAAGACATGAATGACAGAATGTTAGAAATGGAGTATATAGTCTGTCAAAGTTTAAAAGTGTAGAAATGGGAAAAAACATTGTCCCTTTTTATCTCGGCATCGATGGCACTGTGCAGATCCTATGCTTAAAGCCTTTGATAGAAAAGCAGACATTTGATGTGAGCAAATCTGGAGTGTCGGTGGTGTTGAGGGTGTTCTATACAGTAGCTGCTTTCCACCTAAACTTGAGAACTACCCAGAGTTCTCTGCTTCTTTTTTGCATATACATATATATATATGTTCCGCGATGCCAGAAGTGCCTGTGAACAAAAAGGGGACATAACCTACTGGAGGGTTGAAAGTGAAAATAAGCACTGCAAATCCCAGAGTGCACGGTGTAGAAGGCAGTCACCTGAGACATCCCACAGGAGGGATAAAAAATACCATGTTTGCTTACAGCCCGCGATGCCAGAAGTGCCTGTGAACAATAGTCGGGAGACTTGAAACGCGTAAGGCAAAACTTCATTTACTGAACATTACGGGCCAGCTCTTGCTCCTGCAAACTGAAATAAAACTTTTAAGTGAATCGGAGTGGAGTGCAAATTTCGACCCTTTGGACAAACTTGGCAACATAAATATATATATATATGCGGCAAGTCTTGTCCCGGTGCATCTGACTGCAGATCGCGCTACGGGCTCGTGGTGCGTGCTGGCGGGGACCCCCGGGGCACTCAAGGAATCTCCGATACGGAAGTAAACGAAGCCCCCTGTGTGCCCGAAGTGTGCGCGCATGTACGAAGGTTTGCCGTACGGATCGCTGAGGTGGTTTCCCTGCTCCGGTGTTCCAGCGGGAGCCGGTGGAGGTATAACGGCGGGGAAGCAGCAGTGGTCGAAGTCGGCGACTCCAAAAAGGTACAGTGCGAGGCGGCAAAGAACGGATGGAGAGGTGTGCATCGCGGAGTGAAACCCCTTTGAGCATTTATCATTAAGGGCTGGTAACTCGCGAAATAATTTTAACAAAGCCGTAGCAATGTCCGCGGACATACACGAGGACCGCGAATTGGCAGCTGAGGGGATGTTCTCTGACTCCCCGGAAGATAATCAAGGGGCCAGCAAGGTGACCAATGAAGAGCCCAGCAAGGGTATGGGACTCAGGGATAGTTTTCGAGCACTGGAAAAATTGAAGCGTCAAGAGCAAGCAAAATGGTGGGAGGCTCGATCACTCCAAAGATATCTGGATGTCGGGAGGATTCCGAGGGGTCTCCACATAATGATTGCCCCCAGTTATGAATCCCCAAACCCCCTGTTGATGGCAGAGTGGGGGGAATGTAATTTAGAGTCATCCAGACGACTTGTTCAAATTTTAGTAAAATATGCGGACATTGATAGAGGGGCGCTTCAAGAGAAAATAGAGCTCCTGGAAAAGGAAATTGAACCACAAGGGGATCCGCAATTTAAACAGAAAATGATGGAGGAAATGAATGTGCGCCTTAAGAAAGAGGAAGAAAAAATAAAGAACCGTAAAACATACAAGTTTAGACGTGATCGGGATGATTACGCGAACGGTCAGATATTTACGTTCGCAAGAAGGTATGACTCTATGCGGGTGGATACGGCAAAAAAGCGCATGGGCAACAAAGAGGACAGAAGGAATTATCAAGCCAATACCAATGCATCCCCCTCAACCTCTGAGTTAAGCTCAGCTATAGAGAGCGGGTCTGAGTCAGAAAATTTGGGAATAAGATCGGAGGCAAGCAATATTAAATTGACATTGGGGGAAGAGTTAGAGATTTTAAAACGCAGCCGGAGAGAAACATTGAGACCACGCACCCAGGTACCCGGAAAAACAGGACAACCCAACGAAGAAGGGAGCATAGGAAAGCAAGGAGACGGCGTCAGGAGACGCGGGAGAGGCAGGGCTCGCCGATAGGGGATCTAGCAATGGAAAACCAACATGCTGACCCCGCAGCCTCAGAAAATAACAACACTATTGTCAACCTTGCTGGAATCGATCTCTCTTTGGCAGAAAAGCAACTCTTATCATTGGGACTTTCCTACTGCCCAGAATCTAATTTCAACTATACCCAGACCCGTGCAGATATTTACAAATTTATACGTAAGCTGAAATTGAAAAAATACCACCATCAGCGCAGTGCCAGGGGAGGACCTGAACAAGCTGAAGAAGCAATTGAGACCTCAGGAATGTGTGGACTGCGTGGATCTGATTATGAAATATTCAATGACCTACGGAGTTTGGAAAGAGGTCATAAATACCCATACTCAGTCCCAAGAGGCAGCCGGAGCAACCAACATACAATCATCCCAAATCGCAGGAATGGATGTCAAACCATGGACTCCATTTAAACAAAAATCTAAATTTGTCCCCATTATGGCAAGAGACTCCATAGACGTTTTTAATGAACAGATTGTGGCACAAATTAAGAGACTGAACATTGCCATCAATAATGCCAACGATAAGAAATTTTCTAATCACGAGAGGAGATATTGGCAACTCATTAAGAAATTGAGAGAGAATCATGAGATCATCATACGCAATTCGGACAAAGGAGGTAATTTGGTGCTATGGCCACTTAAGGAATATCTGGAAGAAGCATACAACCAATTGAACAATACAGAGTGCTATAAAAGGGGGAACAACCTTTACAACGCAACTTTTACAATGCACTACCTTTACAACGCATTTTTTACAACGCATAATCCATTACAACGCATGACATTACAGCGCATGACACTACAACGCATTTTTAAAAACTACCTTTACAACGCATTCCATTACAACGCATACTACCATTACAACGCATACCATTACAACGCATAATATTACACTACACTATCCAACACTTACCCTACTGATGCACCCCCTGGGGTTAGAATAGTAATTTTTACCCCTATACTATCCAACACTTACCCTACTGTTGCACCCCCTGGAGTTAGAATAGTAATTTTTACCCCTATACTATCCAACACTTACCCTACTGTTGCACCCCCTGGAGTTAGAATAGTAATTTTTACCCCTATACTATCCAACACTTACCCTACTGTTGCACCCCCTGGAGTTAGAATAGTAATTTTTACCCCTATTCTATCCAACACTTACCCTACTGTTGCACCCCCTGGAGTTAGAATAGTAATTTTTACCCCTATACTATCCAACACTTACCCTACTGTTGCACCCCCTGGAGTTAGAATAGTAATTTTTACCCCTATACTATCCAACACTTACCCTACTGTTGCACCCCCTGGAGTTAGTAAAGTAACTTTTACCCCTATACTATCTAATACTTACCTTAAATGCAATTTAATATTATGCGTTGTAATGGTATGCGTTGTAAAGGTAGTATGCGTTGTAATGGAAATGCGTTGTAAAGGTAGTTTTTAAAAATGCGTTGTAGTGTCATGCGTTGTAATGTCATGCGTTGAAATGGATTATGCGTTGTAAAAAATGCGTTGTAAGTGCATGCGTTGTAAAAGTGTGCGTTGTAACGTCATACATCCCTATAAAAGAGTTTCACCGGTAAAATTTAAAGATACACAAGAGACATTGTTTTCTCAAATTGTAGCTTGGAGAAGTAAGGGTTTACTCAGTTGGGATGAATTTAAATACCTTAAAAAGGAACATGCTATCATTCCTGTGATTTATTTCATACCCAAACTACACAAAGATATGAATAAACCCCCAGGGCGTCCCATTATTGCTGCATGTGATGGTCTGTTAGAAAACCTATCTAGGTACATAGATTTTTTCCTGCAAGATTTTGTAACAAATTTGAAGTCATTTGTGCAGGATACAAGTGACTTTTTGAGAAAAGTGCAGATCATCATATGGAAAACTACGTATCAGATGATAGCACTTGACGTGTCCTCATTATATACTTGTATCCGGAATAATGGTGGCATGAGGGCTGTGGAATATTTTTTGATGAATAGACCGATGGACTTTTTTCATCATAACAAAATGCTTCTTAAAATGCTTTCATTTTGTTTGGATAATAATTTGTTTCTGTTTAATGGTAAAATGTACCAACAGATTCAGGGAGTAGCTATGGGGGCCAGCTTCTCTCCCAGCTATGCCTGTTTGTTTATGCATGAACTGTCTTGTGAGTGGCTGCAGCGGTGTCCCTGGTACAATTGAATCTGAATCGAGTGCTTCCCGCAAAAGGCAAACCTCTTTTTCATTTATATCGGACCGCCAGTTAGAGGGATAGCACCACCGCATATAGAGCGGGTCCGCGTCTGTTTATTGGGAGACCATGCTGCACCTTTGGTACAACGAACTTACCTGTTTTTTCACAAGCGACCCACATGGAGTTTGAAGGGCAGACTACCAGGCCCATGATGCACCAAACAGGCGGAGAGTGAACTGCCGGCCCACAAGGGCGTGTCCTAATCTTCAATAAATTGAGGGATGTACCTGGCAGTTTTGTTTGCTAAAATTTTATGTTAGCTGCAAAGAAGAAGGGCGTAAGGCCCGAAACGCGTCCAGCATGAACTGTCTTGTGAGTGGCTGCAGCGGTGTCCCTGGTACGATTGAATCTGAATCGAGTGCTTCCCGCAAAAGGCAAACCTCTTTTTCATTTATATCGGCCCGCCAGGTCGAGGGATAGCACCACCGCATATAGAGCGGGTCCGCGTCTGTTTATTGGGACAGACAACGTTGAGTAACAGATACGCACTTTGGGAGAACATGCTGCACCTTTGGTACAACGAACTTACCTGTTTTTTCACAAGCGACCCACATGGAGTTTGAAGGACAGACTACCAGGCCCATGATGCACCAAACAGGCGGAGAGTGAACTGCCGGCCCACAAGGGCGTGTCCTAATCTTCAATAAATTGAGGGATGTACCTGGCAGTTTTGTTTGCTCAAATTTTATGTTAGCTGCAAAGAAGAAGGGCGTAAGGCCCGAAACGCGTCCAGCATGAACTGTCTTGTGAGTGGTTGCAGCGGTGTCCCTGGTACGATTGAATCTGAATTGAGTGCTTCCCGCAAAAGGCAAACCTCTTTTTCATATATATATATATATATATATATATATATATATATATATATATATATATATCATGAGTATTCCTCCGCTGAATTCCAACGAGCGGTTCTCCCGAAAGATGGACACAGACCCAGAAACTTGTGCAAAATATTTCCTTTATTCCTCTGTCGCCCTTACGCGTTTCGGCTCGCCTGAGCCTTGATCACATGACAGTGGCATCATAGAGGTAGCTCTCATTTAAAGTGAAAGTACGAGTATGCTAGTGACCACGTGATGAAGATGACGTACTGAATTCAGTATAGACATAGACAAAAGATCGGCCGTGTTTGCATCGCCCACAAGACATTTCTATATTGGTTGAAATCATTATGTAATGTTATTTACGATGGTGCATATTAACACCTTCATTGTTAAATGTCCTATACATGGTCATAATTAATACGCATGTTATGGTTGTCCAATCCTCATTTCCTCTATTGATGAGAAAATACCCATTTTTGTTAAAATATAAGACATGCATATCGGTAAAATACCACCTTGTTGCTCATAATAAATCCTGTGCCTATGTGTGGGAATTTTTTTCCATCGTGGTACATTGATTAAAAGCAAAAACAATGAAAAATACAGCAATTGTTTCTGTAAAAGTGCAAAGTGTTATGTGCAGTATATGTGCAAACAGAGCCGAATAAATAAACTGGAATGTCGTAATTCAAGGGGTAATTCAGTTGAATTTTGTAGGTTTATGTCAATACATCGTTACATTGTTGCATTGTTTGCTATACTTAATGAGGTGATATTGGTGCAGATCAGAGCTTCCAAATCCCCTCTACTTCCACGGACGGAATGATTTCACAGTCACACACGCATACACACATCATACGCTGGTGGGGCCCATTACACCAACATTCACCCTAAATCAGACTATCCGTGCCCTGTAAAGGAGAAAACACCTTTCACATATGCTCTATCTAATCTGCTTGTACTTTGAGGTCAATGCGACCAGCTAGTTGCTTGTGGATCTAGTAAAATACATTTCAAAGAATTCACAATAAATCAATAAACATGACCAGAAATAATCACCCGAGACAGTAATTCAAACAGATTATTCATTTATCTAAAATTTCAAGAAAAGCCAATTAAATGCAAATTCATTTCTCTCATATTTACCTATTCTGTCTAAAAGTCAGATCCTAAGTCAGAACCGGTCCTCTGTAGAAGATTTAGAGTCTTCTGTCGTCATGTAGAGTCATCGTCCTCTCCGTCAGCATAGGGACCTCGCATCATCAGCTCGGGAAGAAGTGGCGCTAGACCTCTCTAGTCTACTATTATTTATACTGAATTTTACATTCTAAAAAGTAACATTTCTTTATTCAGAACGGAGGAATGGCGGAAATAATGTCATCTTGGTACTTTTTCGATATTATACGGGAGGTTCTCACACATAGATTGTCCCAAATAATGAATAGCAGAATTGAACGTCCATGACTAATTTGCAACATCTACGGATGTCTCTATTAGGTGAATTTGTTTCAAAAATGGGTTCACACTAAGTTCGTATCAACTTTTCCGTCTTTCAGGGGCTTTTGGCTGATGTCCCAGACTTGTCATCATGCTTATGGCTTTTCAGTTCATCGGAGGTGCAAGGTCACAGGCAGAGCGAAGCCTTTCTGTAAATTTCCAGCAACTCCAATGCAGGCTGCGGGTGGTGGCCATTTTGTGGCAGGCCACAATGGACAACTTTAAGCAAAATAGACATAAAACAGAATTACTGCATAGAAATGATTATACAGTGTTATTCCCCTGCTAATACCCTTATGTGTGTGTATTTATCTAGCCATTTGCGACATCAGAAGCCATTAATGCATATTAATTATAAGCGCAAAACACCATAACATCACATAAGCAACATCGTTTTCTGTCAGTTTGCTCACCAACTTAGTTTCACTTGTTATTTAGCCATGCAATAGCATTCCCACGTGTAATTCTCTTGTTAATAAGGTTGATTAGTCAACATTCAACAGACTTTTAATCATTAATAATTAATCAGTAGTACTTTTAGTTATAACATGCGAAAATGAAACAGATATTCGGTTTTAGAGTAAAAACCCTGCTCCATCAATCCCCCCTTTGGTGATATATAATCACCACAAAAATCAAAAACCCCAAAAATCAATTTAGATTCCCCTTTTAGAAGAATTTGAAATGTCTTCTTGTTCTTGTTTTTAGACCCTAGTTTCCATCTCATCTTCCTTTTTAGTTTCTATATACATGCTTTCTCTTAGCTCTTCTAGTTCTTTTTCTTGTGGATCTCTTTCTGATTTCTTTTGTCTCTTTTTAACATTTTCTTTTGTGATTTTCTTTTTATTTATTCTATATCTACAACACATACATCCTAACCTAAGGATCAATAGTGCAACTATTACACAAGTTAATGGAAATAATATCTTACCAAATATGGTACTACCTATCTTAGCTACAAAATTCTTAATAGCAATCATCTTGTTAGCCAATTTAGTCCAGATACTTTCAGCTTCCAGTGGTACTAATTCTTCATGCAAATCAGTAATATTTTTGATGTAAACTTTTAGATCTCTGCTTTCGTCAGGAATGTAAGTACAACAATGTTGAACTTTCAGCATTCCACAGACTCCACCCTCTTTTGCCAAAAGAATGTCAAGGGCAAGTCGATTTTGCATCGCCATAGCACGCAAAGCAACCATTTCTGTATTAACCAAAAGAAAGCCTCCAGCGGTGCTTGTTGACAAGCGATCTACCACTGTTGACAGCTTCCGAATGCCAAATGCATTCAAAGAAATTCCCACTGCTGGAATTAAAGCTCCAAAAATATCTCCTACAATTTCTGTCCATGTTTCTCTTCTATAACGTGTTAATGTGTTAGAATGTTCAGCATCATCTACTCTATCCATGTGAAAAATCTTTGGAAAGACCAGGCCAATATAACATGTACCAAACCAATGGTCAGGCAAACGGTAATAAGCCTTGTTCCCACAAATATAATACACTCCCGGAAAAACTGGATCTTCTCCTCCTCTAAATCCCCATCCGGTTGCAATAAAGTATGTATCATGGCACTCACTAGTCCCTATGAAATAATAATCATATTGGGATCTCTTCCTGGTAATGCACAGTTTCCCTTTTTGTGGGGCATCTATAGCCATAGTTGGACTGGCTCCATTTTTCAACTCCTTTTCTTTCTCAATATCCCACATTGTGTCACTCATTTTATGCCCTTCTGCTTTCTTGTGCATGTTCAACCTTCTTCTCTCAACCATGTCTAGAAAATTCTTCTCTTCTCCTTTCAAACTGCAAGTTAAATTGTTTCTAAAAACATATTCTAAGGTTAAATCATTGGTTTCTAGAAAAACGTCACCTAAAGTGTTAGCTTCCTTTGCAGGATTCAATTCTTTATTCATAGGCAACTGCCCAAGAATATTATCTATATTAGACATATTGTAATCTAATTTCCCTAACTGATAAAATATACTAATCAACACACTACAGGAAATTCCATACGTAGCCGGAAGATGATGATAAGTCACTCCTTCCGAAACAGAGGCAGGTAACTGCATGCAGACGTAGCAATCCCTTACTTCCATTGTCTTTACGTATTCATAAAACAATTTAGAAAAAACATTGCTAGAAAAATCGTTAATTGACCTATCTTTGTGAATATGTACATTACTAATTCTAGTCGGAACCACCTTTAATGAACTCTTCCCTATATTAGTCTTATTCTCAGTATGACCTTCTAAAGTGTCTATAGTGACTCTAAATGAAATCAATAGAGCAAGCACGCTCCAAAGCTGCATTAATAAACCTGTACAGCAGCAGCACATTTTGCACCATCTTTTCAGAAAGGTACATCTACTTTTATTCTCAGTGTTAGCCATTTTGTTAATTTGACCGTGTCTTTTGACTTAGCCTCTTCTACTCCTCTACTGAACTTTTAAGGGCAGCAAGTACCCACCAGATTATTAAACTCTACTAATTTTTAGTATTACTTCTTCTTCTCTTCTCTAAGTGATTTTTCTTGGATTCACTCAATTTGGATTTTCATCATTTTTCACTGTCTCTTCATCATCATCAAACTGTATCAGGTCCTGAACATCCGTTTCTTCTCCAATGTCGGACAAGATAACTCTCAGGATTCCCACAGCTTCTTCTTCAGCAACCTCCTTCAGTAAAGCCTCCTCTGGACTTCCTTGGCTGTCCTCCTCTTCTCCTTCTTCAGGCAGTGCCACATACGTCCATTCCGGTGACTTGTACCTCTGGTTTGGTTTTCTTACTCTTTTAGTTCTCTCAGGTATCTTTGCTTCTTCTTCCTTGGTTGGGTTTTGACTTGACACTTCGTTCACCTGCTCAGCTCTCGAAGAGTTAACTCGTGTCAGTCTGTACCTCAGTCTCTTTATCTTATTTGGCCAGAGATCTCCTTTAGCATTTCTCTTTTGCTTTCCTTCTTTATTGTTTCTTTCTCCAAGCCAAGTTCTCTTTCTCAGAACTCTCCCTCCATGTATCTCATTGTCACTTTCATCAGACTCTGTTTCAGTTGCTACTGGTTCATTAACAGCTTTCTTTTCTTTAACAACTTCTTTTTCTCCAACAGTCTCTTTTTCCACCAATTGAGATTTCCCTGCTTCTGTCCCTCCTCGGGTCTCCGACACGCAATCTTCTTGCTGTCTACTTGTCCCTTCACCTAGCTTGTTGTTGATGTTCCCTACACCTCCTCAGGGTTTTTCCGCAATCTGTCCCTCTCTGTCTTTGTCTGTCCCTTTTTCTTCAGTATTTATCTCAGGTGGAACTTGTCCAATTCCTTCATGTGACTCAGGTGTCTTTTCTGTTGGAATGTTCTTTTCTTTTCTTTCTTTCTTTTTGTGTTGGTCACTGTCAATTGGAACCTTAGGCAATTCTTCTGAGTCTGAGCTTGCTTCTGCAGTTTGCACTGTTCTCTTCAAACCCTCTTCTGGTGGAATGAAAACTTCTCTTGACTCATTTTCCCCACTTTCAGGATTCTTTTTCCTTCTTACTGCCTCACTGACTGCATCATCACGGGAATCTGATTCTTCAAAGTATTCTTTTCCAGTACCATCTCTTGGATTTGGAACTCTCAGCGTGTGGCTTGCATGTATCCAATTTTTCACACCAGCGCACTTCACAGCAGTCGTTGTGGTCAAGATGACTTGTCTTGGCCCTCCCCACCTTGGAACCAGGCAATTCCTTCTTCTGTGGACTTTTATCCTTACCCAGTCCCCTGGGCTCAGATCATGGGCTGGTTTCTTTTCAAGTGTGGTGGCGTCTTCTCCAACCTGGTGAAACACAGAATGAACTGCGTCAGCCAGGCCTTTGCAGTAATCCAAAATCATATCATCAGTTATTGTCATCAGCTTGTTCACTGGTACATATGCATGCCTCATAGCACGTCCCATGATAATTTCATGTGGACTCAAACTTGTTGTTCTGTCTGGAGTAGACCTAATGGTCATCAGGACTAGAGGCAAGACATCGGGCCATTTCATTCCTGTGGCTAAGCACATTTTGCCAATTCTGTTTTTGATAGTACCGTTCATCTGCTCAACAACCCCAGAAGCCTCTGGTCGGTAAGCACAATGCAACTTCTGCTGTACACTCAATGCTTCACAAATTAGACCCATGATTTCATTATAAAAATGTCCTCCTCTGTCTGATTCAATAGTTACTGGGAACCCGTACCTTGGGATGAACTCTCTTAACAGTAATTTTGCCACTGTTATCCCATCATTTCTTCTTGTTGGGTATGCCTCTACCCACCTTGAGAACAAACAGACCACCACCAGGACATACCTCAACCTGTTGACTGGGGGCATTTCAATGAAGTTTATCTGCATTCTTGTGAAGGGTCCTCCCTCCCTGCCTATTGTTCCTAGGCTCACCACTGTTTTCTTTCCAGGATTGAATTGCTGACATATCAGACATCTCTGGCAGAGGCTTTCTGCTATCAGTCTGAACTTTGGACTGTACCAGGTTTGCTTAAAGGCTCTTATCATAGCATCCCTCCCCAAGTGTCCTTGGCCATGATACATCCTTGCCATTGTTGATAACATGCTGTTAGGCATGACTGGTCTTCCATCCCTGTAGACCCACACATGATCCTTTTCTCTAGGTGCACAACCTGCCTTCACCCAATCTCTCATTTCATCATCTTCTGCCTCATCCTGCAGCTGTTTTACTTCCTCCCATGTCCCCACTTCATTAGTAAACATTAATGAACAAGAAGACATTTCCCGTTCTTTGCTCCTGTTAATTGAGTGATTGTTCCTTGCACAATATTGTGCTATGTCATTGGCAAACTTGTTACCAACTGTTACAAAATCGTCACCATGACCATGAGCAGCACATTTTACAACTGCTAGTTCTTTAGGCAGCTGTATCGCCTCTAGCAGTTTTCCAACCACTTCAGCATTCTTTATGGGAGTTCCACTTGAGGTCAGGAAACCTCTTTGTAGCCATAGCTGGCCAAAATCATGGACAACTCCGAAGCCATCCAACGTAAGAGTTTCCCCAACAAAAGAGCCTTCAAACAAGTGTTTTCTCTTTAGGAATTCATTTACTGGAGGCTGCTGGAACGAGGAAAGGAGCATCTTACAGCACAAATAGCAACACAAGCCTGACGCGTTTCATGCGTGGAGCACTTTCTCAAAGGCAATGTTCAAAGATCAGCGCCGCCACAGGTGCAACTAAGTTCTTAAATCAAGTCCAACCCCAGTGGGCGTGGCCGACCACACGGCCTTCTGGACTCTGTAGTTGCACATAGTAAAACTCAAGTGAGCTGGTGCGCTGTCTCTGCAGTGATTTAAAATAAATCCCAAGTGGGTTGCTGTATCGTTGCTCTTCCATCGTGCAGCCTATAACTGCCTTCAGCTTCCATCACTTGTCCCTCAAAGCGCATGTCGTTTGGCACGCACGAGGACTGCAACGCAGCGGGGCTCTTTCACGGCCGGAACCAGCCGTACACATCCAACGTAAGAGTTTCCCCAACAAAAGAGCCTTCAAACAAGTGTTTTCTCTTTAGGAATTCATTTACTGGAGGCTGCTGGAACGAGGAAAGGAGCATCTTACAGCACAAATAGCAACACAAGCCTGACGCGTTTCATGCGTGGAGCACTTTCTCAAAGGCAATATTCAAAGATCAGCGCCGCCACAGGTGCAACTAAGTTCTTAAATCAAGTCCAACCCCAGTGGGCGTGGCCGACCACACGGCCTTCTGGACTCTGTAGTTGCACATAGTAAAACTCAAGTGAGCTGGTGCGCTGTCTCTGCAGTGATTTAAAATAAATCCCAAGTGGGTTGCTGTATCGTTGCTCTTCCATCGTGCAGCCTATAACTGCCATCAGCTTCCATCACTTGTCCCTCAAAGCGCATGTCGTTTGGCACGCACGAGGACTGCAACGCAGCGGGGCTCTTTCACGGCCGGAACCAGCCGTACACATCCAACGTAAGAGTTTCCCCAACAAAAGAGCCTTCAAACAAGTGTTTTCTCTTTAGGAATTCATTTACTGGAGGCTGCTGGAACGAGGAAAGGAGCATCTTACAGCACAAATAGCAACACAAGCCTGACGCGTTTCATGCGTGGAGCACTTTCTCAAAGGCAATGTTCAAAGATCAGCGCCGCCACAGGTGCAACTAAGTTCTTAAATCAAGTCCAACCCCAGTGGGCGTGGCCGACCACACGGCCTTCTGGACTCTGTAGTTGCACATAGTAAAACTCAAGTGAGCTGGTGCGCTGTCTCTGCAGTGATTTAAAATAAATCCCAAGTGGGTTGCTGTATCGTTGCTCTTCCATCGTGCAGCCTATAACTGCCTTCAGCTTCCATCACTTGTCCCTCAAAGCGCATGTCGTTTGGCACGCACGAGGACTGCAACGCAGCGGGGCTCTTTCACGGCCGGAACCAGCCGTACACATCCAACGTAAGAGTTTCCCCAACAAAAGAGCCTTCAAACAAGTGTTTTCTCTTTAGGAATTCATTTACTGGAGGCTGCTGGAACGAGGAAAGGAGCATCTTACAGCACAAATAGCAACACAAGCCTGACGCGTTTCATGCGTGGAGCACTTTCTCAAAGGCAATGTTCAAAGATCAGCGCCGCCACAGGTGCAACTAAGTTCTTAAATCAAGTCCAACCCCAGTGGGCGTGGCCGACCACACGGCCTTCTGGACTCTGTAGTTGCACATAGTAAAACTCAAGTGAGCTGGTGCGCTGTCTCTGCAGTGATTTAAAATAAATCCCAAGTGGGTTGCTGTATCGTTGCTCTTCCATCGTGCAGCCTATAACTGCCTTCAGCTTCCATCACTTGTCCCTCAAAGCGCATGTCGTTTGGCACGCACGAGGACTGCAACGCAGCGGGGCTCTTTCACGGCCGGAACCAGCCGTACACATCCAACGTAAGAGTTTCCCCAACAAAAGAGCCTTCAAACAAGTGTTTTCTCTTTAGGAATTCATTTACTGGAGGCTGCTGGAACGAGGAAAGGAGCATCTTACAGCACAAATAGCAACACAAGCCTGACGCGTTTCATGCGTGGAGCACTTTCTCAAAGGCAATGTTCAAAGATCAGCGCCGCCACAGGTGCAACTAAGTTCTTAAATCAAGTCCAACCCCAGTGGGCGTGGCCGACCACACGGCCTTCTGGACTCTGTAGTTGCACATAGTAAAACTCAAGTGAGCTGGTGCGCTGTCTCTGCAGTGATTTAAAATAAATCCCAAGTGGGTTGCTGTATCGTTGCTCTTCCATCGTGCAGCCTATAACTGCCTTCAGCTTCCATCACTTGTCCCTCAAAGCGCATGTCGTTTGGCACGCACGAGGACAACTCCGAAGCCATACTGGCTGTCAGTCATCACAGTCACTCTCACACTTCTCCCAATCTTGCATGCTTTTGTCAGTGCCACCAATTCTGCCACCTGAGCGGATTTAAATCCTTTCAAGGGTGATGCTTCCACAACTTCCGAGACTTTGCACACAGTATATGCAGCACTCAACACTCCTTCCTCTGTTCTCAGACAAGATCCATCCACGAACAACACATGATCACTTTCAGGCAGTGGCAGATCTCTTATGTCTGGCCTTGGTTTTGTTCAGTAATCAAGTACATCCAGGCAGTCATGATCAACATCATTTCTCACTCCCACACATTCAGCATCAGGTAACAGTGTCGCTGGATTCACATTCACACATCTCTCCAGACTTACATTTGTTGCACCAAGAATGACTTTCTCATATTTAGTCAGCCGACTATGAGACATGAACTGTGTCCGGCTCCTTGTCAAAAGGATTGCCACATCATTGGGTACGAATACCCGTACAGGGTATCCCATTATTATTCCCTCACTTTGTTCCAGACTTTTGCAGGTAGCAGCTACTGCTTTTAGGCAACCTGGCAAACCCACCGCTACTGGGTCAAGAGTCGCTGAGAAATAGGCAATTGGCCTTCTCAGATGTCCGTGTTTCTGGATTAACACTGAAAGTGCACATCCATTTCTCTCACTACAGTACAATTCAAATTCCTTTTCATAATCAGGCATCCCTAGGGCAGGAGCTTCACAAAGTCTGTCTTTCAGTTCTCTGAATGCAGCCATTTCTTCTGGGTTTAGTTCTAATGGGTCTTTTACCTCACTTTTGGTCAATTTAATCAATGGTTTGGCAATCAGGGAAAAATTACTTATTCACTGACGACAGTAACCCACCATTCCCAGGAACATTCTCACTTCTCTTTGTGTCATTGGGGCTCTCATTCCCCTAATGATTTTGATTCTGTCAATAGTCACTTTTCTCAGGCCTTTCTCAATATTGTGTCCCAGATACTGGACTTCTTTCTTACAGAACTGCAATTTGGCTGGAGATACCTTTAATCCTCCATCTGCCAAGTGATTTAGCAATGCAATGGTATCTACTTCACAAGCTTCACGTGTTTTTGATGCCACAAGTAGGTCATCAATATATTGGACCAAGACTGAATTTTCAGGCATTGTCAGACTTTCCAGAGATTTCTTTAACAACTGATTAAATATTGAAGGGCTCTCTGTATAACCCTGTGGAATTCGGCACCATGCCATAATCCGTTCTCCAAATCTAAAAGAAAATATTGTCTGGCTGTCATGATGCAATGGGATAGAAAAGAAAGCATGACACAAATCAATTACCGTATACCATTCTGCATCATGAGGAATCTGATACAAAATCACTGATGGATTTGGCACGACAGGACAACATGGCACAACAATCTTGTTAATTTTTCTCAAATCCTGTACTATTCTGAACTTTCCATTAGGTTTCTTCAGTCCCATTATCGGTGAATTACATGGGCTGCTTAATATTTCTCTTAACACCCCTTGCTGGATCATCTTCTCAATTAAAGGTGTTATTCCTTCAATTATTTCAGGTGTCAATCTGTATTGCGGTATGTTTGGGTAAACCACTCCCTCTTTTACAGTAATCTTTACTGGATCTATATTTCTCATTAGACCCACATCTTCTCCAGTAAAATCCCAAACTGCTGCTTTCACTGTCTGTTTCAATTCTGGGGGTAATGCATCAGGATTAAATATTGCATATGTTCCCAAAGCCTCACTTTCTCTGTTATCCATGGTCATTCTGTAGAGCACATCCTCATCAGGTGTCTCAAAGGTTATACCATCTGGAGTACAGAAAATAGTGCAATTCATTTTGCACAGCAGATCCCTGCCTAACAGGTTCACTGGACTGGTGTCACACACCACGAATCGGTGCATGTCTGAAAATTTCCCTATTCTAACCTTTACTGGTTCAGTAAGTAGTGTTTTGATCTGTGTGTTGGACACACCAACCACTTGGATCGCTTCGTCTGAGAGAGGAAGATTCTGTATATCAGCTGACCTGACAGTTGATCTCGTGGCCCCAGTGTCAACTAGGAAAGTGATACTTTCACCATTAATTTTCCCATCTACAAAAGGCCCTGCCTGGTGTATTTCTAGAGTTGCGCCAAGTACGCTCTCCTCCTCCTCTCTTCGGCACCGTCAGAAGTCTCCCTCAGAGTCACTTCCCTCATTTTTCAGCCAGTACTGAGATACAGCGCTTGCGCATTTTGGTTTGATTACCTGCTCTTCATCGTAGAACCCCGATTCTTGGCTGTACTTCTGGGATCCTTTTCTCTGTGGCAAGGGTGGTTTTGGCACCTGATTCTGCTGCTTATCAGCCTTCTGCTGTTTCCGATGCTGACCACACCCCTCACTCTGCACCTGCGAATTCAATGGTGAATTATCATCGTTAGTGGACGGTGGGTTCTTACACTCGGATTTCCAGTGCCCCAATTTTCCACAGTTGTGGCAGGGGAACTTTTTCTTTGCTTCCTCTATATTCCTTTTTCCTTTTCCTGAACCAAACCTAGGTTTATTTCCTGGGTTATTTGCCTGTTCAACCAGCTGAGCTTCCTGTCTTTCTGAAACTTTCACCTGTGCCCACATTGCCTTTTCTTTCAGCTTTCTTTGCTTTGCCTCAATCTCATCACTGAAGTATTTTGCATGTGTCAAAATCTCATCAATCTTCTTACTCTGCCAGTCCACGGTGTGCTGCCGTATCATTTCACTGATTTCAGGCCGCAAACCATACACAAATCTGTACACAAAATGACTCAGATCCTTGTCACCCAGGTGTTCATCTCCACTGAACTGCTTAAAAGCCAGTATCAGTCTTTCATAGTAAGCATGGACTGATTCTTTCAATTCCTGATGTGTTCGGTCTATTTTAACCCAGTCTGTCTCCTTGGGTGGTACTTTATTTTTCAAGAAGGCCATAACCTGCTCATACTTTTTCATTACCTCCGGGTCTGGAGCTCCTGTTTTTTGATCTCTCGGGTATTCCTTAGTAGGCCAGTCTATGACTATTTTAAATTCTGCCCACAGGTCTGCTGGTACAATTATATCAAACAGACTATTCAGGTCAATCCACAGTACTTTTGACAGCTTTACAAATCTGTTGACTTGTCTGTACCACTCCACAGGCTTTTCCCTTAATCGAGGGAAATCATTCGTAAATGATAAAATATCCTGTCTGGTCCATGGGACATGTACGTACCCTCCTCCTGGAATCTCTCTCATGGGGTAAGCTGTCACTGCCTTCTCTTTTTCTGTTAGGGGAAATGCTGAGTAGGTTCTATCCACTCCATCCTCTCGCTTTCGATACCATCTGTCTTTCCATCTTTCTACATCTCCCCATTTCCTTAACAAAGCAATCATTTCCTTAATCTGTCCTGTTCGGCCTGCATTGTTCAGATTCTCAATATCCTTGTCTGAAAAATCCACTCGGTATGTTTTCTGTAAAGCTTTCACCTTATCCATGTCAATTCCCACTTCACTGGCTATTCCTTTCAACCTCTCGTGTATGTTCTTTGCTCTCCATGTGATACTCTTACATAACAAGAGAATCTCCCCTTCCTGATAATTCTTCAGTGTTTCTGTAGGTATGGTTCCTACTATCAATTCTTCCATTTCCATACGTAGCCTAGCTACATCCATTCCCTGTGACTCTTTCTCCTTTTTCTGTAATGTTTTCAGCCAGTCATTCAAATCTTCAGAAGTTATCACAGATTTTTCCGCACCCCCTGGTTCTGCCACCCTTTGCGGTTCCAAAATTGATCCTCTGTTCCCTTCCATACATCCAGAATTCAAACTTGAGTTAGTCTGCACACTCATTTCCCCTCCACATACGGTATGTCTCCATTGATTTTCTCCTCTTCTCCATTGTGTTTCTCCCGCTCTCATTTCTGCCTGTTCTGGAGGTACAATCAACCTATTGCCCACATATGGCACCGTCAAACCATTTTCACCCGTCCTCTGCTTGTCAAAAATCGGCATAACCGGGCCTATTGTCAAAGGCACTGTAACAGCCTCAAGATTCTTAGTCAGCTCCCTGATTTTCTCTGTTAGTTCAGATGTAGTTCTTGCTAGTTCTCTGGTCTTTTCATTTTCAAGTTCATTCTCTCTCTCCATCTCTCTTTCTCTCTCTCTCTCTCTCTCTAACTCTCTTTCTCTCTCTCTCTCTTTCTCTCTCTCTCTCTCTCTCTTTTTCTATCTCTCTCTTTCTCTTTCTCTCTCTCTCTCTATCTCTCTTTCTCTATCTCTATCTCTCTCTCTTTCTCTCTCTCTTTCTCTTTCCGCCAGAGAACAACCGCTTTTCAGCTCAGGGGCTGTAGCCTCTGTCTTTATAATCCGCAGGGTGTTTCTCATTGGGGTAACTGCTGTTCCTACCTCTGGTTCTCGTCTATACGGGGGTGGTCTTTTATAGAGCATGTCTTCTAAGACATCGTCATCAGACTCATTCGCCCCATATCTCCTGGTTTCTACATTATGTTCTTTTTCTGTACACTTTCTCCCTTCTGACTCCTCTGCTGTTCTTACAGGATACAATCCCTCGGTCATACTGGCATCACGCCACCTTCTCATCCGGTCATGATGGGTTTCGCGATCATACTTTCGGCCAAACATGTATCTATAATTCCCTCCGCTCCTCTGCTTTTCTCACTCATGTACTTCATCTTCCCATTCTGTTAATGCCTCGAATTGCGTCGGCCTAGGCCGAGGCTCTAGGTCCATCATTCTCTCCCGTAAGTTCCTCATTATGGCCAGGTTAAATGAGCCATGTTCTGGGAACGCTAGAACTCCATCTTCCTTAGTATACTTTACCCAGTTGTCTAACCAAATACAGGTATGATACCCATATTTCGCAACCATGAAGGATGCGGGGGTTCTTGTCGGAGGAAGTAATTGTCCTTCCCTAGTCACAATATCTTTATCCTTGTCAAACCAGGTTTTAACCTTACTAAACAAGGATTTCTTCTTCTTTTCCTCAGCATGGTAATACATCTTTCTTATTTTCCACTAGCTGTTTACTCTTACTACAGCTGTACGATCTTTTGTCCAATTGCAGCGTGACTCACACCAACGCACCAATCCTGGAGCGTCTACGTCACTGACTCAGTCCGCGAATCCTAGCGCGACTCACACCAACGCACCAATCCTGGAGCGTCTACGTCACCCTGTATGTCTCCCAATCCTAGCGCGGCGTACATCAACACACCAATCTCTGCGCTTCCTCCGTTCTAACCCACTGTCCAATCACAGCGCGGTCTCCCTGACGTCAGCAGTCGCTGCAGTCGCTTCTGCTCCTGTCTCCTGTTTCTTCCGTCTACCCCTCCTTTACAAGACTACTTGGTAGACTTTGTTTCAAATTCTACGAGTCTGTTAGTTACAACATACAAACATCTCCATTGTCTGCTTCGCTAGCCACAGAACAGTAAAAGACCTTTCCCACGAGAATTCTGCCTTTCCCGAGAACAGCGCTTACCTCTGCCCTACTACAGAATCGTTACTTCCATTGATAAAGCAGCACATCCCTCTACTTTACCCTTCTAACAAGCATCAATTAACTGTTTCTCTCCGGAATGCTTCTACGAGTTTCACAATTAACCAGAATGCCTTCTCATTCACGCACTTACACACCAGAAAATGTAGTACATTCACACAGAATTCTGTCTTTCCCGAGAACAGCGAACAGTCTGTCCTACTACAGAATTATATCATACGTTAACAAAGCAGCGCTTACCTCTGCCCTGTCCTTCTTGCAAGCTCCGAGAATACCCATTACTTCTCCAGCGGTAAGCTTTAACGGAATACCTTACGGATCCCTGGGACTTAAGACCAGAGTTTCACAGATAACCTTTGCTATCATATACACTTCTCTCACACAGAAATAAGTTTCTATTGGCAACACACGGCGATGCTACCTTGTCGAACCCAGACAATGCGACGCGCAACTTCAATTGTCACACGTTTTACCCTGTCTGCATACAGGGCCAACAATCCCGCCATTTTCCGAGAGCAACACTCCCTCTGCTCTAGTACGGAACTGTCACCGACTCCCTACATCCCAGAAGCCGTTCATAATACATAGAACTCAACACGACTTCAACATATAGTGTTAGTACAAATATCAATCAATAATCAACAAGCCTATATACAGGCAATTTCGCTAGATCAAGACAATAGCTAACCATCATTCTGCTACCAAGAAACTGGTGCAGATCAGAGCTTCCAAATCCCCTCTACTTCCAAGGACGGAATGATTTCACAGTCACACATGCATACACACATCATACGCTGGTGGGGCCCATTACACCAACATTCACCCTAAATCAGACTATCCGTGCCCTGTAAAGGAGAAAACACCTTTCACATATGCTCTATCTAATCTGCTTGTACTTTGAGGTCAATGCAACCAGCTAGTTGCTTGTGGATCTAGTAAAATACATTTCAAAGAATTCACAATAAATCAATAAACATGACCAGAAATAATCACCCGAGACAGTAATTCAAACAGATTATTCATTTATCTAAAATTTCAAGAAAAGCCAATTAAATGCAAATTCATTTCTCTCATATTTACTTATTCTGTCTAAAAGTCAGATCCTAAGTCAGAACCGGTCCTCTGTAGAAGATTTAGAGTCTTCTGTTGTCATGTAGAGTCATCGCCCTCTCCGTCAGCATAGGGACCTCGCATCATCAGCTCGGGAAGAAGTGGCGCTAGACCTCTCTAGTCTACTATTATTTATACTGAATTTTACATTCTAAAAAGTAACATTTCTTTATTCAGAACGGATGAATGGCGGAAATAATGTCATCTTGGTACTTTTTCGATATTATACGGGAGGTTCTCACACATAGATTGTCCCAAATAATGAATAGCAGAATTGAACGTCCATGACTAATTTGCAACATCTACGGATGTCTCTATTAGGTGAATTTGTTTCAAAAATGGGTTCACACTAAGTTCGTATCAACTTTTCCGTCTTTCAGGGGCTTTTGGCTGATGTCCCAGACTCGTCATCATGCTTATGGCTTTTCAGTTCATCGGAGGTGCAAGGTCACAGGCAGAGCGAAGCCTTTCTGTAAATTTCCAGCAACTCCAATGCAGGCTGTGGGTGGTGGCCATTTTGTGGCAGGCCACAATGGACAACTTTAAGCAAAATAGACATAAAACAGAATTACTGCATAGAAATGATTATACAGTGTTATTCCCCTGCTAATACCCTTATGTGTGTGTATTTATCTAGCCATTTGCGACATCAGAAGCCAATAATGCATATTAATTATAAGCGCAAAACACCATAACATCACATAAGCAACATCGTTTTCTGTCAGTTTGCTCACCAACTTAGTTTCACTTGTTATTTAGCCATGCAATAGCATTCCCACGTGTAATTCTCTTGTTAATAGGGTTGATTAGTCAACATTCGACAGACTTTTAATCATTAATAATTAATCAGTAGTACTTTTAGTTATAACATGCGAAAATGAAACAGATATTCGGTTTTAGAGTAAAAACCCTGCTCCATCAATATTTCATTTACTTCATTATTTGTCTAAATATCTGGTGGGATCATACATTGCCTCCGGTTATTATCTTTGCGATCAATTGATCGTAGAAATCTGATTATTTAATACAACGACCTATGTTACTGTTCTAATAACATTCACCATTTTGGGTCAATGGGGTCTTAAAACATAATCCTAATGTTTAATCAAAATGTTTGATCAAATCCTCTGTCTTGTTTACTGTTGGGTGGATTCCTTGATTTGATATCAGGTTCGTCTTCACCCATTAATACTCGACCAACTGCACCTGTACAGTGCATAAGTGTCAGTGCATATTGTTTGTGCAAAAATGCCAATAAATAGATAAAAAGGAAATGTAACCTTAAAACTATATCTATCTACCTCTCCATTTAATATCAAATTCGGATAGGTGTAATTTAAGAACATATTTGCAAAAAGTAATAAATACAGTATAAAATTGGATTGTGTGATGTTAATAACAATGTCTTAAAAAATTACAATAAATAATAAAAATATCATTTTGTTGTACGACCTTAGAGGATCTGTTAATAAAAGGCAGTGCGACAAATTGTTTTAAAAATGATATTAAAAAAGATTTCTAGTTGTTAAGAGATGAGGTTTAGTATGATAAACGTCCAATGTTCTGAGAACCTGCGACCAATACTGTATTATATTAGACATGTATACAAATCCTCCGTGGCATTAAGACCTGCAGGGTGCTTGGTATCTAGTTGTAAGATGTACCGAGTCTCTAGTTTTCTTAATTTGCTTTCTCGGTCCCCTCCTCTCCTGCTAGGTGGGACAGCATCTATGACATAATATTTAAGAAAATGGTTGTCAGATTTATGCTGTTCCCTAAAATGCCGTGCAACGGGATAAGTATAATCCTGATTTGTGATGGCTCTTAGATGTTGGAGGATACGTTTAAAAACAGGTAATTTGGTGCTGCCTATGTATTGTAAATTACAGGGGCATGAAAGTACATAAACAGCATATTCTGTCTTACATGTTAAAAATTTAGAAATAGTGTAGTTTTGATCACTGAAAGGAGTTTTGTACATCTTGGTGCTAACCCCCTGAATGCATGCTTTGCAAGTTTTGCATCTAAAAAATCCTTTAACTGATTGCATCCAGCTGCTGTTGTCAATCACCTTGGGACTTGTTTTAACTAGTATATCCCTCATGGAGGGCGCACTGCTATACGTGATGGACACCCTCTGCGGTAGCAGGGGTCCAATCACGGGGTCACTCAGTGCCAAAGGCCAATTCCGCTGGATAATTTTTCGGTATTGCCATCACTAGTAGTACTGTAAGGGCTGACATTCTTAGATGTATCGTAGGATTTTTTGTCAGCTTTTTTGTCCTTTATCGCTTCCTCCCTACTCCAAGTCATGGACTTCTTGATAGCATTATCAATGACCACAATTTTGTAGCCACGTTGCATAAAGCGATTTTTACTTTCATCTTGTGCTACCTTAAGGTCATGATTATTGCCACGTGCATGGCCTGCTGGAAGCAGGTACGCTGTTGGAATGACTTTGTAAGACAGCTCGAACATGAAAGCTGCCAGCGCAACCCACTGTGGATTTTAATTTCAATTTTGATAGAAGCAAGCACAAGGCGCCTCACTTGAGGAAGACAGCATACACCACAACCTCCAGCAGGCCATGCATGTGGCCACGCCCATGGAGGCAGGGAGAACATTTAAATACTGGTGATTGTGAACACTGCCTGAACCTTGCCTTCTGATTGCCGTAGCCCCTGAGGAAGTGTTCTGACATGAAACGCGTTGGGCATGTGAACTCATGCTGCGTGGCAATTTCCGTTGTTCGAAGCTTGTGTGCCCTTCAACAAATAAACGGCGAATCTTTACCTACCTGGTGTGGTCCTTCTTACTGCAGGCAACTGTGAGGTGTTTGATGTTAGCGGCCAAGCCTGAGACGCGGGAAGGACCCTACTGCACGTCGTGCAAGCTTTGCGGTGACTTCAATCGATTTCACCGTGCTAAGGCAGGTACGCTGTTGGATGACTTTGTAAGACAGCTCGAACATGAAAGCTGCCAGCGCAACCCACTGTGGATTTTAATTTCAATTCTGATAGAAGCAAGCACAAGGCGCCTCACTCGAGGAAGACAGCATACACCACAACTTCCAGCAGGCCATGCACGTGGCCACTCCCACGAGGCAGGGAGAACATTTAAATACTGGTGATTGTGAACACTGCCTGAACCTTGCCTTCTGATTGCCGTAGCCCCTGATGAAGTGTTCTGACATGAAACGCGTTGGGCAGGTGAACTCATGCTGCGTGGCAATTTCCGTTGTTCGAAGCTTGTGTGCCCTTCAACAAATAAAGGGCGAATCTTTACCTACCTGGTGTGGTCCTTCTTACTGCAGGCAACTGTGAGGTGTTTGATGTTAGCGGCCCAGCCTGAGCCGCGGGAAGGAAACTACTGCACGTCGTGCAGGCTTTGCGGTGACTTCAATCGATTTCACCGCGCTAAGGCAGGTACGCTGTTGGATGACTTTGTACGACAGCTCGAACATGAAAGCTGCCAGCGCAACCCACTGTGGATTTTAATTTCAATTTTGATAGAAGCAAGCACAAGGCGCCTCACTCGAGGAAGACAGCATACACCACAACTTCCAGCAGGCCATGCACGTGGCCATGCCCACGGAGGCAGGGAGAACATTTAAATACTGGTGATTGTGAACACTGCCTGAACCTTGCCTTCTGATTGCCGTAGCCCCTGATGAAGTGTTCTGACATGAAACGCGTTGGGCAGGTGAACTCATGCTGCGTGGCAATTTCCGTTGTTCGAAGCTTGTGTGCCCTTCAACAAATAAACGGCGAATCTTTACCTACCTGGTGTGGTCCTTCTTACTGCAGGCAACTGTGAGGTGTTTGATGTTAGCGGCCCAGCCTGTGCCGCGGGAAGGACCCTACTGCACGTCGTGCAGGGTTTGGGGTGACTTCAATCGATTTCACCGCGCTAAAGCAGGTACGCTGTTGGATGACTTTGTAAGACAGCTCGAACATGAAAGCTGCCAGCGCAACCCACTGTGGATTTTAATTTCAATTTTGATAGAAGCAAGCACAAGGCGCCTCACTCGAGGAAGACAGCATACACCACAACTTCCAGCAGGCCATGCACGTGGCCACGCCCACGGAGGCAGGGAGAACATTTAAATACTGGTGATTGTGAACACTGCCTGCACCTTGCCTTCTGATTGCCGTAGCCCCTGATGAAGTGTTCTGACATGAAACGCGTTGGGCAGGTGAACTCATGCTGCGTGGCAATTTCCGATGTTCGAAGCTTGTGTGCCCTTCAACAAATAAACAACGAATCTTTACCTACCTGGTGTGGTCCTTCATACTGCAGGCAACTGTGAGGTGTTTGATATATATATATATATATATATATATATATATATATATATATATATATATATATATATATATATATATATATATATATATATATATTACCTACTGGCGGTTGCCAGTAGGTAGTTATAGTTAGGACCACGTTTCCATAGGAAATCCGCAACATTCTATTTTGAATAACTTTTGCGCCGGTCGACGAATCCTCGCACATTTTTCAAAATAGGTGGGGCGCTACGCTCCGCTCCTACCCTGAAAGTCTCGGGGGGATTCGTCAAGCGGGGGCTGAGATAAAAGGGGGGTCCCAAAACGCGTTTTTCCCACGCATTTTTCCATAGGACCTTTAGACACAGCTACAGCCCGAACGGCTGAACAGAATTACTTGAAATTTGGCAGAGAGGTAGTCCTCAGGTCAAGGAAGTGCCTTTTGTAGGTTTGGTGTAAATCTGTTCAGTAGATTCTGAGAAAATAGCCTTTAAATCAATATATATATCTGAGCCAGCTTACGGTGCGCTTACGGTGCGCTTACCGTACGCGTACGGTGACGTGCGCGAGCGCGATTCTGATTGGCTCTTAGATCTTAGTAAACATTCGATTCGGCCGAAACCAGGAAGCGGCGGCCGCCATTTTCTCTCTTGCACTCTGAGTGGGGCAGCATAAATGAAGCCCAAAAATGTGTAAAGGGGCAGTTTATTGAGATAATATTTACCCAGCAGTGATATACGGGCCCCCAAACAACCCCCAAGGCCCAAAAAATATATATTTTTTTTTTTGAAAAATCGCCGATTACGCTTACCGTACGCGTACGGTAAAAATTGGTTTAAAAAAAAAAAAATATCCACACTCTCCCCACCCCAAGTGCAAATGGTGCCCTAAGGGCACCATTTGTGCATGGCATATCAAACAAATGAAAATAATAAACAAAACATTTCACAACGATGCGCATAATATGTCCCCCATGTGCGCACGGTGCGCGAAGCGCGTCGTGCGTACATGGCCCATCCTGCATAATGTGGGCACGTGGTGCGCGCAGCGCACCGCGTGACCACCGTGCGTGCATGGCACTAACTGCGTAAAGTGGGCGCGCACGGTGCGTGAAGCGCACCGTGCGCGCACGGAACGAACTGCGTTAACTGGGCACACACGCCACGAATGGCGTAAAGTAAGTTAGCATTTAAAAAACCGTACAAATTCACTGAAAAAACCATAGGTTTCACACACGTTATAGTTAGGAATTAGCATTTAAAAAACCTTGCAAATTCACTGAAAAAACCATAGGTTTCACACATGTTATAGTTAGCTGTACATTTTACTGATAAAAAACCAATGAAATTACCCCGTTATAGTTACTGTAGGCAACTATAACTCACACGACCGTAATCCTCTGCTGATGACATATGTGTCTTTATGAAAAAAAAATATTTGTAATATATGTATAGCTAAAATTTAATGGAAGAAGACATGGGCAAATAAGTGTCTAAATACAGTATTAGCATCAGCAGAGGATTACGGTCGCGTGAGTTATAGTTGCCTACAGTAACTATAACGGGGGAATTTCATTGGTTTTTTATCAGTAAAATGTACAGCTAACTATAACATGTGTGAAACCTATGGTTTTTTCAGTGATATATATGTATATAAGGCGAAGAATTCCCAAACTCCAGCAGATAACTGGAACAGGTACAGACCACCACACGCTGAGAGATATGTTTAAAGCAGGTTTATTCTTTCGAGTCAATCGACATGACGCGTTTCGGCCGCGTTGCCACGGCCTTGATCACATGACACCTGAAGAATCAAACAATAAAGATATAGTGAAATGTTAGCCCCTCCCTCACGTGAGAGCCAATGGAATAGCGGCATACAAAACAACAAACTCCAAACTACAAAAAGGATGATCATGAAAGAAATACTTATCTTGTGCATATTTACAAAAAAATAATGGATGACAAAGTCAAAACCAATTGTACCATAGTGGTTACACAGCTAAATACACCCTGATGTAAGTTGTTATGCACGCATTTCCTTTACAGTTGCCCATAAAGAGTAACAAAAAATATATCCAATCAAATTGGAAATAATTGTCAACATGACGGAGGGATAACCAAAGAAATTACAAAAAACAGAATAATAAATTCAATATATATAAAAAAATCCCAGCGGAACATCCTCATCAAAATAAACCTTTGGAGCCCCATATTTTAAATGCAGCAAATTCGATGTTAACAGTCTGGCATCAGTCCCTTTCTTAATTTGTATTATTGCTCTTTTGTAAAAATAGCTGATAACTACAAAATGGCATAAATATACACATGAAAATACACACATAAATACACATTTGCACGCATAATAATAAAACCAATTCAAATATATAAAGTGCAAGTGCATTAGTGTAAACATTGCATAGCATATACGATGAGTATCGCAAAGCCTGGTTGATGGTATTAGCCCCATATATAATAATTCAGCTATATCAAAGATAAAGTGCAAGTGCATCAGTACAAATATTATTAGGCATATATGGCAAGGGTCGATTTTTTTGCAAGTGCAAAAAAAAGATTAATGTATAAATCAGACCGATATAAAGGAATAATCCTTAAATATTCATATGGCCATATTGCGGATGCTGTCTGCTAAAAACAACTATAATGGAGATAAAATGCAAGTGCATCTGTGCAAATAGGCAAAACATGTGCAAATAGCAAAGTAGTATAGCAGCAAAAGCAGTTAGAAAACTGGGAAGGGGATATAACCAGACGGAATAATTAGCAAACTGAATAAAATCATCACTTCAACTGGGGTTGCAAGATAAAAACCTTATAGCAGCACTTTCTAAGTTGTTCATACGAACCCAACATAACCACAGGACCAAGGAGAGATACCTAAATATACCCCAAAGGAAACACATAGTTTAAAAAAATGCTTTTTGAATAGAAACAAGGTCCTAACTATAACTACCTACTGGTGACCTCCAGTAGGTAATATATATATATATATATATATATATATATATATATATATATATATATATATATATATATATATATATATATATATTACCTACTGGCGGTCGCCAGTGGGTAGTTATAGTTAGGACCCTGTTTCCATAGGAAATCCGCAACATTCTATTTTGAATAACTTTGGCGCCGGTCAACGAATCCTCGCGAATTTCTCAAAATAGGTGGGGCGCTACGCTCCGCTCCTACCCTGAAAGTCTCGGGGGGATTCGTCAAGCAGGGGCTGAGATAAAAGGGGGGTCCCAAAACGCGTTTTTCCCATGCATTTTTCTATAGGACCTTTAGACAGGGCTACAGCCCGAACGGCTGAACAGAATTACTAGAAATTTGGCAGAGAGGTAGTCCTCAGGTCAAGGAAGTGCCTTTTGTAGGTTTGGTGTAAATCTGTTCAGTAGATTCTGAGAAAATAGCCTTTAAATCAATATATATATCTGTGCCAGCTTACGGTACGCTTACCGTAAGCTTACCGTACGCGTACGGTGGCGTGCGCGAGCGCGATTCTGATTGGCTGTTAGATCTTAGTAAACATTCGAATCGGCCGAAACCAGGAAGCGGCGGCCGCCATTTTGTGTATTTCACTCCGGTAAAAAAGAGTGATATCTTGAAAAGGGGGCAAGGGAGAGAGTTACAGACCCCCTAACATTTGTAAGGGGGTCAAAGAAGGACAGAAAAGTACAAAGAAAACATTTATTGATTTTTAAAAAAATCACGGGGTACGCGTACGGTAAGCTTACGGTAAGCGTACGGTAAAAAAAAAAAAAGAAATGAAATTCAGATTTAAGTGTTTAGATATTAGGGGGCTCTAAAAAGAGCCGTTGTGTTTATTAAGTGATTTTTTAGTGGTACCTACAAGTAAGTACCGATGCAGAGTCTAAGGTTCAAGAGGAAGACTCTGTTCCCTTCATCATTGAAGTGCACACCATCTCCTCTATAAATGTCTTGCATGTCGTAACGCAAGTTGTTGTGGTAAATGGAACCCATACCATAGTCACGGAGGAAAGCAGAAACAGATTTGTTGACGTGCTTTCTTGCTTTGTCAATCTGCGGACAGAAATGATTGGACCAGTTCCATTTTTGCCTTTGGCATATGTTAGAAAACACAAAGGCAGTTTTAGGGAAAAGTGAAAACAGTTGTGCAAAGGTGTCCTTCATAAGCATTTCCAGACCTACCCCAGTCAAAGTGCCTAGGTCATTGCCACCACAGTGCACTATTATGAGGTCAGGGTGTTGGATTTGCATGAAGGATTTCACCAATGGCATCAATTGGTTCCACTTTAACCCTCTCTGACCAATCCATTTAATGTCTACATTTGGCAAAGCAAGGTCTCTCACCATACCTGTTTTCTCTGCAAACTTTTCACTCCAGAAGACATAGCTGTGCCCTACAATCCACACTGTGAACATCTTCAAAGGAGAACTGGATGCACTCAGGAGGTGTCTTTCAGTAGAATGGCAATATGAAAAGAAAGACAGTTTGGAAATGGAGGCATACATATTTTTTTTAAAAAAAAAAGAACTGATTGGCTGTTTCATACCATTCTAGAATAAAAACTAGGCTGTATGTGTAAATTAATAGAAGCATGTTTTGTATTGGTACAGAAAAATGTGTTACCAAAGAACAGTACTATGGATTTGCTGTTAGGTTTGAAAAGTCAAGCACTCTTGCTCTGTGGAATTGAAACATTGTTTGGCGAACTTCTGACCTGACTCCACACAGCAGTGTTCCATGAGCTGTTGCTATGGTAGCAGGCAGAAGTCAAGTTGGGGGAAGGGTACTAGGCAGAAGTCAAGTTGGGGGAAGGGTACTTTTGGAAAAGGGTTGGTTTTCAACCAATAGAAATGTGTGATTACATTTGAAAAAAAGGGGGAAGCACTGAGATTTGAAACTTACATGTATATGTGTGGAAAAATAGAGGGAAACTTTGCCATTATCTGGTTCTGCTGAGAGGAGAGAGGTGTAGAGAACAGAGATCCTGGCTCTGATAATCTGCTGTTTGAGTGCCACATTTCTTTCACAACTAACTAATTTTAAAGGTGAGGTTAGAGTTTGAGAGGAGATGTATATGGTAAATTAAGAAATGAATAATAGAAATGTAATTCTTTTTGTTGAAGTTGCGTTTATTATTTTCTGTTTTGGGAGAAATTTAAATGTGAGGAACATGTAAAATAATATGGACTATGTTTTCACGATAAATTAAGGTGTATTGGTATAAAAAATGAATAGTTTAGGGGTTTGAGGTTGGACTCAGTAATGCAAATACATTCAGCATCACTTAGGCTGGTTGCCCTTGGTGGAATGTAGGCAGTCACCCAGGTTACACATGTTGGGAAATATAGGCAGAGATTTATTGTGTACAACTTTGGTAATTTTATATTTGCATTAGTAGGAAAAAGGGGGAGCGATTTTTTGGTGCAGAAGCAGACTCTTAGCACACACCCAGCTCCTTTCCATGTATAATCATGCACAGTATTTACAAGCGAGTGGGGTTTGAGGTTTCAGTCTGTAATGCAAATACATTCAGCATCACTAAGGCTGGTTGCCCTTGCTGGAGTGTAGGCAGTCACCCAGGATATACATGGTGGTGGTCTGAAAAAGCAGTTTGGACATGTGCATTTAAAAAAATCTGAAAAGTGGATTCATAATGTGTCAGTCTGTAAAAGTGATTATCACTTGCCAAAAAAAAAGAGCAGTAAGTGTGCATTCAAATTGGCAAAGAAATTTCGTTTTGTGACTAATGTGAAAACATGACTCTGTGTGCAAATAGGAATTACAGGCAGAGATTTATTGCGTTATGCTCTGGTGATTTCACAGTTGCATTAGTAGGAAAAAGGGGGAGCGATTTTTTGGTGCAGAAGCAGACTCTTAGCACACACCCAGCTCCTTTCCATGTATAATCATGCACAGTATTTACAAGCGAGTGGGGTTTGAGGTTTCAGTCTGTAATGCAAATACATTCAGCATCACTAAGGCTGGTTGCCCTTGCTGGAGTGTAGGCAGTCACCCAGGATACACATGGTGGTGGTCTGAAAAAGCAGTCTGGACATGGGCTTTTTAAAAAATCTGAAAAGTGGATTCATAATGTGTCAGTCTGTAAAAGTGATTATCACTTGCCAAAAAAAAAGAGCAGTAAGTGTGCATTCAAATTGGCAAAGAAATTTCGTTTTGTGACTAATGTGAAAACATGACTCTGGGTGCAAATTGGAATTACAGGCAGAGATTTATTGCGTTTTGCTCTGGTGATTTCACAGTTGCATTAGTAGGAAAAAGGGGGAGCGATTTTTTGGTGCAGAAGCAGACTCTTAGCACACACCCAGCTCCTTTCCATGTATAATCATGCACAGTATTTATAAGCGAGTGGGGTTTGAGGTTTCAGTCTGTAATGCAAAGACATTCAGCATCACTAAGGCTGGTTGCCCTTGCTGGAGTGTAGGCAGTCACCCAGGATACACATGGTGGTGGTCTGAAAAAGCAGTTTGGACATGTGCATTTAAAAAAATCTGAAAAGTGGATTCATAATGTGTCAGTCTGTAAAAGTGATTATCACTTGCCAAAAAAAAAGAGCAGTAAGTGTGCATTCAAATTGGCAAAGAAATTTCGTTTTGTGACTAATGTGAAAACATGACTCTGTGTGCAAATAGGAATTACAGGCAGAGATTTATTGCGTTTTGCTCTGGTGATTTCACAGTTGCATTAGTAGGAAAAAGGGGGAGCGATTTTTTGGTGCAGAAGCAGACTCTTAGCACACACCCAGCTCCTTTCCATGTATAATCATGCACAGTATTTACAAGCGAGTGGGGTTTGAGGTTTCAGTCTGTAATGCAAATACATTCAGCATCACTAAGGCTGGTTGCCCTTGCTGGAGTGTAGGCAGTCACCCAGGATACACATGGTGGTGGTCTGAAAAAGCAGTCTGGACATGGGCTTTTAAAAAAATCTGAAAAGTGGATTCATAATGTGTCAGTCTGTAAAAGTGATTATCACTTGCCAAAAAAAAAGAACAGTAAGTGTGCATTCAAATTGGCAAAGAAATTTCGTTTTGTGACTAATGTGAAAACATGACTCTGTGTGCAAATAGGAATTACAGGCAGAGATTTATTGCGTTTTGCTCTGGTGATTTCACAGTTGCATTAGTAGGAAAAAGGGGGAGCGATTTTTTGGTGCAGAAGCAGACTCTTAGCACACACCCAGCTCCTTTCCATGTATAATCATGCACAGTATTTACAAGCGAGTGGGGTTTGAGGTTTCAGTCTGTAATGTAAATACATTCAGCATCACTAAGGCTGGTTGCCCTTGCTGGAGTGTAGGCAGTCACCCAGGATACACATGGTGGTGGTCTGAAAAAGCAGGATGGACATGGGCTTTTTAAAAAATCTGAAAAGTGGATTCATAATGTGTCAGTCTGTAAAAGTGATTATCACTTGCCAAAAAAAAAGAGCAGTAAGTGTGCATTCAAATTGGCAAAGAAATTTCGTTTTGTGACTAATGTGAAAACATGACTCTGTGTGCAAATAGGAATTACAGGCAGAGATTTATTGCGTTTTGCTCTGGTGATTTCACAGTTGCATTAGTAGGAAAAAGGGGGAGCGATTTTTTGGTGCAGAAGCAGACTCTTAGCACACACCCAGCTCCTTTCCATGTATAATCATGCACAGTATTTACAAGCGAGTGGGGTTTGAGGTTTCAGTCTGTAATGCAAATACATTCAGCATCACTAAGGCTGGTTGCCCTTGCTGGAGTGTAGGCAGTCACCCAGGATACACATGGTGGTGGTCTGAAAAAGCAGTCTGGACATGGGCTTTTAAAAAAATCTGAAAAGTGGATTCATAATGTGTCAGTCTGTAAAAGTGATTATCACTTGCCAAAAAAAAAGAACAGTAAGTGTGCATTCAAATTGGCAAAGAAATTTCGTTTTGTGACTAATGTGAAAACATGACTCTGTGTGCAAATAGGAATTACAGGCAGAGATTTATTGCGTTTTGCTCTGGTGATTTCACAGTTGCATTAGTAGGAAAAAGGGGGAGCGATTTTTTGGTGCAGAAGCAGACTCTTAGCACACACCCAGCTCCTTTCCATGTATAATCATGCACAGTATTTACAAGCGAGTGGGGTTTGAGGTTTCAGTCTGTAATGTAAATACATTCAGCATCACTAAGGCTGGTTGCCCTTGCTGGAGTGTAGGCAGTCACCCAGGATACACATGGTGGTGGTCTGAAAAAGCAGTCTGGACATGGGCTTTTTAAAAAATCTGAAAAGTGGATTCATAATGTGTCAGTCTGTAAAAGTGATTATCACTTGCCAAAAAAAAAGAGCAGTAAGTGTGCATTCAAATTGGCAAAGAAATTTCGTTTTGTGACTAATGTGAAAACATGACTCTGTGTGCAAATAGGAATTACAGGCAGAGATTTATTGCGTTTTGCTCTGGTGATTTCACAGTTGCATTAGTAGGAAAAAGGGGGAGCGATTTTTTGGTGCAGAAGCAGACTCTTAGCACACACCCAGCTCCTTTCCATGTATAATCATGCACAGTATTTACAAGCGAGTGGGGTTTGAGGTTTCAGTCTGTAATGCAAATATATTCAGCATCACTAAGGCTGGTTGCCCTTGCTGGAGTGTAGGCAGTCACCCAGGATACACATGGTGGTGGTCTGAAAAAGCAGTTTGGACATGTGCATTTAAAAAAATCTGAAAAGTGGATTCATAATGTGTCAGTCTGTAAAAGTGATTATCACTTGCCAAAAAAAAAGAGCAGTAAGTGTGCATTCAAATTGGCAAATAAATTTCGTTTTGTGACTAATGTGAAAACATGACTCTGTGTGCAAATAGGAATTACAGGCAGAGATTTATTGCGTTTTGCTCTGGTGATTTCACAGTTGCATTAGTAGGAAAAAGGGGGAGCGATTTTTTGGTGCAGAAGCAGACTCTTAGCACACACCCAGCTCCTTTCCATGTATAATCATGCACAGTATTTACAAGCGAGTGGGGTTTGAGGTTTCAGTCTGTAATGCAAATACATTCAGCATCACTAAGGCTGGTTGCCCTTGCTGGAGTGTAGACAGTCACCCAGGATACACATGGTGGTGGTCTGAAAAAGCAGTCTGGACATGTGCATTTAAAAAAATCTGAAAAGTGGATTCATAATGTGTCAGTCTGTAAAAGTGATTATCACTTGCCAAAAAAAAAGAGCAGTAAGTGTGCATTCAAATTGGCAAAGAAATTTCGTTTTGTGACTAATGTGAAAACATGACTCTGTGTGCAAATAGGAATTACAGGCAGAGATTTATTGCGTTTTGCTCTGGTGATTTCACAGTTGCATTAGTAGGAAAAAGGGGGAGCGATTTTTTGGTGCAGAAGCAGACTCTTAGCACACACCCAGCTCCTTTCCATGTATAATCATGCACAGTATTTACAAGCGAGTGGGGTTTGAGGTTTCAGTCTGTAATGCAAATATATTCAGCATCACTAAGGCTGGTTGCCCTTGCTGGAGTGTAGGCAGTCACCCAGGATACACATGGTGGTGGTCTGAAAAAGCAGTTTGGACATGTGCATTTAAAAAAATCTGAAAAGTGGATTCATAATGTGTCAGTCTGTAAAAGTGATTATCACTTGCCAAAAAAAAGAGCAGTAAGTGTGCATTCAAATTGGCAAATAAATTTCGTTTTGTGACTAATGTGAAAACATGACTCTGTGTGCAAATAGGAATTACAGGCAGAGATTTATTGCGTTTTGCTCTGGTGATTTCACAGTTGCATTAGTAGGAAAAAGGGGGAGCGATTTTTTGGTGCAGAAGCAGACTCTTAGCACACACCCAGCTCCTTTCCATGTATAATCATTCACAGTATTTACAAGCGAGTGGGGTTTGAGGTTTCAGTCTGTAATGCAAATACATTCAGCATCACTAAGGCTGGTTGCCCTTGCTGGAGTGTAGGCAGTCACCCAGGATACACATGGTGGTGGTCTGAAAAAGCAGTCTGGACATGTGCATTTAAAAAAATCTGAAAAGTGGATTCATAATGTGTCAGTCTGTAAAAGTGATTATCACTTGCCAAAAAAAAAGAGCAGTAAGTGTGCATTCAAATTGGCAAAGAAATTTCGTTTTGTGACTAATGTGAAAACATGACTCTGTGTGCAAATAGGAATTACAGGCAGAGATTTATTGCGTTTTGCTCTGGTGATTTCAAAGTTGCATTAGTAGGAAAAAGGGGGAGCGATTTTTTGGTGCAGAAGCAGACTCTTAGCACACACCCAGCTCCTTTCCATGTATAATCATGCACAGTATTTACAAGCGAGTGGGGTTTGAGGTTTCAGTCTGTAATGCAAATACATTCAGCATCACTAAGGCTGGTTGCCCTTGCTGGAGTGTAGGCAGTCACCCAGGATACACATGGTGGTGGTCTGAAAAAGCAGTCTGGACATGTGCTTTTAAAAAAATCTGAAAAGTGGATTCATAATGTGTCAGTCTGTAAAAGTGATTATCACTTGGCAAAAAAAAAGAGCAGTAAGTGTGCTTTCAAATTGGCAAAGAAATTTCGTTTTGTGACTAATGTGAAAACATGACTCTGTGTGCAAATAGGAATTACAGGCAGAGATTTATTGCGTTTTGCTCTGGTGATTTCACAGTTGCATTAGTAGGAAAAAGGGGGAGCGATTTTTTGGTGCAGAAGCAGACTCTTAGCACACACCCAGCTCCTTTCCATGTATAATCATGCACAGTATTTACAAGCGAGTGGGGTTTGAGGTTTCAGTCTGTAATGCAAATACATTCAGCATCACTAAGGCTGGTTGCCCTTGCTGGAGTGTAGGCAGTCACCCAGGATACACATGGTGGTGGTCTGAAAAAGCAGTCTGGACATGTGCATTTAAAAAAATCTGAAAAGTGGATTTATAATGTGTCAGTCTGTAAAAGTGATTATCACTTGCCAAAAAAAAGAGTAATAAGTGTGTTTTCAAATTGGCAAAGAAATTACGTTTTGTGACTATTGTGAAAAGAAATGTAGTAATATATTTAAATAAAATAAAGGAATTTTTTTTTAGTTTTTTTCAGGTATTGCTGAAGAGCAGTGAACAAAATTTAAGATGCCTACAAAATCCAGAGTTCAAAAAACTCACAAAAAAAAACTATATTTGAAGACAACTGGAGGACCAAAGTTAGTAGAAGATGCTCATGTTGGGAAAAAGAAAAAATCTTCTGGTAAGCAGAAAAAACAATTTCTAAAAAATATATTCAAAAGAATGAAAAATGTACAAAATGTCTGTACTGGAAAGAATGTTTTGAAAAGAAAAGGACAGGAAAAAATTGAGAAATTAGTTAATGCAAATATACCTTCTGCAACTGAAAAGATTTACATAAATAGAAAAACAGCGTTTAAAGAGATACGTAGAAAAATGTTTCAGAGAAGAGTTATGTCCAATTTGATAAAGGATGTGAAGAAATATAAGCAAAAGACTAAGTTTTATAAAAGAAAAAAAGAAATTGAAGCCATTGCAGCAAAGGCATTAGAATTAAAAAGGAAACTATTCATTTTAATTTTGAATAGGATGCGTACATTAGATAAAATGGTTAATGTACTGAAATCACATAGCAAAAGGAAAAGAGTAGTGAACAGAACAAACTTTTGTAAAGTGTTTTTAGGAAAGTGGATGCATAGTTCAAGTAGTGAACCTTTTTTTAATGAAGAGAGCTATTTTCAAAGTAATAGTTTGCTGCATGCAGTTGACACCAGAGGTCGTGCTTACGAAGTAAAAAATGGTTGCATAATGGAGAAGGAGATAATGGTTCCAAGAGATGAGGTACAAGTGATGGCAGATGAGGCTATGGGGAGACGTCCTAAAGCCCCAGTGTACACTTGGAATTGTAGTAGTATTTGCACTGTGCGTCAGGAATCTATTGACAAATTTCGTGAGTTTCTAAGAGAATATAGTAAAAAAAGTATAAAACAGAAGATTAAGGTGCTTCAAAGTCTGGATCCATGCAGAGTGAGAGAGAATACTGGTTTGCAGGGTCATTCTCTGGCTTGTCTATCTAGAAAAGTGTGTAATAGTGTTTTCCATCATTTTAGGATGCTGGCTGTTCATCATACTGAAATGAGAAAGTTTGTGAGACGGTTGTATTTTGCCAAAAGTCCAGCAATAAAGTCATCCTCCCCAAAAGTGAACTGTCCCATAGGAAGGGCAACAATAAAAAACCCTGGTATACATTGGAACTTAAAGCTTTAAAGCGCCAATGTAAGCAGCAGGAGAGACACTGGCGCAAAAACTACTCAGAAGAGAGCAAGGACACCTATAAATTGGCCCTTAAGAAATATAAACAGGGAATCAAAACTGCCCAATCAAATTACTATCAGGAAAAAATTGATTCGGCATCCAATGCCCCCAGGGAAATTTTCAAAATGTTCAAATCCTTGGTCACTCCCCCTATGCCTGTTAACGACCCTGGACTGGCAAGCTCCCGCTGTAATGAATTGGCGCATTATTTTTCCGATAAGGTGGATAATATTTTCCCCGCGTTTAAGCCACTGCCCGTGGAAGAGATCTTGCCCTCCTCTATGGACACGGGTAATACCGGTTTGTATCATTTTTCTCAACTAGATTACCCTACTGCATGGTCCCTCTTGAATAATCTTAAATCAGGCTCTCCAGCGGACCCCGCCCCGCCTTCCATCCTAAAGTTGGTGTCAGATGTTGTAACTCCAGCTATTCAAGAGGTGATCAATGCCTCACTTACATCAGGCATTGTTCCTTCTTCCTGGAAACAGGCAAAAGTGAAAGCTTTATTGAAGAAGCCAAACCTCAACCCAGAAGACTGGGCTAATTATCGCCCTATCTCCTTACTGCCAACCATTAGTAAGCTGGCGGAGAAGCATGTGAACGCATTGTTGGGATCCTATCTTGAGAGCAGCAATTCCCTCCATATCACTCAAACAGGATTTAGAGCTAAGCAGGGAACCGAAACAGCCCTAATCACTGTTGTAGAGGAGGCTAGGAAGATTGTGGACAATGGAGATAGGGCAGCCATTTTGTTATTAGATCTTAGTGCCGCCTTCGACACCGTGAATCATTCCATCTTGATTCATAGATTGATGGAAGTAGGTGTCGGAGGAGGCGCACTAAAGTGGCTGCGCTCTTTTCTGTCCGATAGGACTTTTGCGGTCTTTGAGGATGATGCCTGTTCCCCCCAAATGCGTCTGCAATGCGGTGTCCCCCAGGGTTCTTCCCTCAGCCCTACCTTATTTAACATTTATATGAGGCCATTGGCTGAGGTGGTGCTACCCTGGGGAGTACAGCTGGTAACGTATGCAGATGACACGCAGCTTATCATCTCCCTGGCTTCTCAGGGTGCCCCATTTGAGAACCTCTCCCTGTGCCTTAATAAAGTTAAGGAATGGATGGACCGATCCTTCTTAAAGTTGAATGGATCAAAAACGGAGATGATGCTGCTAGGTTATAAACCGGCCAATACGGTAGAGAACTGGTGGCCGTCTAATCTGGGCCCTCCACCGCCACCGAAAGAACAAATTAAGAGCCTGGGGGTCTGGCTTGATCCTGCCCTTAACTTTGGTGTTCAGGCTCGCAAGGTGGCAGGAACCTGCTATGCCTTTATTAGACTACTTCGGAAGATAATCAAACTTCTTCCGTTTGAGGCCAGGAGAATATTAGTGCAGGCGCTGATTCTCTCACGCTTGGACTATTCGAATGCGCTGTATTTAGGCACCACACAAGCTACCATAAAAACCCTGCAGACAGTACAGAACTGCGCAGCTCGTATGCTGCTGGATATCCCTCGTCGGACTTCTGCTAAGCCAGCACTGCGTCAACTACATTGGCTGCCTGTCCAGCAAAGAGTACAGTTTAAAGCGTTGACTACGGTCCATAAAGCTATTAATAAAATAGGACCCTCCCTGATTCAATCTATGTTTCATTTATTTCTACCAGGACGAGCTCTAAGGTCTGGAAATAAGAAGCTTATTGCAATTCCTAGAACCAGGAGAGTGCGAATGGGAGGCAGGCGCTTCTCCCTCCAAGCCGCCACCCTTTGGAATAAACTTCCTGACTCCATCAGAATGGAAGCTAACCATCTCAGGTTCAGGAAGAGTTTAAAAACCTTCCTGTTTGCCTGATTTCCTCAAGATCTAGTGAGTCAAGCGCTGGGATGCCTTCGGGTAGCTATGCGCTATATAAGACTGTAATCATTCATTCATTCAAATGAATTGAATAGGGCTCTGTTCCGAGGAACGGTATCAGATGTAGAGAAGGTTGTTGATGAAATTCAGTTTTGTTACTTTGGTCCTGAACAAAACAGTGCAGAGAAGGACACAGTAAATGAGGAAGAAGTGGAAGAGAATGTAGAACCCTCTGTAAGTAACACATTTAATGATCACATAACAAAATTTGCAATAATCTCTAATGAAAGACCAAATTTTACTTGTATTTGTTGCCGCAGAACTCATTATAGAAAACAAACTAGGAATGTTGATCTCTACAGAAAGAGTGAAAATGAAGATAATTATAAGTGGAAGGATTTTGCCACATATATATTTCTTGAAAATTGTTTTGATTTGGGTGAAGATCAGCGTATTTGTAAATACTGTTACAACAAGTTAGAGGAAAATAGAATGCCGACCAGAGCTGTACATAATAATTTAGAATTGGATGCTATTCCTGCTGAACTTTCTGAATTAAATACATATGAGTCTATACTCATTCAATGTGTTCATCCGTTCCAGACCATAGTACGTATGGAGCCCAAAACTGGTAAATTACCTCCTTCCGATTTACTGAGAGGTTTAAAAGGTAGAGTGGTGTATTTGCCCTTGGATTTGAAAAAAAATATGGAAACTATTGATGCGGATACTTTGGAAACTGAACCATTAATTATTCTGGTTAATGGTGTACCTACAAAGAATAAGAAGATTTGGCAGGAGCTGGTAGATGTACGGAAAGTACAAAGAGCAAATTTGTATTTGAAAAGGAATAACAAATGGTATGAATCAATTTATATAGAAGAAGAAGAAGAAGAAGAAGATTTACAAGAAGACACAGAAACACCAACTGGACAAATTGAAAAAGTGGACAAGTCAAAGGAAGAAGAAATTTATGAACATTTTAGCATACATCCTCTTCATTCAAAAGAAGTTATGGGAGACAATATTGATCTGTTTCAGATGAAGAAAGCAAAAGGAACTCCCGTGAGTGTATGGGAGGAGAGCTTGGAAGCTCTATGTTTTCCCCAGCTGTTTCCTAAAGGAAAAGGAGCACGATACGATGAACGTCCGGAACAGATTCCAGCTTCTGAGTATCGGACTACAAGACTATATGCTGAAGATCCCAGATTTCGACAAAGTATTCCTTATTTGTTCCATCTTTTATTTGAAAGCGACTTGTCTGCACTGTCTTATGCAGTAAATCACATTTTAAAAAGTGGAGTACATTTACAAAATGTGTCTGCTAAGGATTTTATGGAGAAAGTGCAGCACCGAGATGATCATTTGGAAACACAACTGATCAATCTGATGGCGTGTCAGCGTGGGACAAATGAATATTGGTACCGACGCCATGGTGAATTAAAATGCATGTTACGGAATTTAGGAACACCAACATGGTTCGTTACACTAAGCTGTGCCGAGTACGCTTGGGATGATTTACTGGATTTTCTACGAGAGGCAAATTCAAACATTAAAAACATCGAATACAAGACAGCAGGAGAACTGTGCTCATTGGATCCGGTTAATGTTTGCAGATATTTCAATCATAGATTTGAGGCTATGATGTCCTTCATCTGCAATAAAAAAAATCCACCTCTTGGAGAAGTAGTAGATTTCTTTTGGAGAAAAGAGTACCAGGCAAGAGGTGCTCCTCATATTCATATGCTGTTGTGGATCAAGGATGCCCCAAAGTTTGGAACAGATACTGATGAAGCAGTGTTATCTTACATTGAAGAATATGCAACATGTGCTATACCAAAAAGCACAGAAGAGAAAAAGTTAAAGGAGCAAGTTTTACGTTTCCAAAGTCATCGGTGTGGAAAATACTGTCGACGGAAATACAAGAGCAAAGATAAATACTACACTAAATGTCGATTTGGATTTCCTAGACCTGTTCTTTCAAATGGAAGAGTAAACAGTTTTATGTCAGCTGTGAGACATACTATCACAAGAAAATCACCTAAGAATACCTACAACCTTAAAAGAAAAGAAGAATCAAAAAATATAAATGACTACAACCCAGTCATTTTATCCATGTGGAACGCTAACATGGATATACAGTATGTAGCTGACAATTCCATTGCTGTTGCTCGATATGTAACGTCTTACATTACGAAATCAGAAAAAACAGAATTGAAGGAAATGTGGGAAGAGATTTCTCACGAGAAGACTGTCAGTAAGAAGCTGTACAGTTTCAGTTTGAAGATGTTATCGCATCGAGAAATTGGATCCTACGAATGTTCAGATAGGTTATCTTCTGCAAGTCTCTACTCGAAGTCAAGAAGAATAATTTGGGCAAGTTTAGGCCTTGCAGCAATGAGAAATCGGGTACTAAAATCTGTTGGAGAAATTGAATATTTGGCCGAGAATGACCCAGAAAGTACAGATATTTTGAAATCAAACATGTTGGACACATATTATCCCAAGAGAAGTCAACATCTGGAGAACATGTGTCTCTATGAAGTGCTGCAGAACTACATTTATTCACGGAAAGCCGCAGAAGACATCAACAATGGAAAATATAAAGTCATTGGTGAGGAAGGATGTTTGGTGAAGCAAACAAAAGGAAGTTTGATAAATCACAGGAAGCTGAGTTGCGACACTACTGACAAGAAGGAATTTTACTACTTGGCTCTTTTACAGTTGTTTAAACCATGGCGTACAGAGGATGAACTACTGGGAGAATTTCAAAGCTATGAAGATTCTTTTAATGCTTGCAAAGACAGCATACAATGCAGTACATTCTCAAGTTATCTGCAAATGTTAAATGAAGAAATTGAACAGGAAACTACAATTGCAGCAGAAATAGCTAGAGACAGTTCTCAGGACAGCCAAAGTTCAGAAACACTCAGTCAAGATCCCTTAGGACAACCAATCGTTGAAAATGAAGCATCAATAGCCATGAATGAAGTGGAAACGGCTATGAATCAAGCTCAAGAAGAATTTATAGACTTACAAAATTTGGAAAGACAACTGAACGAAGAGCAGCAACAAATTTATGAAGAGATCAGAAACAAAATTGATCACGGATTTCTACATGAAAAAAAAGAGTGCTCATGCACATCATTTCATCCAATCAGTATGTATGTAAGCGGACAAGCTGGAACTGGAAAAAGTTTCCTAATTAAAGTCATCAGAAGCTACCTACAGCAAAAAACGGATTCTACTTTGTCTTGTGTGGTTACTGCTCCAACTGGGTTAGCAGCATATAACATAAAAGGAATCACTTTACATCGTTTGCTAATGTTACCAGTGGAGCATGAGAACAAAATACAATACAACAAGCTAACTGGAGAAGCATCCTTGGAAGTTTCAAGAGTCTTGAAGAAGATGCAAGTTCTCATTATTGATGAGGTGAGCATGGTTTCAAACTTAATGCTTGCCTTTGTGCATTTAAGAATGCAGCAAATTCTGAAGACAGACTATGACATGTTATTTGGTGGAAAACACGTCATAGTTTTTGGAGATCTTTTGCAACTTACTCCAGTTAAAGGACAACCAGTGTTTAATACTGTCACACATGAAGACACGAAGAAGTCATTGGGAAGCATCGGAAATACAAATATTTGGTCCTTCTTTGAGTACAAGGAACTTACTACTAATATGAGGCAAGCAAGCGATGAAGAATATGGAAGTATTCTGAAAGATATCAGAATTGGACTACTCACAGAAGTTGGCAAAAAAGCATTACAGAGTAGGCTGCTACATAATTTATTTCCAAAGGAAGAAATAGTTGCAGAGAAGATATACAAGAACATTGCAGAAAACAAAAGTATCATCTGCTTAATGCCAACTCTACGTGAATGCTCAATATTCAATGAGGAGCTTTTGAAATTGGAAAAGGAAGAGATCAGGAAATTAGAAGCAGTGGACAAAATTGAGGATGGAAGAATTACTGTCACAGTAACAGGCACACTGAAAAATAAATTGGATTCACTAGAGAAGAACATTTCCAAAACAGCTGGATTAGAAAAAAATCTATATGTTTGCATGAACTGTAGAGTATTTTTAAGGAGAAATTTGGATGTTGAAAAAGGTTTAGTTAATGGAGCTATGGGAAGAGTTGTGGGTTTTATTAATTATCAGAAAAAAGATGGAATTGAATGTTTAAAAATAAAATTTGATCAGATAGAAGAAGTTAAAGACATTTGTCGTTGTACAGTTCGTTTCATGCTTGTGAAAGACTTATATGTACGTAGGAAGCAGTTTCCGTTTTCGCTAGCATATGCTGTAACTATTCACAAGTCTCAAGGATTGACTGTAGATTGTGCATTTGTGAACATTGGTTCAACTGTGTTCAAAGAAGGTATGGCATATGTTGCTTTGTCACGAGTGAAAACATTATCAGGTTTATTCATGATAGACTTTGATGACTCAAAAGTTAGTGCTGATACAAATTGTGTAAAGGAGTATAATAGATTAAGAAGAAGCTATGCTCCTCATTTAGGTCAGTATCCTGTGTTGGAGAAACGTGTAGTTTCTCGTAAAAGGAGAAATGAGAATATCTGTGATGAAGATGTACAGAGGAGGAAAAAAAGAGGAGTGATGTAATTGCAAGCAAAAAGAGTAAGGAAAAAGAAGAACAGGTTGTAGGATGTCATTTTGAAAATAGCTCTGGTGTCAACTGCTACGCAAATGTAGTGCTGAATGTTGCATTTTATCTGGAAAGTTTGCAAGAGCAGATAATAGTAAATCAGGGAAAAAGATTCTGTTCAGAGCTGAGTCTCCTTTTTCAAAAGCTGAGTAATGATAAAACTCAAATAGAAAGTGCTACTGAAATTAGAAAACTTTTAGATGTATGTTCAGGACGAACACAGTTTTCTCAAAATGAACAGCAAGATGCACACGAATTTTTGATGTTTTTTCTTCAGGTACTGGAAGAAGAAGAAGTTGCAATTGATAATTTATTTGGTCTCTCTTATAAATGGGAACATAGTTGTGAAAACTGTTATAATATATGTGGCTCTAATGTTGATAATGAAAGGTTTATTTTTTTGACATTGCCAGAGACTAAAACAGTCACTTTTGCTAAATTAGTTAAAGATGCTAATCATAGCATGCAATGCGGTGAGTGTCAATCTGACATGTTTTCAACATTAATTTTAAAGGAATACGGACAGTATGTAATTTTAATGATGCAAAGATGTAGAGCTGATGGTTCAAAATTGGATACTTTAATAAAGAAGTTTACAGGACAGCAATTATCAATTTCAGGAAAAACTTTTGTAACTGTTGCAATAATTTTCCATGAAGGACCTACTGTTACTTCTGGACATTACACAGTTTATCTTAAATGTGAAAAAGGCTGGACACTGTGTAATGATTCCCAATTGGTTTTTAAGCAACGTTTGCCTTTTGATTTAGCAAATTCCTATCTAATCTTCCTGAAACCTAAATTTTAGAGAGACTTGGCAAGATCTGGACAAAACAATTTTACCATTTTATTGGATTACCATTGGAATTTTCAAAAATAAAGATTTTTTAAATTATCATTTGGCCTAATGGAAAGATAACCAATTGTAATGTGGACTTTTTTAATTTTTAATGAAACTTTCGAAAACCAAAAATTTAGAGAAAATCGGTAACATCTGCTCAATTTAAATTTTGGAATGTTATTGGAGTGCCATTGGAAATTTTTTCAAAAAAGATTTTTTAAATTACTATTTGGCCATGTGGAAAGGTAAACAATTCTATTGTGGACTTAATAAATTATTAATAAATATTTAGGGAACCAATATGTTACAGAGAATCGGTGAGATCTGTACAAATAAAACTTTAGAATTTTATTGGATTACCATTGGAAATTTAATCAAAAAAGAATTTTAAAATTACTATTTGGCCTAAAGGAAATGGAACCAGATGTAATGTGGAGTTATTTGAGATATAATATTGTGATTATACTTCTGAAACAAACATATCAGACGGTATTTTAAAGAAATAAGTATTGATATTAGATGATATTTTTTTAGAATATTATGCATTTCTATAATGTTAAGTTTAAGTAAAAAGAGATTCTGGGCTTTTTTAATACAATCTTTGAGATTGTTATTTTTTTTTGCCCGCTGTAAAATGATGAATGCAATTGCTTTCACAATTTATAGTGAAATGCAATATATTCTGAAAACAGCAAAAATAAGGCAAAAATATTTTTGGATAAATATGTAAATATGTGTACTGTATTATAAAATGTTTTAAAAATATTAATACTTTTTTCTTTTTTTTCAGATTGATATAGAAAATTTTCGAAAACTAGAACCATTTTTAAAGCAATTTTTTAAAAAAACAAATGAATAAATATTTTTTTGAGTGGGTATGGTAAGTCAATAATAATAATTGTAGTCTCTCAAAGACCTTTTAATGTGATAATTGATTTTTAGTGTTTTTTTAAAAAAAAAAAAACAAATACGCGCACCGTACGCGTACGGTAAAAAAAAAAAAAAAAAAAAGTTTTTAAAAACATATATAAAAAAAAGATGAAAGATAAGGTTGGCTCTTAAAAGAGCTGTTGTGTTCATGCAGGGACAGAGGAAAGAAAGATTGGGAAAATTAGTCTCTGCGACAAGTGTGCTGATCTATTTTGAGGTTCACTAGGGAAACACTGGTCTCCCTATGACAAATTAGATCATGACACGAGGCGCATCGAATATCAACCCTCAGAAATCGAGGGTTAATTTCCAGAGGGCCAGCAAAAGGAGATGCTCCCCCCACAGATGAAGGGCTCACCTGACCTGCAGAAGAAGGACTCAGCCCTGCAGATGATGGTCCAGGCTGAGCTGCTGTGGATGTGCTTGGTTGACTTACTGAAGGGTTACCTCCAGTAAGTCGAGCATGTGTCCTTTTGTGTACATCCTTGAGGTGCCTCATCATGGTATGATTCCCAAAGGAATACTTCCTGTCAGGATTACCTCTTGAAAGTACACGCTGACACAGCTTGCAAGTCACTAAGGGTGCATTTACCTTTTGCTGGCCTTCAGGAAAAGTAAAATAATCCCATACATAAGAGGTCTTTTGTTTCCTCGCTCTCTGCCTCAAGGTAGTGCTGCTAGTGCTAGCCTCACTCTCAGAAGGGCTCTGCTGTTCTGCCATCGTATCACAAAGACAACCCAGCTCCTTCTCCTAAGGGATCACAAGCAGAAATGAGGGGATGGGTGTGGTGTAGGAGAGTTCTAGAACTGAAAGTAGTTTCAACCAATCAAAAGTTGTGTTTCATGATCACATGACCTACCGTACGCTTACGGTACGCTTACGGTATGCTTACGGCAAAAGTACGCATGCGCGTAAAAAAGACACGCGCTTGCGCGCATGCGCATAACAGTCACTACCCGACACTTCCGCGTAACGTGCGCGTGTAGCGTACACGCGTACGCGTCCCACGCGGAGTACGCGCGGCTACGCAAATTGCGTAACTATACGCAAACAGCGTAGATAAATTACGGACATTGCGTAAACCGTACGCTTACCGTAAGCTTACGGTACGCGTACTAAAAAAAAATTTTTAAAAAAAGGAAAAAATGTATTGCTAATAAATTTTACCTGTTTATTTTATAAAATATTTTAAAAAAAACATATTATAGAATTTTAAAAATGTAACCATAGTCTTAAAAAAAGGATAGAAAATTTTAAAAAAAATATGTTTAAAAAATAGAAGAAAATAAAAAAATTAGCATTTAAAAAACCTTGCAAATTCACTGAAAAAACCATGGGTTTCACACACGTTATAGTTAGGAATTAGCATTTAAAAAACCTTGCAAATTCACTGAAAAAACCATGGGTTTCACACACGTTATAGTTAGGAATTAGCATTTAAAAAACCTTAGAAATTCAATGAAAAAACCAAAGGTTTCACACATGTTATAGTTAGCTGGACATTTCACTCGTAAAAAACCAATGAAATTCCCCCGTTATAGTTAGTTCAGCTAACTATAACTCGCGCGCCCGCAATGCACTGCTGATGACGTCACATATTACATCCCTCATGACATGGTCAGTGACATCACTCATGACATCACTGATGACATCTCAAATGACATCACTGATGACATCATCCTTGTGATAGAGTGGCAGACCACCTCTGCCCCTAACATAACCTTTGATACACACATTCAAAAATAGAAATTAAAATTTTAAAAACAATGGACATACCAATACCAGTTACAACAACCTATTCAGTAATTCTAAGATCCACATACACATCCACTTATTCACCAACAGTCCTGTACAATCACTCATACATGTACTCACTCATCATATGTACTCATACACGTATACATCCTGTTACACAATGCCACTCATCCATAGAGGTACTCACACACATAGTCACTCATGCTAATAAAGAATCAAACATACATTTACTTGCATATACAGTTATACACACACCGCCACACTTACTTCTACAGAAACTTACACATACTTAGTCTTTTAAACAATCACTTATAGAAACACATACTTATTCATACAGGAACTCTTCCAATCTCTCACTCTCACATATACTCGCTTATATACACCAATTGTCACATATACTAGTTTAAAACATATGTAGTTACTCATAGAGACACTATTGAGACAGTCATTCACTCACTAACACACCCATGCACACACTCATTCACCCATAGAGTCCTGCACACATGCTGTCTTCAACACATACAAAGAGTGAGTCACTCATTCATGCACCTATGCACTACGTAATACCCCCCACCGAACCATACAGACATCAGACACTGATACTCAAAAAACCAACTAATAACCTATATAGACACCCATGTAGCTACTCACCAACCCATGCAGCCACTTATACACAAAGTGAGAGACTGATACAGATATTTACATATTTAAACATTACTCACTAAGCCATGTATTCACTAAGATACACTTAATCAGTCAGTTATACAATCCATTTTTCAAAAACAATTCATCCATTTAGACACTTATATACCCATTTATTCTTCCATCGACCTTGAGATATACATATATAAAACATATGTAATTTTCTGAAAAACACACATTCTCTGAATGATGTCATCAGTGATGTCATTTGAGATGTCATCAGTGATGTCATGAGTGATGTCACTGACCATGTCATGAGTGATGTAATATGTGACGTCATCAGCAGTGCATTGCGGGCGCGCGAGTTATAGTTAGCTGAACTAACTATAACGGGGGAATTTCATTGGTTTTTTATGAGTGAAATGTCCAGCTAACTATAACATGTGTGAAACCTTTGGTTTTTTCATTGAATTATATATATATATATATATATATATATATATATATATATATATATATATTACCTACTGGCGGTCGCCAGTAGGTAGTTATAGTTAGGACCCCTTTTCCATAGGAAATCCGCAACATTCATTTTGAATAACTTTGGCGCCGGTTGACGAATCCTCGCGAATTTTTCAAAATAGGTGGGGCGCTACGCTCCGCTCCTACCCTGAAAGTCTCGGGGGGATTCGTCAAGCGGGGGCTGAGATAAAAGGGGGGTCCCAAAACGCGTTTTCCCCATGCATTTTTCCATAGGACCTTTAGACACAGCTACAGCCCGAACGGCTGAACAGAATTACTTGAAATTTGGCAGAGAGGTAGCCATAAGGTCAAGGAAGTGCCTTTTGCAGGTCTGGTGTAAATCTGTTCAGTATTTCCGGAGAAAATAGCATTTAAAAGCATATATATATATATATGCGCGCAGGGTGCGCGCACCATGCGAGCACCGTGCGAGCACCCTAACGTGCGCGAGCGTAATTCTGATTGGTGGTTACATGTTAGTCAACGTTCGAATCGGTCGAAATCAGGAAGTGTCGGCCGCCATTTTGTTTGTTTTCAGTGCGAGAGTGAAAAAGGAAGGTGGCGAACGTGAAAAGGGGGCAGGGTAGAGAGTTCCTGACCCCCTAGCCTTTGTCAGGGGGTCCCTGAAGGACCCCGAAGGCAAAAAAAATATTTTTTTTTTTTTAAAAATCGCGGGGGTGCGCGCACAGTGCGCGCACCCTGAAAAACACAAAAAAAAATTTTTTTTTTTACAAAAAAAAAAAAAGAATTCGCAGGGTGAAAACCCCCAAAAAAAAAAATAATAATTTTTAATACGTAGTTTATTGTAAAATAAATATATAAAAAATAATACATAAATAAATTAGCATTTAAAAAACCGTACAAATTCACTGAAAAAACCATAGGTTTCACACACGTTATAGTTAGGAATTAGCATTTAAAAAACCTTGCTAATTCACTGAAAAAACCATAGGTTTCACACATGTTATAGTTAGCTGGACATTTTACTGATAAAAAACCAATGAAATTCCCCCGTTATAGTTACTGTAGGCAACTATAACTCACGCGACCGTAATCCTCTGCTGATGACATATGTGTCTTTATGAAAAAAAAATATTTGTAATATATGTATAGCTAAAATTTAATGGAAGAAGACATGGGCAAATAAGTGTCTAAATACAGTATTAGCATCAGCAGAGGATTGCGGTCGCGTGAGTTATAGTTGCCTACAGTAACTATAACGGGGGAATTTCATTGGTTTTTTATCAGTAAAATGTCCAGCTAACTATAACATGTGTGAAACCTATGGTTTTTTCAGTGAATATATATATATATATATATATATGTGTATATATATATATATATATAATTTTATATTTTCTATGGGAACTCGGTCCTAACTATAACTATCTACTGGCGACCGCCAGTAGATAATATATATATATATATATATATTATCTACTGGCGGTCGCCAGTAGATAGTTATAGTTACAACCTAGTTTCCAAAGGAAATCTCAAAATTCTATTTTGAATAACTTTGGCGCCGGTTGACGAATCCTCACGAAATTTTCAAAACTAATGGGGCGCTCCGTTCAGCTCCGACCCTGAAAGTCTCGGGGTGATTCGTCAAGCGGGCGCCGAGAAAAAGGGGGGGTCCCAAAACGCGTTTTCCCCATGCATTTTTCCATAGGACCTTTAGTCGCATCTACAGCCCGAACGGCTGAACAGAATTACGTGGAAATTGGCAGAGAGGTAGCCATAAGGTCAAGGAAGTGCCTTTTGCAGGTCTGGTGTAAATCTGTTCAGTATTTCCTGAACAGATTATAGCATTTAAAAGCATATAAATATCTATACGCGCGCACCGTGCGCGCACTGTGCGCGCACCCTGCCATGCGCGAGCGCAATTCTGATTGGTTGTTAGATGTCGGTAAACATTCGAATCGGTCGAAACCAGGAAGTGTTGGCCGCCATTTTGTCTCTCGCAGTCTGAGGGGGTGAAAAACAAAGGTGGAGAACGTGAAAAGGGGGCAGAGTGGACAGTTCCTGACCCCCTAGCCTTGGTCAGGGGGTCACAGAAGGACCCCCAAGGGAAAAAAAAACAGATATTTTTTTTAAATCGTGAGTTGCGCGCACCCTGCGCGCACTGCGAACCGTGGATGCTCGGTGCGCGAAGCACACCGAGTGTCCACAGAGCGCGCACGGTGCGCGCACGGTGTAAAACCTGAAAAAAATAAAATAAAATAAAAACATAACTTAGCATTTAAAAAAACGTACAAATTCACTGAAAAAACCATAGGTTTCACACACGTTATAGTTACGAATTAGCATTTAAAAAACCTTGCAAATTCACTTAAAAAACCATAGGTTTCACACATGTTATAATTAGCTGGACATTTCACTCATAAAAAAACAATGAAATTCCCCCGTTATAGTTACTGCAGGCAACTATAACTCACGCGACCGCAATCCTCTGCTGATGACGTCAGATATTACATCACTGATGACATATGTGTCTTTCTGAAAAATAAATATTTGTAATATATGTATAGCTAAAGATTAATGGAAGAAGACATGGGTAAATAAGTGTCTAACTACAGTGATGTAATATCTGACGTCATGCAAACACGCTCCCTACTGCATTGTAAGTTTGGGAATTAATTCCTGTTGAATACTGAGGGTCCCTGGGGGCCAACTAGCCCACCAGGCACCTCCAGTAAGTGCCACACAGCTGGATTGTAGGGAGGTGGTCCGAGGCCACACCACTTTTTACACCATTCTGCAAACACGCTTCTTGGTGCACTGGTGGTGGGGCGATGATGTCCTCTTGTGCCCTGAGGACCTCAGGACACAAGTGGACTTCATCCCTCAAGCAGCAGTGCACCAGGAGCTGTGTTTGCAGAATGGTGTAAAATGGGGGCGTGGCCTCCACCCACTCTCAGCAATCCTGGTGTGGCCCTTACTGGAGGTACCTGGTGGGCTATATGGCCCCCAGGGACCCTCAGAAACAAAGGGGACTTAAAACCCCCAACTTCGAAAGCGCCAAGAGGCAAGTTTACAGAGTGGTAGGGAAAGGAGGCGAACTCCTCTCAGCAGTCCCACTGTGTGGGGCGTACAGGGGGTAATAGCAGGACCCCCAGCAGCGAAGGGGACTTCAGACCCCATCCAAGGGCGTGCCAGGGAGCGTGTTTGCAGAGTGGTGGACAAAGGGGGCGTGGCCTGCTATGAGAACTTAGAAATCCTTCTGTGTGGGACTTACTGGAGGTAATAGGAGGAGTAGTTGGCCCCCAAGGTTGTCCTTGGGGACCAACTACCCCTCTTATTTCCTCCAGTAAGTCCCACAGAGTGGGATTTCTACGACGTTTTCGGAGGACATGCCCCCCTTTCTCCACCACTCTGCAAATGCCCCTCCTGGCAGACTACGGGATGGGGGATGGTGTCTAATTTACTCCTGAGGGACTTTGGGGGCCAAGAAGCCCTCCTGGTACCTCCTCAAAGTCCTATGCAGCGGAATTTTGGAGCGCTGGTCAAAGGCCCAGCACCCTTTCTCCACCACTCTGCAAACATGACTACTACTTAAAGAAGCATCTTTCTGCACCTCTGACTTAGAGATAATTTGAATCCTCCTGCTCTATTATGTACTAGGGCCTTACATAGGAGGTCATGCCAATCACAGTGGTACTCTAACGCATAGTGTTCCCTAGTGTATGTAGGTGTTTTCACTGTATTCTGTATTCTGTATAGCACTGGCTCTAGGCCTGGTTAGTCAGAGTCAGTTACCACTAGGCCTGGGCAAAAATTTCGTTCCGTTCGCGGAAATTGCGATAATTTGACATTTTTGCGTTCCGCGGAGAGCGCGAAAATGTCAAAAATTCCGGTTTCCGCAGCTTGGCGATAATTTGTTTCTTGCTCGCGCTGTAAAATGATACATTCTTGCGCGCACGCGATCGCCTTACCTGAATCCCTGCGTTCGCCGACAAGTTTTCTTGATCCGGTCGCGTTCTCCATGAGATGTTGTATTGTTTTTAGCCATTTGCGCTGTCTCGCGACAGTTCGCGCCCGCAGTGACGTCATGCGTCGCGCGATCACGTCTTTCTTCTCGCGATCATGCACCGCGAGAACAACTCAAAACAAGATGGCCGCGCCCGCAAGCAACCACATGGGTAAGTTGGCGACCCGCAACCATGCAGAAAATCTCACGAACATGCCGGAAAAAAACTTCCGCATCTTCGCGATATTTCTGCTTGTTTGCGATAATTTTAAACATTCTCGCGATAATTTGCGAAGGTTAATTCCGCAAATTCCGCCCACCCCTAGTTACCACCAGTACCATCAGCAAAAAGTTGGGGGCAACAGGATGACTCTGCAATCAGGTCTCTTTCTGCTCCTCTGTTGGTGATTTGTGCAAATCTCTTGCTTCTTTCTGTACCTTTCTTCGTCTTTCTGGACTTCTGTTGTCTCTTTCTGCATCTCTCTTACTTCTTTCTGCGCCTTTCTTCCTCTTTGTGCACATGTCCTACCTCTGTAGGCATACTTAGAAATTAGCATTTAAAAACCTTTGAAATTCACTGAAAAAACCATAGGTTCCAGGGACATTATAGTTAGAAATTAGCATTTAACAAACCTTGTAATTCACAGAAAAAAACACAGGTTTCAGGACGTTACAGTTAGTTGGACATTTCACTCGTACAAAACCAGAGAAATTCAGCCGTTATAGTTAGTTCAGCTAACTATAACTTGCGCCCCCACAATGCACTGCTGATGACGTCACATATTACATCATTCATGACATGGTCAGTGACATCACTGATGACATCTCAAATGACATCACTGATGCCATCACTGATGACATCATCCACGTGATAATGGTTAGCTGGGTTAGCTGAACTAAATATAACAGCTGCATTTCTCTGGTTTTGTACGAGTGAAATGTCCAACTAATTATAATGTCCCTGAAACCTGTGTTTTTTTCATATTCACTGAAAAAACCCTAGGTTTCAGGCACATTATAGTTAGGAATTAGCATTTAAAAAACCTTAGAAATTCACAGAAAAAACCATAGGTGTCAGGGGCGTTATAGTTAGCTGGACTTTTCACTCGTACAAAACCATTGAAATTCCCCCGTTATAGTTAGTTCAGCTAACTATAACTCGCGCACCCGCAATGCACTGCTGATGACGTCACATATTACATCACTCATGACATGGTCAGTGACATCACGCATGACATCACTGATGACATCTCAAATGGATGATTTGTTTTTGAAAAATTGATTGTATAACTGACTGATTAAGTGCTATGTTAAAAGACACTTAGAATACAGTGAAAACACCTACATACACTAGGGAACACTATGCTTTGGGGTCCCCCTGTGATCAGCATGACCTCCTCTGTAAGCCCCTAGTATACAATAGGGCAGGGGATTAAAACTACCTCTTAAAACGCGCCACAGGGCATGTTTGCACACGTCACCTCAGTCCCCGTCCACTCACTTCCCCACTGTGTAAACACGCCCTGTGGCCGTTTTAAGTTGGGAGATTAAGTCCCCTTGAATCCTGAGGGTCCCTAGGGTCCATCTAGACCACTAGGTACCTCCAGTAAGCGCCACAGAGCTGCATTGCAGAGAGGTGTAAAAAGTGGCACAGCCTGGACCACCTCTCTGCAACTCAGCTCAGTGGCGCTTACTGGAAGCACCTGGTGGGCTAGTTAGCCCCCAGGGGCCTTCAGGATTGAAGGGGAATTATTTCCCCAACTTAAAAAGTGCCATAGGGCGTGATTGCACACGTCACCTCAGGCCCCGTCCCCACCCTTCCCCACTGTGTAAACACGCCCTGTGGCCGTTTTTTAAGTTGGGAGATTAAGTCCCCTTGAATCCTGAGGATCCCAAGGGGCAAAATAGCCCACTAGGTACGTCCAGTAAGTGCCATTGCAGAGAGGTGTAAAAAGGGGCACAGCCTGCACCACCTCTGTGCAACGCAGAGCAGTGGCGCTTACTGGAAGCACCTGGTGGGCTAGTTGGCCCCCAGGGTCCCTCAGGATTGAAAGGGAATTATTTCCCCAACTTAAAACGCGCCACAGGGCGTGTTTGCACACGTCACCTCAGGCCCCGTCCCCTCCCTTCACCACTGTTTAAACGCGCCCTGTGGCCTAGGGTCAAACTAGCCCACTAGGTACCTCCAGTAAGCGCCACAGAGCTGCGTTGCATAGAGGTGTAAAAAGGGGCGTGGCCTCAGAACACCTGTCTGCAACGCAGCTCCCTGGTGCATACTGGAGATACCTGTTGGGCTAGTTGGCCCTCAGGGACCCTCAGTATTGAAGGGGAATTAATTCCCCAACTTACAACTGGCCAGGGGCGCGTTTGCAGAGTGCTGCAAGGAGGGGGCGTGGCCTCCGGCGTGACGCCGGTCTTTTATTTATTTTATTTTTTTAAGAAGGAGGGCTGTGTGGCCCCCCTTCTTTTTCTAATTTACTGGCCCTGGGCACCCCATCCCCCAGGGCCTGCACCCTAATTTTTTTTTGTTGACAAAAATAAATTTGGCCCTCCCAAGTCCTTAATCGGCCACGGGGACCCCAACCCCCGGGTCATGGCCTTTTTTTTTTTTATTCTTTGGGAGGGGGCTGCGTTGCCCCCCTCCTCAGGCCACTTATGGCCCCGGGGACCCCATCCCACATCCCCCGGGGCCGGCCTTTGTTTTTGATTATTTTTTAAAAATATATATTTATAGAAACACCTAGGACATGCTGGACAAACCGTATGTACCTATCACCATGACGATTTGTGTGATATTCATTAAAAGGCGACTATGCGTAGAATGAATCCACATGGAATGTATTTACACCGCTAGTGAAGCTCTGACGTGTCTGACGCCCTACCGTGCCTAATCCCGGCGCCCCCGATGGTGGGTACTCTCCAAGTAGACACCCTTGTCGTTTATTTATCCAAACATGGGTAGCTATTGACGGGCACATATAATATACACACACATCAAGCCATTCATAGGGGATTCGACAAAAATTCAACCAAACTATGCAAGAAACCCCCCTCACGGTTAATAAAACACACATCCACCGCCGGATGTGTAATACTTTTTATTTTACTCTCTGGAAAGGAGACGAACCTCACTTGAGAGTCACAGCGTGCTCCTGGCTGAGCCCAATGCTGTGTTACAACCACCAGTGCCCGCCGAGTGCCTCACACCTCTGTGTTGTATTCCACCAGCTAGTGCGTATGCTATGACACTCTCTAGCCCATGTGCACTGTAACACCACATATTTTATATTACAACTTTAGAGACTAGTTAGGTTACACAACACTGCCCTGTGCATATTACACTCCAAGGCGCATATCACATAGCACGCGCTAGTGTCTGTGCTATCTTGTGCTCTCCAATTAATCTGTCATTGCGCACAATGTATTGCATATTATATTTCACGCCCAAGTTCATCTTATATCACACTTTTTGGTGCATAGTTTATATGATATACTATATCTAGTTTTCATTTTCAATCGTGCTCTCAGGACAATGTTCTATATAACACTGCATCCACCTACCCTTTTCACGGGCATTACATTGCGATGGGGGGTGGAGGGTCAGGGGGTGTTTCTGCCAACTGAGCCCGGAGTCACAGTCACAAACGTCCTCTTCTTCATGAATAAAAGTGAGATTATGCTGCATACTTGTTCATATTTTAAGTAGTTCGCACAGACACACATTTTAAAAACAATAAAGTTCCTAATACCCACCTTTTCTGAACAGTTAGCTTGCTGCCCCATCCACCTCCTCCCTATCCTCTGTTGTCTGAATCCATGGACTAGCCTCCTCCCTCCTGCCATGCATGGTCTGATGTTCTGCCACTGCCCTCCATTTAGCATGATGTACCAGTCCACTCCTCCTGCCCTCCATTGCACCATTCAATGGCCCATCTTTGACCTCCTGCTTAGCCTCTGTGCTTAGCTTGCTGCCCCTATTCTCCTTCCCCCTGCCCTCCGATGTCTTTGTGCATGCCCCTGCTCCATCCTTTTTACCCACCATGTTCCATGGACCTGACACTCCTATCTACTCTGAGTGTTCTGTTGAGCTGCCACTCCCCTCCCGCCTGCCTAGCATTGTCAGATGACTGTAACCTGTCCCTGCCACCTCCACCCTGCCTGTCCACATGCCATGCCCCTATCCCCTTCCTCTTGTCCTCCATGGTCCATTTTACTGCCACACCCTCCTGCCCTCCCTGGTCTGTTGTGCTGCAACTGCTCCTCCTGCCTGCCCCGCGCGGTCTGTTGTGAGGCCCCTTCCCCTGAACTTTCTTGTCTGTGCCCAGGTCCTGACCCTCCCTTCTATCCTCCATGGTCCTTTGTGCATGCCACTGCACCCTCCTTCTTGCCCATCATAGCCATTGTGCTGCCACTAACCCTCCCGCTTGCCATGCATGGTCTTCTGTGCTGCCATGGCCCCTCCCACCTTCCCTGTGTGGTCAGCTAGCTGCCCCTGACCCCCTTCCACCTTCCCTCCATGGTCTGTGTGTATGCCATCATAGTCTCACTGTTGCTCTCCATGGTGTGTCTTGTTTCTAGTGCCCATCCTGCCTGACCTCCATGGTCATCTTGCTGCTCCTGCCCTGCCCCCTTGCCCCCAGCCCTCTGTTTCCATGTGCAGACCCCTATTCCCTCCCTCCTGGCTTGTCTCTTCCATTGTATTGCCCCTGATCCGTCCCTCCTGCCCTTTATGGTCTGTTATGCTGCAGCTTTCTGTTTCTGTTTCTGTTCTCTGTTGTCCATGTGAATGGTCCTGTCCCCTCCCTATTGCTTTCTATGGATTGTTGCGCTGCACTCCCGTCCCGCATGCGCTGTGTGGTATATTGTGCTGCTGCAAACCCTGATGCCTGCCCTGTAGGGTCAGTTTGGGGCACCTCTCCATGTCCCTCCTGTCCTCTGTTATCCGAGTCCATGTCCCTACCCCAATTTCTCCTGCATACCATGATCCAATGTACCATACTTGCGAACATTTTGAACTTGGTAAGAGGGAGATTTTGAAAAAAAACTGGGGTATTGATTTTCCCCTTTGAGTTACATTGAAAAAGAGGAGATTGTAGACAGGAGACAGATCAAGTAAAGCCCATATGAGCTTAAAAACATTGGATGTTTCCTGGCAGAAACGGGTCTGTTGGCATGTATGGTTGTACTACCACTGCCTCTTCCTTCTGCCCACAATGGTCTATTATATTGCCACAGCCTCTCTTGCCAGTCCTGTATTGTTAGTTTGTTGCCCGTGCCCCCCTTTCCACTGCCCTCCATAGTCTGTTGTGCTGCCACTGCCCTTTCTGCCTGCCCAGTGTGGTCAAATTGTTGCCTCTGCACTCTCCTACCTGCCTTCCATTTTCAGAGTCCGTGCCCCTGGCCTCTGCCTCTCAACAGTATCCCAATGAACAACTAGATTGCTAACATTCTATATTTATTACAAAAGTGTGGAACGCCTGACGCCATCTTGATGTAATCAAAACTGTAATACCTAGAGTATTTCCTTTAGAAATTACATATATGAGAGGGTCTTATTTGCATAAAATTTATGGTCAGTGCTCTAAAAAACTCAAATGAGGACATATTTTCTGAGTTTTCAAATAGCGACAAAGAACTTTTAAATTATTTGTAATCTTTACGTTTTTGTATTCAGTGTACCACTTGATTAAATGTTGCACCTAGGGGAGAGGATGTGGTGTTACTTCCAGAGCTGCAGACTTTGCAACTGGGGAACCAGGTTGAAGTTTCTGCTTCAGCTCAACATTCTGTGATTCTGGTCAATTCACCTAATCTCCCCATGTCTACAACCAAAATGAATTTGATCTTGTGTGATGTAACCAATGCTCATGTAAAGCACTCCAATACCTGAAAAGTCTGCACTATATAAAACTGCAAATACACAAAAAATAAGTGTTTTGCACACTTCTGTCATTGGGCTACATGTGGGCTACATCTGGGTGATATTTGTGCTGCATTTGGGCTCATTTGTCTCTGGTGGCCATCTTGCGAGATATATTTGTTATGAAGTTTCCTAATTTCCTCATTTACTACAATCTCCTCAGTAGGAAATGCTTTCAGTGTTTTACTTTGATTCCATCAAGAAGGTATTCAGATATGTCACACATTTGCCATAAATTCTGAATGTTAGCACTCTAGTTGCTCATTAGATCACTGTAGTAAAGCTACTGCTCACCACGGAAGTCTGCTGCTGGTATTAAAAGTGTATGTTTCAGTCTGCATGTCAGAATTTTTTTATGAAATAGAAAAGGATTTGAGAAGTCAAAATGTGCCCTAATTTTTCTTTCTGCAGAACTAATCATAATTTCTATAGGAAAATGAACCCCCTTATTTTGTTCCTTTGTAAATTACATGTTTTAAGTGTTACCACTTTATTCCAATCAAGATGGCTTCAGGTGTGCCATACTTTTGTCATAAGTAAGACTGTTAGCGCTCTAGTTGTTTGTTAGAAAACTCTGGGACATTCTGTCATTGGGCTATGCTTGGGCTACATCTGGGTGATATTTGGGCTACATTTGGGCTCTTTTGTCTCTGGTGGCCATCTTGGGAGATTTATTTGTTATGAAGTTTCCTAATTTCCTCATTTACTACAGTCTCCTCAGTAGAAAATACTTTCAGTTTTTTACTTTGTTTCCATCAAGAAGGCATTCAGATGTGTCACACATTTGCCATAAATTCTGAATGTTAGCACTCTAGTTGCTCATTAGATCACTGTAGTAAAGCTACTGCTCACCAGGGAAGTCTGCTGCTGGTATTCAAAGTGCATGTTTCAGTCTGCATGTCAGAATTTTTTTATGAAATAGAAGAGGATTTGAGAAGTCACTCAAAATGTGCCCTAATTTTTCTTTCTGCAGCATTAATCATACTTTCTATGGCAAAATGAACCCCCTCATTTTGTTCCTTATTAAATTAAATGTTTTAAGAGTTACCACTTTATTCCAACCAAGATGGCTTCAGGTGTGCCATACGTTTGTCATAAGTAGGACTGTTAGTGCTCTAGTCTTTAGAACACTCTGGGAAGCTGCAGTAGAACACAAAGGAATCAACTGACAGTCTCTGCCCTTGTTGGATGTACATGTTTTACTGAGAATGTCAGACTTCATTCTCACATGACTGAGAAAGATAATGTGAATTTACAGAAAATATGCTCTCAGTTTAGCTTATAGATCACCTTCCAAACCTCTGTGGGAAAAGCATGAGAAAACAGTTTTCTCTCAAACATGATTCATGATATCACAGCAGAAGGCTTTTTCACATGGTAAAATCACCTTAGAACACACCACAATTCCTAAAATGAGTATGGTACCATCAACAAATGATTTATAATGTAACTAAAGTCTTAAAACCTTCAATTAACTGCAATGCTTTTTAATGAGGTGCTATCATGTATATTGGTCCCAAGATGGCTGCCAACACTTCTTGGATGAAGTGCTGACTGCCAATCAGATCTCACGATGAGATGTGTGGTTAGGCTCCGCCCAGATATATATGTGATTTTCCTTTTGATTTTCTCAGGAACTACTGAACGGATTTACACCATTTAAGCAAAAGGCATGAGTCTGAACTGAGGACTACCTCTTTGCCAAATTTGGTGTAATTCCATTCAGCACTTCGGGCTGTAGCTGCGTCAACAGGTCCTATGGGAAAATGCATGGGGAAAATGCGTTTTGGGACCCCCCTTTTTCTCGGCCCCCGCTTGACGAATCCCTGTGAAATTTTCAGGATAGGAGCGGACCGTAGCTGGCCAAAAGTTCAGAAAATTTCGCGAAGATTCATCAATCGACGCCAACGTTATTCCAAATAGAATGTTGCGGATTTCCTATGGAAAATAGGTCCTAACTATCTATAACTACCTACTGGCGACTGCCAGTAGGTAATATATATATATATATATATTACCTACTGGCGGTCGCCAGTAGGTAGTTATAGTTAGGACCGTGTTTCCATAGGAAATCTCAAAATTCTATTTTGAATAACTTTGGCACCGGTTGACGAATCCTCGCAAAATTTTCAAAACTAATGGGGCGCTACGCTACGCTCCTACCCTGAAAGTCTCGGGGTGATTCGTCAAGCGGGGGCTGAGAAAAAAGGGGGGTCCCAAAACGTGTTTTCCCCATGCATTTTTCCATAGGACCTTTAGACACAGCTACAGCCCGAACGGCTGAACAGAGTTACTTGAAATTTGGCAGAGAGGTAGTCTACAGGTCAAGGATGTGCCTTTTGTAGGTTTGGTGTAAATCTGTTCAGTATTTCCTAAGAAAATAGCATTTAAATCAATATATATATCTGTAAGCGCGCTCCGAGCGCGCACCGTAAGCTTACCGTACGCGTACGGTGCCGTGCGCGAGCGCGATTCTGATTGGCTGTTAGATCTTAGTAAACATTCGAATCGGTCGAAACCAGGAAGTGTCGGCCGCCATTTTCTCTCTCGCACTCTGAGGGGGGGAGGAAAAACAAAGTTGGATATCATGAAAAGGGGCAGGCTAGACAGCTCCTAACCACCTAGCCTTGGTTATGGTGCCCCAGAAGCGCCGAATGCGCTTACCGTACGCGTACGGCAAAAAATAAATTTAAAAAAAACCAAATCCATATTTCCCCCCCCCCCGTGTGCAAAAGTTGCCCGCATGGCACCTTTTGTGCATGGCATATCAAGTCAGTGAACATTTAATAGATAACCTTTCACAACGAAGTGCATAATATGTCCTCCGTGTGCGGATGGTGCGCGAAGGGCATCGTGCGTACACGGCCCATCCAGCGTAATGTGGGCACGCGGTGCGCGTAGCGCACCGCGTGCCCACCGTGCGTGCACGGCACTAAGTGCGTTAAGTGGGCGCGAGGTGCGCGAAGCGCACCGCGTGCTCACTGTGTGTGCACGGTGCGCGAAGCGCACCGTGCGCGCACAGAACGAACTGCGTGAAGTGGGCGCGCACGGCACGAATGGCGTAAAGTAACTTAGCATTTAAAAAAACGTACAAATTCACTGAAAAAACCATAGGTTTCACACACGTTATAGTTAGGAATTAGCATTTAAAAAACCTTGCAAATTCACTGAAAAAACCATAGGTTTCACACAAGATATAGTTAGCTGTACATTTCACTCGTAAAAAACCAATGAAATTCCACGTTATAGTTAGTGCAGGCAACTATAACTCACGCGACCGCAATCCTCTGCTGATGCTAATACTGTATTTAGACACTTATTTGCCCATGTCTTCTTCCATTAAATTTTAGCTATACATATATTACAAATATTTTTTTTTTATAAAGACACATATGTCATCAGCAGAGGATTGCGGTCGCGTGAGTTATAGTTGCCTGCACTAACTATAACGTGGAATTTCATTGGTTTTTTACGAGTGAAATGTACAGCTAACTATAACTTGTGTGAAACCTATGTTTTTTTCAGTGAATATATATATATATACACTCCACATCAAGGCTCAAACTGCCGGACACATGGCGCTTCCCCTTCCGGTGCGATAAATGTCACTGGGTGGTATAATGAATTAAAGAATCGGGGTAAACGCTGATTCCTGTGAGTGCGTTTTCATTTTCCTGAATAAGGAAGTTGTGGTGCATATTTTTCCGGCATTGCTCTGCTGAGGATTTTCGCACCGGGAGGAGAAGCGCCATGGGTCCGGCAGTTTGAGCCTTGATGTGGAGTGAAGTAATACGGAACCCGGTGCACGCCAGCTGCTCTAAAGCATAAGAGGAAGTACGAAAAAACAAACACGGCACGAACCGGCTGGCCGACTTCGGAGGGTGGAGGTAAGCATGGTTTCTAACCGTGTTTGATACGTATATATTCTGGATTGTAAAAATTGCAAAAACCCTTCTTGCAACAGCTGGTTTCTTACGTGGCAAGGTGAAATTTTGAACTGGAAATACGCCGCAATATGTGTCTAATGTGAACAAGCGGTTAAACTTTTTCATCAATAACAACGTTGCCTTTTACCTCACGGACAGGATTCATATCCCTCTGTAATAATCGGGAACGATTTGAAATAAAAAGGAATTAGTAACAATAAAACCCAGGTATATAAGGAATAGATATGGACAAATGAGATGCTAAACGTAATGAGCAAATGGACTCGCTTTGTGATCAGGATGTGGAATCACAAAACCAAACCCACCAAAAAAGCGCATTATTAAAAAAATCGGATACACGGAGCAAACTCAGACAATGGGAGAAATTAAGTAAAAAAGAGGTTAATAAATGGTCGGAACTCACCACGCTAAAGAAATACCTGGAGGTACAAAGAGTCCAAGGGGATTAAGGATATCATTTATGCCAAGTCAACAAGACACGAGTAACAAACTTTTACAAGAGTGGGGGGAATATGTGCTAAACTCCTCCTTGGGCTTAATAAACATCTTAGTCAAACATATCGAAATAGCATTATCAAAAATCAAGAAAGAACTACAGGAATTGGAAAAAGATCTTGCCGCAGTTGAAATGAATCCTGAGATGACAAAATTAAAAGAGGATCTGGAGAAGTATGTGGATAAACATGAAGAAGTAGGTTAAAACAAGGAAACAGTCTAAAGTTCAACGAGACAAGGAAGATTATGCTCAAGGGCGCATATTTACATATACAAAAAAATTCAATATGTTTAAACATCAAGGGCACACGGCAGGTACCGCACCAAGCTCAAGTAGTGTCACATCACTTACATCAACAGGAGCCAGTGAAAATGATACGGATTCAAGTGGGGAACATTCCACATGGGATTTTTGAGGAGATATGAGGTTAGTTCTCCAGCAGAGACACTGGAAACAAAACCAAAATCAATATCAAGTACCAAGAAGAAGGGGAAGAGGGCGCAAATGGGTGTCCGGTAGACCGGCATCAAAAAAACAACAAGGAGAGGCAAAAGGAGAAAGTGGCTTCGGAGAAATTGGTACAAAAACCAGGAGCATGCGCCAGAAAAATTCCAAATGAATTTAATGGAAACCTCAGAGGATGGTGATGAGTTGGTGGTAATGAATTTATCAGCATGGAACATCACAGAAAATGAAATTTCTCTCTTAAAACATGGTATTAATTTCTGCCCTACACAATCTATGAATATGGCCCAGACACGTATAGACATTTACAAATACATAAGAAAGATCAAACTTGCCAAAATCTTCCAGGAGAATCAAGAGATGGCCAACTTTTCAAGAATGAAAAAGAGAAAAACGGAGACTCACTCAGGTGAACCAACCCTTACAACAATGGATATGACTGCTCTTCTAACATTATTTAACCTTGATGTCACAGATGAAGAGAATGTCATTACAGAAACAACAGCATTCCCGCAGAAAGGTGCGGGTTTGAGTGGCAAACAACCTCCCTCGCGCTTTTATCCACAATTGCCTCACGGTAATATGATTGATCTTTTCCAAGAAGCTGTGGTTCAAGATATTTACAAAGTAAGAGGAACCAAATACAGGGATAATCAAACAATTTGATGGAGGATAAATCCATAACTATAAAAATGGCGGATAAGGGTGGAAACATCGTCATTCTAAACACCTCAGATTATGAATTAGAAGCCCACTCACAGCTGAAGAACAAAGAATACTACAGCAGACTGGATAGAAATCCAACACAACTATATAAAGAGAATTTGGATAGGAAGATCTCTCAGTGGCAGCTACAGAATCTCATTGATGACGATGAAAGAAAATTCTTGACCACAGACCACCCAACTACAGCAACAGTGTATTTTTTACCCAAAAAACATAAGAGCCTCACACAAAATGTGTTTCTTTTCGGTGAAGATATCTACCAGCAGATAAAGGGATGTGCGATGGGGTTCTCTTTTAGTCCAGGATACGCGTGTCTCACAATGGGGTGGTGGGAACAACAAATAGCGTGGCACCCCAATAACGACAAATTTGTGAACAAAATCATGAAGTGGTTGCAATATATTGATGACCTTTTTATCGTGTGGGACGGAACAGCAAAGGAATTTGAGGAATATTTCAAAATCCTCAATTCAACAGATGCCAACATAAGATTTACATATACCATCAGTAGTGAAATAGCGATTTTCCTGGATTCGGAGATTTATATCGCTAATAATAAGCTAGAAACCACACTACATAGAAAGAAGACATCTACAAATGCCACCCTCCATGTGGATAGTTTTCATAAAACATCAGTGATAGAGAATATCCCATATGGAGAATTCTTGAGATTCCGTCGCATCTGCTCAGAACAAAGTGAATGGGAAGATCACAGCAAAAAAACTGCAGGAAGATTTAAACACCGTGGATACAAGAATTGTATCATTAAAAGATGTTGGCAATGAGCTAATGATAAAAAACGACAAAACACATTGAAAGTGAAACATCATGTACCAGAAAACCCAAATGTGAATCAATCAACTAAGGATCCAGTAAGATTGATTTTGGATCATACCAGAGAATCCAAACAAATTGTTAAAATTCTAAAGAAAAATTGGAAATTATTACAATTGGATCCTATGGTAGGAAAGATAATGGGAAATCATCCAAACATCACTTTCCGTTGTGCACAGAATTTGAGAGATAAACTGGTGCATAGCCATCATCAATGTCCAGGAAAAAAGAAAGGGACACAATGGTTAAAAACAAAGGGCTTTCTAAAATGCCATTCATGCAAAGTTTGTCAAGTTGCCAAAAATACAACTGAATTCAAATTGCCCAATAATAAAATGTGGCAAATAAAAGAGCTAATAACACGTAAGAGTCAATTCGTCGTTTACGTGATTGAATGCCCATGCGCATTAAAATATATTGGGAGCACCAAGTGTGAACTCAAAAAGAGAATACCTGAACATGTGCAAGCAACGATTAACAAAGATAGGAGCAATGCTGTTGCGAAACACATGGAAACAAATCATGAAGGAGATTGGAAATCTCTGCGTTTTTATGCGCTTGAAACAACACCCAACAATGAGAGAGGTAGAAATTGGGAAAAGAAACTGAGACAGAGGGAATCCCGACAGATACTGAACTTTAGAACATTTGCTCCATGGGGCCTCAACCAGAGTGAGGAACTATATGTCCATCTTTAATTTCAACTGAATATTAAGTTAATGGTTTAGTGAGGTCCATCCTGTATATTGACATGTTATTTGCAGATAGGCAGAATTAAGAAAACAGAATTGAGACAATGTGTAAAATCTGGTTTTGGTTTACGAAGTACTGTCCACATATAATAATGTTTTGGTCTTCTTTCCATATGTATATACACAATATTAAGACAGAATCATGTACCAATGCAATAATCAATCTGAAAAGTAGGGACGGTCAAAACTCCCCAAATTCTAATATAAGATACATCAATCCTACTTTATAGGGAGGGACTGACAAAAATGGTGCCAAAAGAACCCAAAATGCCCACTGGAGGGCTTGAATAAATAAATAAAGTAATTAATGACATCTAAAAAGGATTGGTTTTAAATAAACAAGTCAGTTGCCGCCAGCCTAAATAAAATTGAAGTGCCCTCTAGAGGGTTCGATCATGACAACTAGGCAGGTCGGGGCGCCTCAAATAATTTTTGTTTGTGTCCCTGCCTTAGGATTGATGTGTGTATATATATCAAATCAAATGAATAACCATTTTATAAACAGTGACGTTTATCGTTTAGGGTGGTTGACACGTTACCTTCACAGATAATGTAGCGTTAAACTTACACTGGATCCAATGGTTTAATGAACCTTTTTGGAAAAATTTATCATTCTCATAAAAGGAATCTCAGTGAGTGGACAAATAATAACAAACAAAGAATGGTTAAAACGCAAGTAAGAGTGATACTAATAGGGGTACTTTTCCCCGTTTTTTGGACCGATATATTCTCGGTAAACAAAAATTAATATAGACTCTGGAGAGACAATAAAACAAGATGTAATGATCAATAACGTTAACCAATATAGCATCACAACAATAAACATGCAACCGCCTCTGCCTATCATTACCAGAATACATTGTACACCTTTGTGGTGACATCACGAGTCACATGATGTTTGTTGAATTAATTTTAATTGGGTGTTTCAAACACTGTGTCATATCAACCGTGAGCAAGTTATCAGTTGATAACGAAATGCGTCGGTATTTTTTGTGACCTGGGTGTTATAATGAATTAAAGAAACGGGGGAAACGCAGATTCCTGTGAGTGCGTTTTCATTTTCCTGAATAAGGAAGTTGTGGTGAACATATATATACATATATATATATATATATATTTATTCACTTAAAAAAACATAGGTTTCACACATGTTATAGTTAGCTGGACATTTCACTCGTGAAAAACCATTGAAATTCCCCCGTTATAGTTAGTGCAGGCAACTATAACTCACGCGACCGCAATCCTCTGCTGATGACGTCAGATATTACATCACTGTATTTAGACACTTATTTACCCATGTCTTCTGCCATTAATTTTTAGCTATACATATATTACAAATATTTTTATTTCAGAAAGACACATATGTCATCAGTGATGTAATATCTGACGTCATCAGCAGAGGATTGCGGTCGCGTGAGTTATAGTTGCCTGCACTAACTATAACGGGGGAATTTCAATGGCTTTTCACGAGTGAAATGTCCAGCTAACTATAACATGTGTGAAACCTATGGTTTTTTAAGTGAATATATATATATATATATATATATATATATATATATATATATATATATATATTCACTGAAAAACACAGACACATTATAGTTAGAAATTAGCATTTAAAAAGCCTTAGAAATTTACTGAAAAAACCATAGGTTTCAGACACGTTATAGTTAGAAATTAGCACTTAAAAAAACCTTAGAAATTCACTGCTATAGTTAGTTGGACATTTCACTCATACAAAACCATAGAAATTCCCCTGTTATAGTTAGTTCAGCTAACTATAACTCTTGCACTCACAATGCACTGCTGAGGATGTCACATATTACATCATTCATGACACGGTCAGTGACATCACTGATGACATCACTGATGACATCTCCAATGACACACATGCGTCACAAGCCATGTGACCACACAAATATAATGGATCGACAACGTCACATCCTTTATTGCTGGTGGTGACTGGATGGGCTACGCTCCACGGGCCTGAATCATAAAGAGTCAATGAAAAGTTGCGCAGAGGGTTAGTCGCACCCTGAGCTGTATGGCCGTCACGGGCCTACCACCACGTGGCATAGACTTGCGTTGCATAGGGTTAGCGGCACCAGAAGCTGATGTGGTCTCCGCCATTGATGACTCAGGACTCAGCGACATGTGTGGGATCTGCTGGGCCGCAGAGCAGGTCCTCATAATGTGCACCAAGCCATGGTGGTGGGACCAGGCCCTGGAGTTTTCACGGGCATGTGGAGTGCCCATTGGTAGACACTCGGGTGGCAGCAGGTAATTATTTGGTCATGGGCGGCGGTGTCTCTCTCTCTCTCTCTCTCTCTCTCTCTCTCATTTCCCTCTCTTCCCTCTCTCTCACTCTCTTCCTTCCTTTCTTCTATCTCTCTCACTCTCTCTCCCTTCTACCTTTCTCACTCCCTTCATTTCCTTCCCTCTCTTTTTCTCTCTGGCTTTATTTTCCTTCTCTCTTTCTCTGTGTCTCACTCCTTTGATATTACACATGTCCAGGCTGTGTCATCGACATTGATGTACCCAACAGGAGTCTTCCGCCGGTTGTTTTGTGTTGGGTTTGTTAAATTTCAATAAAGTTTTTGGTTGTTACTTAACCCGTTTGGTGCTCATGACGAGCTGGGCTTGTCATGGCACACAGTCGCCATGTGCTCATGACGAGCCCAGCTCGTCATGACACCCACCCACGGGGGAAGCACTGGCGCTCCCCCCGTGGGCGGCCGATCTGGGTTTTGTTCCTGGGGAAGGTAGGGGAAGACCTTCCCCTGACTCCCCCCACCCCCCCTCCGCATCATCAATAATGTTAGCGCGCGAGGCGCGCTGACGTCATTGAGGTTTCCCTTGGATCACCGACGCGCAGGAAGCCATTTGCTTCCTGCGCGTCGGTGAACTAAGAGGTAAGTTTTGGGGCTGGGGAGGGGGGATTTTTACAAAAGAGACCTCAAGGGAAAGGAAAGGGTTTTCCTTTCCCTCGATGCCTCTTTTGTGCATTCCTGCTGCACGATTGTGCGATCGTGCAGCAGGAATGCCCACTGGACACCAGGGATTTTTTTTTTTTTTTAAAGGGTCATGATTTTCTTGTTTGGGGGGAGATGCCTCTTAGGCAAGGGTCGCTCCCCTTTTGGGGGCAATATATCCTTGCTTTGTCTGCCCCCCTAGGGGGGTGCAGACATTTTCTTAACAATAAAATCGGCCCTTTGGCCACTTAACATTAATGTAGTGGAGAGTGGCCCTTTGGGCAAGGGTCACTCCCCTTTGGGGGCCATTTGTTTTTGGTAGCTTGTTTGTTTTGTTTGGGGGAGCGGCCCCCTTAGGCAAGGGTTGCTCCCCTTTTTGGGGGCAATGTATTCAGGCTTTGTCTGCCCCCCTGGGGTGGCAGATTTTCTTTTATTATTAAAAAAAATGCACACTGGACCACCAGGGAGTGTTTAGTGGGGAGTGACCCCTGTGGGGGGGGGGAGATTTCGCCATTTTGAGGTCGAGCATTCAAGACCTCTTGTATATTCTTTAATATATGTTTATATGGTTTGTGGGCTTTGGAGATCAGCCCTAGGACTTGTCTGCTTCCGCTTAGGGATTTTTTTTCCTGATCAACTGACTCTATTTAACTTTCTTGATAGAAAACGACCAGCAGAGGTCAGTAAAATACCAGAATCACTTCAGCATTCTCTAGTTTTCAGTCCATAGAAATTGTCTTCCACGAACACTCATAGACAATACTATTTTTTTTAAATCTTGTATTTTCAGTGATATGACCACCGAAGGCCCAGATTTTATATTAAAAACAGAGCTTTGGACTATACCATTTCACGCTGAAAGGCAATATTTCTCCCCGTGTGTTCCAATACTTGGCGTGTCACGCAGTTTGGTGCTTGCTTTCCCTCCATGTTAAAGAACAGCAGATGTTTCAGGGTGCAGGCTAATGTGCTGCATAGCTAAGTACATATAAGGTCCCAAAGGCGAGACCGATTGCATTGCAAATGCTTGTTTAATGTAGGGCCCACTAGGGCACCAGGGAGTTATTTGTGGAGAGTGACCCCTTGGGCAAGGGTCACTCTCCTTTGGGGTCAATATTTGTGGCTGTGTCTGCCCCGCGTGGCCCCTTGGGCAAGGGTTGCTCCCATTTGGTGAGCATTAATGTGGCCGTTTTTGCCACCCTGAGGGGCAGTTCGGCCGATTTGTTATTTTGTAGGGCCACTAGGCCACACAGGTTTTTTTTTATGTTGGAGAGTGGCCCCTTGGACAAGGGTCACTCCCCTTTATGGGAGGATGATTGTGGTAATTTCTGCCCTCTTTGGGTGGCAGAATAGCAGTATGTTTTTAGGCCCATCTGCCCTCTAGGGGGGCAGAAGCTACTAGACACCTGTTTTTTTTATTTGTGTTTGGGAGTGGCCTCAAGGGCAAGGGTTGCTCCCCTTTTACGGGGGTGAATATTTTATTTATACTCTTAGGCCCGCCTGCCCCTTAGCTTGGCTGGTGGATTGTGTGTGGACTGGTGCATTATTTGCATATGTGATTGTAATGTTTTATTCTCCTTTTTATTCTAGTGTAAAGCTTTTGATTCCTGTTTGCGATTTCGACAGTGGTGTTCTGCAGTTTTGCGCAGTTGCATTTTTTTGGTAAGAAAAACATTTTTGTTGTATTTTCTCCAAATGAGTATTTTTGTCATGTATGAATTAATTTTTTTGTAAGTGGTGTCATAATGGCAGCTTAGTTAGTTAGTGTTTTGTGTAACCCTGGGCGTAGTTCGCGAAGTAGCACTTCGCAAAGCTACACAAAGTGCACTTCGCACTATGCGAGCTACGCGTAGCACTTCGCGAACTGCGTAGTACCTTGTTCGCACTGTGCCAGATGTCGTTTTCAATGATTGCACAGTGCGGACAAGCAACCGGCACTGTGCAATCATTGAAAATGGCATCGTGCACAGTGCGAGCTGCAGTTTTCTGCTGCTCGAGTAGATTTTTACTCGAGCGGCAGCTTTCTCAACGCGAACTGGTAGTTTCTCATCGCGAGCGGTCGGGAGCGTACGCGACCACTCGCAATGAGAAACCTGACCTCCTCGGGTTGGGAATCTCGCCGGGAGGTTTATTTTCCATGCTCGCGATCGCCAACTTGATGTTGCTGATCGCGAACAAGGAAAAAGTCTCGCCGGGATGTCATTTTGCTTGCTTGCAGTCGCCAACTTGACGGTGAGGACCGCGACCAAGCAAAAAATTACCGCAGCACTACGCAACACTACGCTACGCGTGTCCGCACTGTGCTACGTGCAATTTGCGTAGTGCGAAGTAGCGCGAACTTCGCAAACTACGCGAGCGTAGCGTAGTGCTTTGCCCAGGCTTAGTTTTGTGCATGACGCAGCGCAAGCACCGGGGGACACAGCGGAGGCAAAAGCGTGCACACTACATGCCCCAGACTGCCGAGGGCCAGCACCAGCAGCAGAGGTCCCGCCCCCTGTGACCGGGGACTGAATTTAAACAACTCGCGTCTCCAGCTTCGCGGGAGACGCAGCGCAAGCACCGGGGGACACATCGGAGGCAAAAGCGTGCACACTACATGCCCCAGACTGCCGAGGGCCAGCACCAGCAGCAGAGGTCCCGCCCCCTGTGACCGGGGACTGAATTTAAACAACTCGCGTCTCCCGCCACACGGGACGCGCTCGGGCGGGCGCCGGGCTAAGCCCGGGCAAAGGGCGGGCCGTCTGTGGCCGTCCGGGGCAGGAGGAGGCAGGGCTGGGCCCTCCCTCTGAAATTTGACATCAGGGCATCTGCCCCATATCAGGTACTGCTGTTGTTTCATCTATATTGCTCCACGCGTATTGCTGTGGATTTGGTCTGTGTTTGCGTACATTGGCAGCAATCTGGTTACTGTTTGCGGTTGCCGCAATACACCTTTTCGTCTGCTTGCGACTGGGATCCCTTTTTGATATTTGATAATTTCTATACAAGAGTAGTGACACCAACTGCACTAAGATTCTGAGAGAGATAAACCGCGCCTTATTACCCGGAGTAGTCTGGGTTAAAGGCTGTGAGACTTTGCAGGCTCATACCCTGGTAACTTGGCCTTTTGAGTCTGTTGGCAGTTAGACAGTAGTCAAAGCTGATAATCAACCACGTTCCATTTTCTACTATGTCAGGCTCTAAGAAAGACAAGGTGGTCACGGGGGCAGGCTCCATGAATAATTTCCTTGTCAAAATGGTGAACAAAATTAATGATGATAGAAGGGCTTCTTTGGGCAAAGTAGCTTCTCTAGACTATGACCCCCCTCCAGCAAGAGCAGCTACACCGGAGGATTCTCAAGAGGGCGAAAGTAGTGCGGACTGTATGTTAGGAGACCAAAACGCAAGCAATCCAGCCAGCATAATAGTAGCTTCGATCCACCGGGACCCTGATACCATAACGATTGATCCTACAATGCTTGACAAGGTATGCTCTGACTCTGAGGAAGAGGTGGAAGTAATGGAAGAAATTAAGGGAAAGAGACCTGTCAGAACATGCAGAAAGCAGCAAAGCAAGAGGTGGGGTAAGATCATCCACAGGAGAAGAGGGGAAAACCACTTGCCTGATAGTCACATCTCCCCTAAAACCAAAGCAAACGTAGAGATTACAAAGGAACCCAGTATCACACTGAGCCCTGAGCAGTTTGGTTTGCAAATTAAACGCATAGAGGCCGCTTTTGACCTAAAACTTAAGGCTTCCATTGACTGCCTTGCAGTCAAATTGGACACCGCGAATGCGGAGCTTAAAAGACTAGGAGGTCTATTGGATCAACAGTTGGCTAAACTATCTAAGGCGAACCCCTCACTCCCTCCAACTAGTTCAGTGAGTCCCGAAGTCATAGGAAAAAGTGCCACAATAGCCCCCAACCCGCCTCCTTTGATTCCTCAGGTCAACTGTACGGTAAACAACCTTACTGTTCCCCCAGCCATCCATCCCCCATCACTAGACCTGGATGTTGATCAGGCTGGGTGCCATCAGAGATCTGGTCCCTTATATAACACAAATGCCGTACAAGGTAGGCGCAATAATTCTATTAATCTGCCCCCGGATTGCGCCCCCTATGTCGTCGTACTAGCCAATGTTCCGACGTATAGTTCAGGCACTTCCGAGCCACAAGAGGAAGTGCATGATTCCCTTAAAAACAAAGTGGTGGCTTGGCTAGGTGCTAAATGTGGTTTTCCTACTAAACGTGCTGGAGACATCATCACGACGAGGAGAGTGAACTGGATTGGCCCCTCGAGGAAAACATGTAGAGGGGATTGTGTGGTCGTGAACTTTAAATACCCACAACATGTGGCCACAGTCCTCCTACGGGCAGCATCCCTGTTGGAGGACAGTAATGGTATTCGAGTGCGCCCGCTTGGGTATTTCTACAACCATGTCAATTTACCCTCTTTGTCCAGACAAAGACTAAATCTATTTACCCCGGTGGGGCCCAGTTTGGCTCATCAAAGTTCGTTGCAGGGCCGAGATAACCTCTTTACATTTGGTCCCCCCATTACAACTTATAACAGATTCAATGCGCTCTCAGGCCTCGACCTCTGTGATTGACGAGGTGAGGGAGAGGGTACAGTGGACGACGCCGTAGTGGTCCCAACACCAACGGTCCTTGTACCTTCTTCTGAGGCGGTCAACAAAAGTTCATCAGAGATCATTACTGATAAAGGGGACACGGTTAGACTGTTATCTTGGAACATTGCTGGATTGCGGTCTAAGAAGGGAGACCCTAACTGGGAAAATTTTGTAAAGCGCCACGATATCATCGCTATGCAAGAGACTTGGGATTTGGAGTGTGATTACTGGTTAGACGGTTTCACATCTTATTTCGTACCTGCTTTGCCTTCCCCCGCAGGCCGGAACAAAGGAGGTCTTATGACGTTGGTTTCGGTGAACATAAAAGGTAAAATTATCCCGATAGACTGTGCCTCCCATAGTTTCATCATTCTGGAGTTAACTTTAGAAGATGGTTGCAAATTGCTTTTGGTTAACTGTTATAATGCTCCAAACAGCCATCCAGAATCTATGCATTTTACATGGCTATCAGACTTTTTAAATCTCTACAGAGACAAGCAATCCACTTTGTGTCGATTCATTTTAATGGGTGATTTTAATGTTCATTTGTGCTCACATTGTGTCCTAGTGGAAGAAGATGGGCCAGATAGCGTGTCCCCCCCTCACCTAGAACATACACAGAAGGGTCGGGTGCTTGAAAATGTATTGCGGGAAAATGAGCTATTTGAACCAGAATTTTATGATAAAAGTACACGGGTTGCCACTTATACGGGAAGGGCTAGCGATTCGATAATTGATTTTATTTTTGTCTCAAGATGTTTTCTTAATTATGTGATTTCATATAATGCAATTGCTATGCCTATGAGTGACCATAACCCTGTGGGGTTGGAGCTAGCGAATAGCTCCTTCTTGTCAAAATCAGTTGCCTTCCATCGGACTATATTGCCTGTAAAGGAAAAGGATCAGGGGAGAAGAATTAAATGGGAGATGGTCGTACCGGACCACTTTTTCCTAACTCTATCCTCCTCAGTCTCGGAAGAGCTAAATGTGTGTGCCAATCCGTCAGCTGGGAGCAAGGAGATTATATCTTCCTTCGAAGATATTTGCCGGGTTGTGTCTAGCAGTCTCACAGCCAAAGGGCAGGGGGGCAAACATAATCCGGCTAAAGGCTGGTTTGACAAAAATTGTAGCAAAGCCCATAACCGCCTTAAAAAAGCCCTCAATACTCGCCCAAGGGACAAGGCGTTAGTGGCGCGATTAAGAAAGGATTTTAACACGGCCACTACTTTGCGTAAAAATGAATTAAAAAGCAAAGCCTGGGAGGATTTAAGGGATAAAGCCACTCTAAAAAACAGTGCTGAGTTTTGGACAATAATCAATTCCCCATTACTTACAGGTGTCCAAAACTCAGCGCTGGAATTAAACATTTCAGAGGAGGACTGGCTTCGACATTTCGAAAAAATTTATGACAGCAACAGGGAGCCGGAACCTTTCACAATCCCTACTAATGAGATCCCCCTGGAGCCCGTGAGATTTGATACCAGTGAGGTACTTAGAGCCATAGAGGAGACAGCAGGACGCAAGGCCCCGGGCCCCGATGGAGTGCCAGCGGATATGTTCAGGGCAAATCCGCTGTTTTGGGCTAATATTTTAACAAGAGTTTTTAACGCTGCTGCTGTAGTGGGATTCCCCCAAACCTGGTCTTTAGCTACAATTGTCCCAATATTCAAAAAAGGGCAGAGAGGAGATCCAAAATGCTATAGACCAATATCGCTGTTGGACTCCTCGGTAAAAATCCTAGGAAAGGCTGTCCTGGCGAGGATTTCTGCGTGGGCAAAGGGGAACAACATCCTGTCCGAGGCACAATTTGGCTTTAGGTCAGGGAGGAGTACTGAGGACCAATGCCTCAACCTCCACCTCATACTCTCTAAATACACCAGAGCAAAAGGGGGTAGTTTATTCCTTGGCTTCATGGACTTGTCCACAGCCTTTGATCTTGTCAATAGATCTAAGCTGTGGGCAATGCTCCTGAAGATGGGCCTCGATAGTTCCTTGGTACACTTTCTGGCGGAGCTCCACAAAGATCTGAGGGCCCGCATTAGAATGACCACCGACGGAAAGTGTACCGAGAGTTTTAGATCAACTACAGGGGTCCGCCAGGGATGCATCCTGGCGCCAATGTTGTTCACGCTTTACGTGAACTCTTTGAAGGGCTACCTAACGTCTGCCACAAAGGATATCCCGAGCATGGGGGGCGCACCAATTCCGGTGCTCCTCTATGCCGATGATGCAGTGCTAATAGCCAAGACCCCAGTTGCCCTACAAAAGTTACTCGATGCCTTTGGTAATTTTATGTCTAGTCTCGACCTAGTGATCAACAAAAATAAATCGCATACCATGTCAGTAGGATGTGGTAAGCGTAAAGAAAAAACCTTCTTTTGCGATGGAGAGGTGATCACAAGTGTCAAAGTCTTTACATATTTGGGTGTGATTTTTGACCAAAGGGGAACTTGGACACCGCAGTTAACATCTAAAGTGAATGCGGTAAGAAGTTCATATGCTGCAATCCTGGGGTTTTCTAAGAGATTGGGGGGGAAACCTACGGAGGCTATTCTGGCCGTCTACAAAGCCAAGACAGTCGCAATCGCTAGATATGGTGCAGCTGTCTGGGGTTATGTTAATTCAAAAAGCATCCAGATAGAGGAAAATAAATTTCTTCGTTCATTGTTGGGTTTACCCCAGTCAACTGCCACCCACTCAGTACATCTTGAGTTGGGGATGGGCTACATTCTAGACACAATCAATCTAGGTCCACTCTTGATGTGGATTAAGCTCTGGCTTAACCCGAACCTTAGCCTTAATCATCGGATCATCAAAGATTGTCTTGCACTAGATCACAGGAGGGATATTCAGTGGCTGTCTTATATTGAATCTATGGCAGCACTTCTGGGACGCCCTGAAATTTTTAGTAGCCCAGAAGCCCTGTGTAAAGCTGATTTGCCGTGGGTGAAGACCAATTTCTTTAGAATACGTATGGCCGAGCGTGAAGCTTATGATTTATGTAAACCCTCTGTGAGGGCTCATGTATTGATAACCCCATCTTGTGAGCTGGCTCCTTATTTAACAGTGGTAACCAATTCTTTTCATAGATGGCTTTTATCCAAATTTCGGTTTAATCAAATTTATATGGTACTGTGGGACGAGAAAGACTGGTGCAAGCTCGAGGAATCGTCTCCATGCAAATGCGATGGTTTCTCTATTCAGGATAATGCCCATTTTCTGTTCTTTTGTTCCTTTTATCATGAACCTCGTACCAGATATTTAAAATCTATTCTGAAGGAGTTGGGTTTTATCCAGTATAAGCCTGCGTTGTTATATTTACAGATGTCGCTTTCTCCTATAATCATGTACTGCACTGCTAGTTTTTTGGCCGCATCCGTCAGATGTAAGAGATCAAGGCTAAGATTGGAAGAACAGTTGAGGATAGATATTTGAATCCACGTTTATTGCAAAGCTGAGTGCAACTTGTAATGAATTTTGTGTAAATAATGCCTTTTTAACCTGCTTTTTAAATTTACCAATTGTTTAATACTGTTTTATATGAATTGTAAGATATTTGTTGTAGAATACTTTTATGATTTTAATTAATCGAATAAAGTGGACTTTGACTTGACTTGAGTATTTTTGTCATGTATGAATTAATTTTTTTGTAAGTGGTGTCATAATGGCAGCTTAGTTAGTTAGTGTTTTGTGTAACCCTGGGCGTAGTTCGCGAAGTAGCACTTCGCAAAGCTACACAAAGTGCACTTCGCACTATGCGAGCTACGCGTAGCACTTCGCGAACTGCGTAGTACCTTGTTCGCACTGTGCCAGATGTCGTTTTCAATGATTGCACAGTGCGGACAAGCAACCGGCACTGTGCAATCATTGAAAATGGCATCGTGCACAGTGCGAGCTGCAGTTTTCTGCTGCTCGAGTAGATTTTTACTCGAGCGGCAGCTTTCTCAACGCGAACTGGTAGTTTCTCATCGCGAGCGGTCGGGAGTGTACGCGACCACTCGCAATGAGAAACCTGACCTCCTCGGGTTGGGAATCTCGCCGGGAGGTTTATTTTCCATGCTCGCGATCGCCAACTTGATGTTGCTGATCGCGAACAAGGAAAAAGTCTCGCCGGGATGTCATTTTGCTTGCTTGCAGTCGCCAACTTGACGGTGAGGACCGCGACCAAGCAAAAAATGACCGCAGCACTACGCAACACTACGCTACGCGTGTTCGCACTGTGCTACGTGCAATTTGCGTAGTGCGAAGTAGCGCGAACTTCGCAAACTACGTGAGCGTAGCGTAGTGCTTTGCCCAGGCTTAGTTATGTGCATGGAATTCTTTGCGATGTGATTTGCATTGTCTTATGTGTAATTTTCTTTTCTCTGTCTTTTTTAGTGGGAGGTTATTTATCCAAACTGTGTCTGTGCAGAGTAGGCGGTGGTGAATTTAGCTGCTTCTGGCAAGTAAGTGGTACCGTTTTGGAGTATATAGGTATTTCTGATAAAGGTGCATTTTGTTTAATACTTATTTTACAAAGTGTTTGTTGTTGTTGACTTGTTTGACAAGTTACTTTTATTAGTAAGCAGTATGGCTAGCCATATAATGACTGCTCAGCAGGTGGTTGGTATGCTTCTTGAATCTTCCTCTGAGCAGGATTATGAGACTAACAGTGCGTCTGAGGGAGAGGAGGGAGGGGAAGATTCAGGCAGTGAGTTTTCTCTCCACATGGAATCATCGGATGATGAAGGTACTCTCAGTGCAGATGAAGCTACTCTCAGCGTGGATGAAGTGCCTGTTTTAGAGGAGGATACTGCTGTGCCGATGGTGCAAGAGGCATCTGGATTGCAGCCTGAGGCTGCTAGGCTTCCTACTGGAAGTGCTGGACTCTGGGTTGATCCAAACATGGTGCAGCCGGTGTTACCTGCCTTTAGTGGTGATGCAGGGTGTAGAGTGTATTGTGAATTTTTTTTGCCTATACATTTTTTTAAGTTGTTTATGGATGATGTATTTTTGGGTGAGATGGTTGAGCAGACTAATTTATATCCTGAACAGTTTTTGAGGGACAACAGTGACAAACGTAGGCCCCACTCTAGAGCTACCCGGTGGACTCCCACAAATTTGGAAGAGATGAAGAAGTATTTGGGTTTGACTTTATTGATGGGTTTGATAAGGAAGCTGTCCATGACTTCATTTTGGTCTACCAGTCCCTTGATGGCAACGGCCACATTTCCTGCAGTTATGACTCGTGATTGGTATTTACTTTTGCTACGGATGCTGCATTTTGTTGATAATTCTTTGCCGTTGCTACGAGATCACCCTGAATGTGACCGTCTTTTTAAGATTCGGCCTGTTCTTGATCATTTTGTTGATAATTCTTTGGCGTTGCTACGAGATCATCCTGAATGTGACCGTCTTTTTAAGATTCGGCCTGTTCTTGATCACTTTGTAGATCGATTTTCAGAGATCTATACTCCAGGGAAAGAAATATCTATTGATGAGTCTTTGGTCTTGTTCAAAGGCCATATGGTTTTTAGGCAGTACATCCCTAGTAAGAGGGCACGCTCTGGAATTAAGCTGTATATGTTGCCTGAGAGTAGGACAGGATATGTTTTTAATTTCCGTGTGTACACTGGTAGTGATTCCACTATTGACCCCCCTGGTTGTCCGTCCACTTTTGGAGTTTCTGAGAAAATTGTGTGGGATCTTGCTAGAGGACTGTTTAACAGAGGCCACCATTTGTACCTTGATAACTTCTACACTGCTGTGCAACTGTTTAAGGAATTGTTCAAAGTGACCGGGGACTGAATTTAAACAACTCGCGTCTCCCGCTTTGCGGGAGACGCAGCGCAAGCACCGGGGGACACAGCGGAGGCAAAAGCGTGCACACTACATGCCCCAGACTGCCGAGGGCCAGCACCAGCAGCAGAGGTCCCGCCCCCTGTGACCGGGGACTGAATTTAAACAACTCGCGTCTCCAGCTTCGCGGGAGACGCAGCGCAAGCACCGGGGGACACATCGGAGGCAAAAGCGTGCACACTACATGCCCCAGACTGCCGAGGGCCAGCACCAGCAGCAGAGGTCCCGCCCCCTGTGACCGGGGACTGAATTTAAACAACTCGCGTCTCCCGCCACACGGGACGCGCTCGGGCGGGCGCCGGGCTAAGCCCGGGCAAAGGGCGGGCCGTCTGTGGCCGTCCGGGGCAGGAGGAGGCAGGGCTGGGCCCTCCCTCTGAAATTTGACATCAGGGCATCTGCCCCATATCAGGTACTGCTGTTGTTTCATCTATATTGCTCCACGCGTATTGCTGTGGATTTGGTCTGTGTTTGCGTACATTGGCAGCAATCTGGTTACTGTTTGCGGTTGCCGCAATACACCTTTTCGTCTGCTTGCGACTGGGATCCCTTTTTGATATTTGATAATTTCTATACAAGAGTAGTGACACCAACTGCACTAAGATTCTGGGAGAGATAAACCGCGCCTTATTACCCGGAGTAGTCTGGGTTAAAGGCTGTGAGACTTTGCAGGCTCATACCCGGGTAACTTGGCCTTTTGAGTCTGTTGGCAGTTAGACAGTAGTCAAAGCTGATAATCAACCACGTTCCATTTTCTACTATGTCAGGCTCTAAGAAAGACAAGGTGGTCACGGGGGCAGGCTCCATGAATAATTTCCTTGTCAAAATGGTGAACAAAATTAATGATGATAGAAGGGCTTCTTTGGGCAAAGTAGCTTCTCTAGACTATGACCCCCCTCCAGCAAGAGCAGCTACACCGGAGGATTCTCAAGAGGGCGAAAGTAGCGCGGACTGTATGTTAGGAGACCAAAACGCAAGCAATCCAGCCAGCATAATAGTAGCTTCGATCCACCGGGACTCTGATACCATAACGATTGATCCTACAATGCTTGACAAGGTATGCTCTGACTCTGAGGAAGAGGTGGAAGTAATGGAAGAAATTAAGGGAAAGAGACCTGTCAGAACATGCAGAAAGCAGCAAAGCAAGAGGTGGGGTAAGATCATCCACAGGAGAAGAGGGGAAAACCACTTGCCTGATAGTCACATCTCCCCTAAAACCAAAGCAAACGTAGAGATTACAAAGGAACCCAGTATCACACTGAGCCCTGAGCAGTTTGGTTTGCAAATTAAACGCATAGAGGCCGCTTTTGACCTAAAACTTAAGGCTTCCATTGACTGCCTTGCAGTCAAATTGGACACCGCGAATGCGGAGCTTAAAAGACTAGGAGGTCTATTGGATCAACAGTTGGCTAAACTATCTAAGGCGAACCCCTCACTCCCTCCAACTAGTTCAGTGAGTCCCGAAGTCATAGGAAAAAGTGCCACAATAGCCCCCAACCCGCCTCCTTTGATTCCTCAGGTCAACTGTACGGTAAACAACCTTACTGTTCCCCCAGCCATCCATCCCCCATCACTAGACCTGGATGTTGATCAGGCTGGGTGCCATCAGAGATCTGGTCCCTTATATAACACAAATGCCGTACAAGGTAGGCGCAATAATTCTATTAATCTGCCCCCGGATTGCGCCCCCTATGTCGTCGTACTAGCCAATGTTCCGACGTATAGTTCAGGCACTTCCGAGCCACAAGAGGAAGTGCATGATTCCCTTAAAAACAAAGTGGTGGCTTGGCTAGGTGCTAAATGTGGTTTTCCTACTAAACGTGCTAGAGACATCATCACGACGAGGAGAGTGAACTGGATTGGCCCCTCGAGGAAAACATGTAGAGGGGATTGTGTGGTCGTGAACTTTAAATACCCACAACATGTGGCCACAGTCCTCCTACGGGCAGCATCCCTGTTGGAGGACAGTAATGGTATTCGAGTGCGCCCGCTTGGGTATTTCTACAACCATGTCAATTTACCCTCTTTGTCCAGACAAAGACTAAATCCATTTACCCCGGTGGGGCCCAGTTTGGCTCATCAAAGTTCGTTGCAGGGCCGAGATAACCTCTTTAAATTTGGTCCCCCCATTACAACTTATAACAGATTCAATGCGCTCTCAGGCCTCGACCTCTGTGATTGACGAGGTGAGGGAGAGGGTACAGTGGACGACGCCGTAGTGGTCCCAACACCAACGGTCCTTGTACCTTCTTCTGAGGCGGTCAACAACAGTTCATCAGAGATCATTACTGATAAAGGGGACACGGTTAGACTGTTATCTTGGAACATTGCTGGGTTGCGGTCTAAGAAGGGAGACCCTAACTGGGAAAATTTTGTAAAGCGCCACGATATCATCGCTATGCAAGAGACTTGGGATTTGGAGTGTGATTACTGGTTAGACGGTTTCACATCTTATTTCGTACCTGCTTTGCCTTCCCCCGCAGGCCGGAACAAAGGAGGTCTTATGACGTTGGTTTCGGTGAACATAAAAGGTAAAATTATCCCGATAGACTGTGCCTCCCATAGTTTCATCATTCTGGAGTTAACTTTAGAAGATGGTTGCAAATTGCTTTTGGTTAACTGTTATAATGCTCCAAACAGCCATCCAGAATCTATGCATTTTACATGGCTATCAGACTTTTTAAATCTCTACAGAGACAAGCAATCCACTTTGTGTCGATTCATTTTAATGGGTGATTTTAATGTTCATTTGTGCTCACATTGTGTCCTAGTGGAAGAAGATGGGCCAGATAGCGTGTCCCCCCCTCACCTAGAACATACACAGAAGGGTCGGGTGCTTGAAAATGTATTGCGGGAAAATGAGCTATTTGAACCAGAATTTTATGATAAAAGTACACGGGTTGCCACTTATACGGGAAGGGCTAGCGATTCGATAATTGATTTTATTTTTGTCTCAAGATGTTTTCTTAATTATGTGATTTCATATAATGCAATTGCTATGCCTATGAGTGACCATAACCCTGTGGGGTTGGAGCTAGCGAATAGCTCCTTCTTGTCAAAATCAGTTGCCTTCCATCGGACTATATTGCCTGTAAAGGAAAAGGATCAGGGGAGAAGAATTAAATGGGAGATGGTCGTACCGGACCACTTTTTCCTAACTCTATCCTCCTCAGTCTCGGAAGAGCTAAATGTGTGTGCCAATCCGTCAGCTGGGAGCAAGGAGATTATATCTTCCTTCGAAGATATTTGCCAGGTTGTGTCTAGCAGTCTCACAGCCAAAGGGCAGGGGGGCAAACATAATCCGGCTAAAGGCTGGTTTGACAAAAATTGTAGCAAAGCCCATAACCGCCTTAAAAAAGCCCTCAATACTCGCCCAAGGGACAAGGCGTTAGTGGCGCGATTAAGAAAGGATTTTAACACGGCCACTACTTTGCGTAAAAATGAATTAAAAAGCAAAGCCTGGGAGGATTTAAGGGATAAAGCCACTCTAAAAAACAGTGCTGAGTTTTGGACAATAATCAATTCCCCATTACTTACAGGTGTCCAAAACTCAGTGCTGGAATTAAACATTTCAGAGGAGGACTGGCTTCGACATTTCGAAAAAATTTATGACAGCAACAGGGAGCCGGAACCTTTCACAATCCCTACTAATGAGATCCCCTGGAGCCCGTGAGATTTGATACCAGTGAGGTACTTAGAGCCATAGAGGAGACAGCAGGACGCAAGGCCCCGGGCCCCGATGGAGTGCCAGCGGATATGTTCAGGGCAAATCCGCTGTTTTGGGCTAATATTTTAACAAGAGTTTTTAACGCTGCTGCTGTAGTGGGATTCCCCCAAACCTGGTCTTTAGCTACAATTGTCCCAATATTCAAAAAAGGGCAGAGAGGAGATCCAAAATGCTATAGACCAATATCGCTGTTGGACTCCTCGGTAAAAATCCTAGGAAAGGCTGTCCTGGCGAGGATTTCTGCGTGGGCAAAGGGGAACAACATCCTGTCCGAGGCACAATTTGGCTTTAGGTCAGGGAGGAGTACTGAGGACCAATGCCTCAACCTCCACCTCATACTCTCTAAATACACCAGAGCAAAAGGGGGTAGTTTATTCCTTGGCTTCATGGACTTGTCCACAGCCTTTGATCTTGTCAATAGATCTAAGCTGTGGGCAATGCTCCTGAAGATGGGCCTCGATAGTTCCTTGGTACACTTTCTGGCGGAGCTCCACAAAGATCTGAGGGCCCGCATTAGAATGACCACCATCAAAGTTCGTTGCAGGGCCGAGATAACCTCTTTACATTTGGTCCCCCCATTACAACTTATAACAGATTCAATGCGCTCTCAGGCCTCGACCTCTGTGATTGACGAGGTGAGGGAGAGGGTACAGTGGACGACGCCGTAGTGGTCCCAACACCAACGGTCCTTGTACCTTCTTCTGAGGCGGTCAACAACAGTTCATCAGAGATCATTACTGATAAAGGGGACACGGTTAGACTGTTATCTTGGAACATTGCTGGGTTGCGGTCTAAGAAGGGAGACCCTAACTGGGAAAATTTTGTAAAGCGCCACGATATCATCGCTATGCAAGAGACTTGGGATTTGGAGTGTGATTACTGGTTAGACGGTTTCACATCTTATTTCGTACCTGCTTTGCCTTCCCCCGCAGGCCGGAACAAAGGAGGTCTTATGACGTTGGTTTCGGTGAACATAAAAGGTAAAATTATCCCGATAGACTGTGCCTCCCATAGTTTCATCATTCTGGAGTTAACTTTAGAAGATGGTTGCAAATTGCTTTTGGTTAACTGTTATAATGCTCCAAACAGCCATCCAGAATCTATGCATTTTACATGGCTATCAGACTTTTTAAATCTCTACAGAGACAAGCAATCCACTTTGTGTCGATTCATTTTAATGGGTGATTTTAATGTTCATTTGTGCTCACATTGTGTCCTAGTGGAAGAAGATGGGCCAGATAGCGTGTCCCCCCCTCACCTAGAACATACACAGAAGGGTCGGGTGCTTGAAGATGTATTGCGGGAAAATGAGCTATTTGAACCAGAATTTTATGATAAAAGTACACGGGTTGCCACTTATACGGGAAGGGCTAGCGATTCGATAATTGATTTTATTTTTGTCTCAAGATGTTTTCTTAATTATGTGATTTCATATAATGCAATTGCTATGCCTATGAGTGACCATAACCCTGTGGGGTTGGAGCTAGCGAATAGCTCCTTCTTGTCAAAATCAGTTGCCTTCCATCGGACTATATTGCCTGTAAAGGAAAAGGATCAGGGGAGAAGAATTAAATGGGAGATGGTCGTACCGGACCACTTTTTCCTAACTCTATCCTCCTCAGTCTCGGAAGAGCTAAATGTGTGTGCCAATCCGTCAGCTGGGAGCAAGGAGATTATATCTTCCTTCGAAGATATTTGCCGGGTTGTGTCTAGCAGTCTCACAGCCAAAGGGCAGGGGGGCAAACATAATCCGGCTAAAGGCTGGTTTGACAAAAATTGTAGCAAAGCCCATAACCGCCTTAAAAAAGCCCTCAATACTCGCCCAAGGGACAAGGCGTTAGTGGCGCGATTAAGAAAGGATTTTAACACGGCCACTACTTTGCGTAAAAATGAATTAAAAAGCAAAGCCTGGGAGGATTTAAGGGATAAAGCCACTCTAAAACACAGTGCTGAGTTTTGGACAATAATCAATTCCCCATTACTTACAGGTGTCCAAAACTCAGTGCTGGAATTAAACATTTCAGAGGAGGACTGGCTTCGACATTTCGAAAAAATTTATGACAGCAACAGGGAGCCGGAACCTTTCACAATCCCTACTAATGAGATCCCCCTGGAGCCCGTGAGATTTGATACCAGTGAGGTACTTAGAGCCATAGAGGAGACAGCAGGACGCAAGGCCCCGGGCCCCGATGGAGTGCCAGCGGATATGTTCAGGGCAAATCCGCTGTTTTGGGCTAATATTTTAACAAGAGTTTTTAACGCTGCTGCTGTAGTGGGATTCCCCCAAACCTGGTCTTTAGCTACAATTGTCCCAATATTCAAAAAAGGGCAGAGAGGAGATCCAAAATGCTATAGACCAATATCGCTGTTGGACTCCTCGGTAAAAATCCTAGGAAAGGCTGTCCTGGCGAGGATTTCTGCGTGGGCAAAGGGGAACAACATCCTGTCCGAGGCACAATTTGGCTTTAGGTCGGGGAGGAGTACTGAGGACCAATGCCTCAACCTCCACCTCATACTCTCTAAATACACCAGAGCAAAAGGGGGTAGTTTATTCCTTGGCTTCATGGACTTGTCCACAGCCTTTGATCTTGTCAATAGATCTAAGCTGTGGGCAATGCTCCTGAAGATGGGCCTCGATAGTTCCTTGGTACACTTTCTGGCGGAGCTCCACAAAGATCTGAGGGCCCGCATTAGAATGACCACCGACGGAAAGTGTACCGAGAGTTTTAGATCAACTACAGGGGTCCGCCAGGGATGCATCCTGGCGCCAATGTTGTTCACGCTTTACGTGAACTCTTTGAAGGGCTACCTAACGTCTGCCACAAAGGATATCCCGAGCATGGGGGGCGCACCAATTCCGGTGCTCCTCTATGCCGATGATGCGGTGCTAATAGCCAGGACCCCAGTTGCCCTACAAAAGTTACTCGATGCCTTTGGTAATTTTATGTCTAGTCTCGACCTGGTGATCAACAAAAATAAATCGCATACCATGTCAGTAGGATGTGGTAAGCGTAAAGAAAAAACCTTCTTTTGCGATGGAGAGGTGATCACAAGTGTCAAAGTCTTTACATATTTGGGTGTGATTTTTGACCAAAGGGGAACTTGGACACCGCAGTTAACATCTAAAGTGAATGCGGTAAGAAGTTCATATGCTGCAATCCTGGGGTTTTCTAAGAGATTGGGGGGGAAACCTACGGAGGCTATTCTGGCCGTCTACAAAGCCAAGACAGTCGCAATCGCTAGATATGGTGCAGCTGTCTGGGGTTATGTTAATTCAAAAAGCATCCAGATAGAGGAAAATAAATTTCTTCGTTCATTGTTGGGTTTACCCCAGTCAACTGCCACCCACTCAGTACATCTTGAGTTGGGGATGGGCTACATTCTAGACACAATCAATCTAGCTCCACTCTTGATGTGGATTAAGCTCTGGCTTAACCCGAACCTTAGCCTTAATCATCGGATCATCAAAGATTGTCTTGCACTAGATCACAGGAGGGATATTCAGTGGCTGTCTTATATTGAATCTACGGCAGCACTTCTGGGACGCCCTGAAATTTTTAGTAGCCCAGAAGCCCTGTGTAAAGCTGATTTGCCGTGGGTGAAGACCAATTTTTTTAGAATACGTATGGCCGAGCGTGAAGCTTATGATTTATGTAAACCCTCTGTGAGGGCTCATGTATTGATAACCCCATCTTGTGAGCTGGCTCCTTATTTAACAGTGGTAACCAATTCTTTTCATAGATGGCTTTTATCCAAATTTCGGTTTAATCAAATTTATATGGTACTGTGGGACGAGAAAGACTGGTGCAAGCTCGAGGAATCGTCTCCATGCAAATGCGATGGTTTCTCTATTCAGGATAATGCCCATTTTCTGTTCTTTTGTTCCTTTTATCATGAACCTCGTACCAGATATTTAAAATCTATTCTGAAGGAGTTGGGTTTTATCCAGTATAAGCCTGCGTTGTTATATTTACAGATGTCGCTTTCTCCTATAATCATGTACTGCACTGCTAGTTTTTTGGCCGCATCCGTCAGATGTAAGAGATCAAGGCTAAGATTGGAAGAACAGTTGAGGATAGATATTTGAATCCACGTTTATTGCAAAGCTGAGTGCAACTTGTAATGAATTTTGTGTAAATAATGCCTTTTTAACCTGCTTTTTAAATTTACCAATTGTTTAATACTGTTTTATATGAATTGTAAGATATTTGTTGTAGAATACTTTTATGATTTTAATTAATCGAATAAAGTGGACTTTGACTTGACTTGAGTATTTTTGTCATGTATGAATTAATTTTTTTGTAAGTGGTGTCATAATGGCAGCTTAGTTAGTTAGTGTTTTGTGTAACCCTGGGCATAGTTCGCGAAGTAGCACTTCGCAAAGCTACACAAAGTGCACTTCGCACTATGCGAGCTACGCGTAGCACTTCGCGAACTGCGTAGTACCTTGTTCGCACTGTGCCAGATGTCGTTTTCAATGATTGCACAGTGCGGACAAGCAACCGGCACTGTGCAATCATTGAAAATGGCATCGTGCACAGTGCGAGCTGCAGTTTTCTGCTGCTCGAGTAGATTTTTACTCGAGCGGCAGCTTTCTCAACGCGAACTGGTAGTTTCTCATCGCGAGCGGTCGGGAGCGTACGCGACCACTCGCAATGAGAAACCTGACCTCCTCGGGTTGGGAATCTCGCCGGGAGGTTTATTTTCCATGCTCGCGATCGCCAACTTGATGTTGCTGATCGCGAACAAGGAAAAAGTCTCGCCGGGATGTCATTTTGCTTGCTTGCAGTCGCCAACTTGACGGTGAGGACCGCGACCAAGCAAAAAATGACCGCAGCACTACGCAACACTACGCTACGCGTGTTCGCACTGTGCTACGTGCAATTTGCGTAGTGCGAAGTAGCGCGAACTTCGCAAACTACGCGAGCGTAGCGTAGTGCTTTGCCCAGGCTTAGTTTTGTGCATGGAATTCTTTGCGATGTGATTTGCATTGTCTTATGTGTAATTTTCTTTTCTCTTTCTTTTTTAGTGGGAGGTTGTTGATCCAAACTGTGTCTGTGCAGAGTAGGCGGTGGTGAATTTAGCTGCTTCTGGCAAGTAAGTGGTACCGTTTTGGAGTATATAGGTATTTCTGATAAAGGTGCATTTTGTTTAATACTTATTTTACAAAGTGTTTGTTGTTGTTGACTTGTTTGACAAGTTACTTTTATTAGTAAGCAGTATGGCTAGCCATATAATGACTGCTCAGCAGGTGGTTGGTATGCTTCTTGAATCTTCCTCTGAGCAGGATTATGAGGCTAACAGTGCGTCTGAGGGAGAGGAGGGAGGGGAAGATTCAGGCAGTGAGTTTTCTCTCCACATGGAATCATCAGATGATGAAGGTACTCTCAGTGCAGATGAAGCTACTCTCAGCGTGGATGAAGTGCCTGTTTTAGAGGAGGATACTGCTGTGCCGATGGTGCAAGAGGCATCTGGATTGCAGCCTGAGGCTGCTAGGCTTCCTACTGGAAGTGCTGGACTCTGGGTTGATCCAAACATGGTGCAGCCGGTGTTACCTGCCTTTAGTGGTGATGCAGGGTGTAGAGTGTATTGTGAATTTTTTTTGCCTATACATTTTTTTAAGTTGTTTATGGATGATGTATTTTTGGGTGAGATGGTTGAGCAGACTAATTTATATCCTGAACAGTTTTTGAGGGACAACAGTGACAAACGTAGGCCCCACTCTAGAGCTACCCGGTGGACTCCCACAAATTTGGAAGAGATGAAGAAGTTTTTGGGTTTGACTTTATTGATGGGTTTGATAAGGAAGCTGTCCATGACTTCATTTTGGTCTACCAGTCCCTTGATGGCAACGGCCATATTTCCTGCAGTTATGACTCGTGATCGGTATTTACTTTTGCTACGGATGCTGCATTTTGTTGATAATTCTTTGCCGTTGCTACGAGATCACCCTGAATGTGACCGTCTTTTTAAGATTCGGCCTGTTCTTGATCATTTTGTTGATAATTCTTTGGCGTTGCTACGAGATCATCCTGAATGTGACCGTCTTTTTAAGATTCGGCCTGTTCTTGATCACTTTGTAGATCGATTTTCAGAGATCTATACTCCAGGGAAAGAAATATCTATTGATGAGTCTTTGGTCTTGTTCAAAGGCCATATGGTTTTTAGGCAGTACATCCCTAGTAAGAGGGCACGCTCTGGAATTAAGCTGTATATGTTGCCTGAGAGTAGGACAGGATATGTTTTTAATTTCCGTGTGTACACTGGTAGTGATTCCACTATTGACCCCCCTGGTTGTCCGTCCACTTTTGGAGTTTCTGAGAAAATTGTGTGGGATCTTGCTAGAGGACTGTTTAACAGAGGCCACCATTTGTACCTTGATAACTTCTACACTGCTGTGCAACTGTTTAAGGAATTGTTAAAAGTGGACACTTTTGCTTGTGGCACAATCCGCTCTAACCGTAAAGGTTATCCAAAAGAGCTTGTTTGCAGAAAACTTCAGAGGGGACAGTGCAATTCCTTGCATAGTGATGAACTACTAGCTGTGAAATTTGTGGACAGGAGAGATGTGTACATGCTGACTACCATCCATGATGAGAGTACTTTACCTGTGGCTGTTTGGGGTCATATTTCTGAAGTGCCCAAACCTGTGTGCATTTTAGACTACAATAAGCACATGGGTGGTGTTGATAGAGTAGATCAGAGGTTGGAACCTTACACTGCTATTCGTAAGGCTTACGTTTGGTATAAGAAGTTGGCCATCCATCTCTTTAATTTAGCAGCTTTCAATGCTTTTGTTGTGTTCAAGGAGTGTTCTTCTGCATCAAAGTTGGCTTTTGTTCAGTTTCAGCAATCTGTGATAGGCAGCCTTGTTGTTGTGGAACAGGCAAGTGTTCCTAGAGTTGGAGTGGTGGAGGATGTGGCTCGAATGAAAGATCGCCACTTTCCTCATTTCATTCCTCCCACATCCTCAAAAGACTTTCCCACTAGGCGATGTAGAGTCTGTTGGCGAAGAGGTACGCGGAAGGAGACTACTGCCCCGAGTGTCCTTCTAACCCTGGGCTGTGTTTCCCTGCTTGTTTTAGAGCATACCACGCGCAAAATTATTTTTGGGAGCATCCATGAGTGGTAAAGTGAACTGCCTGGTCTGTATTCTTTAAAAAAATTGATTCTGTTTCAAGGTTGGCATTAGTGCAATCTATTTAGTTTCAGATTTGGTGTTAGTAGGTTTTTATCTATTTGCAATTTGTTTGTGTTTTTATTTTTGTCTAAAGAAAATACTAAATGTGATGGTGGTGTGTGTAGGCTGGCGCTTGGCTGGTGGTGTGCATGGACTGGCACTTGGCTGGCGGTGTGCGTGGACTAGCGCTTGGCTGGCGGTGTGCGTGGACTAGTGCTTGGCAGGCGGTGTGCATGGATTGGCGATTGGCTGGCTGTGTGCATGGACTGGTGCTTGGCTGGAGGTGTGCATGGATTGGCGATTGGCTGGCGGTGTGCCTGGACTGGCGATTGGCTGGCGGTGTGCGTGGACTGGCACTTGGCTGGCGGTGTGCGTGGATTGGCGCTTGGCTGGCGGTGTGCATGGATTGGCTCTTGGCTGGTGGTGTGCATGGATTGGCGCTTGGCTGGCTGTGTGCGTGGACTGGTGTTTGGCTAGTGGTGTGTGTGGACTGGCGCTTGGCTGGCGGTGTGTGAGTAGTGACTTTTTGCTGGTCACTACACACACTGCTAGCTGAGTGCCATTCCATGCAATCCATCAGCTTGTGTGGTTGCTGTGTCAGGAATGTGGGCGTGTGAAAGTGATGGGCCGTTGAATGCCGCTGTCTGCTGGAATGAGTGTTGTAATGTGATGGGCCAGCGGCTGGCAGTGTGAATGGTTTTGTATGTGTCACACGTATGAAAGGTGTATGAATGGCCTGTAAAGAGGTTGGTGCCTAGTCATGGGTTTACAGCTCACGAGCTGTGAGTCAATGGTTCAGTTTCTCGCCCTTTCAATTATTAACAGTGCATTTTATTTTTGTGAAATCACTTGCTAATACAATTGTATATACTGAACCATCACTCACCCTCGTGCCAAATACAACCAGTATGTATGTGTGTGCTTGAGGATTAGATGGCTGTGCAGTAATATTTGTCTTTCTGAAGCAGGGTGTACCTTGTCCCTTTTTGTGAATGTTGTAATGTGTTGTTTTTGTGCCTAGTGGTGTGAATGGTCGTGTGTGTATCACGTATGAAAGGTGTGTGAATGGCCTGTAAAGCGGTTGGTGCCTTGCCGTGGCTTTACAGCTCACGAGCTGCGAGTCACTGGTTCAGTTTTTTGTCCATTTAATTATTGACAGTGCATTTCATTTTTGTGAAATCTCTTGTTAATAAAATTTTATATACTGAACCATCACTCGCCCTCATGCCAAATCCAACCAGTATGTGTGTGTGTTTGAGGAATAGATGGCTGTGCAGGAATCTTTGTCTTTTTAGTTTCTCTGCCAAGGTGTACATTCCATCTAAGAATAACCTACCAACTGTAGATATGGTTGCAAACCCATGGGAGTTCATGGTGATGTATCTCTTGTGAATTCCAAAAAGTTATTTTATACACAAAGTCTTGCAAACCTCAAAATGTCTGTCACATTTTCCTTGCAATACTGTGCCGAAATTCTCACACTGTAGAAACAAACAACTAATTATGTCAAAACGATCTGGTTTTGAAAAGGGGCTCACCTGGGTTTTTTGCCCCGTGCTCGGCGGCCATCAAGGGAAACCTACCAAACCCACACATTTCCGAAAACGAGACACCGGGGGGCTTCCAGGGAGGTATGGCTTGCGTGGATCCCCAACGTTTCCTTACCCAGGATCCCCTGCAAACCTCAATTTTAGCTAAAAAAATCACTTTTGTGGCATCACCGGGCTCACTCAAATTTCCCACCACCCAGCATTCCCCCAGGTCTCCTGGTAAAAATGGCACCTCACTTGTGTGGAAGGCCCAAGTACCCCCGACAGGCAAGGGCCCAAAACAAGACCAGACCAGCCTACCTCAACAAGCGACTTTCCTTCTACATCCCCAACTGCCAGCTCCGCTCCGCCGACCTTGCACTCTCCACCGTCCCTCGCATCCGAAGAACAACCACTGGCAGGAGATCCTTCTCCCACCTCGCCGCCAAGACCTGGAACACCCTCCCACTGAGTCTATGACAGATCCAAGACCTGCTGACCTTCAGGAGACTACCCAAGACCTGGCTGTTTGACCAGTAGCGCCCCCCCCCCACCCAGCGCCTTGAGACCCTCGCGGGTATGTAGTGCGCTCTACAAGTGATTGATTGATTGTTTGATTGATTGAAATAGGCCATTTCAGTAGCATTTCAGTAGCACTTTCAATGGTTTGTTTAATCTTCTTTTTTGCACATTATTGCAGCCACTCAAATGAAAATGTTCCTTCAACTCTCAAGATAGAGCACTTACAGTAGCGAAGTCTCTTATGAGCAATAAATGGCCATGGCAAGAAACAAATGTAGAATAGAAACATCCTGTGGGGGATCAGCATTTGATAGTGCTTGTACTTTTGCAGCAGCAGGTGCCATTCAACTATTTGAAAAGAAATGGCAGAAGAATTTCAACTTCATTTTGAGGAACTCACATTTGTCTGCATTTAATGTCAAACCTCCATCTGTAAATAAACAGCAAACTTGTGTTGTAGCTTTATCATGCTTCTGTGTAGCTCCGAAAACCAATATGTCATCGCTATAATTGAATGCATTCACATCAGAGTGTATAATACGTTGAATCATATCTTGGAATATTTCTGCAGCCGATGACACACCAAAACTGAGTGTCTTGAAATGAAACAGACCAACATGTGCAGAAAATGTTGTAATATACCTGCAATCTTTATCGAGTTCCATTTGATCATAATCTTTATTTGAATCAAGATAAGAGAACACCTTTGCACCAATTGGCTGGTTATCATGTCAGCAATATGTAGACCTGGATGTCATTCTCTTTCAATTGCCTTGTTTGCTTGACGCCTTGTAAAGCATATGTATACAGCTCCTTCACTGTCCTTTTTGGGCACTACCACTTTGGGAGAAACCCATGATGTTAGGCCAGTAGAACGCTCAATGATGTTATGCTTAAGTAGTGATTCAAGTTCAGTTTGGACAGCTTCTTGTAAGTGGAAAGCAATTTGTCTATATCTCTGAGCAGCAGGCTAGACATCTTCATTAATATGCAAATTCACTTTCGAAGTCTTAGGTTTTCCTAACCCAAGAAACAATTAAGAGAATTGACTTCCTATTTCGTAATGATCATTCCTATTGTAATTCATAGAAATCAGTCCCATATCAGCTATGCTGAAACTAAGGAGACAGACACTTGACACTGTACCTTGAAGCACATGGATGGGTGCATGACCCTTAATTTTCTTGAGTTTCATTGCTGCAACGAATGAACCTTGAATTTTTATTTGAGACGATGCAGCCAACGAATAAACTTTGTTTTCGACGGCATGAGTTGCGGTAATGAAGACAGTTCATTATATTTATATAGATTGTTGAGGCACCACTCTCAATGATAAAAGGTATTGAACATTCATTTATTTTCAATGTAATCTTTGGACAATGTTTCTATGACTTTGGTGACTTAGCATGTAAATTTTTATGATGATCAGATTTGTTCTGTGTTGATTTGCCTCAACTGATGTCACCACTTGGCCTTATGGGCGTGTGTTGAATGTTGCTTCAGGAAGGTTCTAGTGGCCATTTTGCCTTTGCGCCATAATGCACTTGCTTTTTTCCTTGCTTTATATATCTGTGCAATGGCGGACATTTACCTTCATGTGGAAATGAAAATCCACATCTAAAACACAACTTCTCTTTATGTGTAGACATCACTTTGTGTCTTTTGCTTTGGCTTATTTTTTATGCTCATGACTGATTCACCAGGAGCATTTCTGGCCTCCATGTTAGCAGTTTATCTTTCCGCACGCTCTTCAGCTCTGGCAGCCATCTACACTCACTGCAGACTAAGATTTTCTCTTATCATTTGTTGTCTGAATGAATCTGACAAGCATCCATCTATAACGCTAAGATGCATAGCTGTTTCATCATTGAATGAATTGAATTTACAGTGTTTGATGAGTGTATTGAGTCCCTTCACAAAGTTATTCATGGTTTCACCAACCCTTTGTAGCTCTTGACTGTAATATATATTTTGTAATCAATATTTATTACTGGAACAAACTTCAAATTCAACATTTCCTTAATCTGACAGTATGTGATTTCTTCATCAGTTTGCAGCATTTTCCTTATGACTTCTTTCACGCCATAACCAGCAAGATTTTTGAAATACTTGATAATCTTTTTGTTATCAGTCTCCTAAAGTGCATCAAGGAAATCATCAATTGTCTCTAACCAAGCTGTCCATCTATCACCAATATTTAGATCTTTGGCTGTATCGTAAAGGTGGTGGCGGTGTCAGGAATGCAGCAGCATTGTAGACCAGTGTGGAACTTACTGAGACTGGAAGTAGTGTTCTTTCTGGCGCTGTATGATGATCAGTGTGAATTTGTCTGTGCAAACCATGTCTTAGGCTTTGTGAGGTGCTGGCCGCAGGGTCTTCTTGGGCATTGATTAGAAGCATAGTTTCTTTCTTTGCCGCCATCTGAAAAAATTATTTCACTATTCAAAAACTTGCTCTCTGCTCTTCAATTTTCCAAAGACCTGTGAAGTTGTTCTGTGTCCCACACAGCCCCTTTGTGGAACCCCACTTTGGGTATGGTTGGCTCCGTAAGCACAACCCCAAGCATTTTTTCTTGAGCCACTTCACCACCTGCTGTTGTACGATGACTCTCTTTAAATAATTTGGTAAATCATTTACTTCTTTTCTTTCTAATGTCAGGTTGTAAACCTACCGCCTAGTTGAATGTGCCTTCAGCTTTATACTCTGTATAATGTACAACTATATCTTGCTTGGCAGTGTGGTACCTTTATGTATAGCCTAACCAACAAGTTCTCAGCCAACGATGAGGTAATTATTTGCACTGTTTTTGTAATCTTCAAATGCTTCACAGGGGCTGGAGCTGCGCCTTGATTCTGCATGCATGAATCGTTGATTCTGTATTTCCACAGTGACACATGTGGTATGTACGAACAATCTGCCAGGACCATGGCAAACTCTCACAGAGAGAATGGTCATTCTTCGGGTTACTTATCCTCTATCTTATCACCAGTTGTAGTGTTCACCCCAGCCTGGGTACCCGCCAGTGACTACACAACACATAGAGATTAATATTGCACCTCTTTATATTTCTGCTTATAACTGCGAACTCAACATTCTAAACCAATCTTTCATTGCATTCTGCTCTTACACCTACATCATGCCTCTACGGAGTCTGGTAGAAACCAAAAGATTTCCGTCATAAAACTCGTAAGACACTGCAGACTCTTTCAATCCATCCTTGTCCAGGTCACTAACTGTGCATATGGCACACTCTTTCAAATTCTAAATGTGTTTTCCTCTAATATTCAGGGATAGTAAGGTGTGTTTTTCAATATTTTAACACAGCAGCAACTCACTGATATTACTGCAAATAATGTCTGTGACACCTACCCATTCTCATATCTGAGGTCCTGTGTTGATCTAAAAGAACTTTGTTTATGGATGTTGCATGAATCATAAACAAAACATTTCTCTGCAGAAGCTCTGTGATAGACACACACCACCCACAATAAGATAAATTAAAGGAAAACGCTATTTACAACAATATGTTTAAGAATTATTCAAGATCATCAAGGCAAGACTCTCTGCAGAACAGAGCTGGCTCTATCGGTGGCCCTCTGAGAGGCTGGGGCCCTGGCCCAGAGCCCACTTTGCCCATGCCTTAAAAAGTATTTACAGAGAGGTCCATTATATTGTTATTTTCTCGCACAATAATAGAAAAATTACTAATCTTATATCAAAGAATTGCTGCAAATAATCCCTCCATTATAGCTTGTATTCACACTATTTCTCTTGCGTGCTGTGTTTTCTACTCCTCTATTTGTACAAGGATTTGAGACACCTTATCCTGAAGGAGCATAATATAGTTTATTTAACTCACTACTTTAGCATTCAAACAATATACGTGCTTCACTCACGTTCTCAATGTCTTACTTTGGTTCTTTTGAATGGATGTTTAGCTACCTTGTTGAGGGGTCTGAGGTTTGAGTATAACAGGTTCTCTCACTTGTGTCTGAGAATGTATATAATGTGAAGATTAAATTATTGTCCTTTTCTCTGAAAATCAAATCCAACTTGGAAATCCTTCAGTTTTTTCTTACTTAATAGAATGTCTTAAGTCTCTATGCACTTGTTAATTTGTGTGCTTCAGTGTGGTTATGCAATGCCAGACATGTTCTTTCCAGATGATGCAATGCATGTGAATATTTTTGTTAGGTGTTTCAATTGAAATTATTTTTAACATTGCCCTTTTTCCTACTCAGGTTTAAAACCTGTCATAGTTTGCCATCCGCTGATGTTGGAATTGTTCAAAGATTCAGAAGATGCTCTTAGTTACGATACTAACAGAAGAGAGACAGCAATGAATGACAAGCTGATTCTCTATTGCGACCCTTGACCTTCCTGGTAAGTCGCTCCCCCCCGTTGCAGCTCCGCCGTCACCCCCGCTGTCTCTGCTGCCGCCGGTGATATCGAGGCCCTCCACCACCCACAGGATACCACATGCGCCTTATCCCTGGTGGCCAGTGGTGACCTAAGGTTCGTTTCCGCTTTGCCTGTTGCTTGCGTACCCTGTCTGCCCGCTCCTTCATCTGTGCCCCCCTGCCCCCTGCTCGCCGCTTGCCTCCGTACCCCCTTCTGATTCTGTACCCCTCGCCAGTGGGCCCCCTTATATTCTGTACCACTGACTTCTGTGCCCCTCTGATTTTGTGCTTCTCGTACTTCTGTGCCACTCTGATTTTGTGCTTTTTTCGTATTCTGTGCCCCTCTGATATTGTGCTTTTTTTGTATTCTATGCCCCCTCCTCGAGTCCGTGCCCCGCGCCGGTCTCCTTTCCCCCGTCCTGCCGCTGGCTCCCCTGCGGCCCCGCCCCCTCCGCACCCATTCGCTCTACCCGTCCCTTGCCTCCCGCCTCCCAGCTGCTCCTCCCTCCTCACCTCCCCATATATGGCGGCCGCCGTCACCCCCGCTGTCTCTACTGCCGCCGGTGATATTGAGGCCCTCCACCACCCGCAGGCTCCCACCTGCACCTCATCTCTGGTGGCCAGTGGTGGCCTAAGGTTCGTTTCCGCTGTGCCTGTTGCTTGCGTTGCCTGTCTGCCCTCTCCTTCTTCTGTGCCCCCCTGCCCCCGCTCGCCGCTTGCCTCCGTGCCCCCTTCTGATTCCGTACCCCTCGCCAGTGTGCCCCCTTATATTCTGTACCACTGACTTCTGTGCCCCTCTGATTTTGTGCTTCTCGTACTTCTGTGCCCCCCTGACTTTGTGCTTTTTTTGTATTCTGTTCCCCTCCTCGAGTCCGTGCTCCGTGCCGGTCTCCTTTCCCCCGTCCCCGCCGCTGCCTCCCCTAAGGCAACCCGTGGCTACTGCTGCAGCCACGTGGACCGCCGCCTCTGCTACGACGCCAACACCCTCGTCGCTCTCAACCCAGGAAGGACCAACACCTGCTGCAAGGCCGCCCCGAGGCGCACCCACGGCCCCTTCACCTGCCGGAACTGCAGCTTCTCCTGCCGCGTAAGCGCCAAGACGCCTGACACAACGGAACCCAACCAGCTTAGATGCATCCTGATCAACACCTGCTCCGCACACAAACACGCCGTCGAACTCTGGGACCTACTCGACACCACATCACCGGACGTCGCCTTCCTGACCGAGACCTGGATGAACGAAACCTCCTCGCCAGACATCGCCATAGCCATCCCAGACGGGTACAAGATCACCCGCAGAGACCGCACCAACAGGGCCGGAGGAGGAATCGCCATCGTCAGCAAAAACACCATCAGGGTCTCAACAAACACCAACGACACCCTCAGCACCGCCGAACACATGCACTTCCAGATCCAAACGGACCCCAAGACCACCCTAAGAGGCACCCTCGTCTACAGACCGCCAGGACCCCGAGGTCAATTCTGCGACTCTATCGCCGACCTCATCAGCACGCACGCGCTGACCTCCACCGACTACATCCTCCTCGGAGACCTTTACTATCACCTGGAGAACAACAACGACAACAACTCCTCCACCCTGATCGACAACCTCGCCAACATCGGACTGAAACAGCTCGTCACGACGCCGACTCACATCGCCGGCCACACGCTAGCCACGCCTCCGAACTCACCTGGACAGACCACCACTGCATCCACTTCTCCTTCTGAAAACCCCTCACACACCACTGCATACTACAGACCCCCCGCCACTGCTGGGGCAAAGTCACCCAAGAACAACTACAGACAAGCCTCGCACTCAACCCTCCGACTAACCCCACCAATGCCGATGAGGGTGCACTCACCCTCGAACTCTGGATGAACGACCGTGCCAACACCGTAGCCCCGCTGAAAAATCCCACCAACAGAGACACTAGCAGAAGAGTCAGCTGGTTCACCCCGGAACTCCTCGACTCAAAACACACCTGCCGGAAACTGGAAAACATATGGCACAGCGACAAGACGCCAGACAGCTGCGTTGCCCACAAAGACGCCATCCGCAACCACCATCACCTCATCAGGACCGCCAAAAGGACCTCCTTCACAGACCGCCTTGACAACATTGCACACAACAGCAAGGAGCTGTTCACCATCGTGAAGGAACTCTCCAACCCCAGCTCCAACGCCAATGACATCCCACCATCGCAAGCCCTGTGCGACTCCCTCGCCACCTTCTTCCACCGGAAAATCACCGACATCCAAGACAGTTTCAGACCCCGGACGACCCCTGCAGACCTCACCACACCAAACCCACTGCACCCCACCCCACCGCCCACGACACCCTGACAACCTGGGCCAACGTGAGCACACAATCAAGACCATGGGAACAATCCACTCTGGATCCCCGTACGACCCTCTCCCGCACCACATCTTCAACAAAGCCAGCAACTCCATCGCACCCCACCTGCACAAAATCATCAACCTCTCCTTCAAGACCGCCACCTTCCCTGAGAACTGGAAGCACGCAGAGATCAACGCCCTACCGAAGAAACCCAAGGCGGATCCGAGCGACCTCAAGAACTTCCGACCCATCTCCCTGCTTCCATTCCCAGCAAAGGTCATCGAGAAGATAGTTAACACCCAGATCACCCGTCACCTCGAAGACAACAACATCCGGGACCGGTCCCAATCAGGATTCCGCAGTAACCACAGCACCGAGACCACCCTTAACACCGCCACAGACGACATCAGGATCCTGCTAGACAACGGCGAGACGGTGGCCCTCATCCTCCTGGACCTCTCCGCCACCTTCGACACCGTCTGCCACCTCACACTACGCACGCGCCTCCACGATGCAGGGATCCGAGACAAGGCCCTGGACTGGACCACCTCCTTCCTCTCCGGCAGAACTCAGAGAGACCGCCTCCCCCCGTTCTGATCCGATGCCTCCGAGATCATCTGCGGTGTCCCTCAAGGATCTTCCCTCAGCCCGACACTGTTCAACGTCTACATGGCACCCCTAGCACGCATCGCCCGACAGCACGACCTCAACATAATCTCCTACGCCGACGACACTCAGCTGATCCTCTCCCTCACCAAGGACCCCCTCACTGCCAACCTCCACCAGGGAATGAAGGCCGTCGCAGACTGGATGGAGGATAGCCGCCTCAAACTGAACACAGACAAGACGGAGATCCTCATCCTCGGATCCAACCCCTCCACATGGGATGACTCTTGGTGGCCCACATCACTGGGGTCCCCCCCGGCCCCCACAGACCACGCACGCAACCTGGGAGTCATCCTCGACTCAAAACTCTCCATGACCAAACAAGTCAACACAGTCTCCTCCACCTGCTTCAACACCCTCCGCATGCTCCGCAAGATCTACAGATGGATCCCGACAAACACAAGGAAAACAGTCACCCAGGCTCTAGTCAGCAGCAGACTCAACTACAGAAACGCCCTCCACGCTGGAGCCTCGTCCAAGCTCATCAACAGACTGCAGAGAATCCAGAACGCCTCTGCACGCCTGATCCTCGACGTCACGCGCTGCGACCACATCACCCCCCACCTAAGGAACCTAAGGAACCTGCACTGGCTCCCCGTCGACAGGAGAATCTCCTTCAAGCTCCTGATCCATGCACACAAGGCACTCCACAAGACCGGACCAGCCTATCTCAACAATCTGCTCTCCTTCTATGTACCAAACAGGAAACTCTGCTCCGCTGACCACACCCTGGCCACGGTCCCGCGCATCTGGAGAACAACTTCCGGAGGCAGATCCTTCTCCCATCACGCCGCCAGGACCTGGAACAACCTCCCCCTCTACCTGCGACAAACCGAAGACCTGCTGACCTTCAGGAGACAACTCAAGACCTGGCTCTTCGACCAATAGCAGCAGCACCCCCCCCTCCCCAGTGCCTTGAAACCCTCATGGGTATGTAGTGCGCTTTACAAATTAATTGATTGATTGATTGATTGATTACCTATAAAGGCAGGGAAAAATGTAAAAACTATGCAAGAAAATGTTGTTGAGATTGTAATGTGCTCATAAGAACTGGTAATCTCCACTTCCCTCAAGAACAACCCGTTCCCTGTTAAAGCACAGCAATACTTCTACACAGCTCATCAGTGCTCCTCGACAGGCTCCACCTCCACGATGCTGCTGCTCTACGGCTTCCTGCACATGTGAATCCACCCCGAGCTGTGAGGGCGAAACATAGGCAAGAAGCGCATAAGGAAGTACTCCCATAGTAGAAATGAAGTCTGGGGAAATTAGGCTAGGAAAACACATGGTTGTCTTGTGACTTAAACGATAATGGACAGATGTGAGTTAAAGGTAAGAAATGTAATTTGATATCCTGAGTACATGGTGGAAATCGGAGTTTCATGATGAAAAATTTTGCCACATTTCCTGGTTCTATGCTTTCGGCAAACTTTGTGGAATTCTCATAGGAATCTAAAGTAATCCATGGAATTCAGGATACTTCCTACAAATAATTAATTGACTTTGCCCAGTCCCACACAAGACCAAGCCAGTCTTTGCAAAGGAAAACGGATGAAAATTTACCAAAGACACCTTTTGAAATAAGAAATGTTTTGAAGTAGTCTTCTAACTGTATGTTCCAAATAAAACACTGCAATTAATTTTCAGCTTTTTCAGTGGAAATAATAAAGCATTATCAAAGCAGTGACAGACTCTTCTAATAAACCTACCCAGTTGCAAAGTTGAAAATATTCTCTGTTAGATGAAAAATAATTGATACTTTTCGGTTTGCTGTAAAATCTTCCAAACCACCCTTTCTTACTCAGCTGATCCTCTCCCATCCGACCTGGCCAAACCTAGCAAATGACTGGCCCCACTATGTCCCCACTATGGAAGATGATTATAGCTATGGAAGTTGATTATAACCGCATCCTTAAATCAAGGCTCATTCCTGCATGATTAAAAATGGATCATATTAAACCAGCTCGAAAGAAACCCCAATGTGGGTATGAATATCATTGAAATTTGCTGCCCGGTCACTCTTCTTTCCTTCTTGATAAAATGTCTAGACAGCTAAGTGGGCACAAAACTACAGGGCTACATTCAAAGAAATTACCTCCTGGGGATGGTCATCAGCTTGGTTTTTCCTCGAGTTCTAGTATTGAAACAGCTATGCTCAAACTAATGTCTGACACCTATGTATAATTCATGGAGAGACACCTTCCTCCTGATCCTTTGTGAACTATCTCTGAAATTTGACACGGTAGACTATGGCAAGTTACTAGTAACCCTGTGCAGTCACTTGAGCATTGGAGGCACTGTAACCGTAGCTTCAAGTCTCATCTATCAAAGAGAATGCAACAATATAAGATTAGAAACACCCATATGTCACCAATATTAGCATTCTCATTTGCTTTCATCCTCTTATTACGGACACATGGTCAAAAACTGAATATTTCCTGTAGGATCAGTTGGACTTTCCCACAAAGTATCACTAAGTCAAAACCCTGTTTTACCATCCTTGGGTCCATCCTTGGGTCAAAGTTCAATAAGGGTATCCACATTAAAACAAGCCAAAAGGGATCCATCACTAATTTTGACTCCTGCATTCTATCAAGCTCGTCTCCCTACACAAGACGTCATACTGATGATACATCTCTTGGTCATCTCCTGCTTGTACTATGGGTGTGCTCTACTAACAGGATTTAGTTAAGCTCAGGTAACAGCACTAAATGAAGCCTGCATACAACTGCATGTCTCACTCTGACATACTCAGACCCAAACAATCAATCCGTGCAAATGCTACTTCGGAGCTAGGACCTCAACAACACCTATGCAAAATCTTCCAATTAAGTAAATGGAATTGCAGATTTGGTTCAATGCCCCAGCAAGGATCACTCACGTTTCAAGCCAACAGTAGAAAATCTGCACAGCATCATACAAAATAGTTTGCTTTCTTCGTGGGTGTTTAAACAAGCTGGTAATCTTTGCGATCATTTACTGGACTGTAAAGGGCTAAGCAACATTTTAATGGGCTATGACTCGGTGTATCAGCTCTCTGCAGAAAGGTGCACAGTACAGTTCAGACTGCTAACTGATGGGTAAGAGGTAACCATAGTGCTAAAAAACGTGATACAGTGGATTCCTGTGGATAAGATAAAGAGGTACGTATCTGCCGAATGTTTAGGGATAACTGGGCTTTGTAGATGAGATTTAGGGGCTTATTATGAATCTTTCTTGCAGTGGCAGCCCGAGCACTGCTGTCTGACTGCTGTATTCCGAGTGCATTGGTCGGACTGCAACCAGCCCCCTACAACACTGCTGGCACCGCCAGGATCCTGGATCCTGCAGTGCCAGTGGTGTGTAAAGTGGGGGGAATGGAGGGAGTACCAAAAGCTGTCCATATTATGAGTTGTTCACCCGCAAGCCTTTTCATGGTGGTGATCCCATCCTGAAAAGTTGGCAGAAAGGCAAGGAGGAGGCCCCAACAATGTCCCCGGTCAAATCTGCCCATCAGGGTGAGTGCAGGCGGCACATGATGTGCCCACTCACAAGGGCATTGCTGTGCATGTACTCTGTGGCATGCATGACATGGTGCATGCCACACCGTGCACGGATGAGCAGTTAGGGCTGTCACGGTGGGGGTTTGCGGCTTAGGTTCTCCTATGAGTCTAATATATTGATGCCGTGACACCGCCGCCACACCGCCTGCCTGCCCAGGATTCTACTTGTAAACCAGCAGGGGGTATTGACACAGGCTTGGTGGGCTTCCCGGGGTCGCCATGTTGGTAGTCATGTAGGAGGACCACCAAACTCGTAATAAGTCCCTTAGCGATTAAAGCATCTGCAGTAATAAAGGGGCATATTTATCAATCTTTTAAGCAGTGCAACACAACGAGCCACCTTGCTGCGCTGCGCTGCATGAGAGGGCAGGAATGCACTGTATTTAATATTATATGGGCATTCCTGGCCTTTCCTAGCGCTGGCACACTTTTGGCTGCCTAACGCCAACGGAGGCACCTTTGCTTCATGTGCAAGGGTGCCTGCATTGTAGGATGGATTGTTTTTGTGCAGGAAGAGACTATGATAAATATGAGCCAAGAGTGCAGTTTGATTAACTTGTGTCTCCGAGCCCTGTGAAAGGTAAATCTTGCTTTATTTAGGACTGGCATTAACCAAAAACGTCTGATTTTACTAACATTACATGTATACCACATTGGAGCATACAATTCCTGAATAAAAGCATGTCTATAAACGGAAACTGACTTTTCCTTCTTCGGCCTTGTTTTTCTAGATAAACAGTTACCATCAGAAATGAGATATTTATGGCAACATTTTCATTTTTTTTTAACCTTTTGATAATTATATGAAAAATGTTCTCTCTGCATGTTTCTACACCTTCTAAGCGAAAGCGTATTTTTAATGTGACTTGAATTAAACTGATTCTAATATCTTTTTGCAACAAATATCTAGCTAACTTTTTGTGTGTTTAATTTTTTTACTAGTGATTCTGCTTTTATTTCTCATGTCTGTATAAATTCCATCTCTTTCATGTGAAAGAGCGACATTGCAAGGATCTAACAGTTTTTAGGAATGGTTCTGTATGATCATGTCTTATGACTGCATTCTGTCGAATCACAAGAAGCACATACGCACTCAGTCTTATGTAGTACTTAGGGTGAGGAGCTACTATTGCAATGTGTGATTTTTAGACCAAAGTATATTTTAGCTTTCAGTCAATGTTTATTTTAGATTGATAAAGGTCCAGCAACATCATTAACAATAACGTTTTGCAAAAATCATGATTTTTTTTTTTTGACAAATCTAAAATGATGGTGACCAAAGCCAGGCCTACTGGCTTTCCCAATGCTTACTTTAGTATGTAGCTGAGCGTCTAGGCTGTAATTAATATTGCTTTATAAATGTTAAAATCATAATTTGCTTGCCTGCAAACAATTTCAAATGTATTTTTATATGTTTTACATAGCCATGCTTACAGTAGCTATCCCTGCAAATCAGAACGCTGTGGCACTTTTGAGAAACCTGATGGATATTATAGAGGAGGTGGCATTCTTTTATGAAGGATTATATAGCGCTGAAACCATTGACACACAAGGGGTACAGTACAAATTCATGAAGATCCTTGAACTTCCATCACCGATACCTGAAGTGTGATCTTTTCAGGACCGGAGAGGGATAACAGTGGACGAAATACAAGAGACAATACAAAAACTAGCCACATATAGGTCCACTGGGGAAGATGGATTCCCTGAGGAATTCTATCAATCTGGGCTGGAATTGATGGCACCAGTGCTGTATGTCGATTACCAATAAAGTGATCATTATAATAATCTATAAGGCAGAAAAGTACTCCCTCAAATGTCGTAGTTACCACCAAATTTGATTGATCGATTCGGATATTAAAATCTCGGCCACAGTTACAGCATCCAGGCTATAGATAATAATATCTCTTGATTAGTGATACCCTGGCAGGTTTCATCCTAGGACCTCGAGGAACCACATTTAGACAGCAGTGCATATATTATGGGTGAATGGAGACTCAACTTCAGAGGCACTAGCCTTATCACTTTACTCTGAAAAGGAGTTTGATCATATAGAATGAGGCTATTTATTTCACATCCAATAGAGAACAGGCCTGGAAGAAGATTGCATCTCCAAAGTGTAATGATGTGTAATAATCCAGTTGCTAAAGTCAATTGTGGAGGTTTAACCTCTAGTAAATGTAATATAAACTGTGGTACACACTAGGGGTGGGCGGCATTTGCGTAGTCGCGCTACGCATAGCTCTGCGAAATGGTAAAAAATCTCCGCGAGCACGCAGAAATTCCGCGAACACGCAGAATTGCTTGTTCGCGATGCTTTTTTTCCTGTTCGCGAACGCTGTTTGCGTGCTCGGGGGAAATATCTCGTGAACACGCATTTTGATAACACGAACAAGCAAAAAATTCCGCGAAGTCGCGGAACGCAGAATTTTGGGCAATTCCACGTGCTCCACGGAATGCAAAATTACCCAAATTCCGCAAATTCCGTAAGTGGAATGGAATTTACTGCCCAGGCCTAGTACACACAAGGGCTGACCATTCTCTCAATTGCATTTTCTTATTGCCCTGAAATGGCTGTCTTACAGGGACTTAATCATCAAGTGAAACAGAATCATTCCTTTATGTAGATTATATCTTGCTGACTTTAACCTGCACAGACACTTCAATACCTTCTCTTATGTCCTTAATTCAAGACTTTTCCTGATTCTCTGATTATAAAATAATCTGGAACAAGACTGACGCCTTACCAATATCCCAGATGACTCCCAAAGCCAGCCTGCGTGGTTATAATATGAACAAGAAGCTGAAACGAGTTAAATACTTGAGACTCTTGCTCACTCCTGGATAGGAAATTATGGTGTCAACACCCTGGAACCCCTCAAATGCAAAGCACATAATGACATGCCCCTTTTAGGGCAATTGAATTTATCCTTACAGGCGAAATTACAGAATATGGCTGTGGCACCAAGCAGCAATTATATTTTGGATATTATCTCTCACGTGGTTGAGAGGACCAGTTAGAACATTATATATTAGGACATAAAATCAGTTGTTTGGGAGGACAAGAAAGCAAGGCTAAAAACGACTAGGCTGCATGCACATACAGAGTTGTGGGGCTGTAGACGTCCGTAAGAAGCTATTATATTGCACATCACCTGTCACAATTAATTAATTTCCTCCCACATCATGACCATCCCATGCCCTGGGTGCGATGGGAAAGGGCTGTGCTAGAATCTGTCCCTGGGATGGATCTACTGTATACATTTAAAAATGTGCCCACCAAAAATATCTACTATGCTTATTAACTCGTCCCACTCTCACACGTTATTAGGTGTCAACCCAAGACTGCACTCTGACACTACTTTTTGAAATGATGCTAACACTCATTGGGGGCTCTGAGGTACACTAGAAAGATTGATTGGATAAGGAAATTGTTAGAAATGGGGTTTCTGGTTGGCTAGGGTATGCACCTAAGCCAGGCAGAACCCACCACTCCAGTCAGGGTAAGGGAGTTATACACCCAAGATAACCCCTGCTCACCCCCTTGGTAGCTTGGCAGACCAGTCAGCCTATTCCAGAGGCAATGTTTAAAGTGTTTGCACAATACACACAAGAGACACACTAAATACACCACAAAAGAGACTCCACACCAGGCTATATAAAAATATCTCTTATTCTGTATATCAACACATAGACTACAATTATATAAACCATAAATCACTTTGCCAACTAGGCAATTGTTATAACACCACAGTTAGTGACAGAAAGTAAAGGCTTATATGCTGCACACACCACATCATAGAAGATATCCTATCCCCTCAGTGTACATATTATGCAAGTACTTGAATAAGACACATTAGCCTGTCACTGCAAGGCTTAAAATGCCATACATTAGAACACAACATCAAGGCATAAATATGGAGCAGCTTGGTAATGACTAGAAACACAGGAATCACTGTACAAGGTAGGGCCTAGCACTCCTGGGCTCCTATTACTTATTATATGGTAATGGGCACAACACATAGGTTGCAGGGACCCCTGCAAACCTACCACAGAAAATCTGGTAGTTTTACCATGACCTTGCAGACTCTGGTGGTCTCTGCCGAGTTCTCACCACGAGAGTCTCCAACACGGTCCATCGAGTCACTCAGGTAGGTGCCCAGAAAGTCGGGGCTCTCACACCGCACAAGATCCGCATTGAGACCTCATGGGGTCATTCAGCTTAATCACTGAGAAAGGCAGCTGCCCGTGATTCCACGGAGCAGCTGCTGATCAAGGCCATCATCTACAACACTGGGCCGTTTGGCAGAATCCTAAACTCACTCCAGCAAATGTCGTTCTACAGATGCAAGGGGGGTATGGTTCCCTACATGGCTTCTTGAACCACCGATCAACCCTGCCGACACAGACCTGCCAGCGAAGGAGCGCAGGAAGGTGGCAGGACTTCCCCAGGGCCTGAATAGCTCTCTGCACTTTTCTACAGGGGACGGTCTCCCCCAGCAGGCACTGGGTGAGGTTAGAGCAGACCATCATCCCTGGGGACCTGCTCGCTCTCTACGACCACAGTAGGCAGCACAGGAGAGAATTTTTCCCAGTGAGGAGACTTCCCCTAAGCACTGTGTATTGCGGCCATCTCACTGGGGGTCTCACTGGGGGTATGAAAGCAACACAGGGCTGGCGGCTACAAGGACAGCAATGACACAGTCTGCCATGAATAATGCTGGTGCCCAGCATGACATCAGTGGAGTTCCTCACCACTCCTTGAGGTTTTCTTTCATGGCTGCTGTGGGCTGGGCCTGTAGTCAAGGGGGAAGCCAAGGATCACCACGGGGGCCATGTTCCCAGCCTTCTCTTGGTATTGCAGTGTCTCTGTGGCCCACATTGCTTCCACCAGCATTTCAGCACAATATCTGGTTAGGGTTGAGGGGCAGTCTCCAGTGAACAACACGTTTTAGATTATCGTGTTCCTTCATGAGGATAAAGCACTCTCCACATGATTAATTTGGAAAAAGGTATAAGGACTGTTGGACCCGGCCCTTCTGGCAAGTTCACCCCAGAACTTTTTGCTTTTTATTGGTAACTTGGTGTAGTGATTTTTGGTTTCTGCGCACTTTACCGCTGTGTCCCAGGGTAAAGTGCATGCGTGTAGTGAGGTTGGCCTGCCCTCCCATAGGAATGCATAGGGGAATGTATGTGTCCTGGTAGTTCCTGATGCGTGGGGTGTGCAGGCCCGAGCTTGGTATGTGCGGACTCGTGTGATTGAATGCTGCGCGATGATGTGTGCGGCGTGCATGTACCTAGTGTGGAAGTGCCACTTCTAGAAGAGGGCACTTCGGTGTACAGTATGAAATGTGTGGCTTGTCTGGCGATTGGCTGGTGGAGGTCATGTGACGGGCTAGGAATTCCCCAGAGTCAGGAGGAGTCACCCAGTGGTGAATAGGGAGCTTAGCATACTGATGGCTGGGGAGGAGTACACCTGGGTCCTGAATAGGACAGGGCTTTCCCCACACAATGCTGGCTCCGGCCCCTGTGGTGTGTCTGATGACCCTGGCCTGTCCAGTGAATAGGGAGAGGGGCTGAGCAAAACAAAGTACTCAGGAACCTGTTGTAACTGGTTCGCCCCTTCCCTGCACCTTCAGACAAAGGGTTTTGACTGTATAAAAATGGGGCTGTGTCCCCACAGAAACTGTTCTCTTCCAGGATCAACTTGAGGGGGGCCTGCTGCTGCTGGGCGCCAGGAGAGACCGCCACTGGGGACTGCCTCCCTGCTGGAGGGCCCTGTGAGCTGGCTTTGGGCCCAGTCTTTGCCCCCCTGCTCTTGGAAGACTTTATTGCAGGACTCTTTTTGTTTATAGCGCTGGGAGCGCTGTTTGACTTTATAGCGCTGTGAGCGCTCTGATTCTGATAGCGGGTGCCCACCCCGCGATTCTGCCGGTGTCTGCCAAGTTCGGCGGCTGCCCACCCCGCCGTTGTGCTCGTTTCCGAGGGAGCCTACCCCTCTCATTGCCGAGGAAATCACCGCCGCGGCCGGGCTTCAGCCGGAAGTCAGGCCGGCAGAGGGCGGGCCTCCGGGACAACCGGAACTGAGAACAGGAGGACGGGAGCCTACCCCGCCTCCTACCGAGCGTCGCGGCTACTCAGAGCCCCGGAGCAGGCAGGAGCCTACCCTGCGCCCCGGGGCGCTCTGCCCAGGAGAGGAGGGCGGCAGGAGTGGATGCGGAGGGGGCGCGAGGCACATTGTCAGTGCCTGCCCCTCCGCGTGGAGAAGAAGCCTCGGAGTCCCCGGAGACCGGAGACGACGCGGGAGTCCCCTGAAGGCAGACCGGTAAGTGCAAAGGGCTGGGGGACTCCGCGCACGCATTGAGGGGGCATTGTCTGGTGCTCAGAGCCCCGAGGCTCCAACGTGGGGGACATTGTAGTTTCTGAGCGCGTGGCGCTCCAACGACAGGGCAAGATTTGCAAGAGCCCATCGAGGCTCCACCTTAAGGGGGCACCAGTTGTTTCGTGACGGGGCGGCCCCAGATGGCAGCGGGTCGCTCCCCCCTTGCCCCACAGTAACGTTTAGGGCCACGAAGGCTCTAGGGGGCATTTTAATTGTTTTAGGGCCCAGGGAGGCTCCACGGGAGTGACAGAGTAGTTTTAAAGGGCACAGTGGTGCCCACGCTCATTCCTACAGCTGCCCAGCACTTAGTGGGCAGCTGCAACGTTTAGGTTGGGATCCTTACGCTTTTGGCTTGCGCAGCAGGCACAGCTTGACTGGGACAGAGCGTCCTAGCCTGGACAAGGCCAGTTGGCCTAGGGACTGCCACAGGTGGTGGCATATGAGTTCTTGCGCAATTGTTCCTTTCCTGCACCTCTGAATGTGTGTTTATGCATCATGTGCCTTGCTTTACACCGCTGAATGTATTTTTATGCATCATGTGTTTTCCTAACCTGCACCTCTGAATGTATTTTGATGCGTCATGTGCCTGGCTTTACACCGCTGAATGTATTTTTATGCATCAATTGTTTTCCTAACCTGCACCTTTGAATGTATTTTGATGCGTCATGTGCCTTGTTTTACACCGCTGAATGTATTGTATGCATCATGTGTTTTCCTTCCCTACACCTCTGAATGTTTTAGGCATCATGTGTAACGTGCTATTACCCCTACAGGTATCGTGATACTTAGGTGGTTGTTTGTTTTCTCTTAGTACAGGTGGTGCTAGTGAGGTCCTAGTTCCCTGCGTGACATTCTCCTAAGGTGGTTAGGGTTGCGTAGGTGGTACTTACCTGATACCAGTAAGTACTGGTGGTGTGCTATATATGTTTTTGTACTACAATTTTATTCCTATGTTCTAAGTGTTATTTCTAAAAAGTGCTAATTCCTGACAGTGGTCCATGTGGCCCTGTCCCCTGTACATATAATCCCTTGTAAATTCTGCCCGTGCCTGTTGGCACATTGTAAAGTGTGTGTTTTTATCTAATGTGTTTTGTATAATACAAAGGCTATTTTTATAGAATACCTTGTGTGGAGTTTCCTTTGTGGTGGGCCTTGGGTGTTGTTGCTGGGTGCGCGCGCAAACGCTTTACACCTTGCCTCAGAGATAAGCCTGACTGCTCGTGCCAAGCTACCAAGGGGGTGAGCAGGGGTTATCTTTGGCATGTAACTTCCTTGCCCTGACTAGAGTGGTGGTTTCTGCCTGGCTTTGGCGCAAGCCCTAGCCAACCAGAAGTCACCAGTTCTAACAAAGACAGTCTGGTCCTTCTCCTGCTCCAGACAGGCTGACCCATCCCACACACAGGAGGGGGAGCACTCCTCACACAGCTCACACAGTTCTCCTTCCAGTCAGGTTCCTTTTATATCCAGCAAGGATCTGGTGAAGTCTTTTATCTCCCTGAGAGTTCAAACAGGAGGGAAGCACACACAAGCCCTTGGAGACCTTCTCAAGCAGGATACAAAGCAGGGCAACAAGAGTCAGTCATTTTCCTCTGCCCACAGATAGAAGCAGCAACTGCAGGGCAACACACCCTTCACACACAGAAAGGGTTGCAATTCTCACACAGCTCTTCAGATCTTCTTCTTGTCAGGGTCCTCTTGTTTCCAGAATTATTCTAAAGTCCTGGGGTTTAAGGGCTCATACTTATACCCCATGTTCTCATTGTAGTCTTTTTCTCAGAGTCTCTGAGCGCAGTACACACCAGTTATGTCTCTCCCTGGTCCAGCTTGACCACAGGGGGTGGAGGCAACATTGTGCAAAGGAGACTCAGCCTATTCAGATGAGAGTGAAAGCTCCTCCCACCACTCTAAATGCAGATAGGTCTATTCAGCCTGGCTCTGAGTCACCCAGGAAAGCTAGGACACACCTCAACCCCCCTTGTGACTGTCTAGAGTAAATGTATATTCCCAGATCCTGTCACTTCAAAACCAGACAGTGAATACACAAACAGGCAGAGGCAAACAGAATGGTAAATCAAGAAAATGCCCACTTTCTAAAAGTGGCATTTTCAAACACACAATTTAAAAACCACCTTCACTAAACAGTGTGCTATTAAATTCTGAGTTCAGAGAGCCTAAACTCCAGTTCTCTATCTTTTCCCAATAGAAAGTTACACATTTATATGTTACAAGGCACCTCCCATGTTAACCTGTGGGACAGACAGCCTTTGAATAGTGAAAAACAAAATTGGCTGTATTTACCTATCAGGACATGAAAAACACACCAGCACATACTCTACCTTTCACATACACTGCACACTGACCACAGCTGTACCTTGGGCCCACCTTAGGGGTGCCTTACATGTAAAAAAGGGAAGGGTTGGGTCTGGCAAGTGGGGGCACTTGTCAAGTTGACATAGCAGTTTAAAACTGTGCACACAGAGGGCCATACTCTCAAGGAGCTATCGCCGAGTTAACGGCACTTTATCTCAGCCAAAGTCGCAATAAACTTATCACCCCATTCACAAGCTGGTGCTAACAGCCCATAACACTAGTTTAACCGTGATAGCAGTCACAAAAAACATTGCCACAGATGACCCCGGCAACTATCGCTAATGAGATGCAGAGTAGGCGTTCCCGAGCAAAAAGCAGTGACAACACCACTCCACAAAATTCTCAACGACCAGACAGATCTGCGAAAAGACCACAAAACATGCGATAAGGCGCGTTAGGGGCAGGAAATTAACACCTGCTCTGACCTGGTGCAAAGTCGGATGGCAGCCTGGACCGCAAAAGGGAGACCAGCCCACAGCCACACCTGAAGAACAACAGATGCCATGGAGCCACTGAACATGCGGGCCGGACACACAAGAGGGCCACAACATCTACCGCCAACACCCCCATGACCACCCCCACCCCCCCAGACACCCGCCGCCCCCCCTGTCCAACACTGAGGCAGCGCAGACAAAGACAGCGAGACTCCAAAAATGCATCAACCTCACAGACCCAACAACAGAGAATGTGATTGCCCACTACATGCTCAAAAGGACAGCCCTCCTTCTCATCTTGACCACCATTGCCCACAGTCTGATGGTACCAACACAGCGGACAGCCAACATCCCACCTCAGACAAAGCTGATGGCCGTGCTGCACCTGTTGGCCTCTGGTACCCTCCAACCAACATCCGCCTGAGATGGAGGAGTCACACAGCCAGGCCAATCCAAGTCCCTCACAACGGCCATGGATGACACCATCAGCTTGGTATCCCACTATCTATACTTCCCACACACTGCACAGGAACAGCCAGAGAAAAAGCAAGGCGTGTACGCCACAGCTGGCTTCCTGCACGTGTCAGGGGGCAAATGACTGCACACATGTCCTACTAGTGGCCCCTGGCAACACTGCACACAAGAAGCACAACAGAAAGTGCACGTATCCCACCAAGGTGTAGGCAATAGTGGACCGCCGGAGAATCCCTGCCAATGCCGCCTCAAACAACCCAGGCAGTGTGCATGATTCCCACACCTTCCGACAGTCCATCATCAACCTGCGCTACCAGGCTAGCACCTACGGAATCGCACTGCCCATTTCCCAATACCAAATGCACACACCTCAACTCCACAATCATGCAACACATGACACAGGAAATGCACACATCACAAGCTCATGTACAACATGCACACCAACCAGACACAACAGCACAACTCACTGTGGGAACCTGGGCCAGCCATGTACATTAGCCATCAACGGCATGGCTCCTCAGCCACACAATAGCAGAATGTCGGAAGAGGTGGGGACCAGGCATGTGCGAAGAAGGCATGTGACCGATGAATGAGACTGTACACTACGCCAAGTGTGGCAGTGATGTGCTGGCCATACTGTAGTATGCGACCACGCACATATCCATGCTGACACACACAGCTGGTGTTTGGAGTGTAGTGGACAGTGGACACACGATGTCACCCCAACCGGTGGGGACTATCACGGAAATGTAGCTTGTTACGTCCCCCGTAACCGGGAGCTGAGTGGGCTGGCCCGGTGTACGCCAGGCCAGCGTAGGGGTGTCAATGAAAGGCACGTAACTCTGGGCGTGGTCCACTTCCTGAATGTCCAACATGTCTGCCAGGGTGGTGCCTCTCACCCCACCATGAGGCCGACGCCGTGAGCGGTGTTGCCAGCGATTCTGTGCACCCCGGGTCGCAGGTCCCCGTACCAGTCCTGCCAGGCCCTGTGTACCCAGGCCTCAATGCCCACCTGCTGACACCGGCGTGAGTTAAAGAGGGCCCACCACATGCCGGTGCAAGCTCCAAGCCAGAGGCCCACGAACTTGGCAGAGTCCTCGAACCATCACATTCTCTGTGACACAGGCCAGCGGAACTCCTTTATCGTTGACGTACTCCACCAGCACACAGCAGACAAGTAGGACACACATTTGGAACTGAGTCTTGATCTTAGATTGTCCGAGTACGCACATTAATGCAGAGTATACTTCACTGTACTCCCTTGGATGTGGTGACACCAAGTATGGGCCTGGCATCCCAACCACATGTGTCTGTATGGCTGAGTGTATGTCACTATACACCCTTCGATGTGGTGCCACCAGAACTTAGTGGTACATCACATCTGCAAGATTCAGTGGGCCCACGTGAACTACTGCTCTCTGCCTATGCTGCGGGCGAGTAGGTCACACTATTCGAATTCAGTTTTGGATCATTAATGGTGCCACTGAGTCTGTTCCCCGAGACCCATGGACACCTTCTGGTTGAACTTTGGTGGCGACTGAGTCTATGAACTTGGGGTTGTGGTCACGATCATGTCGGTGATACTGACCTTGTGGCTAAAATTATGCTGTGGCATTCCACTCCTCCCTTTGCTGCTTCCGGACAGCTTCCACCCTCTGCATCATGCCCAGGAGGACACCTTCCACAGTCCCCCGCAACCCTCTGCCACATGCACCTCGGACATTGATTAGGACCTGCACAGCTCGCATGGCTCATCTGACTGCACCGCAAGTCACCGTCCTGTGGCAGGGTGCCTGTGCCAGCTGCAGTGCATCCGTGCCCACTAACTCTGTGCTGGTCAGGTCCGGGACATGTCTGTGGCCCTGCGTCATCCACTGCCTCCGGCCTCAACTGCAGCCCACCAGTGCTCACACATCAAATCGAGTCCTGACCGGCCCAGATGTCGCATCACCGGAAGAGGCACATGCCACCATCACCAGGGCCAAGTCCAACCGCCAACTGCCAGTGTCGAAACGGTCATACTGGCAGACTGACGGAGCTGCTTGCACCTGTCGTGGATGGTATCTTCTGCCTGATCCCCTGCTCAACACTCCAGGTGCCACTAGCTCTGTGCACCATGAATCATCGCCCATTACTGTTTTGGTTATGTGCTGTGGAGAGCTCATGCAGCAATGTCACCTCAGGCAGTGTGGGAGACCTGGGACGACGATGAGGAGGATGATGCAGGTGTGACACCCCCCACTGCAGCTGCATGTGGAATGTCCAGAAGTGACACAATCCTAGACATTTTCTTCACATGAGTGCGCTCCGCTCTGGGGCCCCAACCTCAGCGCACTGAAACTCAGGGACACTTCTGTTTGTATGTTGGTTGACCTCTGTACTTGCTCCGTCTCCCTCCATGTTGCTCAGCAGTTGACTCTGTTATGCAGGTGTTTTCTGTTTCCAATGCACTGGTGTCCACTGTTCAAGTTGTTGCCAGCACCAAATACTCCGTGTGGGCTGGCTTATACTCACCCCACACTCATCCAGCACAGGAGTCACTGTACATGTGGCCCTGCCAATAAAGGTGCCGGGCGTATGTGCCCGTAGCAAGTTAAACATGATCTATGCGTGTCCCTGTGGTCTTGTTGTATGCATGAGAGCCCTGGGACCTAGGACATTGCATTGTGCTGTGTACAGAGGACGCAGACATGTCATCGCAGGCAGCAGGTTAGAGCTTGGACATGTAGCTTTGTCGTCACCCACTCAATTCGTAAGGGGAGTGGACATGGGCCGTCGTATGCAGAGCCAACATGGGTGTGTGACTGATATGTGCGTGCCCCTGGGTGTGGTTCTGTACTGGGAATGTCCATCTGCATGTGTCTCTATGGCAGTGTGGGTCTCCTTTGTGGGGTATAGGTGGTCCCGGTAGGGTAATAGACACCCACGTATGTGATCTAGTTCGACTTCCATGGGTTCGGACCACACCTGCTCCTGTTCGGCCACCTCCTTTTGGCATTCTGACACCTGGCATTGGGGTGCCATGTGTGGGTCGGTGAAGTGTTGTGAGCCTGCTTCCATGGGTTCAGACCACACCTGCTCCTGTTCGGCCACCTCCTTTTGGCATTCTGACACCTGGCATTGGGGTGCCATGTGTGGGTCGGTGAAGTGTTGTGAGCCTGCCATGCTTGCGGGTGCTTCATGCTGTGTGGTCTGTTGCAGGGGCTGGGTTCTCCTCTAAGTAGCTTGTCTGCCCTGGTTCTGGTAGTGGGTTGCGTGGTATGTCCATGGGCTGTTGTAGTGCGTCGGTGTTGAAGGTGTGGTGGTCGTCTCCGGCTTCACTGATGGGTTGTCCGGTCTGACCTGCTGGAGGTGTTTTTGTCCCTCTGCAATGTGAAGCAGAGATGCATGTTGACATTGTGTTGATATTCATGTTTGCACATTGTTCTTGTAGACATGCACACTGTGTGACAATGTACATTGTGACTCTTTGGGCGGTGCTGGCAATTTGAGTGGGGACAGTGGACATTTGGACTACATGACTGATGTGAGGTTGTACCCGTACATATGCATCTCACAGTTCGCTGCTCTGTCACATGTGATTGGCCTGTTTCTGCGCATGGGTGGACACAGTTGTGTCACGTGTTCTGCAGTGTCGGTGTTGCACTTTGTGCCAAATTGTCATGGGATGCGCTGCGATTGCTATGTGTGTGTGCTGCAGTGTGCCACGGGGATGGGGGAAATGACCCTGGGTAAATGTGGGTGTGCAGTGTGCTACACATGGTTGTGCATGTGTGCTATTGTGCCCATCTCCCCCCATCCCCACATTCCCTGGTCTTTACTCACCCTGTTGATGTTGTGTCAGGTCCTCCCGAGCTGTGTCCACACTCCTGACTCCTTGCACCGTCTCCGCACTGTTGACTGTGGCCTCCATTTCCTCCAGCTCCTCCTGTGGTGCAGGACTCCTACCTTCTGTGGCCATTGCTGCCTTCCTGTTGGCAGCGGCTTTGTGCCTGGTTTAGATTTTCAGGTCATGCCAGCGCCTCTTGGCCTCCTCCATTGTCCTCATCGACACTCTGGCTGCATTCCAGATAGTCTGATTATGGGTCAGTTGCTGGTTGTGTTCTGTCACCTCCGTGACGCTGGTCTTGTTTTCCTGCGAACTGCACCCCATCTTCCTCTCCCTCTTCTTCTTGGCCTTCCCCAAACCTGTTGTTTCTTGCTGGTGGTCTGTGGGGGTTGTGGGGTTCGCGTTGGCCTCTGCGCTCGGTCATGGTGCATCCATGTTGCTAGGCACTTTGGATTGTTTCTGGTGTGTTGTTTTTGTAGCTTTTATAGTGCATTTTCCCGCCAGACGTGTGAGATTTGCAGGCCTGCAGCTGGTTTTCGCAGCTTTTTGTATCACGATTGGCCTCATCGCAGCTTTTTTTGCATTCGTGTTTTGCATTTTTGCGGCGTGGCATTGTTTTTTACCGCCTTGTTGGGAATACCTGGTTAACACGGCGTAAAATTCCCGCAATGGACTGCGATGTTGTAGGTTGCGTTAAGTAACTTTTGCGATGGTTGTTACACGTTCTTGAGAATATGCCCCATACAGTGCAGTGGCAGGTCTGAGACACATTTACCGGGCTACTTATGTGGGTGTCCCAACCAGTATTGCAAGCCCACTAGCAGCATTTGATTTACAGGCCCTTGCACACTCAGAGCACTTTACTGGAGACTTACTAGTAAATCAAATATGCCAATAATGGATAACCAATCAGAATCACAAGCTACACAGAGAACATATGACTTTAGCGCTGATCAGCAGTGGTAAAGTGCCCAGAGTCCTATAGCCAACAAAAACAGGGTCATACAAATAGAAGGCAAAAGGTGGGGGGATAAACCTGCAAAAAGAGCCAGGCCTAACAGGTATACTATATTTAGATGAATTGTTTGTACTAGATGAAATCAAACCTTTCCAACAGTCCAACATAACCAAAATGAGTATAGACTAGGTGACAAATGTCTTTGGCAATTCAGACAACTGTGTCATTGTGGACAACGTATTCACAATTAAGACTACTCATACAAAAATCATCACCTCCTAGAACATATCTAAAAATGTGAGAAAACTACAAGGGAGTAATTTTTGGTCTCTACAACCTGATCATAGCACACACTTGCTCAGGGAAATAAGACAACCGCCGGACAACATTTGGAAAGAATGCTCGTAAGGATGTACAAATCATTGACTAGTATGAACTTCTTACCACACATGATAAATTCAAGACTTGAATTCTTAGATTTTAAAGTTCTACATAATAGACACTCGTCTCAAAAGAGGTTGAAAGGGCAGGTTTAGTCGCTCATGATAATTGCTGGTAATGTGACCAAGGATTCACGGAAATTCGGAGAGAATATACAAAATTCGATGGGGCCTATTCACAAAGGGAAGTTAAACCTGTGAGTAAGGTAAACATGCACATCAACTCTAAAACATTTGAGTAACTTTAGTACTATAACCTACTCACCCTTTCCAATCGTAAAATTTAGGAGGTAGAGTCAGAAACATAGTAATTTATGCCTGTCTAGCTACAAAAAGTAACTTACAACTGCACTGTATGTGGTGAGACATCTACACTTGAGACGGTCCATCCACAGTTGGGGTGGAGACCACCACATCGTAGGGAATAGACTTCTGTATGAAATTGAACAGGAAAATTATATACACCTAAAAGAAATCAGGCATGCCTGACACACATTTCTGTACAGCAACATAATTACTGCCCACACCATAGGATCTGCCTTTTTTCGCTTTGTCTGGAACCTGCAGTCCATCCCGTTAGGCAGAACCATGCAGACCCCCACTAACTTCAAGAGGAAGAAACGTTTTACTGAGGAGGATAGTGGCCTTGCAGTACATTTTGTAGTAAAATTCTGCAAACAACTTCATGGGCTGTATTCATTCACACTCAGTTGAGCCCAAATGGCAGCCTGATGGCAAGAGCTGACAGACTGTCAATGCATTGGGAGAGTAATGTGGGGGTTATTAAAAAGAAGATGCAAGATGAAAGGAGGCAGGTGAAGGAGATGCTCTCCAGGATTCAGCTGGCTGAAGTCATTTCTGGAGAGCCAACTCGGTGTCATCTCCTTCCCACCCCCAAGAAGTCTATCCTCTCCACAAAGCAACCCAATCTGAAATATGGGCATGCCTCTTCCAGACAACACTAATATAGTGCCAGGTAAGATTGTAATATCCCCCACCTTGCCCGATGTCTCTAAAACCAAACATACTAACACAAGATCTTTCCTTCACTCATATCTGCATTGTTAGTTGCTGTTCACACATATATATACCTGTCCTAAACACACTGTAACACAAGCCTAATAAATTCATACATGTTGTGTTAATGTTCATTTTAATATACATTCATAAAGCAACTCATGAGATTGGTCGCTTCAGCTGGGGCAGAATTATTGTAACTGAAGCAAGGACACACAGGGAAGGTCTTGCAATGCAACACACAGGCATGCCCTCATGGCGACATTCTCACTAACACACTGTAAAGAGATTTTTATCACATGTTTTGTTAAATTCTAACACTATATTGTGCTATGTGTTTTGCAATGTCTTTTAATTGTAGTCAAATCAAATCTTCTCATTTATACTGTTCCACTATTATATATTCATATTTTTATTTCAACCTTTTTAATGGCTTTTGTTTTTGTCCCACCCATCACTTGCCAAACAGTAACTTCTGCTCCTAGCAGTGTACCAACACCTGTGTTTTGTGGGTAGGTGGGGCCCGAGAAGAAACACTGCCATTTTGCATGTACGCGTTTCTGAAGTTGCCTTCTTTTTGCACGCGCTGGCTTTTTACACACATTTACCTTCGTGATGGTGCATCCACTTTGCTTACAAATCCACTTCATAAGTACACTATCATGACACCTTGAGCATTCGGTACGGGACCTGAACATACCTTGTGCAAATGCTGTTATTTGGTATTCGTCCATAGGGTGACGGTGCTATCACAGAGACAATCAGCAATGTCAGCTCCGCTGAGGTCTTGACACAGAGGTATGAATGCTGTTGGTATAAGTGCAAGCGCATTTCCATACTTTAATTAGAGGAGCACTTTGCTGCCATTGCGAGGTTATTGCTGTTGTCGGCAATTCAGCACAGTTTATTCCTGTTTACCCTGTGCGAGGAGGGAAGTCCAACCTGTGACCAAGACGGGGACCTACATACCTAAACTTCAGGTGAAGGGGATTTAGATCATCCAGTAGGGGATTCTTGGCAGAACACCTGCCATAGACATCTAGGTTAGGGAATGCATAAGTAGGAGTACACTATGAAGAGCACTTATATTTCAGCCTATATAGACTGCTTTAGAACAATGGTGGAATCGTTCATTCTTTCATTCACTGTCATTATATTGCTAATCACATTTGTCTGCTTCTGTTTATTAATCATTGCAGTGCATATATTTTATACAATCATGATGGTTTAATAAATATTGAAAACACTCCTGTGCGTAATTCTTGTATATCTCTCTGAGAGAGTGTGAGTGACTGAGCGAAAGGGTTCTTGATCTATTACCACAATTCCTTTGGGCTCAAAGTTGTCATGTTCAGAGGTTGCCTACACCATTTGTTAACGTCCTAGGTTTAGGGGTACTTATGGGTGCACTGTGAGCTAGCATGACTATAAGCCAACATATCCTGAGTGGGTGCATGGAATCAGTCTGGCACTATGCCAACATTATGTTGGCCAACAAACAGCAGGTCTTACTGAAAAGTGGAAACTGTGCCACATGCCGTCCCAAACATGGTAGATTGGGTTCTTATTTAATGGAGACTGAGTAGTTCTCTCTGGTATACTTAGGGACCGCTACACACCGCCTAACTGGAGATGTCCGGGGTGGCAGGGACATTCTCGTCAGTTGTGTAGGCAACTCCTATGCACTGGTTGCAGGTTTAAACTTAAACACTTCAAATGAGTAATTCCCATTGTATTACCCTCTCTGTAATTCATTATGTCAGGAGACGACGACACTGACACACTTAACATTGCTAATACTACGACATAAGCTCACACTTGCGGGTGGAGATGTTACTTTCATGGTTGAGGTTCACGAAGCATGTAGGACAGAGGTGTTCTATTCATGGGTTACATCACCGGCAGGAGACAACACAACACAGATGTTTCACAAATACAAACAAGATGAAGTTCCAAATAACTACACAACCAATGTGGATGGTATCAGTTCCTAAAGGGAGGGAAAACACTACAGCAAACAGATAAGCTATAGGCGGTAAGGGAAATCTCCGAAGGATATGTGAGTGTGCAAAGAAGAGAGAGGGTACTCCTATGTGTGATACGTGGTGCCCTCACACACCCTTGCGAGTGTATAGCATCATCATTGAACAGAAGCTCCTCGTGGGGGTGGCGCTGCAGTCCCTCACGGGCCCTATTCAAGGGCTCTCTGGTGGAGATCTTTTTAGGAGTTGCCTCATTTGTGTATGAGGGTATGTGGGTTGGGAGGTGATTGTGGTTGCAAGATAAAATAACCCAGGGGGCCTAAACAATTTATTGGGAGGTCCCCTAGATCAGATTAAAAAAGTCACGGGGATGGAGACGCACACTAGTGCCACATTGAGAGGGGAAACCGAACAAATAAGATCCCGCTGCTCTCAACCCGTGTAGTGAGTATCTAAAGTGTTAGATGTTGAAAGGGGTCGACATGTTTCGCGCTGTAAGTGGGTCCCTAGTGGATCCTAGAGCGCTTCATCAGGACCAAACAGAAAACTTAGACTATGGGAATCAGGAAAGACACCCTATATTCCCATATATAACCTTCTTGTAGGTTTGGCTTGACAAGTACTGTCTTGGGACACGTTCTTATACGTAAGTCCTATCCACAGCCTAAACGGAGACATAGGAGGGGAGTAGAGAGAGAAGATAAAAATAGTAACATATCTCATATATGATACTGTCTCAAAAATGGGCTAAAATGCGCACATATATGTGCCCAAGTGCCAAGTGCACGTGATATCTCATAGAGAAAGCATGCGCATACATCACTGGTCATGCGTCACAGTTCCCATGCTAAAAAATGGACAAGAGAGGGTGCTCGAGGGAGCATGCATATACATCACTAGTCACAACGTCACAGTCCGCATGCTTGACATGGGAACCAGAAGGTGTAATGGAAAGGAAATGGGAGTGCACATAGTGAAGGTGCTGGTGGTCAGCTGTGCCAGTTTTATACACAGCCAAAGTGCCGTACCTTGGGCGATTAGCGGTACGAATGGATGGCGAGTGGGGCTGGGTGCATCGTTCCTTTCAATAATGTGGAAGACCACTCTCAATTACGAAGCATGCATTGCACAAAAGTGCTAGTTCAAAGATAAATTACTGCTGCATAGGGTAACCGTGCCTTCCCTAGAAGAGGTGAGGCGTAGAGTACTTGTAAAGTGCTACAAGTGAGGAGTCCATGCAATGGGGGACCAAGGGTGTCTTCTATGGTGGAATAATGTAAAAAGGAAGATGAGAGACACTTTCTGCCATAAAAACATACATCAATATAAATATAAATACATATGTATGCCTACTCTCCCCGCAGCGAAGATGGGCTCCTTCAGCAGTACCGCGGGAGAGAGGAGGCTAAACACAAAAAGGTCGGGGAGGGGATTAACGGGACCGTATATCGATGGGTATTTCCTTGAGAGTCTCGGCAGTGGCGGGCTCGGTATACTTACTAGTCGTCCTTCCTCAAAAAATGGGGAACCTACCCGTCCTCCAGTACCGCCGGTGACGATACGGAAGAGGAGCTGCCGGAATATAAACAGCTGCTGGTCGCATCGTAGGGTGCAGGTGAAAACGTCATCCTGCTGCGACGGGGGATAATGCGATAAACGCAAGAGGAATGGGGGTGGCCATCTTAGAATGGTGAATAAGAACTGAGAGGACAGTGTATGAGCCTCAAACGGCAGGGTATTCTTTAAAAAGAGGGGGTGGTTATCCAATCGTATTGTAACAAAGGTAGAAGAGAATTTGTAATGTTGCTCATTATGGAAAGAATACAAAGTCCTTATAATGTATGGCGATGAGTTGGTAAGGGCCCACCATGTGCAGTGTGTGACATATGAGGGATAGGTGGAATCCAAAGAGGCCCTGCATGGTATTGGTTCAGTGAGAAAGATCAACCCAGGGTATCTCTTCGTTGAGTCCCCCCTTGTTATTTCTGAGTTTGAAAACCCAACGTTGCTCCTGTCTAAATAATGTTGACGCTGTCCAGTGAGGATTAGATTCAATAACAGTCCATCGTAGGCTTTCTGAGGGATGATTTTTCTCCAGAAAATGGCTTTGCAACCTGGTTGCTGATCGTCTGCATCGGATAGTACTATTATGTTCCCCAATACCAACCTTGACTGATCTGACTATCATGCCTATGTATTGGGAACCGCAGGGACATGTAATGAGATAAACACAGCTTTTGGTGTTGCAGTTAGTGTGACGTGTTTGCTGCCAGGGTCTGGGTAGTCCCAGGTCAAGTTCCTTTGTGATGCTTGTCTGAGGACATACTGCACATGAACCACATGGATACTGACCTACTACCGGCGGTAAAGTCCATAGTGTAGGTTGTTTCCGGATGATGTTTCTCGGACGTGTGTGTATCAAGATATCTCTCAGATTCTGTGTCCTTTTAAAAGCAAACAGAGGCTTAGGGCCTGGTTGGAAGTCCCCTGTCTCGAGGATTCTCCAATGTTTTTTAATGATTTTCTCAATCCTGTTGGAGTTGGGAGTGAAAGATGTAACACAGGTCAGTATGTCTGTTGTGGTTTTCTCTCTGACTTCTAATAAGGCTTGTCTATGATTGTTCTTAGCTCGTTTTCGAGCTTGTCTTACGATTCTTTGGGGGTAGTTTCTCTTGATCAGATTCTCAGTCAGTGTGTCTGCCTCTTTTTCAAATTCCCTTTCAACATCTCACACTTTAGATACTCACTACACGGGTTGAGAGCAGCGGGATCTTATTTGTTCGGTTGCCCCTCTCAATGTGGCACTAATGTGCGTCTCCATCCCCGTGAATTTTTTATTCTGATCTAGGGGACATCCCAATAAATTGTTTAGGCCCCCTGGGTTATTTTATCTCGCACCCACAATCACCTCCCAACCCACATACCCTCATACACAAATGCGGCAACTCCTAAAAAGATCTCCGCCAGAGAGCCCTTGAATAGGGCCGTGAGGGACTGCAGCGCCACCCCCACGAGGAGCTTATGCCCAATGATGATGCTATACGCTCGTAAGGGTGTGTGAGGGCACCACCTATCACACATAGGAGTACCCTCTCTCCTCTTTGCACACTCACATATCCTTCAGAGATTTCCCTTACCGCCTACAGCTTATCTGTTTGCTGTAGTGTTTTCCCTCCCTTTAGGAACTGATACCATCCACATTGGTTATGTACTACATTTAGGAGCACTGGTTCAGGACCTATTTCTAACTAGCTCCTTGTCCCCCCCTCTTATATTTTAGTCGAAATTTAGTATGGCTGTTAGCCGTGGGACAACCATATCTTCTATCCTCTCCCTTTGGTCTTTCCCTCTCCCTTTTTTTTCACTTTGTAACACAAAAGTGATCATTAATCGCACACTATCCTGGCATTGTGGACAGCCCCGGTCTGAGTTTTGACGATGATGTGTTAGCCGAGATCCTGAAGGCACCATCATTACTAGCAGAAGATGGCAGTATACCTACTGGCAGCGGGAATGACGACTGGAAGTCGCTCCAAACACTGAAGAAATTACAGATAAAAACAGCATTACACGGAACCATAATGACGGAATATCTCAGAGCCAATATCGCTCCCAACGGACTTCTAATAACTCTGGCCCCCAGGATATTCTTGGAAGATCTGACGTTCCATCGTGAATGGTCAAGAATATCCTGGAAATGCACTCGCGATTGGCTGGTGCTCATCATTAACACAGCAAAGCGTCTATCGGATGACCTACTCATTCAAATCACCTTATCCGAGAACAGACTGAAGACAGGGATTTCTATCACAGCATTCAAATCAAAATTTTCAGAAATCAATCTAGAAATGAATGAGCATAAAGAATACCTTACCAAACAAAAGATCAACCAGTTACAAAAGGATGTCAGACGGTTTGATAAAGAAAAAATATATCCATACATCAAAGATGATTATGTTTTCCCCAACATTGATACCTCTTCGGATGATGCAAGCAGTAACAATTCCGGAAGATCAGACTCTACGGGCAGTGAATCTAACTATGATAACAGACAACAAAGATCAAGAGGGGGTTATAGGCACCAACCACTTCCACCGCCTCTATTTCATGGTTTTCCCACCCACCCCTTCCAAACACCGACTGCAATGTCCACTTGTGTAGTGCCTGTGATGCTTTAGCCATCAGTAAATCAGGTAATGATTGGTGTGATCTGTTGATAGTAACATATTCAACACAGTTACAGTAGCTTTCTCTGAGTAGTGAGAGGTTGATAACCTTGGATAACTGTTGTGCTAAAGTATATGTGAATCCAACCTGATCTACATTTGTGGCATAAACATTACCTAAAGATGTCCTTCCCATCCAGTCTTCTCTTTTTACAATGTGTCTATCCTTCTAACATTTTCTCTTCAGTCAGTTGGAAAGGGATACAGGTCTAAACCAGATAATCATCTCTGGACATAGGCCAAAATGTAATTCATTATATCTCGCCTTTCCATTGTTTCTGTAGCACTTTTCCCTTTTTTATTGTCAGGTGAGTCTCTTCAAGAAATTCAATTTGCAAACTTCTCTTTATATATACCTGCACTTTGTACCTCTTGGCCAAACTTTTAAGTCCCTGTAAGTTCCAAGTGATTGTTTTAACACTTACACTGTCTCGTGCAATAATTTGCTAACTAATAGTCACACTGATGATGGGTCCTCATATGCATGATTACTCCTGCTTCTGCTCCCTTTGCAGACCTCTTATTATTGTCTATCCTTCTTTTCCCAGCAACCTCATCGCAAATTAATCTAAAAACAGCAAACTCTCCCATCCATAAAAAGGGTAGCAATGGTTCCCCATCAAAATATTTGTGAACCACATAGATGTACCTGCCATCCTTTGCCAACTGTAGTCTTCCTCATAGCCAGTCTGTAAGAGGGGTGTCAGTTAAAATTCTGCAAGAGACCCTGACTGTCCTATCTTTCTCTGTGCGGATGTCAGAATCTAAATTTAGTGCCCAGAGGTACCAACCTGTAGTCTCGACCCAGCAGGAGTTCCGCAAGGAGAATGTCCTGCCATGTCCCTCAATGCACCATGCAATCACAAAACCTATGCCTATGCAATGAGCACCAAAGGGAATTGGGGGTGGGTTAACATAACAAATATCTCACCAACCGATGACCATGAGTTGTTACACTTGTAATTGATCAACTCCATCTCAGCAGGGTTGTGTGTCTCCAGGTGTTCTGAGTGTACTGCAGAGAAACAGGGTACTTTTAGGAACACATCAATTTTAACAGTCAATCAATCAATCAGGGAATTGTAAGCGCACAACTCACCCGTGAGGGTCTCAAGGCGCTGGGGCGGGGGCGGGGGGTTAGTAGCAGCTTCGACTAGTCAAAGAGCCAGTTTTTGAGTCACAGTCAAATCTACCTCACTTAAACTATGCTTATTCAATTACAATTCAAGGTATACCTGGTTGACATGGCAAGGTAGATTATTTCAATCAAATCTTTTATCTTGAGTTTGCGCCTAGGGAGACATTATTTTAGTTCCAAATACAATCTAGATTTTTCCTTAGTTCATAGAAATACAAATAGGACCAACAGGTTTCTTCACCCGGTGATTAGTTTGCTTCTTTAAATGAGGGAAATGGTAACTTAGTCTTTGTCCTGTGTCCTCTTGCTTGTTGTGCAACTACTGCATTTAGAATTTAGGACCATGCGCCTTTTCGACTGCATCTTGATCTCTGGTTGGTTTCACCAAAAACAAAATCCTGGAAGATGAATGTCATGCACAACACACTTCACTCTGTAATGATTCAGGGAATAGACATGGTGGTTTGCAAACTTAAACTGATGCCATACCCTGATGACATATTAGTGACTGTGTCTACACATGGTACTTCCTTAGCCGATCTTACGGATACAATCTCTAGGCTCTCACTCTTTTTTGCGTACAAAATTAAGTCGACTAGGAGCAAGGATTACCCATGACTTTCTGCATGACAGAGGGATATCTCACTTAGACCATGTACACTCAAGTATCTGGGCATTCTGATGAGTGGTAATACTTCTTGTCTTGTGAAAGATAATCTGTGATAACAGGTAGGATGAATCAGGTCTTTGTGAAATTGGGGAGACTACAGAAGCTAAGGTGAGATAGAGTCATAACGATTAAAATGCTGGTGGCTTCATGTGTTTGGCATGCTGCCTATCAGGAACTCATGCCTTTTCCTGCTGCAAAAATCCCTTCCCTATAAAGTTATACATATGGGGAAGGATGTTCATGATTTTAAAAGTCTAAATTGTTTGCCTTTATCACGTCAGGTTGACTGCTGTTTTGCCAAATTGAACTACCAGACTGGGTGATTCTGAAAAGCTATCTACAGAAAGACATAGCAGTTCTAAATATCTTGCACTAATGACAAAGCACATGAGAATAAAATACTTCAGGAATGAACAGATGTGGTTGTCCTTGCATCTCTAGGTCTAAATGGATAAATCTCTAGGTCTAAAAGGATTTATGCCTCCGGTTGCCCCTTTACAGAATAACACTGAATTGCTCATAGGCAGAGAATCATTTCACTGTACAGATTTGCCCTCAAGAGAAGTGATGATCATGGGTCAGATGGTGTTGGATGATTTTCTGAAACCTTTCTCGGACCTACAAACTGAATTCTACTTTGACCAGAGTCCAGATTAAATTCTTCCTACAGAACTTGATTTTGTATGATTACCTGTATAAATGGGGAAATTGCAATAGATTAGTTTCTAGTCTATATGAGACACTAATCAGAGAAAAATACTCAGAGTCCACATATTGAATCATCATGACAGAAATGCAACAGCACCTTCAGAAAAGCTGCACTGAGGAGACCTGGTCAACCTACTTACAACATATTGTGGAGGTCTAAGAAAAGCCAGTCCATTTTTAGATATTTTTTGCAGTTCTCTAGGACTGACCTTAGTCCTCTTAAAATACCACAAAGCAAATTTGAGCCAAACTTCTTGTTGCTGATTCTATAGTCAACCAAGCAGGGACATGATTCATGGCTTGTCCAAAGGTTCTTCTGGCTATCTTTGTGGCATTCTCTGAGAGACTGGAGTGACATACACTTTGTGTCATTCCTAGAATTAGTGATCCTGCATGATCTGCAGGACATTACATTGATCTTTAACCACATGAAATGATTGCTTGCCATGCCATTGTCTGTGGCAAAGATGGTGCATGTGCATACTCAGGAGAGGGAAAATAAAACCGCCATCTGCACACGGAAACTGGATCACAAATTTGCTGTGATAAGTTGGGTTACAGGCTAAATGATTCCTATTCTTAATGGCATCTGGGGAATTCATTTTTCTCCAAAAAGACAATCACTGCCATTGTCCTGTCCTTCTGGGTCAATAACCCCTCCTTGTAACCGTATACCATGTCAATGGATTACATCTTGGTTGCATGCCTACCACACTTGTTTAAGGGAAGGTTTGTATGTTAGGGGGTGCCAACTAATATCATTCCTTCCACTGCTGACCCCATTATCATGTTTGCAAAGGTGGTACTGTACACTGCCCTGGATTCTCTGATTCAATTTAATGGTCTTGATGTGACCTATATTACTCAAATCTTGAGCGACTTAAGTTTGCGTGCTACTGTGTTGAAGGCACTATTTGATTCTCAGATTTTTTTTCTTTTTCCTATTTTACTTACCAGTGGGATTATGAGTGCGCTGACATTCTTTTTTCATCCTTGTCCACTTTCTTTGATATGCATATTGTCTTTATATGTATCTGGGTCATGCTTAAAATGCTAACTAAAATAAAACATGAATGTGTGTAAAAGGAAAGGCTTTCTTAGACCCAGTGAGTTATAACACAAACATCCAGTGACCTGTAACATAGTTGGACTTTGTGTGGGTGAGAAACGTGAGATGATTGCTAAAAGTGCATCTTAACTCACTGAAAATAAAACAGAGAATATTCTGTAAAACCAATTTAAAGGATTGCCTGAATAATCTGCATTCCAAAGATTTACCTCAATACTTTCCTGATCTGTCCCCTCCAGAATGAACTTCAAATGTTTCTTACTACAGTGTTTGAAGATGACAGTGATAGGCAATGTACATGAGGCATTTGAATTCTCCAGTGGACCTAGAGATTAGTTGCAGGTACAACCACATCTGTGTCATTCCCTGAAGTATTGCATTATCATGACCTCCTGTGTGTTTTTGCTGCCTGCACAGGACTTGTAGACCTGTTCTGACACTGTTGTCAGGCTTGACAGCCCAGCTGTCACCAGAACATTATGTGTGCAACATTAGAGAGGGGTTTTGACTCCACCCACATTTTGGGAGCCAGGAGTACTTTTTTTAATTAGGCCGAAGTTGTGTGCTTCCACAAAAAAGTGCTTGTCCTCCATGAAGCTGTGATTATTGTGTTTATTTATCCTGCTGTCTGAGTTTGAACTTTCAGGGGCACACACATGGCACGATAATGCTGAAAAAGTGTCTTAAATAACAGGATAATTCACCGTGATCGCTTTTACCGGGATTTACACATAAAAGGATAGAAGGAGGGCATTAATTAACAAACACTGAATTTTAGGGCTGGCATGACAGTGTAATTATCACATGACCTTTGAACCTACACCAATATTATTCTACAGTTCTTTGCTTCTACTCAAATACATATTAATTCCCATGCTATTTACTTGCAATACTTCACATTTACATGCAACATTCCTTTACAGCAAGGCCTACTGGCATTGCCAATGCTTGTTTTGTAGTTTTCAATCCAGAATGGCTCCGTCTGGTAATTCCAGATTAGATGCCTAGTGATAATCCATTTTGTAGATTTGTTGATTCCTATAACGTAGTTTTTGCCTTTGGGAGATTTCAATGTGTCAACTGTCGTTGCAAACATTTTAAAAGAAATGTTCTGTAAACTGTAAACTCAATTAGACCCAGGCGACTAGGCTAAAATGTTGGAGAAATACAAATAAACGCACACAAAGTATACCATTTTCCAAAAGCTGTGTTCTGGATTTTTGTTGTACCTCCCTTTTACACATACCTTCGTACACATGGATATCTTTTGGACTTTTCAGGTGGTTAACAGAGAGACAAACTATGTTTTATTTGTTTAATTTAGGACAGATTCTGGCAATCGTTTTGAAACATTACAAAACTTGGACAAGATCTGTTCACCTGCTAAATTGCCTTTGGATTCCAGACATGTTTGGCACTTACATAGAGAATCTCGAAGATTTTAGAGAGTTCTGAAGTTTATCATTACCTTGTCGGTTGCATTTGAAATGTGGCTTAATATTCTGCACTTTTTGTTCCTCAGAATGTTTGGCACCGTGATGCTAGTGCCTTGGCGCGCATGATGTTATAGAACTGAAAGTATGCTTTTTAAAAAGCCGTTCATTCAAAATGTTTGATATGAGTGTCTGTGTTTTTCTGAGGCCATGTTATGATAAAGGGCGCTTGTAACACTTTGAGCCAACAACAGTTTATTCCTAGCACCGCCCCTTTCAGGATGGTTAGAGATATATTTTGCACTTCATGCAAACGAAGGAAGCCCATCCAGGAGCTGCAACAATGCAGATCCAGAATCTGACATGGTGTGACTCAACGTGATGGGAAAAAGTGATGAGTTTCAGGACTATTGTGGGAACTTACTACATGTGCTAAAGCTGCATAATTGTTAGTCCTTAATGTCTTTATGATTCAGTAGCTTGGATACACTCAGTAGAAAGCCATGATTTTAATATATATGTAGAATCATTTTATTCATGGTAGAACCCTCAAAGGTTAATACCATGACTTGTCTTAAACCTGTTTGAATCGTGCCAAGGACGCAAATTCGTATTCATAGCGTATAGATTTATTTTAAAAGTTTTATATAGCGCTGGCTAGACCCGGAGCGCTTTACATAAGGTTCCACAGATATTATAAAATTACTTCATTTACACGTTACATCAGTTACTAGAAAAACATTTCAAGAGTGTAGAAGACTAAATAAATGGAGTTTAGAAGGGTAATGGGGTGGGGTAAAGGGGTAGGAGTTAGATAGAATGGAGAGACGAACGAGGGTCTGCCCACAGTCTGGCTAGGTAGTTGACGAACGAGGGGGAAGTCCACAGTCCATCTCCTCTTTAGCTATCAGGTAGCTCCACCGGGCATCAGACAAACAGCTAGGTCTCAGCAGGAAAACAATAAAAGAGCAAAAGCAGCACCGGGGAAGAAACAAGACAAATGTCAGAAGTCCGGCTGGGTATGTGACGGCCATGGCGGTGTGCTGGAGCCAATCTCCCCTATAGCTGTCGGTGCAGCTCCACTGGGATTCAGCCATGTATGCGTTTCGGGTTCCACCGTAATAGAGAGAGGAACAGGAGTTGATCCAAAGTCAAGACTCGAGAGGGGTAGGGGGTAGGGAGAAAGGGGAGGAGGGAAGTAAGGTCAGGAGAGAAATCGGTCCTGGTGTTACTGGGGAGAGCCTTCAGCTACGTTCTCCAGCTGGCCACTGGGACAAAGATGGTGAGAGGATAGGTGATAAGTCCACAACCCATCTCCTCTTTAGCTAAACAGGTAGCTCCACGGGGCATCGGTCAGCTAGCTAGGTCTCAACTGTCAGGAGGAAGATCCAATAATTTATGTCTTGATGGGAGAGCCAGGTGGGGGAGGATGTGGGGGAGCACCCCTAGCCTCGCTGGAGTGCACTCGATGAGCCAGTCCATGGAGTCCGGAGTTGGTGGAGGGCCTTCCCTATTAACTGCAGTCTGGTGAAGTGAGAAGGGGGTGGGTGGAGAAAGGGCTTCAAGAGTGGGGAATAGTAGGTAGAAGCCTAGTTGTTTAGACCATTTGTGTGGTGACCATGTCGAGGTCAGGCACCCGGGTATTCTGGGATCCCTCAACCGCTGTTTCCTGGTGAGTGGGGCTCGCATGGCCGCCATGTTGGAGTCAGACATCCTCCTCGAGTGTATTCTCACCAGGACACTACACCGGAGGGGAATCTCCTGGGAGACTGTCGCGTGTAGTGTGGCCCAGGCGGTGGGGGTTCGTGCCCTGCAAACTTCTGGCGTGCCCCCGTTTCCAGCAGGTACCTGTCTAGCAGCCAGGCTCCATTATTGTGGCCACAAAAGAGGTAACTCTTCAAGCCTGCTGCAGTAGGGGAATATTGAAGTGCCATGGGGGGGAGGGGGTAGCAGCCGCTTACTCCCGGGTTCAAGGCGGTCAAATTACTCACGCAAGTTTATCTGCAGTGCCCGCTGTCATCGGGGCTCAGTCGCTCGTTCCGCCGGTATGTTCAGGCGATTTGCGTTATCCACTCCTCCGGAGGACACCATGAACTCTTTTCCCGCATCCCAGAGGAGGCCGCCATATTGAGAGCTTGACATACAGATTTGGCTTAGATCTACTAATATTTCGCCTAAAGCAGTGCAACAAATATCGGTGTTCTGTGTTGCATGACAGAGGAGAACACGTAGGACAGTGTCATACACACAAAGATTGGCCTACTGCTGGTGTCACCCCCTGCATTGGTGCAGAAACCAGCTACCTAGCACAACACTCCGCCTTGCACTGTGGAACAGAGGCGAATGCGTGCACTGTAGAGTAGGATTAGTACTGGGAGCATGACCTTCCAGGTCAAATTTCTGTGCATAGATATCATTGGATGGGTGGTGTCCCTAACTCAGAGAAATCAACACATTCTCTCCTTTATTTGTTCAGTAGGAATTTGGTCAAGTGTGACTACTCACCCGTAGGGTCTCGAGGTGCTAGGGGTGGGGGGGAGCAGGTCCCATTCCATCAAGGAGGGGGTCTGTCGAAGAGCCAGGTTTTGAGGTTTCTTGCGAAGATGGGGAGCAATGTTGTCTGTCTAAGGTGGAGCGAAAGGGCGTTCCAGGCTGTGGCTGCGAGGTAGGAGAAGGAGCGGCCTCCCGAACTGATCTTTCTGGTGCGGGGGACCACGGCGTTGGAGAGCTGGGCTGATCGTAGGGGCCTTTGGGGTGCGTGGAATTTGAGTCCGCTGTTCAGGTATGCTGGTCCGGTGACGTGGAGGACCTTGTGTGCGTGGGTGAGTATCTTGAAGGTGATTCTCGCCGCGACGGGGAGCCAGTGAAGTGTGCGCAGGTGCGGGGAGATGTGGCAGTGTTTTGGCAGGTTGAGGACCAGTCTTGCAGCGGCATTCTGGATGTTCTGTAGTTTGCGGGTAAGGTTTTAGTTTATTACGGCGTATAGTGCGTTGCCGTAGTCGAGTCTGCTGGTGACCATTGTTTGAGTGACCGTCTTTCTGTGTTCAAGGGGGATCCATTTGAAGGTCTTACAAAGGAGGCGGAGGGTGTGGAAGCAGGAAGATGAGATGGAGTTGATCTGGCGGTCCATTTTGAGCTCGAAGTCCAGGATGATTTCCAGGTTGCATGCGTGGTCCATGGGGGTTGGCGGGATTCCGAGGGCGGGGGGCCGCCATGTGTTGCTCCAGGCGTCGGGATTTGGACCCATGATGAGTACTTCTGTTTTGTTGGTGTTTAGTTGTAGGTAGCTGTTTTTCATCCATTTGGCGACGGCTTCCATACCTTCTCGAAAGTTGTGTCTGGTGGTGTTGGGTTCGTTGTATAGGAAGAGAATGAGGTGGGTGTCGTCTGCATATGACACAATGTTGAGTCCGTAGGTCCCGACGATGGGGGCTAGTGGAGCCATGTAGATGTTGAAGAGCGTCAGGCTGAGGGAGGAGCCCTAGGGGACTCTGCAGGTGGTAGGTGTAGGGTCTGAGAGGAAAGAAGGCAGTCTGACCCACTGCGTGCTGCTAGAGAGGAAGGAGCGGATCCAGTCGAGGGTCTTGTCCTGGATTCCTGCATCATGGAGTCTGCGTATTGGGGTGCGGTGAGAGACTGTGTCAAACGCCGCTGAGAGGTCAAGGAGGATGAGGGCTACTGTTTCTCCTTTGTCCAGTAGGTTGTGGATGTCATCTGTTGCGGCAAGGAGGGTGGTTTCCATACTGTGTTTTTTTCTGAAGCCGGATTGGGAGAAGTCAAGGGTGTTGTGTTCTTCGATGAATGTGGCGAGTTGCCTGTTGATGGCTTCTCGATGACCTTTGCTGGGAATGGCAGCAGGGAGATGGGTCTGTAGTTTTTGAGGTCGGTGGGGTCCGCTGAGGGTTTCTTCAGGAGGGGGTTGACCTTGGCGTGTTTCCAGTCATCGGGGAACGAAGCAGTCGCCAGGGAGCAGTTGATGGTGTGGCAGAGCATGGGTGTGATGGTGTTGACGGCTCTGTTGGAGATGTGGTGGGGGAAGGGGTCCGTGGGGATCCGAGTGGATTAACTTCATAGTCTTTAGTGTGTCTTCGGTGGTGAGGGCTGTCCAGGTGTCAATCGCTGATTTCCGGGTGTCGGGGTGGTTGGTGAGGGTTCAGTGTGTTGGTTGTCTTCGTTGAAGTTGTCGTAGATGCTCTTGATTTTGTGGTGGAAAAAGGTGCTGAGTTTGTCGCAGAGGTCTTGTGAGGGAGGGATGTCGGTGGACTCTCTGGTGGGTTGGGCGAACTCCTTGATGATGCTGAAGAGTTCCTTGCTATTGTGCGCGTGGGTGAAGATTCTATCTTCAATCACTTTTTTCCTCATTTCTCTGATGAGTTGGGGGTGGGCGATGGTGGCGGCTCTGAAGTTGTTGTGGGCTTCTGTGGATTTGGTGTTCCTCCAGGCCTTTTCGGGGCAGTGGTAAGTGCGTCTGGACTCCCGAAGTTTGGTGGTAAACCATCTGGCTTTCTTGGCGGGGGTATTGTTGTTTTTCTTGAGGGGGCTATGGTGTCGGCACTATCTGAGATCCATATATGCAATGTTCAGGCTGAGGTGTTGGGGTCGTTGTTTTCTGTGATGGTAGGGGGTGGAATGGTGGATTGAGGAGGTGAGCTGGTCGTCTGTGATTTTGGTCCAGTTTCTTCATGGGAGCAGGTGATGATGTCTGTGGATGGTGGGTGTTCTAAAGGTGAAGTGGGCACAATGATGGTCAGTCCATGGGAGTTCGGTGGTGTGGCTGAAGGTGAAGGAGTTTCCTGTGGTGAAGAGTGGGTCGTGGGTGTGTCCAACTGAGGGCTCAGTCACGATCTGGCAGAGTCCAATGTTGTGGAGGTTGTCCAGGAGGGATGTGGTGTTGGGGTCCAGTTGGTTGTCGAGGTGGAAGTTGAGGTCTCCCAGCAGGGTGTAGTTGGTGGATGAGATGGCCTGCGGGGAGATGATGTCTGTGATGGAGTTGGCGAAGGGTCCGCGGGGTCCAGGGGGTCGGTAGAAGAGGGTTCCTTGGAGGGTGGTGGTGGGGCTGGCCAGTAACTTGAAGTGAAAGGTGTTCCATCAGGTATGTGGGCTCGTCGGGGAGTATGCTCAGGTGGAGAATGGATTTGTGGACGATGGCGATTCCTCCTACCGAGCGAGTGTGGTGGTCCTTCCTGGAGATCTTGCATCCTTGGGGGATGGCGATAGCGATGTCCGGCCCTGAGGTGGTGTTGGTCCAGGTTTCGGTGAAGAACGCTACGTCCGGGGTGGTGCTGTCAAGGAGGTCCCGGTGGCATATTTGTGGAGGGATCGTACGTTGAGGAAGATGCTTTGCAGGGTCTTCGGTTCGGTTGGGTTCTTATGGGCGGGTTGTGCTGGATCCGTGTACTTGGCGTGCTGTAGGTTTGCCGGCAGCGGTGACAGCTGAAGGGTCCGTGGGTGTTGGCTGGAGATGCTACCTTGCAGTTGTTGCGGCCTGGGTTGAGTGCGTGGAGTGGCGCTGGGTCAGAGCACGGAGGTCCAGGGTTCCTGGTGCTGGTCATGGTCGGGTTGCAGATGGGCCGTAGATGGGCGCCGACGGGCTTGCCTTTGGTGCGTCTTTGGCTTGCCAGCAGCACGGCCACGCAGCGGCCGACATTAAGTAGGGGTCGGGGAGGGCTGGACAGCTGGGAGGCGGGAGCAGGGAGGGGAGCTGGATTGGTCACGATGGTTGTGCTGGGGAGGGGCCACGGGGGCAGCAGCAGCGGGGGAAAAATGGGCAGGAAAGGAGGAGAGTAGGAAAAAGGGGGAAAAGGGAAGACGAGGAGAGCACAGGAAAATGCAGAAAACAGAAAAAAGCAGAAATATAGATGTAGGAAAGAGGGTGAAAAATGAGTGAAAACAAGTGGAAAAACGGAGCGGAAAGTGGGAGAAAGATATCCACTGGACCACCAGGGATGAGGCGCAGGTGATCCTGCGGGTGGAGGAGGGCCTCGAACACTCACACTAGAGAGTGCAGGGGCTGGGGGAGGCCTCACTCAATGGTGGAGCTGCAAGGGTGGGAGAGAAATTTCACTCACAAAGAGTCCGTGAAATTGGTGTTTTTTAATGCAAAGTCTAATTTGACTATCAAAGTAGATGATGCTTTGTGTCAAAACCTATGGGTGTTTCCGCTGATCTTTCCCCAATAGCAGTGGCTTGATACAAAGTAGGTTTTTTCATTGACAAAAGTGCACTTTTCCAGAGCAAAACCCTTATGGTGCTGGATAGTAAATCGTGGATGCTGCTTTGTATTGCTTATCTTTGTGCTACCCTGCAGAAACCTGGGCCTTAGTGTTTATCTCTGTCCCATCAACGTGTTCCATACAGACCACATTGGAAGCATATTTTCCTGTAGAATATCCAATATGATTTGAAGAGGGACAAAATGTGCTTATATATGCCCATTGCCCCAGACACAATTTGATAATTAGCCCACACTTGAATTTAATGCTTTGTTATATGTAATTTAAAAATTGAATGCATTTAAACTTCCTCGCTTTCTCTCTTATGTTAAATGGCCCAATATTTTCCAGGAGGTTATGGAGCAGCCGAAATATACCTGTTAAAATGTTAGAGATTTAGCTGGTAAAACACACAAGAGGGGATAAAAACCCAGGTAATCCATTTAAAACCTCTCTCAAGATCCTGTCAGACTCATAAATATATCACCAGGACCACATCCCAGTGCAGCAGGTTGGGCATTGCAAAATGTGCAGGTGGCTGTTGGCTAGGACAGTTGTTTCAAGGCTGTCATGATCCATCCTTGGAAGCATGTGGCCTTTTATAACTTCAACTGCCTGCCAGCACCCACAGCCATCCGAGCTGCCCTCTTCATCTCAAAATAAGTCTGCAATGAAGTTCTGGCCAGTAAAACAGTGTGAGGGCACTTGTGAATGCTCATATGCATTGCAGATTTCATCTCTGGGTTACACATGTACACGCTTGGAGCAGGAATCCCTGTTCAGCATCCCTACATGAGCAAAAACAGAAGCAACAAGCATTTGCAATGCCATACATCTCGCCTTTGCCACAGTTTAAGATATTGGCAGTGTAAATGATGATGATGATGACAATGCCTTTTATTTACCTGTTTTGATAATTAACACATAAATAAAAGGCATGGGGCCTCATGTAGGAAGCCAAATACCGGTCGGTAACGGCCGAAATTCGGTAAATATCCCGTTACCGACCGGTATTTAGGCATTTGCGATGTAGGGGGCTGATTTTCTGGATTCGGTATTTACCGAATCGGAAATGAAGAAATCGGTAAAATACCGATTCGGTAAATACCGAATCCAGAAATGCTATGTAGGGGGCACTCAAGTGAGTGCATCATTGGTGTCTGGATTCGTTATTTACCACCAACTACAAGTTGATGGTAAATGACGAATACCTTTCAAAAAGCATTTTTGTGCTATTTGAAAAGTGCAATGTGGCAGACATACATGCCCTTAGGGCATGTATGTGCGCCACATGTGCACACATGCACGAATCAGGGGTGCAATAGGGTGTCAATGTGACACCCTGCCACCCATGATAATGCCTCCCCTATTACCGATTCGGTATTTACCGAATCGGTAATGGTAACTGGCATCCTATTCATTCCTATGGGCCTCCAGGCCCATAGGAATGAATAGGAAGGGATGCATTATTACCGATTTGGTAAATACCGATTCTTAAACACCGATATTTACCGAATCAGTAATAATTACCGATCGTTTACCTACATTACATTTACCGATTCATAAATACCGAATCGGTAAAATTCGGTATTTAAGAATCGGTAAATATAATTTACCTACATATGGCCCATGGTCTTTTACAATACCAATAGCTCAAACTCTCGCAAATGCGAGACCTATTTCACTCCAAAGAAGCAACCGCCATTGTACTGGCTGCTTGGAAAGTGAAAGAGCGCATGGCGCCCAGAACGTTGCAGGAAAGCACGTCGTGCCTGCAGTAGGAGAAACTCTTTAAAGAAAATAGTGCTTAAAGACTAAATAAGATATATCATGTAACAACAGAAGTAAAAGGGCCAGTCCTCATGGGAGGTTACAAATGAAGACTAGGTGGTACTAAGCAGGGACTGACAAACCGATTAAGGAATAAGAAGCCAGCATTTACAAAGGACAAGGACACAAGTCAATAAAAAATATGGGCGAAGAGTGGGCGAAGCTTCAAGTCTATACTCAAATACAGCATGCATGCCCCGTAGAGCAGTGCATGTGCTGCCCATGCTCGACCTAAAACAGAAAGGAGGAAGGGAGCACAGACTTCCATCTATGTCTGCGGTGGCATACTAGAGCAAGTGGCAGTCAGTATAGTTGTCACTTGATGGAACTTGCAGATAGACATGTACGCAGTTGCACTCCTGTATACTTTATTTTAGCCCATGACCGTGGGAGTAGCAAGAAGAAAAGAGGAGAGGGTGTGAAAGTTGGTGGTGGTATCATGCTTGCAATGCTGTTGATGTTGTAATTGAGTTTTAGATATCTTGGAGATTTGATTTGTGGGAGCCCGTGTTCGCTGTTCACAATGGGCAGTGTGAATTCTGACATGTATACGTTGTGATTCCAACCTACTCAAAGCTCCTTTGCAATGGTGCCATACATATGAGAGAAGTCTGGACCCTGCATGTCAGTAGGGCTGTACATACCACGGCAATGACAACAGTTGCAAAACACCGGGGCTTCACATATTGGGTAATGGTTTCTGATATGACAGTGGTGCTTTCCATGCGTGCCACTATGGATTCTGATATGACAACTGTGTTTGCCATACATCTATAATGGGATTTCTGGCATGACAGTGTTGCCTAATCTAAAAGGAAACTGCCACGGCAATGTTTGCTTTATACCTAGGTGGTGTGGAGAGTGGCATCGTGAGGGTACCAGTAATTTATTGGATGCTACTAACATGTGAGACCTGAGCCTGTGCAGTATGTAACCTGCACCAGACAGAGCCCCCAAACAGCTGTCCGCCATGCATAGCAGCTCATTGACACATCAGCACAGTTAGTAATCTTCTGTCACAATGGTCAGCCCTAGTCTTTGTCAGGGTTAGTGATTACATATGGCAGGCTGGTATACTTGAGGAGCACCACTGGCGAACTGGCATACATAGTTATTATAGACTCTTAACTGCGGCTATCATATCCTGGCACAGATTCAGGGGTGGTGGAGTTAGAGGTGTTGTAGGTAATCCAGTATCCAAGATAACCTCAAAGTTCAGATGAAGAGAAAGCAATAGAAGAAAGAGAAATGTGTTTTCTCTCAGAGAATGTCAAACATTACTCAACTTCTTTTGACAAACTGCTACTATTCTGACACAAAGATGTATAGATATTTTCCTGTCTGCAAATGTTTGCAACTTGAAACTAGAGACACTCAGTACAGTTGAATGTGAGAAAAGGTGGAAAGTAGACAATAGTTTCAAACACACACACACATATATATATATAAACCAGGAAGTGTTGGCAGCCATCTTGTGACTCGGTTAAACCGAGTCACAAGAAAAAATGTGACAAAAAAGAAAAGTGGGTTTGGTAGAAACACTCTGTTCCCTAGGCTTCTTCAGGTGGTCCCACATGGACCCCCAGGGCAAAAAAATAGCATTTCTTCGTACATTTTTGGCCTGAGTCACGGTGGATCCACGAATCCAGCCGAAAATGTTTTAAAAAATGAATCACAGGCTCCCGTACTTCGTTGACTTTAGGCCCCAGGGTGGGCCAGGTCCTGGGGCAATAAATGCGGGGTCCCGCATGTGCTCTCGCAGCCCTGGGGGCTATCACCTCTTTGAGATAATTGTTTTACGTGTGGGCTCTGGCTCTCCCCCTGCTGCCCCAGGGACCGCCACCTCCCCGGAGCTATTTTGATAATGGGAGGGGACTGACCCCCCCACCCCCAGGTCCAGCTCCAGCAATGTCCCGGGGTGCACCGGGACAGTGCAGTTTGCTATGGAATGGCAGGAGGCATCCCTTAGCAAACAAGTGTGTTCTGCTTTGAACAAGCAAGAGCATTTTGCTCTTGCTTGTTCAAAGTTGAGCACACTTTGCTTTTTACACCTAGGAAGCAGCATCTTAGCAGCTCCCTGGGTGTAAAAAGCAATGCCGGCTCCTGTAGGAGGCTGGAGCTGGCAGGAACTGTGGGGCCTTTAGGCACTCCCCATGGTTCCCAAGGAGATGGCCATGCCCCGGGGGATGGTGTCCCCAGGGCTGAAAATGGCCTGGGGAGGGGGGCCGCAAGGCTCCCCACCCCATTTTAAAAAATGTTGAAGGCCTGGCTCAGGGGGATTCATCCCGGGACTGAAGTAGGCCTGGGGAGGGGGTCCGTGTGGCCCCCTTCCTTTTTTTCAATTGAAAGGCAGGGTCCCAGGGGATGGGGTCCTTGGGCAAAAATCGGCCCAGAGAAGGGATAGTATTAATAATAATATTTTTTTTTCTCACGTGGTAGGAGTTGCAACCCCATCACGGTGCTCAGTGTGGGCCCCAGTGTAACGTCACAGTGGAGATCGCGGATCTAACTTAAATAAATAAATAAATATTAAATAATTACACAGCCACTGCTATAGTTGTGAAGCATATTATAGAGCTAATGATTACATTACATACTTACATTGAGATTGACAGAGTTAGAAAGCATTTTAAATTATGTAAATTAAAAAATATACTTAAAAAAGTGAAATGTGTTGCTGTTCATTGAATTTGTGCTTTTGTTTTGAGGATTGGTGATGCTTTAGTGAATCCAGCAAATATTTATAAAGAGTATATGTGTTACAAAATATGTAACTTTCACTGTTGGGTTATAGGATGGTTCTAAGAAGAGCAGTTGTGTTCGTTATGACTTTGTTGCAGCTACATGTTAGTACCGATACACAGCTTGAGGTTGTTGAGAAACACTCTGTTCGATTCATCTGTGAAGTGAACTCCACCACTTCTGTAGATGTCATCCATGTCAAAACGTAGATTGTTGTTATAGATAGAGCCCATGTTATGGGCTCTGAGGTAACAAGAAACAGCTTTATTAACATGCTTCCTTGCTTCGTCAATCTGTGGACTAAATTGATTTGACCACTTCCATTTCTATTTTTGGCATATATTAGAGTATACAAAGACAGTGTGAGCGACATCAGCTGTACAAAGGTATCCTTCACTAGGATTTCCAATCCTATTCCAGTCAGTGTGCCTAGGTCATTGCCACTCCAGTTCACAATGATGAGGTCAGGGGGTTGGAAATGCAAAAAGGTTTTAACCAAAGTCAGCAATTGGTGCCACTTTAATCCTCTCTGCGCAAACCATTTAATATCTACATCATGCAAACCCGGGTCTTTGTCAATACTTCTGTGTTCTGCATACCTTTTGCCCCAGAAAATATAGCTGTGCCCTGCAATCCATACTATAAGCCTTCTGAAGGGATGTGTGTCAGGTAGCAAAAGATGTCTGGAGCTAAGTAAGTCAGTTTGTACAATGAAAGGTATCTAAAATGGTGGACAAAATGTTGTTTAACAAAAAGCAGATAAGTCATTGGCTGTTCAGTGTTCATAAGCATTGTGTACTTAAAAATAGGTTGCATGTTACTTTGGAAAACAAATATCTTTCTGATTGGTTATGGAGAAAAGTTCAAAAGATACAGTAGACTGGATAAGCTAATATTTTGCAAAGGTCAACCACACCTGCTATTTGGATTTGGAAGCTAGTGTGCTGCATTTAAAAATATGGTGAACTTGTGACCTACTGGTACAGTTAAATGTTGCAGATAGTGATGATATGGAAACTAAGACGAAGCACTATAGGGGACAGAGAACTTAAAGCGGATAAAGTGGACGGACACCATGGCTCCTTTTTTGATTGAAAAAAAAAAGCCTTATTACAGCAATCCCTAGAGTCACATACCCACGTGGTCAGTGGCTGGACTTCCCTTATAAACCAACTACTCAAAGAAATGCCACTTAGGAAGAGCCCGAGTTCAATTCCGCATTTCAAAAGCCACAAGGAAATTAAAAACTGACAGAAACCGAGCGGTTCGATTGTCAAGGAAGAACCCCAGTAATGAAAACAACTTTAACATCTATAAGCAAGTCCAAGCATCTTTTAGGATCTCAACATGAAGGGACAAACAAGCGGCCTCGGATCAATTCTGGCTGAAGCTCATTTATGAAAATAAAAACCCTAACTTGAAGCAATTTTGGTCCCCCCTAAATAGCACACAAAGTACAAGTGGTTATGGTAGTGCAAATATCAGAAGAGCCGTATGGAGTGAGTTTTTATCACTTCACTTTGGGGTCTTCAACACAAAAGATGCTTACACCAAATCCCTCAGTCCGGTTAACTTTATGATCTCACCTCCAGGACAGGTGAGCCTGAGATGAACTCATCCCACAAAAAAACTGACAGAAGAACCAACACTTTAGGAATCAGCGAAAATGAACAACATAATGTTAGACCATGGTGACACCAGGCGACATAAAAAATAAGATCTTGCGCTTTATAACGAAAGCCAAAGCTGAAGGAGCCCAGGCCCAAATGGTCTCCCCCAGGCCATGTTTAAATCCAATGTCAACCTATGGTCAGAATACCTGACCCCCCTGTTTCTCTACTGTAGACTGAATAACACTGTTCCAGAGTCCTGGAGAGGTGCAATCATTCACCCAATCTACAAAAGCGGGAAGAGAAATGAACCTAAAAATTATCGAATAATTGCACTTCTCGACGTGGAGTCTAAGTATTATGCAAGCATTCTATGGGCAGAGCTACGGGCCTGGGCCGAAACGACCGCGCGCCTTCCTTTTAACCAGAAGGGCTTCGTGGCTAACTCTGGTACCACAACCAACTTGTTAACATTAACAGATCTGATGGAGAAATCGACAGTCCAACAAACCCAGCTGCACTGCTGCTTTGTAGACTTTAATGCGGCCTTCGACCGCATGCCCTGGGGTCTGTTATGGCAGAAATTAAAATCGTGGGGTATACCCCTGCCTCTAGTACAACTCCACATGGAAACATGGATTAGAATCAAGCAGGGTGAAGGTTTCCATGTTTCTGGGAAGATACGAACTGAAACTGGTGTCAAACAAGGTTGCGTGTTGGCCCCACTTCTTTTTATTTTTTTTATATCTGACCTATCTCCAGTACTCAACAATGTAAATTGCCATCCTCCTCAAATAGATGGAACCCGCATCAGCAATTCGCTGTACGCCGATGACTTGGTGTTGTTAAGCCACACAAAAGTGGGTCTCCAGAGGTTATTGGACGAACTGATACACGACAAGAAATTGCTTAGAACTGAACTTGTCAAAAACCAAAACAATATCTTTTGGGAAACAAAAGAGGTCAACAGGAAGGTGGTATTTCAGTGATACAAAGCTAGAACCAACCTGCAGTTATACATATTTGGGCATCTTTCTCGACACCAGATGTACATTCATCAAGCATGAAGAAGCATTAAAAACCAAAGCCCTGTTGTTAGAAGCTGCTGCTGCAAAACTGTCAAAACAGCTACTTGGCCCGAGCCTAACTCCCATGCTGTAAGTGATGAAGGCTAAGGTAATCAATTCTTTGACGTATGGGCACGAGATCACTAAGGGCACAACCAGCATATTAATAAACAAACTAACAACCAAAATCTTTAAACAAACTTTCCGGTTGTCAAGATCTGCCTCGCCAGCCCAAGTTAAACTTGAACTGGGACTACAAGATCACCATGGAGTAGAGGCCGGCACGTTTATAGAACTGTGTCATAGACTGCGACGTGCTCAGGAGGGTTCCCTGGAGGCCAGACTATGACAGGAAATACAGAAAAACCAGACCAGCCAAATGTATCGGCAACTCCTGGATCGCAGTTTACAACTATTAGGAGTAAAAGATCTCTGGAAAACAAGTCTCACCTACCCGGTGTTAAAGATCACCATTAAAAAGACAATTAGACTGTGGTGCTTTCACTCAGACAGGGTAATACTGTCAAAAAGGAAACACACCTGGGCTGTAATCTCCAATTTTAAACTAGGTGTTCAGCTGCCCTGCCTATCAAGCACATTTGCACTTTATTGGAAACAAAAGTTTTTAGCCCTGAGGATGGGTGATTGGCCCTTTTTAAAGAACCTTCCAGAATGGCGCCATCCAGGTAGCAGTATTGAATGCAGGTTGTGTGGCTATCACTCTGTATTAATGGAACACATCGTCTGTGTATGCCCTGCATTGCTCATGGCCAGACAGTCATTATTGCGGGATCAATGGATCAGGTTGGGAGTTCGATCCTGCAGCCAGGCAATAATGGCTGCTCTCAATCCTGACAACACTAAGTTGAACATCGGGCTCACGAAATTTGTTCACAAAGCGTCAAAACTACTGGAAGCCACAAACCCTCCTCATCTTAGCATGACGGGCGAGTTAAAAGGCTTAACAATCGAATTAAAGATTATAATATCAGAAAACCAAAGTGAGGCCTCTATGCAGAACATTATTAGCTCATAATGATCTCTCTAATTTTTGGTAATTTATAACCCCTGTTTCTAATACTATCATTGTCATTTTTATTGTACGAATTAGTCGTGTTTTAAATTGTGACCAATCAGAGAAGTTATTATACTATAGGGGAAGGGTTTAAATTAAACTGTGGTTTTAAAATAAGAATGGAATGTATATATATATATATGTATATATAATATGCTTGTAAATTACGTTTTCCCAAATCAGTACTATGTTTAGAAATGGTACCGCAGTAGAGTCAAGACTCTACTAAGTTACTGAAGCGGATTGGGCTCTTTTAGAAGAGAGTATTAAAGGGATACTATGAGTATATAATAGAAAGTGGTTTTAGCATTTGAAAAAATGAAGGTAGTATTTTGATTAGTTACTTACATTCATATCTGTGGATAATGAGAGGGAACATTTGCCATTACTGATTTGTCCTTCTTGGGAGTGTTGCATCACATTTATTATGTGGCAAAGAAAATTATTTAAGAGTTTGTGATATTTTCATATTTTACAACAGGATTTCAAAGGTAAGTTACAAATGTGTAAGGTGTGTTATGTATGGTGTAGGCGTGCTTCAGTAATTATAATTAAATGTTTTACTTTGAGATGCATTATGGATAAAAGTTGAGGACCATTACAGAATTGTGAGGTTTAAAGCATGTTACCAAATGTAGAAACCTGTATTGTAGTCTATATAATTGTACTGAAATGAAGATGCACATTGATTGTACACACTGATACATGTGCGTGAAATTCGAAGCGTATTCTCTGAAATTTGAATGGTTCATTGGTAATATGTCTCAGGCTTGTTTGTAGTTTCCCGTGTTATTTGACACATGTGTTGCAGGTATTAAACAGTCACGGAACCATATATGTGTTAGCTAAGTAGGTGTCATAAAAGCACTCAAACACTCAGTTGCATACCCTCCTTCTACGCATAATGAGCAGAAAATTATTAATTCATCTTCTTTTACAAACATTTACAGAGTATGCGTTGTGAAACAGAAGTAGTCTAATATGTAAAGACTTCTTTACATGTGTTATATCATCCCTAAAAGCCACAGACACACTTATTAAAGTTTACAGAGACTCACAAGAGTGGCATGACAATAGTCTGTCTTTCATTTTGGTGCAGGCCTGGCATTGTGAGTTCTGACTCTGTAATGAAAGTAGTAGTGGTTTCTAAGATGTTTGCAGATGTATTAACCTGTTTCCCACTCCATATAAGTCTCTGCAGAGGTACATTTGAAGTAGGCTGTAGATAGTGAAGTTAGTATTTTAAATTGAAAGTGTACTCTGTCAAGTTGGAATATCTGAGTGATACCATGTGTCAGGTATGTGTGTACTTTTATGTGTAGTCTGACACGTGTGGTACAGCTGTTGACCCTAACTTAAAAACTATCTAGTTTATCATACAGCTGCAAAAATCTTGTGAGAGCTACTTCAGCATTCAGTCCCAGAAGCATAGAACTGTTACCAAGGCAGGCATCACAGAAGCACTCAAAAACTCAGTTGCATACTGGCCTGCCCTGTATAATAAGCATAAAGTGATCCATGCAGCTTCTTTTACAAACATTTAGAGAGCATGCAGTGTGAAACAAATGTAGTCTAATAACAATAGGCTTTTTTACATGTGTCAGCTTACCCTTACAAGGCACAGACACAGTAATTGAAGTGCTTAGAAAATGCTGAGACTCACGAGAGTGGCATGACAGGAGTTGGGCTTTAATTTTGTCATAGGCCTGGCATTGTGACCTCTTACTCTGTAACAAAACTGCCAGAGAAAAGTGAGGTTTAAAACATGTTGGCAGATGTATTAATCTGTGTCCTGGGCCATATAAGTCTCTGCAAAGTTACATTCCAAGTAGGCCGTAAATATAGTGAGGCATGTGCTTTAAATTGAAAACATTCCCTGAAAATGTTTAATGTCTGAGTACTATCATGTGCCAGGTGTGTGTACCTCTATGTGTAGTCTGATATGTCTTGTGTAGTTCATGATCTTAACTTAAAACTATGCAGTTTACCATACCTCTGTCCAAATCAATGGGAAAGGCACTGACACACTCATTGATGCATCTACAAATATGTTGACATTTAGAAAGCATAACATGTAAAACAGCTGTAGTTTAGTACGTATGCTCTTGGTTCAATGTATCATCTTTCCTCTAAAAAGGCACTGGTACAGTGATTGAGCTCTCTAGAAAGATGCTGACATTCACAAGAATGGCATGACAGGAGTTGGCCTTTCATTTTGGTTTAGCCCTGGCATTGCCACTTCTCCCTCTCTATTCAAACTGGTAGAGAAAAGTGAGGTTTAAAGCATGTTCCCAGATGTATTAACCTGTATCCAAATCTGTATGTCTTTGTATTGGTACACTGGGAGTAGGCTGCAGATAGTGAGGTGAGTGCCTTAAACTGAAAGCGTACGCTCTCAAGTTTGAATGTCTGACTGCTACCATGTGTTAGGTATGTTGCTACTTCTACATTTAGTTTGACATGTGTAGTACAGCTGATCACAGTAAGTGAAAAAGTATACAGTCTATCGTACCCACGGGAAAATATTATCAAAAGCACTTCACATTCTAGTACTATAAAGATAGATCTGTTTGCTAGACATGACTGATGTAAGCATTTGATTGCACAGGTTCATACCTGGCTATCCTGTAAAATAAATAGAAAGTCCTCAATGTAGAAAATAAAAGTGTATACCTGTTTATGAAACGTTTCTGCCAGACTTTCAACCCTTTAGAGCTTTCCTAATGTGCATAGTTAGATTTCTGATATATTTATTGCTAATGGGAGAGGAGTTGGCCTAACGGCTAGGGTGCTTGACCTCGGAACTGGGGAACTGGGTTCGAGTCTCGGTAATGACTGTGAGCATCCTGTAATTCTGGGCAAATCACTTAATCTCCCCGTGCCTAGCAAAAAATAAAAAAGGAATGTGTGTCCTCATGTAACGCGCTCTGATACCTGATTGGATTCGGGTCAAGTTTGCGCTATATAAAACTCTGCAAAAAAAAAAAAAATGGAGGCAATGGCAAAGTCATTCAAATAAGTGGTTAGCGATTATTATGAATATATTATGTAATTAATTTAAAATTATTAATTTATGAAACATGCCATTGAAACTGTTCTTTGTTTTTTAGATATTTACTTTACTTAATAAAACTTGAAGACGGCAAGAAAACATAAAAAGAGAAGAGAGCTGGTTGTCTGATGCTGAGCGGCTGAGAGAGCAGCCGCAACCACTCCCCCTCACTTCCCCTTCCCCTTTGACGTCAGATGCCAGCAACAGCAGAGGAGCCGCAAAGCTGCTGCCGCCGCCGCTGACAAAGCCGATCCCCCGGAGCCCCGGTGCTTTATAAGCCGGCATCTTTGATTCCTCGGCGGTCTGGCTGACTCCCAGCAACCGGTGGCCTGCGAGTTTGTTGGAGAAGGAGAGGTTCTTTATTTTTCACCTCTCTGGGCGTCCCGTTTTTTTTAGGTTTTTGCGCTCCTAGTCTTGTTCAGCACGTGGAGCCAGCAGTGTAGCTGAAAAGTGAAGACTCTGGGGCTGGCTGGCTGTAAAGACTCTCCCTGCTTTAAGGGACCTTTGGTTCTGGTCTGATTTCATGGGTGCCGTCCGTTGCAGACCCTGAGCGCAAGGTTTGGAGATCGTTTTTCTGGGACTCCAGGTTTCCCACCAAGTGAAGCTCTTCTCCTTACTTACCTTGGTTGAGGGTCACTGACCAGGTCCCATAAAGTCCCTTAAGTAAATTTGGCAGCAGGCGTGGTCGGCGACTGGCAGAGGGGCTTCGCGAGCAGTACATTATGCGAAAACGTAATAAAGGAGCTAAAGGGAGTCTCCGAATCTGAGTCAAAAAGCAAAAAAACAAGTAGGTCAGGCTGCGGCACGGTCAAACCATGCAGCCGCATTTAGAAAAGACCTTCCTCTTCTATCTGAATTTGCTAAGATGGCATGCGCTGAGGCCACTAAACAAGACCACCGCGAAGTAGTTCTGGTGGATCTGGACCCCCCCATTAGCCCTAGTGAGATGGCTCCCTTAAGGGCAGATTCACCAATCTCTGCTGCTTTGACTAAAGTAACCTTGACACCTGGCGGGACAGTGGGGGATTCTACAGAAGTTAGAAAGTACCCTATTTTTTCTCAGGCTAAACAGGGCGGGTTTTTGGTTGAAGTAGAGCAGGAGATGGATGGAAGTGTGGTCAGCTTTTTAAAAAAAGGTAAAAATAGTGAAGATTTCTTTTATTCGTGGATAATTCTTTGGATTCAGGCCCGGACACTTTAAGCTCTGAGACTGGCAGTCATCTATCCCTCCCCTCCCTTCCATCCTCAGGCATGTTAAATCCACCAGTTGCAGGAGGGCCCATGGATCATTCCACGCTGGTGGCCCCTGAAGTGTCCAGTTTGAATTTATGAGAGGATCCCGTGCGGGTTGACAGTCACCCAGGCCCTCGTCAGCAGACTACGGAAACGCCCTCTACGCGGGAGCCCCAACCAAGCTCATCAATCGACTACAACGCATCCAAAATGCCTCGGTACGACTGATCCTCGATGTACCATGACACGGCCACATCACCCTCCACCTGAGAAACCTGCACTGGCTCCTCGTCAACAAGAAGATATCCTTCATGCTCCTCATCCATGCACACAAGGCACTCCACAAGACCGGTCAAGCCTACCTCAACAGACGGCTCTCCTTCTACACCCCCAACCGCCAGCTACGCTCCACCGACCTCTCACTCGCCACCGCCCCACACATCCGAAAAACAACCACCGGCGGGAGATCCTTCTCCCACCTTGCCGCCAAGACATGGAACACCCTCCTACTGAGCCTACGACAGACCCAAGACCTGCTGATCTTCAGGAGGACACTGAAGACCTGGCTGTTCGATCAGTAATGGCCCCACCTCCCCCCCAGCGCCTTGAGACCCTCACGGGTATGTCGTGCGCTTAACAAATGACTGATCGATTGATTGATTGATTGACTCAGAGGGCTCCCAGGTGGAGGAGAGGCCTAACGTGAATCAGATTAATCCTTCTCTAGGCAGTAGCTCTTTTTCTATGCAATGGGACGCGAAGAGTCTTCTTAATTTAATTCTTGAAGAAATTAATGAGTTAAAAACCTCCAAATCTGCTGAGATCGCAGCAATGCACGCCTGATTAACAAAGATTGAGGAAACCGTAGCTCAGATCCCGGGATGGCTCTCGGAGGCCGAGACCAGGATTTCCCAACTGGAGGATCAAGTGTCATCTATGAACCTCAAAGTTGCCACCTTTCAGTCCCAGAGAACCACTCTGGAGTTTAAATTGGAGGAGTTAGAGAACCATTCCAGACACTCAGATCTTCTAATCCTGGGCATCTCGGAGGGCATTGAGGGTCAGCAGATGCTGCAATGGATTGACTCATTTATAAAAACAAAATGTCATCCCTGAATTCGATGGTGATCTGACTATAATGAGAGCCCATTGTGTTCCAGCACACCTCCCACCTAATGCAAAATTCCCACAGACTATTTGGGTCAACTTCAGGGACTTTAGGGTCAAGGAACAGATCTTATCAAGAGCCATTAAACAAAGACAGTTTTCCTCTGCAGAAGTGCCTTTATGCCGTTTCTTTTCAGACATGTCAGCATCCGCAGAAAAAAGGCCGAAAGAATTTGCCAATATGTTGCATTTGTTTAAGGCACAAGGGGCCCAAGCTATGATAGCTTAGCAGAGTACGCTGAAGGTGCTAGTTAAGGGTAAATTCCACATCTTCTGCAGTGTGCCAGATGCAAAGAAGTTATTGCAACAGATTTCTATGGAGAAACGCTAATGGCTTTAAAGTAGATTCCAGTTAGGCAGTTTGGGGGAACCCCCCTTTTTTTATAGAGGAGTAAAGAGTCACTTGTCCACAGAGGAGTATTATTGTATATTCTAGGCTGGTATCTTAATTCTTGTTCCTCTTTTTCAAGATGTTTTCATGCGGTTAAAATGCTGTTAAAATATTTCTTTTTCGTTCAGGAAGGGAAGTGTAGGGGAGGGTGGGGGGGAGAGCTGTTCAGCTGCACTAGGCACCAAGTCATTGTGCCAGTAGAAGGGTGGGTAGGTGGGATAGGTTTTGTGGCTCCGAGCAGGGGCGGGCATCTGCTGGAGCGACAATGGGTCACAGGGGTGGAAAGGGAGCATGGGCAAAAAAATGAAATGCATATTTTAAGTTCACATTAATCCGCTCATTGTTATGCGAAAGCTGGGTGTCTTCTAGTAAAATACAAATCTCAGAGTTCTTTGAGTGAAACCATGGCTCTGCACCATTCCACGTGGTATGGGATTCGTTCAAAGCTTTCTTTCGAGGCCTAGTAATAGGTAAAGATGCAGAGAATTCAAGGAAAAGGAAGGAAGAAAAGCAGGTAGTAGAGCAAAAAGTGCAAGGTTCTCTGGATAGATTTTTTTCTAATTCCTCGGCCTTAAATAAACGTCAGGGGGAGCAGGCTACGTGGAATTTGTCTGAATTATACTATGCTAAAAGTGATACCCTTTTCCAGCAAGAAAGGCAAAAGATTTATGAAGGAAGCAATTACACAGGAAGGCATGGCAGGCTAGGGAACGGGACGCAAAGAACCAAATATCAGTATTGAGATGCTCCATCTCCAGTTCTCGTACGGAGAATCCGTGAGAAATCAGAGATATAATGGTTCAACATTATAGGAATATTTATGGTCAACAGTTACCAGTTGACATATCATTGGAAGATTTTCTTCAGGAATATGAATTACCTGGGCTAGCGGAGGAGGATAAAGGGCACATGGTGAGTCCTTTTACAAAAGATGAGTTAGGGGAGGTCATTAAAAATCTTCCAAATGGTAAAGCTTGAGGCCCGGACGGTCTGCCAGCCAAATTTTTTAAAATGTTTTAGATGTAATTGGTGACTTTCTATTATTAGTTATAAATTCAATTTTAGAGGGTGTGCCTATTCCTCTGTCATTTAGAGAAGGAAGTGTAGTCAGCTTTTTTAAAAAAGGTAAAAATAGTGAAGATTCCAACACATATCGCCCCATTACGCTCTTAAACTCTGACTACAAAATAATAACCAAACTTTTAGCTAATCATTTTAATGGAATTGCTTCATATTTAATTCACCATGATCAAAATGGTTTTATTGCTGGAAGGCAACTTGGCATGAACACGCACTTTTTAGTGGAGGCACTTGACTATTTTGATACTCAGAAGATACCAGCACTAGTGCTCTTTGTAGATGCCAAAAAGGCATTTGATCTGAGAATCACTATTTTGTATCCTGGGCAGGTTTGGTATCCCAATTACGGGGCTGGATGAGAAGTTATACTTGAATGTCGAGGCCAACTTTATTATTAATGCTGCTAAGGCTGGCCAAGTAAAAGATAAAAGGGGAACCAGACAGGGATGTCCGTTATCCCTGGTGAAATTTGCCTTTTTTATTGAGCCCCTCGCAATAGCTATTAGGAATAACATGGATATCTGTCCTCCGCTGCCAAATTTGGACAAAATAAAATGATATGCTGATGACATCATGCTTATTATAAAGCCAGAGAAGGAAATGCAGGTAAAAGCCTTCCAGATTTTTGAAAGTTATGAGGCTTTTGGAGGATATAAAATTAATAAAAAGAAAACCAAAATATTACTTTGCGGTGGCGGGGCATCTAGGGATCTGCACCCCGAAATCATCTCAAATCCGAAGATTGTATCTAGGGCTTTACTTCTCACCATTGATCTCGGAATTATATGATTTAAATTTTGTTCCATTGTTAAGAAAAGTGCAAGATCAGTTTACCCGATGGTATTCTCTCCGATTATCTATTCTAGGCAGGGTGGCTTTGATTAAAATGTCAGTTCTTCCACTTTTTAACTTTCTCCTTTCAGCAATCCCATGTGTTTTAGTTAATTCCTTTTTTATTAAATTAGAGTCTATGTTTACATCATTTCTCTGGGGCAAGAAGGTCCCCTGAATTGCACCGAGCACTTTATATGAGGAGCGGGCAGAGGGCGGGTTAGCTCTCCCTAATTTGAAGTAATATTACTATGCATACTTTGCACAATATATGTCTAGATTTAAGCAGGAATTACATTCAGGTTTTTTTGTAAATTTCTTTATGAATTTAATCAGTATAGAAAATCAGATCCACTTCCCATTAACAATTTTTAGATCTCTTAAATTAGTACGTTATAAGTTCTTACATTGGTTTTATCATAAACGTCAGGCTTTTTATAGAAGATACTCTATTTTGGCAATCAATATTCTAACTCCGATAGCGGGTCTTTTTGCCTCTGCAGGATTTAAAGATTTGTCTATAATCATTCAAAATTGGACTAAGACAGGGTTCCGGAAACTTTTGGATTTCCTGCAGAACGATAGATAGTTAAATATAAGCGAAATGTCTCGACTAATTTCCCGTGATTTTCTTCTCCTGGGGTCATATAAGGCTCTTAGGAAGTTTTTAAGTAATCTGGTCATGGCCCAGAGTATCAATCAGAAAAGTTGAGTTCATGACTTATTAGAAGATACGGTTTTAAAGAAACCTGGGGAATGGAAAAAACGTCTAGCCTCAATCAAAGGGAAAGATCTAGAAGCCAAGGCTATAAGTATATGGGAAAAATATGAGGATTTGGAAATTAATGCAAATGTTTGGTGTACAATTAATAAATTACATTTCAGCACGGTCAGAGGGGCTAATTGGCAGAGGATGTTATTCTTCAGCAAGTGGCTTCTGTATAGAACTCCTAGCTTTATAGCTAAGGCTTATCCAAACCAATCGGGGCAGTGTTTTCAGTGCCACAATCACCCTTCTGCCAATTGGATGCATATAATATTACAGTGCCCTCTGATCCAGAAATTGTGGATCTACATTTTTGATTATTTAGCAACAGAAGGCATATTAATAAGTGGTCTCAATGCCCTGTTGATAGTGCTTGGTTATGATCCAGACCTCAGCCTACCAGACAAAATGATTAAACTTTTATATATCGGAATGGCTCTTGCCAGATCACTTCTACTTCAAAGATGGCGCTCGGATTTAATACCATCAAAACATGAATGGGTCCAGAAAATGGCACAGGTTAAAAGAAGTGAACAAGCGTATGTCTCATGAACGGGTGAGCTCAAAAAGTTAGAGAAGATTTGGGCTGAGTTTTTTAATGGTGATGCTTAATTTGCAGAATTAGTATTCGAGCCTTTCATTGGTGATATCCTGTCTTTTATGATCTTAAGGGGGGAAAGAAGTAGTTGCACTATATTTCGTTTAGAATAGCTTTTGCGATCTTAGTAAACTATATAGGATCAAGTTATATATTTTTTATATATGTTTTAACTTGGTTCATATTTTAGGATTGTCAGAACTAAGGATCTGTTTAAAATGTTAGTAATATGTGGCAATGGTCTTTGTTTTAAGACAATATGTGTCTGATCTCGTTGGATCTAAAATGCAGTTTTTGACTTGGCAGCATGTTGAATTCCTGTTTAGGTATTCTATCTTAAATTATATGTCCTGCTAATCTGATGTTATTGATGAATTTTGATGACTGAAGATTAAGATGCTAATTTTAGTAATATATGGATTTCAATAAAAAAATGTTTTTAAAAAAAGAGAAGAGAGCAAACAAAACAGTACTACTTAAAAAAGAGTGAAAAGAAGAAATTAGATGTTGCGCTACAATGTTATAGAGGAAAACAAATCTTCTGGTAAGAGAACCAAACAGTTTCTTAAAACACTATTAGGAAGATTGAAAACTGTGGAAAATGTTGAAATTAAAAATAAAAGTTAATCAAGAAATCAAAAGAGAATTAGTCATGTTGAAAGAACTTCAAATTATAGAAAACAACACACTGTATTAAAAAACTTGAAAGTCAAAGATGATCAGCATTTTATAAGAGAAAGCAACAGATTGAAAGTGTAGTTGATAGAGCTTTATAGTTGAAACAAAACTTTTTTATCTTAATATTGAAGAGAATGAGAACATTGGATAAAACAATGGTGTTTATGAAGGAGAAAAACAAAAGAAAATGACTGGTTAATAGAAGTAACTTTTGTAAAACGTTTACTGGTGAATGGAAGCACACTTCCAGTACTGAGCCTTTCTTTAATGAAGAAAGCTATTTGCATGAGAACCCATTAGTACATGCAGTTCATACTAGTGGTCGATGTTATGAGGTGAAAAATGTCTCTCCCATTTCAAAGAAAAAAATGGGTCCTAGGAATGTAGAAGAAGTAATAGCTGAAGAAGTTCAAGGAAGGTGTACACAAGATGCTGTATATAAGTGGGATTGTAGCAGTATTTGCAGTATTCAACAGGAGTCTATTGACATATTACAAATTTTTATGCGAATATGCAAAAAAAGTTTTAAACACAAGATTAAGATGTTGCAAGGACTAGATCCATGTAAAATAAGAAAATATCCGAGGTTGAAGAGTCATTCTCTAGCTTGTCTTTTGAGAAAAGTGTGCCAATGCTATTTTCCTCATTTGAGGATGCTAGCTGCACACCTCTCTGAAATGTGGAAGCTAGTGAGGAGACTTTACTATGTAAAAACTCCAACCTTATGTTTAAGTGAAATGAATACAGCTCTTTTGCATGGTTCTGTAGCAGATGTACAGAAAGTTTGTGATGTTGTACAGTTTAATGTATTTGGTTCTGAAGAGGAGTGTAGAGAAACTGAGGACTTGATAACTTTAGGTGTAATAGAACAGGACAAATAGATTAGAATTGATGATTTTGCAAAATAAATTACAAAGTTTAACACCGTTTCCTCTGAAAAACCAAAATGTATGTATTTGGTGTCGACGTACTCACTATAGAAGTCAAACTAGGAATTTTGATTTATATTTAAAAAATGAAAAGTAAAACAATAAGTGGCAGCAATTTGCTCTTTATTTGTTTGTAGAAGGACAATTCGAGTTGTCCAGTTAGCAAGTTATATGTTATTACTGTTACAACAAATTAGAAGAAAGAATGCCAGATAGAGCAGTACATAACAACTTAGAGTTGGTACCTATTCCTCATGAACTGTCAGATTTAAATGTATATGAGTCTATTCATATCCAATCTGTACACCCTTTCCAGGCCATCGTTTGTATGGAGCCTAAGACAGGTAAGCTGCCACCAACAGATTTACAAAAAGGTCTCAAAGGAAGAGTTGTGTACTTACCTTTAGATTTTAAGAAAAATATTAAACCAGCTGGTGTAGACAGAGAGGAAAATGAGGCAGTAGTAATTCCAGTAAATGGTGTACCAACAAAGAGTAAAACAATCTGGGAAGAGTTTGTAGATATTAATAAATTTTGAAATGTTGGCACAGAATAATATTTATTATAAGAATGTAAATGTTGTTGAAGAAGTAAGATGCTTACAAGATGAAAAACTAATCTCAACTGGCCAAATTGAAAAAGTAGACAAATCCAGGAGTAAAGAGATTTATGAACATTATACCATACATCCTCTCAATTCGAAAGAAATCATAGGAAACACTATTGAATTCTTTCAAATGAAAGAAGCAAAAGGAGCTCCCATGAGTATATGGGAAAAAAGTTTAGAAGCTTGTTGTTTTCCACAGCTATTCCCCACTGGAGAAGGTGGACGATTTGATGAGCAAGCTGCACAGATTCCAGCATCAGAATACTGATCAACAAGATTGTATTCTGAAGATCCAAGATTTCGGCAGTGCATTCCATATATATTTTATCTTCTGTTTGAGAGTGATTTGTCTTCACTTTCATATGTGGTGAACCATATATTAAAAACAGAAGTTCATCTTCAACATGTTTCTGCAAAAGAGTTCATGGAGAAAGTTGAAGAAAGAGATGAAAATGTGGCTTCTCAGATAATCAATTTGATGGCATGCCAATGTGGCACCAATTAATATTGGTATTGCCGTCATGGTGAGCTTAAATGTATGTTAAGAAACCTAGGTACATCTACATGGTTTCTAACATTTAGCTGCACTGAATATGCGTGGGATGATGTACTTGAATTCACACAAGAAGCAAATTCAACTGTAAAAAAACATTGAACTGAAGACAGCAGGAGAACTCTGTTCTTTGGATCCTGTAAATGTCTGCCGTTTTTTTAACCATTGGTTTCAAGCTATTCTGTCATTTATCTGCAATAAAAGCATTCCACTTCTTGGAGCGGTAACTGATTTCTTTTGGCGAAAAGAGTACCAAGCCAGAGGTGCTCCTCATATACACATGCTATTCTGGATAAGGAATGCACCAAAATTTGGAACAGCTAGTGATGAAGCTCTTTTGTCTTCCATTGAACAGTATGTTACATTTGCCATTCTAAGAGAAGGAAGAGAAAAGAGCTTGAGACAACAAGCTTTACGGTTTCAATGTAATAGATGTAGGAAATACTGAAGATGGAAATACAAATGTAAAGGAAAATGTTATACAAAATGTTGTTTTGGATTCCCACAACCTATCATTTATAAAGGAAGAGTAAATAGTTTTTTCTCAGCAGTAAGACATACAATAAGTTGGAAATCTCCCAAGAATACATACAACTTAAGAAGAACAGAAGCTTCAAAGTATATTAATGTCTATAATCTACTCATTTTAAAAATATGGAATGCAAACATGGATAGTCAATTTGTTGCAGACAATTTAATTGCTGTTTCTCGTTATGTCACATCATATATTACAAAATCTGAATAGTCAGAGATGAAAGAAATGTGGGAAGAAATGTCCGCAGAAAAGAGTCTCAGCAAGAAATTGTACAGTTGTAGCTTGAAGATGCTTTGCCATACAGAGATAGGCTCTTATGAAGTTTCAGATCATTTGGGCTCAGCCAGTTTGTATTCGAAGTAGGGGTGGGCGGAATTTGCATAGTCGCGGTACGCAAAGCTCCGCGAAATGGTAAAACATATCCGCGAGCACGCAGAAATTCCGCAAACAGGTGGAATTACTTGTTCGCTATGCTTTTTTCCTGTTCGCGAATGCTGTTTGCGTGCTCGGGGGAAATCTCTTGCGAACACGCATTTTGAGAACGCGAACAAGCAAAAAATTCCGAGAAGCAGCGGAACGCAGAATTTTGGGCAATTCCGCGTTCTGCACGGATCGCAAAATTACCCAAATTCCCCAAATTCCGTGAGCTGAACGGAATTTATCGCCCACGCCTAATTCGAAGTCAAGATGAATCATTTGGATAAGTCTATACCTAGCATTCACAGGAAATACAGTATTAAAATATTTTCAAGAAATCCAATACTAAGCACAGTATGAGCCAGAAAGCACTGATATTGTCAAAACTAATATGTTGGATACATACTATCCCAAAAGGAGTCCACATCTTGAAAACCTATGTCTGTATAAAATACAGCAACATTGCAGGTTTAAAAAGAATGCTATAGAAAATATGAAAGAAGAAAAATAAGCAGTAATTGGATGTGATGGATGTTTAGTGAAACATGTCAAAGAGAATCATATTAATCACAGAAAACTCAGTTGTGAACCTCCAGATAAGAGAGAATTTTTCTATTTAGAACCTTTGCAACTGTTCAAGCCTTGGAGATTTTGACTGCTACAAAGATTCGTTTTTTTTTCTTTTTTTTAATGTTTTTTTAAATTTTATTTATTGATTTTCAATATGCACACAGTACAAATAAAGATCATTAACAGAAACAAACAAAACCAAAAAAAAAAAAATTAAAAAAATTAAAAAAACAGTGGTGTGTAAGTGACCCCTCTTGCAATCTGATCATGTGGCAGAACATTTTCCCCAAAAACTTGAACAACAAAATAAGACACAGTGGGCTCAGCGATGCACCACACAACAGACAAAGGCGACATCTGCCGTCCAATAAACAATCATACAAGACTATACAGAATTTGACAGTAATATACAATTGACTACCACAATGTCCCCTGGTAGTGCAAACAGGTAACCCCTTTCCAGCACATCTTGAAGGACTACGTCATAGTACATGTACACAATAAGTCACCCAGGACCGACATGGACTCCAACTGCTGTGTCAGCTACAGAGTTAGTGGATCTAGCACGAGCCCAGTCAATAAACGGTTCCTTTATATCTCTGGGTCTGGAGGTAGGTGGCATTAGTTCCCAAAATATAGCAAGCTGAGTTTGTCCGTATGTAACCCACCGAACCCAGTCTCCGACCGTGGGTTTCCTCTTCTTACCCCAACATAAAGCTATCTGTTGTTTGGCAAATAGCAATAACAGCGCATGTAATTAGCGTTTTCTCACATGTGTGTCTCTAACATATCCCAACAGTCCGAGCAATGGTGATGGGGACAGTGACAGCCCCGACATTTGATTTATGGATTCAAAAATTTGAGACCAATATTCAGTGACAGCCGGGCAAGCCCACGCCATATGGAGGAAGGAGGCCTCAAGGGCTCCGCAACGCCAGCAACAGTCGTCATCTCTAAGTCCCATTTTAAATAAACTAATCGGCGTTCTATAGTAGCGATGAATACATTTGAAGTGGATTAGCCGAAGTTTATAGTTAGGCGACAATTCCGTCATCTGGGCACAACAGTATGTCCATTGGTCATCAGACAAAGGGGGAACTAACTCAGTATTCCACTTAAGGCAAGCATCAGAAACAATCACAGGTGCGTCTTTCTGCATATGAGTGCATATGTATATATAGTCTGGTGATAAGCTTGCGTGGCGATGGCGTGACCAGCAAGTTTTCTAGGGCAGTCAGTGGAACGGGCTGGGATGGGAAATCAGCATGTAACTCCCGAAAGGCTGCACGTAGTTTATGATATAAAAACGTCTCTCCGAAAGATAACTTCTGACCTTCCACAGCACTCGGGGGATCCCTGAATACTCCGCCTGGGTAGAGATTAGCAAAGGTATGAAGCGACATAGTCTGCACCACTTTGGCAGTGATTTCATCCCTGACATTGGGAAGCATGGGATTCTGCGCTAGGGGGATTGAAGGTCCGTATAAAATCTGCGCGACTGCTCTTCTACGTATTCCATCCCAGGCCCATCTGAGGGTCTCAGTAGTATCTATGCAGTCTGTGGGACGCTTACATTTTTGATACACTGCCACCTTAAGTGGAACAGGCGCAACCACATCTTTCTCAACAGCCACATGAGGCTGAAATGGCATCTGGTGGACCCAGTACTGCAAGAACTGCGCCTGTGCACAGAGCGCATATAACTTCATGTCTGGGGCACACAGCCCTCCCTGGCTGGTAGGTAAGGATAAAAGGTCCCAGGACACTCTAGTTTGGCCTCCAGCCCATACCAAGGAGATTAGCAAAGAACGCAGTGTCTTGAATAAGGATTGAGTAAGTATAAGTGGGAGATTAACGAATAGATACAAAAATTTAGGAAGGACAATCATTTTAGTCAATGCGATTTTCCCTGACAATGAAAGTGGAAGTTTAGCCCACAGGTTCACCTTGTCCTCCAGCCAGGCGGTGGCTTTGCCATAATTTAAATTCCACAAGTCTTGTAAATTCCTGCTTATCCAAACGCCTAAATATTTCACAGCATCATTTTCCCTTTGCAACGGGAACTCCAAGGTAACTGCCTTAGTATTGTCAGTAAGTGGAAATATCACTGATTTAGACCAGTTAATGTTTACTCCCGAGAGGCCCCGAAATTTGATGAGTTCCCTTAGCACCACATCCAGATTGTACTCAGGACGCAGAATATACAGCGTAATATCATCGGCATACAGCGAAATCAAAAGGCTCCTAGCTCCAAAGCCTATGCCTTTGTCGGTATGGTATTGCCTGATGCGAGCTGCCAAAGGCTCCATCACCATAGCAAATAGTAAAGGGGACAGCAGGCATCCCTGCCTAGTGCCTCGCGTTATATGGAACGGGGCGGAGATCATACCATTCACTCGCACCCTAGCCAACGGCTCAGTGTATAGCAATTGTATCCATTTAATGAACAGGGGGCCAATGCCCATTCATGCCAAAATTCGGAAAAGGTATGGCCATTCAAGCGAGTCGAAGGCATTTGTAGCATCCAGGAATACCACAGCTTCCTGAACATCAGGGTGCAGATAATGTAAGACTGAGAAAACTGTCCTAAGGTTGTGGGATGTAGATCTGCCAGGTATGAAACTCGATTGATCCGGTACCGCTATAATTGGAAGTAAAGGTTGCAGCCTATTCGCTATCAGTTTTGCCAAGATTTTAACGTCTACATTAATAAGTGACAGTGGTCTATATGAGTCTAATTCGGTTTCTGGTTTACCCGGCTTGAGTAAGGTGATAATGATAGCTTCACGCATTGACTGAGGCAGAATGCCCGTTTCATGCGCCTCCCCATACACCGCAAGGAGTTTGGGCGCCAGTTCTTCAATATATGTTTTGCAAAATACGGTCGTCAGACCATCTGAACCGGGGGCCTTATCCAAAGGCAGGCTATTAATAACATCTTTGATATCGTCCACTGAGAATGGCAGGTGCATATATTCTCTGTGTCTATCATTAAACCACACCAGCGCCACTGAATCCAGAAGTTCCTGCATACCCTCCGGACAAGCAGTTTGTGTGGCTGTGTAAAGATTTGTATGAAATAATGAAAACTCATGTAAAATCTCTGATGAGCCCCTGACAACGTCACCCTGTGGACTCCTAATTTCCGGGACAAAAGCTGCGGTGCAGGGGCACGAAGCATACCAGCCAGCGTTCTCCCCGGTCTGTCTCCTTTCCCGTACCTCCGGGCCTCCGTATATTTCCCCAGAAACTTTACCTCCCTCTGTGCTTCCTCTTCATATTCCAGCAGCTTGACCTTCAACTCAGCCCAAAGGGCGGCTTCCCCATCTACTTGTATACGCGCCTCCAAATCTTTAATTTGTGTCTCAATACTGCTCAAAGTTGCTCTAATGGCCTTGAGGACGCCCGCCTGTCTAGAGATACATTGACCCATAATGACCACTTTAAACGCTTCCCATAGTGAGGCCTCCGTGTCGACAGACCCCATGTTAAGTGTGAAGTAGTCCATAATGTCAGTGCGTATTTCTTCTTTGAATGCCTCATCTAAAAGCGCCTGTTAGGGCAGCCTCCAAGCGAACGCCTTCCGTGTAGTGTTGGGCAGGGAGAGGGTCAGCAGGCATGGCGAATGGTCCGATAAGTTCCTCGACAGATGCTTAACGTCCACCACCCAGCTGGCCACATCTTTCGACATCAACCAATAGTCCAATCTACACCAGGCACGATGGTGTTCTGAGAAGCATGTGCCCTCTTTAGTCAATGGGTTGCGAAGCCTCCATATGTTCACCATATCAGCCTCGTCCAACAGGGCATTTAATACCCTGCTAGCCGCAGGATGATGTGTCCTAGCTGTGCCTTGTCTGTCTAATGGCATTGAAGTCTCCATCCCAGAGGGACGTGGTACAGTCCGTGGCCCTAACTTTAGCCCAGACGTCCGGAAAGAACCCAGGGGAGTCTGTGTTGGGGCCACATAGTGCTACCACTGTCAGTAAAGTGCCACCCAAATAGCCCAGAAGTATGACATAACATCCATCAGGGTCAGTATAAGTCTCTCTTTCCATCCAATCTATGCCTCTCCGCACCAGCACAGCTACTCCCCCAGAGAAATTCGAGTATACTGACACATATGAAGAGCCCCAACGCCTATGTCTGAGTTTTGTCGAGTGCTGTGATCGGAGATGAGTCTCCTGCAATAAGCATATGTCGAGATTGTGGCGTGTGAGATACGCATGGACCAACCTCGACTTCTTACTGTCGTTAAGGCCTCTAATGTTCCATGTTAAACAATTTACCGTAGTCTCGTGATCGTCAGCAAAGGTGCATGCGCATCACCTCCCCGCCCCATCGGACAAATAGTTCTGTCTTTGCGTCTAGAATAGGTCCTAGCAATTGACAGCCACACACCAACAAGCACACCCCAAAGAAACCCCCCCTTCCCCCCCACCCACATCAACCCCCCAATGAGGTTGAAGCAATTCCCCCCCAAAAAATACTCAAAACTGAATGTTTCAGGGAAACTTCCCATGGGGATGTATGAGTACCGGCAAACTTCCCTCCCGTAACAGGGTGGCCAAGATACTGCAAGAGATCAAACCTGCACTGCATCTATCCAAACAAAGCATGTGGTCTTAAGGCGACATTCACTATACACATCTCTCATCATGCGATTACGATCATCTATCCCACTTTAGCTGTCTCACCCCGCTAATTTAAAAAGGCACAAGGTGTGTGCGTGGCTGGTATCTCTCATCTAAAGTGTTATGAACCATTACCAATTATTAGAACAATAAGAAATTCTATGCACTTGTGTGTATCATAAAGCAACGGAGCATAGACGTCTGGGACCTTAATATACAGAATGTCAGTTTGCGGAATTATGAACATTTGTGTAGGGGAAAAAGGGAATACACATGTAACATAAGGAATACAAATGTCTATTATTTAGTCATTATCACTTAGCTGCGGTTCCTCTGCCACAGCTGGACCTGGACATTTCTTGTTCAGCTTGCCACCAACATGTTTGGCAAATTTCAAGGCCGATTTGGCGTCAGTGAAAAAATGAGCCGAGCCGTCATAGGAGACTTTGAGTTTGGCAAGGTAAAGCAGAGAGTACAGTATCTCTGCCTGCAATAGGATCTTCTTTGCCAGTAAGAATTCTCTTCTAGCAGCCTGCACCGCCGGGGTGAAGTCCGGGTAGAAGGCGACTTGGTTGCCCTGGTGTGTGATTGTGCCCATTGTACGAGCCTGCCTCAGCACCACATCCTGATCCTGATAGTTCAAGATTCTCGCCAATATAGGCCGTGGAGGAGCCCCTACCAGTGGCCGCGCTCCCAGAGTATGGTGGGCCCTCTCCACCGCAAAGACCGGTGATAGATGTGCTGCGAACAGTTCCCAAATCAGATCCGTCACATAGACTTCCTTCTCTGTGATTGCCGTCGTCTCCGGCACTCCCGTGATGCGTAGGTTGTTTTGACGCAATCTGGCCTCCAAATCCTCATTCTTGGCGCGGATTACATGGAGGAGTTTGTCCATCTGGGACACTTGTTCTTTGGTTTCCACCTGAAATTCGTGTAGGTCGGTATGTCTATTTTCTAATACATCCAGCCTGTGTTCATGCGATCCGACCTGTGCTTTCACCGACTCCATCTGTGATGTTAAGATATCTAATTTGGCTTCAATAGTGCGCAGACTCGAGCGCACCTCCAACATGAGTGCATGCATATCTTCACCCTGGTCTTCACGTTGTCCATCAGCGGACCCCCCTGTGGTGGTCTCTGAGTCCGATTCTTGTTGTCTCGTGGACCGACGTTGATCAAAAGTGAGTTTGGGCTGCTTGGTGTTGTGTTTGCCCATGGTGAAGCGGTCCAAGCAGACCCACTTCACACTGCAGGTGCTTAGCAGCTTAGCAGACAGCACCTCTCCACAGGCATCGCAATCCACCCACCACGAGAGCGAGTCTCCAATGACCCAGGGTGACCAGGGAATAATAGGGCTCACCAGTGGGTGCTGCAAATATCTGCATAGACTCCTGTACCAAGGCTCAGTCAGGGTCTCACCGCCAGTCACGCGCAGCAGCCAAACCCCACCACGGCCCTAAATGCCTCACCACTGCCACGAGGTTCACCACTTCCGGATCCCAACTATAGTGGCAAGGACTATGTTGGCCCAGTGGCGCGCCATCTACATTGCGCCGACCTCATATGCCTCGAAGTTCCGACATTTCAGCCAACATATCGCCATGGAGCCCAAAATGGCAGAATCATCAGGGTACACAGCGCGGCGTCTGCGAACGGGCCGTCTCAAAGCTCACAGCCGCTTCCCACTTACACCTCCCGCTCTCACCACGTTGTAATAGTGGGGGCACTGCTCCAGCAGAATAAACAATATCTGCACAGCACACCGACAATGGCGCCCTAGGTGCGTTCCAGCATCGTCAGTCCCCCATGCTTCTACCTTTCCAACTCAGGCAATGGTTGTGGGCACAGGCCTGCAAGTAGCTTCTCCTCCCCTCTCAGCACAACACAGCAGGACCGGATGGCTCCTCCATAGAGATTCGCACCAACTCCACGGTGGACAATGGAGCGGGAGGTCGCGGCCCAGCGTAGCACGGATCTTGCCTCACCTCGCAAATCGGGTCGCGACTCCCCCAGGCCACCTTCAAGCGGTGCGGCTCTGCAGCCAAAACGGCCCCCATTGACCAGCACTTGCGTAGGATCCCAGCGCTCCCCCCGGAGGGAACGTCATCGGCAGCAACACACGGATGATTTAGACCCACGGTGGGACCACGGCCCAGAGTAGTCAGGGCGGCCGGCTTCCGCTTCCAGTAATTCATTCATAATTTAAACCCAGGAGGAATATGTTACATACAACAGTTCATAAAACGTGATGATGGTCTGTGTGCTCTACATAATATGATGTCAGTGTGGTGGCCATGTTAAGATGATACTTCTTACATTATAAATTACAGCTCTTGTCGATTGCCACACAATAAAAGGAGCGTAATATGACATCAATTAAATTTTATTTTCAATGATGTAAGAGGAGGTGCGGCAAACTGGAGCCATTACTCAGTTGACAAAAATCATGGCAAAATCTCTACTGCAATCAATATACTGAAATGCCGTAATCCAAAATCATGATAGCATATCTCCCCTGGCATAAAATATAGATTTCAATTTCATGGCTAACATAACAACTCTTCCCCAATCAGACTTAAAATGGACCAAGAGTCATTGTTGTCAATTAACGCACATTGCAAAGGACATGATATATCATAAATATAACCTCAGTGGTGAAATCAGGGTGGAAATCCATAATTCTGTTAACAATAATCATTGCAAAATGTATAATGCAATCAATGTAATAGGATGGCATCCTCCAATTACATGGTCACATCACCCCCCTGATGTCAGATATCAATTTCTGTTCCATTACACTCCTAATTACACTGACATTGAAAAAGGGGTTTTGCTGATACGCATCCGTCAGTCCTTTTAGACTAGCCAATAATAGCATTTTCTTGAATCTCACCCGAGCACTGTGCTAATCCTATGTTCAAAGTCTTTGATAGAAAAGCAGACATTTGAGGTGAGCAGATCTAGAGTGTCACTGGTGTTGAGGGTGCTCTATACAGGAGCTGTTTCCACATAAACCTGAGACCTGCCCAGAGTTATCAGCTTCTTTCTTGCATAATTTATGCTCCACTCTATGCCTGAAAGGGTATTGTTTTGATTTATACTGGGTGCTCCCTTGTGGCTAGAAAACTATACCTCTCTGAAGAGCTCTAATGAGAGCAAAACACGTTTCAGGGGTTGCTTTTATTCATTTAGGTTGGCTTGGTTGGTATTTTACCAATTCAAAGCTGTAATACTGTGCCTGGAGTGATACAAGGCTTGTGTTAGTTTACAGCTTGGCATGGATGGCACAGTGCTAGTCCTATGCTTAAAGACTTTGCTATAGGGTTGGCAAAAGACTTTGTCACTTTCTATCTCGGCGTGGATGGCACTTTGCTAATCCCATGCTTAAAGACTTTGATAGAAAAGCAGACATTTGAGGTGAGCAGTTCTAAAGTGTCGCTTGTGTTGAGGGTGCTCTTTACAAGAGCTGCTTTCCACCCAAACTTGAGAACTACCCAGAGTTCTCTGCTTCTTTTTTGCATAATTTGCAAGTCAGTCTATGCCTGTAAGAGTATTAGCTTTTTTACTTATACTTGGTGCTACCTTGTGTCTGGACAAAGTTATACGTCTCTGAAGAACTCTAATGAGAGCACAAAACGTGTCAGGAGTTGCTTTTATTCATTTCAGGTTGGCTTGGTTGGTTTTTTACCAATTCAAACTGTAATACTATGCCTGGAGTGGTAAAAGGCTTTTGTTATTTTACAGCTCAGCATGGATAGCACTTGACTAGTTCTATGCTTAAAGACTTTGTCCCTTTCTATCACAGCCTGGATGGCACTGTGCTAATCCTATGCTTAAAGACTTTGATAGAAAAGCAGACATTTGAGGTGAGTAGATGTAGAGTGTTGCTGGTTTTGAGGGTGCTCTATACAGGAGCTGCTGTCTACCAAAACATGAGAACTATCCAGAGTTCTCTGCTTCATTTTTGCATAATTTATGCATCACTTTATGCCTGAAAGGATATTGTTTTGATATATATATATATAGTTGAACTTGGCCCTTTTTGCAGGGTCATCCCTTAACTTTTTGCCTTTCTCCTGTATTTTTTCTGACCTGTTGTTGGCTGTTTTATGACTCTGGGCACTTTACCACTGCTGATCAGAGCTAAAGTGTATAAGCTCTCCCTATTGTAAATTGATGTATGGATTAGTGATTCCATGATTGTCTGGTTTGGTTTACTTGCCAGACCCTAGTACAGTGCACTGAGTGTGCCCAGGGCTTGTAAACCAAATGCTGCTGGTGGGCTTGCAGCACTGGTTGTGCCACCCACAGAAGCAGCCTGTAAAAGTGTGTCTCAGGTCTGCCATTGCAGAACCTGTGTACATTCTGGTACTGCCATGCTGACTGGGCAAGTGCACCCACTTGCCAGTCCCTAAACCTTCCCTTTTCTTCTAATCAGACACCCCTATGGTAGGCCCAAGGGCAGGGTGCATTGCAAGTATAAGGTAGGACATGCCCTGGTGTGTGGCATGTCCTAATAGTGAATTACAGTCTTTTTCGTTTTTCTCTATTGCAAGGCTACTTGTTCCCCATAGGCCAGAATGGGCAGTTTGATTATTACATCTTATAATCCTAACTGACTCAGGGAACTAGGTAGAAATTCGAGTTTAGTATGCCTGAACTCAGAATGATAAAATGCATCTTTTAGTGAAGTTGGTTTTAACATTCTGTGTTTGAAAATACCACTTTTAGAAAGTAAGTATTTTCTTGTCTAGGCATCCAAGCCTGCCTCTGCTAGGTTGTGTATTCCTTGTCTGGAGTTTGAGTGACAGGGGCTGGGTGAGTCAGCACAGGGCTGAATAGAGAGATCTGCATGCAGATGGGTGGGAGGAGTTGCACCTGGGACATGAATAGGGCTGTGCCTTCCCTCCACAATGCTGTCTCCACCTCCTGTGGTGCGTCTGATGTCCCTGGCCTGCACTGTGAAAGGAAAGAAGGAGTCTTGTCAACAAAGTGCTCCAGGACTGACCAGAACTGGTTTGGACTAGGCAAAGGCCTTTCTGCCTTCAGAGAACAAAGAGAAACTGTGTATAAAAAGGGGGACCCAGACCCCAGAACTTTAGATCACTTTTGGGAAACAAGAAGAAACCTTTGCTGAGGAGAGGAACCAGAGAGACTGAGGAGAGACAGAGAAAGGAACTTTGTGTGTACTTTATTCAACTTGTGGAGGATCTCCAAGGGTTTGAGAAAGAGCTTGCCTCCTGCTGAAGTCTCAGGGACAACAGCCTTCAACCACCAGCTTCCCAAGAGTTCTTTGGAAGTGCCTGTAGTTGTGTTGGGCTTTCTGAGGGACTGCGTCTCACAAGGAGATGGAACCGCGACTCATGAAGAAGAAGCGTGTCGCTGCCACATCTGCTGTCGTTGCATCACTGAAAAAGGGTGTCGCCGCTGCAGCTGTCGCTCCGCATCGCAAAAGGATCTCGCATCCCTGGAGAAGCGTGTCGCCCCCACCGCCACTTTCGTGGCATCACTGAAGAAGGGAGTCGCTGCTGCAGCTGTCGCATAGCAGAAACGTCTCGCATCACCGGAGAAGCGTGTCGCCACCGCAGCCACTGTCGTCCAATCACTAAAGAAGGGTGGCACTGCTGCAGCTATCGCATCGCAGAAGCGTCTCGCATCACCGGAGAAGTGTGTTGCCGCCACAGCCGCTGTCGTCGTATCACTGAAGAAGGGCGTCGCTGCTGCAGCTGTCGCATTGCATCGTCGAAGCGTCTCGCATCACCGGAGAAGCGTGTCACAGGGCCTGTCGCGGCTAAGAAGACTTGTTAAGTTGCCGCACGGCCGTCGGGAATGCACGCATCGTGTCGCATCAAGAAGAAGATGCCATCTTTGTTTCATCGCACCAGATCTTCATCGCATCACGGTGTTGCGGGTCGCACTGCCACGGAAGCACAGTAACAAACCGACGCATCACCGTTCCTGCGTGTAAGGAACCAACGCATCACCTTCCCTGCAACACTTTCGTTGTATAGCATTATGCATCCTAAGGTACATTGAACTCAAAGTGTCGCATTTACCATGTAAAGAGAACTAAGCTATTTCTACCATTTTTAAAGTACATTATTGTGGATTTTTGGGGCTTGTGGTCTTGTGATAATTCTATATAAAGAATACTTATTTTTAATATAAAACCCATGTGGTATCCATCTGTAGTGTTGTCACTGGGTTACTGTATGTGTTCACAAATGCTTTACACACTGTCTCTGACATAAGCCTGTCTGCTCGTGCCAAGCTACCAAGGGGGTGAGCAGGGGTTATTTTAGGAGTGTACCCCCTTACCCTGACTAGAAGCAAGGGTCCCTATTTGGTCAAAAGTACCTACCTCTGCCAACTAGAGACCCCCAGTTCTAACATATATATATATATATATATATATATATATATATATATATATATATATATATATATATATATATATATATATATATATATATATATATATATATATATATATATATATATATTCACTGAAAAAACCATGGGTTTCACACACGTTATAGTTAGGAATTAGCATTTAAAAAACCTTAGAAATTCAGTGAAAAAACCATAGGTTTCACACACGTTATAGTTAGGAATTAGCATTTAAAAAACCTTAGAAATTCAGTGAAAAAACCATAGGTTTCACACATGTTATAGTTAGCTGGACATTTTACTCGTAAAAAACCAATGAAATTCCCCCGTTATAGTTAGTTCAGCTAACTATAACTCGCGCGCCCGCAATGAACTGCTGATGACGTCACATATTACATCACTCATGACATGGTCAGTGACATCACTCATGACATCACTGATGACATCTCAAATGACATCACTGATGACCCCTCACTGATGACATCATCCAGTGAATGTGTGTTTTTCTGAAAATTAAATATGTTTTATATATGTATATCTCAAGGTTGATGGAAGAATAAATGGGTATATTACTGTCTAAATGGATGATTTCTTTTTGAAAAATTGATTATGTAACTGACTGATTAAGTGTATCATAGTGAATACATGGCTTAGTGAGTAATGTTTAAATATATAAATATCTGTATCATTTTTTCACTTTGTGTATAAGTGGCTGCATGGGTTGGTGAGTAGCTACATGGGTGTCTATATAGGTTATTAGTTGGTTTTTTGAGTATTAGTCTGAGTGTCTGCATGGTTCGGTGGGGGGTATGACGTAGTGCATAGGTGCATGAATGAGTGACTCACTGTTTGTATGTGTTGAACAGAGCATGTGTGCAGGACTGCATGGGTGGATGAGTGTGTGTATGGGTGTGTTAGTGAGTGAATGACTGTCTAAATAGTGTCTTTATGAGTAACTACATATGTTTAAAACTAGTATATGTGACTATTGGTTTATATATGTGAGTATATGTGAGAGTGAGAGATTGAAAGAGTTCCTGTATGAATAAGTATGTATTTCCATAAGTGATTGTTTAAAAGACTAAGTATGTGTAAGTTTCCGTAGAAGTAAGTGTGGTGGTGTGTGTATAACTGTATATGCAAGTAAATGTATGTTTGATTCTTTATTAGCATGAGTGACTATGTGTGTGAGTAGCTCTATGGATGAGTGGCATTGTGTTACAGGATGTATAGGTGTATGAGTACATATGATAAGTGAGTACATGTATGAGTGACTGTATTGGACTGTTGGTGAATGAGTGGATGTGTATGTGGATCTTAGAATTACTGAAGAGGTTGTTGTAACTGTTATTGGTATGTCCATTGTTTTGTAAATTTTAGTCTCTATTTTTGAATGTGTGTATCAAAGGTTTTATTAGGGGAAGAGGAGGTCTGCCACTCTATCACAAGGATGATGTCATCAGTGAGGTCATCAGTGATGTCATTTGAGATGTCATCAGTGATGTCATGAGTGATGTCACTGACCATGTCATGAGTGATGTAATATGTAACGTCATCAGCAGTTCATTGCGGGCGCGCGAGTTATAGTTAGCTGAACTAACTATAACGGGGGAATTTCATTGGTTTTTTACGAGTAAAATGTCCAGCTAACTATAACATGTGTGAAACCTATGGTTTTTTCACTGAATTTCTAAGGTTTTTTAAATGCTAATTCCTAACTATAACGTGTGTGAAACCTATGGTTTTTTCACTGAATTTCTAAGGTTTTTTAAATGCTAATTCCTAACTATAACGTGTGTGAAACCCATGGTTTTTTCAGTGAATTTGCAAGGTTTTTTAAATGATAATTTTTTTTTTCTTCTATTTTTTCTAACATATTTTTATTTTAATTTTCTTACCTTTTATAAAGACTATGATTAAATTTTTAAAATTCTTAAATATGTTTTTTTTAATATATTTTTTAAAATAAACATGTAAAATTTATTTGCAGTACTTTTTTTCTATTTTTTTTTTTATTTTTTTTAGTACGCGTACCGTAAGCTCACGGTAAGCGTACAGTTTACGCAACGTCCGTAATTTTCCTACGCTGCTTGCGTATAGTTACGCAATTTGCGTAGCCGCGCGTACTCCGCGTGGGACGCGTACGCGTGTACGCTACACGCGCACGTTACGCGGAAGTGCCGGGAGTGACTGTTATGCGCATGCGCGCAAGCGCGTGTCTTTTTTACGCGCATGCGCACTTTTGCCGTAAGCGTACCGTAAGCGTACCGTAAGCGTACGGTAGGTCATGTGATCATGAAACACAACTTTTGATTGGTTGAAACTACTTTCAGTTCTAGAACTCTCCTACACCACACCCATTCCCCTCATTTCTGCTTGTGATCCCTTGGGAGAAGGAGCTGGTTTGTCTTTGGGATACGATGGCAGAACAGCAGAGCTCTTCTGAGAGTGAGGCTAGCACTAGCAGCACTGTCTTGAGGCAGAGATCGAGGAAACAAAAGCCCTCTTATGTATGGGATTATTTTACTTTTCCTGAAGGCCAGCAAAAGGTAAATGCACCCTTAGTGACTTGTAAGCTGTGTAAGCGTGTACTTTCTAGAGGTAATCCTAACAGGAAGTATTCCTTTGGGAATCACACCATGAAGAGACACCTCCAGGATGTACACAGAAGGACACATGGTCATCTTTTTGGAGGTAACTCTTCAGAAAGACAAGCCAGTACATCCACAGCAGCTCAGCCTGAACCATCATCTGCAGGGCTGACTCCTTCTTCTGCAGGTCAGGTGAGCCCTTCATCTGTGGGGGGAGAATCTCCTTTTGCTGGCCCTCTGGAAATCAACCCTCGATTTCGGAAGGTTGATATTCGATGCACATTTTGTCAAGATCTAATTTGCTATAGGGAGACCAGTGTTTCCCTAGTGAACAACAAAATAGATCAACACATTTGTCGCTTTGAATAATTTTCCCATGCTTCCTTTCCTCTGTCCCTGCATGAACACAACGGTTCTTTTAAGAGCCAACCTTATCTTTCATCTTTTTTTTACATATGTTTTTAAAAACTTTTTTTTATTTTTTTTTACCGTACGCGTACGGTGCGCGTACTTTTTTTTTTTTTTTTAAAAACACTAAAAATCAATAAACACATTACAAGGTCCTTGAGAGACTACAATTATTATTATTGACTTACCATACTCACTGAAAAAATATTTATTCATTTGTTTTTTTTAAAAATAGTTTTAAAAATGTTTGTAGTTTTCGAAAATTTTCTATATCTATCTGGAAAAAAAGAAAAAAGTATTAATATTTTTAAAACATTTTATAATACAGTACACATATTTACATTTTTTTCCATAAAATATTTTTGCCTTATTTTTGCTGTTTTCAGAATATATTGCATTTCACTATAAATTGTGAAAGCAATTGCATTCATCATTTTACAGCGGGCAAAAAAAAATAACAATCACAAAGATTGTATTAAAAAAGCCCTGATTCTTTTTTTACTTAAACTTAACATTATAGAAATGCATAATATTCTAAAAAAATATCATCTAATACCAATACTTATTTCTTTAAAATACCGTCTGATATGTTTGTTTCAGAAGTATAATCACAATATTATATCTCAAATAACTCCAAAATACATCTGATTTCATTTCCTTTAGACCAAATAGTAATTTTAAAATTCTTTTTTGATTAAATTTCCAATGGTAATCCAATAAAATTCTAAAGTTTTATTTGTACAGATCTCACCGATTCTCTGTAACAATTCCTTTATTGTATTTAAATATATTACTACATTTCTTTTCACAATAGTCACAAAACGAAATTTCTATGCCAATTTGAATGCACACTAACTGCTCTTTTTTTTGGGCAAGTGAAAATCACTTTTACAAACTGTCACATTATGAAACCACTTTTCAGATTTTTTAAAAAGCCCATGTCCAGACTGCTACACTACAGCAAGGGCAACCAGCCTTAGTGATGCTGAATGTATTTGCATTACAGACTGAAACCTGAAAACCCCACTCGCTTGTAAATACTGTGCATGACTATACATGGCAAGCACATGGGTGTGTGCTAAGACTCTGCTTCTTCCCCCAAAAATTTGCTCCCCCTTTCCATCTAATGCAACTGTGAAATCACCAGAGCAAGACGCAATAAATCTCTGCCTATAATTCCTCTCTGCACACAGAGTCATGTTTTCACATTAGTCCCAAAACGAAATTTCTTTGCCAATTTGAAAGCACACTTACTGCTCTTTTTTTTGGGCAAGTGAAAATCACTTTTACAGACTGACACATTATGAAACCTCCATGTGTAACTACAACAAAAACAATTTCCATTTCTATTATTCATTTCTTAAGTTACTACATACATCCCCTCTCAAACTGTAAACTCACCTTTAAAATTAGTTAGTTGTGAAAGAAATGTGACACTCAAACAGCAGATTATCAGAGCCAGGATCTCTGTTGTGTTCACCTCTCTCCTCTCAGCAGAACCAGATAATGGCAAACTTTCCCTCTATTTTTCCACACATATACTTGTAAGTTTCAAATCTCAGTGCTTCCCCCTTTTTTTCAAATGTAATCACACATTTCTATTGGTTGAAAACCAACCCTTTTCCAAAAGTACCCTTCCCCCAACTTGACTTCTGCCTAGTACCCTTCCCCCAACTTGACTTCTGCCTGCTACCATAGCAACAGCTCATGGAACACTGCTGTGTTGAGTTAGGTCAGAAGTTCGCCAAACAATGTTTCAATTCCACAGAGCAAGAGTGCTTGACTTTTCAAACCTAACAGCAAATCCATAGTACTGTTCTTTGTTTACACATTTTTTTTACCAATACAAAACATGCTTCTATTAATTTACACATACAGCCTAGTTTTTATTCTAGAATGGTATGAAACAGCCAATCAGTTCTTTTTGTTTTGAAAAAAATATGTATGCCTCCATTTCCAAACTGTCTTTCTTTTCATATTGCCATTCTACTGAAAGACACCTCCTGAGTGCATCCAGTTCTCCTTTGAAGATGTTCACAGTGTGGATTGTAGGGCACAGCTATGTCTTCTGGAGTGAAAAGTTTGCAGAGAAAACAGGTATGGTGAGAGACCTTGCTTTGCCAAATGTAGACATTAAATGGATTGGTCAGAGAGGGTTAAAGTGGCACCAATTGATGCCATTGGTGAAATCCTTCATTCAAATCCAACACCCTGACCTCATAATAGTGCACTGTGGTGGCAATGACCTAGGCACTTTGACTGGGGTATGTCTGGAAATGCTTATGAAGGACACCTTTGCACAACTGTTTACACTTTTCCCTAAAACTGCCTTTGTGTTTTCCAACATATGCCAAAGGCAAAAATGGAACTGGTCCAATCATTTCTGTCCACAGATTGACAAAGCAAGAAAGCACGTCAACAAATCTGTTTCTGCTTTCCTCCGTGACTATGGTATGGGTGCCATTTACCACAACAACTTGCGTTATGACATGCAAGACATTTATAGAGGAGATGGTGTGCACTTCAATGATGAAGGGAACAGAGTCTTCCTCTTGAACCTTAGACTCTGCATCGGTACTTACTTGTAGGTACCACTAAAAAATCACTTCATAAACACAACGGCTCTTTTTAGAGCCCCCTAATATCTAAACTCTTAAATCTGCTTTTCATTTATTTATTTTTATTTTTTTTACCGTACGCTTACCGTAAGCTTACCGTACGCGTACCCCGTGATTTTTTTTAAAATCAATAAATGTTTTTTTTGTACTTTTCTGTCCTTCTTTGACCCCCTTACAAATGTTAGGGGGTCTGTAACTCTCCTCATTGCCCCCTTTCCTTGTTTTCACTCTTTTTTTTCAGAGTGAAATACACAAAATGGCGGCCGCCGCTTCCTGGTTTCGACCGATTCGAATGTTTACTAAGATCTAAGAGCCAATCAGAATCGCGCTCGCGCACGCCACCGTACGCTTACCGTAAGCGTACGGTAAGCGTACCGTAAGCGGGCTCAGATATATATATTGATTTAAAGGCTATTTTCTCAGAATCTACTGAACAGATTTACACCAAACCTACAAAAGGCACTTCCTTGACCTAGGGACTACCTCTCTGCCAAATTTTGAGTAATTCTGTTCAGCCGTTCGGGCTGTAGCTCGTTCTAAAGGTCCTATGGAAAAATGCATGGGAAAAACGCGTTTTGGGACCCCCCTTTTATCTCAGCCCCCGCTTGACGGATCCCCCCGAGACTTTCAGGGTAGGAGCGGAGCGTAGCGCCCCACCTATTTTGAGAAATTCGCGAGGATTCATCGACCGGCACCAAAGTTATTCAAAATAGAATGTTGAGGTTTTCCTATGGAAACGTGGTCCTAACTATAACTACCTACTGGCGACCGCCAGTAGGTAATATATATATATATATATATATATATATATATATATATATATATATATTCACTGAAAAAAACAGAGGTTTCACACATGTTTTAGTTAGCTGGTCATTTCATTCGTACAAAACCATTGAAATTCCCCCGTTATAGTTAGTTCAGCTAACTATAACTCGCGCGCCCGCAATCCACTGCTGATGACTTCACATATTACATCACTCATGACATGGTCAGTGACATCACTCATGACATCACTGATGACATCTCAAATGACATCACTGATGACATCACTGATGACATCATCCATTGAGTATGTGTTTCTGAACAATTTTAATATGTTTAATATTTATAGTGAAAGGCCTGTGGAAGAATGAGTGGGTGTACAAGTGTGTAAATGGATGATTTTCTGTGGTGCGTAACTGTCTCTATAAGTGAGTCATTAAATGTATCTTACTGCAGACTAGTGACTAAACTGTGTAAATGTTTGTATGTGTCTGTATGTTGGTGTATAAGTGGCGGCATGGTTTTGTAAATACCTATATAAGTGTGTATATGAGTTATTGATTGCTTGTCTCAGTATCTGTATGGGTTGCTGAGTGTTTGTGTGGGTAGGGTGTGTGTGACTCTATGCATAGATGTGTGAGTGGGTGATTCTATGGGTGCATGGTTTTAAGAGTGCATCTGTGATGGACTGTATGGTTGAGTGAGTGTATGTATGGGTGTGTTAGGGATTGAATGCATATCTCAGTGGTACATTTGTGACTAACTACATATGTGAAAGGCAGTATATATGCGTGTAAGACTATATAAGTGGGTAAATGTGATAGTGTGTGATTGTGAGAGTGACTGTATGGATGAGTGTGTGCTTGTATAAGAGTGTAAGAATGTGATACTATTTTTATGAGTAAGTGAACTTGAGTGTGTATAACCACATAGGTGAGTAAATGGGAGTGTGATTATTTGCATGACTAAGTAGGTGGGAAAGTAGCTCTATGGATGCTTGTTAGTGTGTGAGTGTCTATATAAGTGTATAAATGCATATGATTGTTTTGTATGGAGTGACTGTAAGTATGAGTGACTGTACAGGTGAGTGAGTGGAGGTGTATGTAGACCTAAGAGTTAATAAGTGGGTATTTAGTTATTGGTATTGCAGTATGTATGGTTTTGAGAATGGAACTCTTAAATTTTGAGTCAGTGTATCAAAGGTTATATTAGGGTGTGAGCAGATGTGGTAATTTATCACATGGATGACGTCATCAGTGATGTCATGTCATTTGAGATGTCATCAGTGATGTCATGAGTGATGTCACTGACCATGTCATGAGTGATGTAATATGTGACGTCATAAGCAGTGGATTGTGGGCGCGCGAGTTGACTAACTATATCGGGGGAATTTCAATGGTTTTGTACGAGTGAAATGTCCAGCTAACTATAACATGTGTGAAACCTCTGTTTTTTTCAGTGAATTTGCAAGGTTTTTTAAATGCTAATTCCTAACTATAACGTGTGTGAAACCTATGGTTTTTTCAGTGAATTTGCAGGGTTTTTTAAATGCTAATTCCTAACTATAACGTGTGTGAAACCTATGGTTTTTTCAGTGAATTTGCAAGGTTTTTTAAATGCTAATTCCTAACTATAACGTGTGTGAAACCTATGTTTTTTTTTAAAGAATTTTCAAGGTTTTTTAAATCCATTTATTTATTTTTTTTTTTTTTTGAGATTTTTTTTTTAAACAATATGCTACCTATGTATATAATCATTGATTTACTGTATCCTGCAATATGGAATGGTTCACCTTTTTTAAATAAATGTTTAGATATAGTTGAACAACATAGTTAATATCTTCTACAAACCTTTATACTTTTTTTTTTTAGGATTTTTTACCGTGCGTGTACGGTAAGCTTACGGTACGCGCACGGTACGCTATAAGTACGGTGCGCGTACGTAATATCTATGCTCCATGTGCGCATGCGTATGCGATTTACGTACGCATCTGTACTTTGTATGCGACGCTTATACGCTTGCTTCCTACGGCCATTCGCTCGTGCACCTTACGCGGAACCGCTGTACGTGCGTGCACGCGTGCCTCTAATGCGCATGCACGCGTGCCTCTAATGCGCATGCGCGCGTGTGCGCGTCTTACGTACGCGCATGCGTACTTTTACCGTGCGCGTACGGTAAGCATACTGAGCGCGCACGGTAGGTCATGTGATCCAGAAACAACACTTTTCATTGGTTTAAACTTCTTTCATTTCCAGAAACTTCCAACACCACACCCATTCCCCTCATTACTGCTTGTGATTCCCTAGGAGAAGGAGCTGACGTGTCTTTGGGATACAATGGCAGAGCAGCAGTCCTCTTCTGGGAGTGAGCAGGACAGCATTATCAGACAGAGAAAGAGGAAACAGAAGGATTCTTTTGTCTGGCAATATTTTACATTTCCAGAGGGGCAGAAAAAAGTCAATGCTCCATTAGTCACCTGCAGACTTTGTGGGCGTGTCTTGTCTAGAGGAAATCCAAAGAAGAAGTATTCTTTTGGAATTTTCACTATGTTCAGACACATTAGGGATGTACATCCCAAGACTTTTGCTCGAGCTACTGCAGCAACCCCTTCAGCAGCTCAGCCGAGCACATCCGCAGCTGCTCAGCCGAGTACATCTTCGGCAGCTCAGCCGAGCACTTCCTCTGCGGTGGGAGCATCTCCCTCTTCTGCTCCTCTGGACATTTACCCTCGGTTTCAGAGTGTACATATAAGGTGCAATACTTGCTACTCTCTTATTGCTTATGGGGAGTTTAGTATTCCTCTTATTGACAATAAGATTGAGCAGCACAAGTGCGGTACCTTATAATATTGCCATTCTTTCCTTCCTCTATTCCTGTATTAACACAACGGCTCTTTTAAGAGCCAACCTACCTCACAATTTTTTTTTATTTATTTAATCACTTTTTTTTAAAAAAAAATTATACGGTACGCGCACCCATTTTATTTAAAAAAAAATATATATATATTTATTTCACCCTTCAATGTACTTGAGGGACCGCAAGGGAAATGAGAAAAGCAGAGTGAGGAGAAGTGAAAAAAAGGGAGTATGAAAGTAAATGTGTGATAAATACAGATATTTCAAACTTACCTGACCAACAAAATAACATAATTATCAATAAATGTTTTTCTTTTAATTGCTAGAAAAAAGTATTAATTTTCCTAAATTTTCTTTCTCAATCTGTAAAAAAAGAAAAAAAGTATTAATATTTAACAATACATTTTAGAATACAGTACACATATTTTCTTATTTAAAAAAACAATTTTTTGCCCTTTTTTTGCTGCTTTCAGAATATGTTGAATTTCACTGTAAATCGTGAAACCAATTGCATCACTTAACAGCGGGCAAAAAAATTAACAATCTGAAAGATTGTTTAAAAAAAGCCCAGAATCTCTTCTCAGTAAAACATACCTTTATAGAAATGTAACATATTTAATAAAAACATCATCTAAAAACAATAAATATTTGCAATAAATATTGTCTGTAAATCTTGTTGCTTAAGCACATACACCAAAATAATATCTGTCAAAGAAGTCCACAAGAGAAATTTTTACCTTTCCATGAGGCCAAATGGTAATTTTTAAATTCTTTTTTGATGAAATATCCAATGGTGATCCAATAAAGTCACAAAAATGATTTGTTCAGATGTTGCAATTTGTATCTAAAATTTTGGTTTCAGAAAAATTAAATAGGAATTTGGTAATTCTGCAGGCAAACGTTGCTTGAAAATCAATTGAGAATCATTACACAGTGTCCAGCCTTTTTCACATTTAAGATAAACTGTGTAATGACCAAAAGTTATAGAAGGTCCATCATGGAAAATTATTGCAACTGCAACAAAAGTTTTTCCAGATATTGATAATTGATGTCCTGTAAACTTCTTTATTAAAGTGTCCAATTTTGAACCATCAGCTTTACAACGTTGCATCTTTAAAATTTCATACTGTCCATATTTCTTTAAAAATAACGTTGAATTGTCTGATTTACATTTAGAACATTCCATGTTGTGATTGGCATCTTTAACTAATTTACTAAAAGTCACGGATTTACTATCTGGTAATGTTAAATATATGAACCTTTCTGAATCAACATCAGCTGCATGTGTTGAAACAGTTTTCACAACTATGTTCCCATTTATAAGAGAGACAAAACATATTTTCTATTTCTACCCCTTCTTCTTCCAGTACCATAAGGATATACATCAAGAATTTCTGTGCATCTTGCTGGATATTTTGAGTAAACTGTGTACATCCTGAACATACATCTAAAAGTTTTCTAACATCAGAAGCACTTTCTATTTTAGTTTTATCAATACTCAGCTTCTCAAAAAGAAAACTCAGCAGAGAACAAAATCTTTTTACATGATTAAGTATTATCTGCTCTTGCAAACTTTCAAGATAAAATACAACATTCAGCACTACATTAGCGTAGCAGTTGACACCAGAGCTATTTTCAAAATGACAACCAACAACCTCTTGAACACTGTCCTTTTTCTTTTTGCTTGCAATCACATCACTCTCCTTTTGTTTTCTCTTCTGTACATCCTCATTACAGATATTCTCAATTCTCCTTTTCCGAGAAACAACACGTTTTTCAAACACAGGATACTGACCTAAATGAGGAGCATAGGTTCTTCTTAATCCATTATACTACTTTACACAATTTGCATCAGCATTAACTTTTGAGTCATCAAAGTCTATCATGAATAAACCAGATAATGTTTTCACTCGTGACAAAGCAACATATGCCATACCTTCTTTGAACACAGTAGAACCAATGTTTACAAAAGCACTACCTACAGTTAATCCTTGAGATTTGTGAATAGTTACAGCATATTCTAGAGAAAACGGAAACTGCTTCCTACGTACATATAAGTCTTTTACAAGCAAAAAACGGACTGAACAACGACTAATGTCTTTAACCTCTTCAATCTGATCAAATTTTATTTTAAAAAATTCAATCCCATCTTTTTTCTGGTATTTCACAAAACCCACAACTTTACCCATAGCTCCATTCACTAAACCTTTTTCTACATCCAAATTTCTTCTTAAAAATACTCGACAGTTCATACAAACATAAAGATTTTTTTCTAATCCAGCTGTTTTCGAAATGTTCTTCTCTAGAGAATCCAATTTATTTTTCAATTTGCCTGTTAATGTAATAGTAATTCCTTCATGCTGAATTTTGTCCACTGCTTCCATTTTCTCAATCTCTTCCTTTTCCAATTTCAAAAGTTCCTCATTGAATATTGAGCATTCACGTAGTGTTGGCATTAAGCAGATTACAGTATTTTTTTCTGCAATGTTCTGGTATATTTTCTCTGCAACTATTTCTTCACTTGGAAATAAATTATGTAGCAACCGACTCTGTAATGCTTCTCTGCCAACTTCTGTGAGTAGTCCAATTCTGATATCTTTCAGAATACTTGCATAATCTTCATCGTTTGCTTGCCTCATATTGGTAGTGAGTTCTTTGTACTCAAAGAATGACCAAATATTCGCATTACCAATACTTCCTAATGACTTCTTCGTGTCTTCATGTGTCACAGTATTAAACACTGGTTGTCCTTTAACTGGAGTGAGCTGCAGAAGATCCCCAAAAACTATAACATGTTTTCCACCAAATAACACCTCATAGTCTCTCTTTAGAATTTGCTGCATTCTTAAATGCACAAAGGCAAGCATAAAGTTTGATACCATGCTTACCTCATCAATAATGAGAACTTGCATCTTCTTCAACACTCTTGAAACTTCGAAGCATGCTTCTCCTGTTAGCTTGTGATATTCTATTTTGTTCTCATGCGCCACTTGTAACATTAGCAAGCGATGTAATGTAATTCCTTTTATGTTATATGCTGCTAACACAGTTGGAGCAGTAACAACACAAGACAAAGTTGAATCTGTTTTTTGCTGTAGGTAGCTTCGGATGACATTAATTAAGAAACTTTTTCCAGTTCCAGCTTATCCACTCACATACATCCTGATTGGTTCAAATGATGCGCATGAGCACTCTTTCTTTTCATGTAGTAATCCATGATCAATTTTTTTTGTGACTTCTTCATAAATTTGTTTTTGTTCTTCATTCAGTTGCTGTTCCAAATTTGGTAAGTCTATTAAATCTTCCTGAGCTTGATTCATAGCTGTTTCCACTTCAGTCATTGCTATTGCAGCTTCATTTTCTACGATTGGTTGTCCTAGGGGATCTTGACTGAGCGTTCCAGAACTTTGGCTGTCTTGAGAACTGTCTCTAGCTGCTTCAGCTGCAATTGTAGCTTCCTGTTCAATTTCTTCATTTAACATTTGTACATAATTTGTGAAAGTACTGCATTCAATCGTATCTTTGCATACATTAAAGGAATCTTCATAGCTGTGAAAATCACCAAGTAATTCATCCTCTGAACGCCATGGTTTAAACAGCTGTAAAAGTGCTAAGTAGTAAAATTCCTTTTTGTCAGTAGTGTCGCAACTCAGCTTCCTGTGATTAATCAAACTTCCTTTTGTTTGCTTCACCAAACATCCTTCCTCACCAATGACTTTATATTTTCCATTGTTGATGTCTTCTGTGGCTTTCCGTGTAAAAATTGAGTTCTGCAGCACTTCATAGAGACACATGTTCTCAAGATGACGACTTCTTTTTGGGTAATATGTGCCCAACATGATTGATTTCAAAATATCTGTACTTTCCGGGTCGTTCTCTGCCAAATATTCAATTTCTCCAACAGATTTCAGTACCCGATTTCGCAATCCTGCAAGGCCTAAACTTACCCAAATTATTCTTCTGGATTTGGAGTAGAGACTTGCAGATGATAACCTATCTGAGCATTCGTAGGATCCAATTTCTCGATGCGATAACATCTTTAAACTGAAACTGTATAGCTTCTTACTGACAGTCTTCTCGTGAGAAATCTCTTCCCACATTTCCTTCAATTCCATTTTCTCATATTTAGTGATGTAAGATGTGACATACCGAGCAACAGCAATAGAATTGTCAGCAACATACTGTATATCCATGTTAGCATTCGACATGGATAAAATGACTGGGTTGTAGTCATTTATATATTTTGACTCTTCTTTTCTTCTTAGGTTGTACGTATTTTTGGGAGATTTTCTTGTAATAGTATGTCGCACAGCTGACATAAAACTGTTGACTCCTCCTTTTGAAAGAACAGGTCGTGGAAATCCAAATCGACATTTTGTGTAGAATTTTTCTTTACTCTTATACTTTCGTCGACAGTATTTTCCACACCGATGACTTTGGAAACGTAAAACTTGCTCTTTTAAGTTTTTCTCTTCTGTGCATTTAGGTATAGCACATGTTGCATATTCTTCGATGAAACTTAAAACTGCATCATCAGAATCTGTTCCAAATTTTGGAGCATCCTTGATCCTCAACAGCATATGAATATGAGGAGCACCTCTTGCTTGGTACTCTTTTCTCCAAAAGAAATCCACAACTTCTCCAAGAGGTGGATTTTTTTTTATTGCAGATGAAGGACATCATAGCCTCAAATCTATGATTGAAATATCTGCAAACATTAACCGGATTCAATGAGCACAATTCTCCTGCTGTCTTGTATTGGATGTTTTCAATATTTGAATTTGCCTCTCGAAGAAAATCCAGAAGATCATCCCAAGCGTACTCAGCACAGCTTAGGGTGAGAAACCATGTAGGAGTTCCTAAATTCCGTAACATACATTTCAATTCTCCATGGCGTCGGTACCAATATTCATTAGTTCCACGCTGACAAGCCATCAGATTAATCAATTGAGATTCCAAATGATCATCTCGATGTTGCACTTTGTTCATAAAATCCTTTGCAGACACATTATGTAGATATACTCCAGTTTTCAAAATGTGATTTACTGCATAAGATAGTGCTGACAAGTTACTTTCAAATAAAAGATGGAACAAATAAGGAATACTTTGACGAAATCTTGGATCTTCTGTATATAATCTTGTAGTCCGATACTCAGAAGCAGGAATCTGTACTGGGCGTTCATCATATCGTCCACCTTTTCCTGTAGGAAACAGCTGGGGAAAACATCGAGCTTCCAAGCTCTCCTGCCATACACTCACGGGAGTTCCTTTTGCTTTTTTCATCTGAAACAGATCAATAGTGTTTGCCATAACTTCTTTTGAATGAAGAGGATGTATGCTGAAATGTTCATGAATTTCTTCTTCTTTTGACTTATCCACTTTTTCAATTTGCCCAGCTGGTATTCCTGAGTCTGGTAGTAAAACTTCTTCATCTTCATCCATATAAATTGTTTCATACCATTTATTATTTCTTTTCAAATATAAATTTGCTCTTTGTACTTTTCGTACATCTACCAGCTCCTGCCAAATTTTCTTATTCTTTGTTGGTACTCCATTAACCAGAATAACTAATGGTTCAGTTTCCAATCTATCTGCATCAATTGTTTCCATATTTTTTTTCAAATCCAATGGCAAATAGACAACTCTTCCTTTTAAACCTCTTTGTAAATCCGAAGGAGGTAATTTACCTGTTTTTGGCTCCATACGCACTATGGTCTGAAACGGATGAACACATTGAATGAGTATAGACTCATACTTATTTAAATCAGAAAGTTCTGCAGGAATATCAACCAATTCTAAATTGGCTGGCATTCTATTGTCTCCTAACTTGTTACAACAGTATTTACAAATACGCTGATCTTCACCCAAATCAAAACTATTTTCCACAAATATATATGTTGCAAAATCCTTCCACTTATAATTATCTTCATTTTCACTTTTTTTATACTGATCAACATTTCTTGTTTGATTTTTGTAATGGCTTCTCCGGCAACAAATACAAGTAATATTTGGTCTTTCACTAGAGATGATAGTAAATTTTGTCATTTGATCTTCAACATTTTTACTATCAGTGGGTTCTACATTCTCTTCCACATTTTCTTCAATAACTGTGTCATTTCCTGCACTTTCTTGTTCCGGACCAAAGTAACAAAACTGAATTTCATCAGTAACCTTCTGTACATCTGATACAGATCCACGGAACAGAGCCCTAATCAACTCATTTAACTTTAGTGCTGGACTTTTAGCAAAATACAATCTTCTCACAAACTTTCTCATTTCCGTATGATGAACTGCCAGCATCCTAAAATGGTGAAAAACACTTTGGCAAACTTTCCTAGAAAGACAAGCCAGAGAATGTCCTTGCAAACCAGTATTCTCTCTCACTCTACATGGATCTAGTCTTTGAAGCACCTTAATCTTCTGTTTAACACTTTTTTAACTATATTCTCTTAGAAACTCACGTAATTTATCAATAGATTCTTGTCATACAGTACAAATACTACTACAATTCCAAGTGTACACTGGGGCGTTAGGACGTCTCCCCATAACCTCATCAGCTATCACTTCTTCCTCATTTCTTGGAACCATTTTCTCCTTTTCCATTACACAACCATCTTTCACTTCATAAGCACGACCTCTGGAGTTAACTGCATGCAGCAAACTATTACTTTGAAGATAACTCTCTTCATTAAAAAATGGTTCAGTACTTGAACTATGCATCCATTCTCCTAAAAACACTTTACAAAAGTTATTTCTTTTCACTACTCTTTTCGTTTTGCTTTGTGACTTCATTACATTGACCATTTTATCTAATGTACGGATCCTGTTCAAAATTGAAATGAATAGTTTTCTTTTAAAATCTAAAGCCTTAGCTACAATTGATTCAATATCTTTCTTTCGCTTATAAAATTTCGCTTTCTTCTTATATTTTTTCACATCCTTTAGCAAATTGAACATCACTCTTCTCTGAAACATTTTTCTACGAATGTCTTTAAATGCTGTTTTTCTTTTTAAGTCAATCTTTATTGCTTCTGATTGTAAATTAGCATTTTGTAATTTCTCACTTTTGTCCTGTTGTTTTCTACTTGAAACACTATTTGCAGTAGGGACATTTTTCAAATTTGTTCTTTTTTTGAAGATATTTTTTAACAAATCCTTAGATGGCTTACCAGAAGACTTTTTCTTTTTTCCAACATGAGGATCTTCAACTAATTTGGCTCCTCCAGTTGTCTTCAAATATAAATGTTTTTTCTGTTCTTTTCTCTTTCTTGATTTTATAGGCATCTTTAATTTATTTCACTGTTGGTCAGCAATACCTGAAAGAAACTGAAAAAAACTACCTTTATGTAATTTAAATTTATTACTATATTTTTTTTGAGCTTTTCAAATCTTATAATACTATCTACCCCTTTCCAACAAGTGAAAAACAAATTAAAACCAACATGAATTAAAGCTTCCCCTTTCCTACGAATGCAATTCTAAAAGAACCAGAGTAACACAAATTAAATCTCTGACAACAATTCCTGTGTGCGCACAGACTCATGGTGTGATTCTAGGCAGAAAACGAAATTTGATTTGCAATTTGAAAGCACACTTACTACTGTGGTAGAGCAAGTGATAATTACTCTAACAGTCTGACACATTTTCATTATATTTTTCAGAAGTAGAAAAGAGCACATGCCCAAACAGCTTTTTGAGACCATGAACATGTGCAACCTGAATGACGTACTACACTCTAGCAAAGGAAATGAGCCTTGGTGATGTTCAATGTATTGGCGTTACTCACTGCTATCTGAAACACCACACAGCGCTGAATAGTAAGCATGACTGTACATGAGAAACAACTTGCTCTCTGCTAAGAGTGTGCTTCTGGAGACTGTCTACTGTCAGGTGCAAGAGAGATCTGCATTGACCCTTTTTACAACTGCATAAACATTGGAGACATGTATGTAACACTACATGTGTGGAAAGGGTTAATAGGACTTTTGAACATGTACAAACTACATGACCCATTGCAGGAGTGGAAGGAAAATCTACCATGTTGATTTCAAATGTGTTAGCATTGCCCTCTCATTTGTGACATATTAATTTGAGCTGAATGCTAGCCATCACAGTTCAAGAAAACAAGCTGCCCCTTTCCTACGAATGCAATTCTAAAAGAACCAGAGTAACACAAATTGAATCTCTGACAACAATTCCTGTGTGCGCACAGACTCATGGTGTGATTCTAGGCAGAAAACGAAATTTGATTTGCAATTTGAAAACACACTTACTACTGTGGTAGAGCAAGTGATAATTACTCTAACAGTCTGACACATTTTCATTATAGTTTTCAGAAGTAGAAAAGAGCACATGCCCAAACAGCTTTTTGAGACCATGAACATGTGCAACCTGAATGACGTACTACACTCTAGCAAAGGAAATGAGCCTTGGTGATGTTCAATGTATTGGCGTTACTCACTGCTATCTGAAACACCACACAGCGCTGAATAGTAAGCATGACTGTACATGAGAAACAGCTTGCTCTCTGCTAAGAGTGTGCTTCTGGAGACTGTCTACTGTCAGGTGCAAGAGAGATCTGCATTGACCCTTTTTACAACTGCATAAACACTGGAGACATGTATGTAACACTACATGTGTGGTAAGGGTTAATAGGACTTTTGAACATGTACAAACTACATGACCCATTGCAGGAGTGGAAGGAAAATCTACCATGTTGATTTCAAATGTGTTACAATTGCCCTCTCATTTGTGACATATTAATTTGGGCTGAATGCTAGCCATCACAGTTCAAGAAAACCCCCTTTCCTACGAATGCAATTCTAAAAGAACCAGAGTAACACAAATTAAATCTCTGACAACAATTCCTGTGTGCGCACAGACTCATGGTGTGATTCTAGGCAGAAAACGAAATTTGATTTGCAATTTGAAAACACACTTACTACTGTGGTAGAGCAAGTGATAATTACTCTAACAGTCTGACACATTTTCATTATAGTTTTCAGAAATAGAAAAGAGCACATGCCCAAACAGCTTTTTGAGACCATGAACATGTGCAACCTGAATGACGTACTACACTCTAGCAAAGGAAATGAGCCTTGGTGATGTTCAATGTATTGGCGTTACTCACTGCTATCTGAAACACCACACAGCGCTGAATAGTAAGCATGACTGTACATGAGAAACAGCTTGCTCTCTGCTAAGAGTGTGCTTCTGGAGACTGTCTACTGTCAGGTGCAAGAGAGATCTGCATTGACCCTTTTTACAACTGCATAAACAATGGAGACATGTATGTAACACTACATGTGTGGTAAGGGTTAATAGAACTGTTGAACATGTACAAACTACTTGACCCATTGCAGGAGTGGAAGGAAAATCTACCATGTTGATTTCAAATGTGTTACAATTGCCCTCTCATTTGTGACATATTAATTTGGGCTGAATGCTAACCATCACAGTTCAAGAAAACCCCCTTTCCTACGAATGCAATTCTAAAAGAACCAGAGTAACACAAATTAAATCTCTGACAACAATTCCTGTGTGCACACAGACTCATGGTGTGATTCTAGGCAGAAAACGAAATGTGATTTGCAATTTGAAAGCACACTTACTACTGTGGTAGAGCAAGTGATAATTACTCTAACAGTCTGACACATTTTCATTATAGTTTTCAGAAATAGAAAAGAGCACATGCCCAAACAGCTTTTTGAGACCATGAACATGTGCAACCTGAATGACGTACTACACTCTAGCAAAGGAAATGAGCCTTGGTGATGTTCAATGTATTGGCGTTACTCACTGCTATCTGAAACACCACACAGCGCTGAATAGTAAGCATGACTGTACATGAGAAACAGCTTGCTCTCTGCCAAGAGTGTGCTTCTGGAGACTGTCTACTGTCAGGTGCAAGAGAGATCTGCATTGACCCTTTTTACAACTGCATAAACACTGGAGACATGTATGTAACACTACATGTGTGGCAAGGGTTAATAGGACTTTTGAACATGTACAAACTACATGACCCATTGCAGGAGTGGAAGGAAAATCTACCATGTTGATTTCAAATGTGTTACAATTGCCCTCTCATTTGTGACATATTGATTTGGGCTGAATGCTAGCCATCACAGTTCAAGAAAACCCCCTTTCCTATGAATGCAATTCTAAAAGAACCAGAGTAACACAAATTAAATCTCTGACAACAATTCCTGTGTGTGCACAGACTCATGGTGTGATTCTAGGCAGAAAACGAAATTTGATTTGCAATTTGAAAGCACACTTACTACTGTGGTAGAGCAAGTGATAATTACTCTAACAGTCTGACACATTTTCATTATAGTTTTCAGAAATAGAAAAGAGCACATGCCCAAACAGCTTTTTGAGACCATGAACATGTGCAACCTGAATGACGTACTACACTCTAGCAAAGGAAATGAGCCTTGGTGATGTTCAATGTATTGGCGTTACTCACTGCTATCTGAAACACCACACAGCGCTGAATAGTAAGCATGACTGTACATGAGAAACAGCTTGCTCTCTGCTAAGAGTGTGCTTCTGGAGACTGTCTACTGTCAGGTGCAAGAGAGATCTGCATTGACCCTTTTTACAACTGCATAAACACTGGAGACATGTATGTAACACTACATGTGTGGTAAGGGTTAATAGGACTTTTGAACATGTACAAACTACATGACCCATTGCAGGAGTGGAAGGAAAATCTACAATGTTGATTTCAAATGTGTTAGCATTGCCCTCTCATTTGTGACATATTAATTTGGGCTGAATGCTAGCCATCACAGTTCAAGAAAACAAGCTTCCCCTTTCCTACGAACGCAATTCTAAAAGAACCAGAGTAACACGAATTGAATCTCTGACAACAATGCCTGTGTGCGCACAGACTCATGGTGTGATTCTAGGCAGAAAACGAAATTTGATTTGCAATTTGAAAGCACACTTACTGCTGTGGTAGAGCAAGTGATAATTACTCTAACAGTCTGACACATTTTCATTATATTTTTCAGAAATAGAAAAGAGCACATGCCCAAACAGCTTTTTTATGCTGAATACAAACCATCACAGTTCTAAAAAGCAAGCTGCCCCTTTCCTACAAATGCCATTCTTACAGAACCAGACCAACACAAATTAAATCTCTGACAACAATTCCTTTGTGCACACAGACTCATGGTGTGATTCTAGGCAGAAAACAGTATTCCTGGGTGATACCAGTACACCTTAACTTCTAGAGAAGACATACTCCATAATATCTTACAAGTTCAAGGCACTTAAATATCTTCCTTATCATAAAATATAAAACACAACTTTAAAAGTGGATGGAAAATGTTCCATGTTAATTTCAAATGTGTTAGCATTTGCCTCTCATTTGTGAGGAAGTGATTTCTGCTGAATGCTATCCATCACAGTTCAAGAAAACAAACTGCCCCTTTCCTGCGAGTGCAAGGCTAACAGAGCAAGAGCAACACAAATTAAATCTCTGATAACAATTCCTGTGTGCACACTGTCTCATGGTGTGATTCTAGGCAGAAAACAGCATTCCTGGGTGATACCAGTACACCTTAACTTATGGTGAAGACATACTCAATAATATCTTACAAGTTCAAGACAGTTAAATATCTCCCAAAACACAAAATGTGAAACACAACTTTAAAAGAAGAATCACATTTCTATTATTTATATCAAAATGCACCACATACATCCCCTCTCAAATTCATAACTCACCTTTAAAAGTAGTTAGTTCAGAAAGAAATGTGGCACTCAAACAGCAGATTATCACAGCAACAATCTCTGAGCTGTACACCTCTCTCTTCTCACCAGAACCAGTTAATGGCAATGTTTCCCTCTCTTTTTTTCACACATATACATGTTAACTCCAAATCACAGTGCTTCCCACATTTTTTTCAAATGGAAACACACATTTCTATTGGTTGGAAATTTCAACCCTTTACAAATGATCCCTTCCCCCAACATGACTTCTGCCTGCTACCATAGCAACAGGTCATGGAACACTGGTGTGAGCAGAGAGGTCATAAGTTCAGCACACAATGTTTCTAATCCTTAGAGCAAGAGTGCTTGACTTTTCAAACCTAACAGCAAATCCAAATTAATGTTCTGTGGGTACACATTTTTCTGAACCAATACAAAACATGCTTGTAAAAATCTAAACATACAGCCTAGTTTTAACTGTAAAATGGTTTGAATCAGCCAATCAGTTCTTTTTTTTAAAAAAAAAAGCATGTTAGCCTCCATTTTACAACTATCTTTCTTTTCATATTGCCATTCTACTGAAAGACACCTTCTGAGTGGAGTGCATCCAGATCTCCTTGAAAGATGTTCACAGTGTGGATTGTAGGTCATAGCTATGTCTTCTGGAGTGAAACGTTTGCAGAAAAAAGAGGTATTGTGAAAGACCTTGCTTTGCCAAATGTAGACATTAAATGGATTGGTCAGAGAGGGTTAAAGTGGCACCAATTAATGCCTTTGGTGAAAACCTTTCTACATCTCCCACAGCTTGACCTTATAATTGTGCACTGTGGTGGAAATGACCTAGGCACTTTAACTGGGGTAGGTCTGGAAATGCTTATTAAGGACACCTTTGTGCAATTGATGTCACGTTTTCCACAAACTGCCTTTGTATATTCTAATATATGCCAAAGGCAAAAGTGGAACTGGTCCAACCAATTTTGTCCGCAGATTGACAAAGCAAGAAAGAACGTCAATAAGTCTGTTTCTGCTTTCCTCAGAGACTATGGTATGGGTTCTATATACCACAACAACTTGCGTTACAACATGCAAGACATTTATAGAGGAGACGGTGTACATTTCAATGATGAAGGGAACAGAGTCTTCCTCTTGAACTTTATACTCTGCATCGATACTTACTTGTAGGTACCAAAAAAACACTTCATAAACACAACGGCTCTTTTTAGAGCCACCTAACATCTAAACATTTAATTTTGATTTTTAATTCTATTTTTTTTATTTATTTTTTTACCGCCGTACGCGTACCGTACGCGCACAGTACGCGTACCCCGCGATTTAAAAAAAAAAAAAATGTATTTTTCACACTTCTGGGTCCTTCTTGGACCCCCTGACAAAGGCTAGGGGGTCTGCAACTCTCTACCTTGCCCCCTTGTCACGTTCTTCACCTTTGTTTTTCAGTGCGAGACACACAAAATGGCAGCCGACACTTCCTGATTTCGACCGACTGGAATGTTTACTGTCATGTAACCACCAATCAGAATTACGCTCGCGCACGGCAGCGTGCGCGTATGGTACGCGTACGGTACGCGTACGGTGCGCGGCTATAGATATGTATGTACTTTTAACTGCAATTTTCTCAGGAACTACTGAACAGATTGACTCCAGATATTCAAAAGGCACATCCCTGACCTGAGGACTTTCTCTTTGCCAAATTTCAAATAATTCTGTTCAGCCGTCCGGGCTGTACCTTGGACTAAAGGTCCCTATGGAAAAATGCATGGGAAAACGCGTTTTGGGATCCCCCTTTTTTCTCGGCCCCGGCTTGACGAATCCCCCCGAGACTTTTAGGGTACGAGCGGAGCGCCCCACCTATTTTGAAAATTTCACGAGGATTCGTCAACCGGCGCCAAAGTTATTTCAAATAGAATGTTGCGGATTTCCTATGGAAACACGGTCCTAACTATAACTATCTACTGGCGACCGCCAGTAGATAATATATATATATATATATATATATATATATATATATATATATATATATATATATATATATATATATATATATATATATATATATATATATATATATATATATATTTGTTCCACAAAAAAGCCCTTGAGCTCCAATAGGGCACACTGCGCTCTCCCCCACCATCCGGTTATGCTCGCCTTGCTGATGCACGCCAACCACGGTCTCACTCAAATTATTTCCAAGTCCGCGCAAACTGGATTGTCTCATGCCTACTACAGGTTAGAAATATGTGAAAGTGAGACAGGGGGACCGAGCCTACTTAAGGCAATCACTGTATTCACCCTGTATGGACCGCAACTACCAGCATGCAGCTGGTCGGTTACAACTGTGCCACGCCCACCAAGGGCGGTGTTTCTGTCAATAAAAGGAGGGAAACAAACAATGGTGAAATGTCGTGTCCTTTTGTTCACAGTTCATGAGGAAGGGGCGGAACAGCCTTGAAACGCGTCGGACTTGGAAATAATTTGAGTGAGACCGTGGTTGGCGTGCATCAGCAAGGCGAGCATAACCGGATGGTGGGGGAGAGCGCAGTGTGCCCTATTGGAGCTCAAGGGCTTTTTTGTGGAACACATACTTTGCACGGCTACCCTTGGCCGTGAATAGGAGCACCATTCCCGTCTTCTACTAGATGTGAGTCAAGATGGAAAGGCTTCGGAGGGGAAACGCTTCCTCTCTGGTGAAGTGCGCTCTCTCAGGTGGAAACGGCGCGCAAACCGGATTGTCTCATGCCTACTACAGGTTAGAAATATGTGAAATTGAGACAGGGGGACCGAGCCTACTTAAGGCAATCACTGTATTCACCCTGTATGGACCGCAACTACCAGCATGCAGCTGGTCGGTTACAACTGTGCCACGCCCACCAAGGGCGGTGTTTCTCTCAGTAAAAGGAGGGAAACAAACAATGGTGAAATGTCGTGTCCTTTTGTTCACAGTCCATGAGGAAGGGGCGGAACAGCCTTGAAGCGCGTCGGACTTGGAAATAATTTGAGTGAGACCGTGGTTGGCGTGCATCAGCAAGGCGAGCATAACCGGATGGTGGGGGAGAGCGCAGTGTGCCCTATTGGAGCTCAAGGGCTTTTTGTGGAACAAATATATATATATATATATATATATATATATATATATATATATATTACCTACTGGCGGTCGCCAGTAGGTAGTTATAGTTAGGACCCCTTTTCCATAGGAAATCCGCAACATTCTATTTTGAATAACTTTGGCGCCGGTCGACGAATCCTCGCGAATTTCTCAAAATAGGTGGGGCGCTACGCTCCGCTCCTACCCTGAAAGTCTCGGGGGGATTCGTCAAGCGGGGGCTGAGATAAAAGGGGGGTCCCAAAACGCGTTTTTCCCATGCATTTTTCCATAGGACCTTTAGACAGGGCTACAGCCCGAACGGCTGAACAGAATTACTAGAAATTTGGCAGAGAGGTAGTCCCTAGGTCAAGGAAGTGCCTTTTGTAGGTTTGGTGTAAATCTGTTCAGTAGATTCTGAGAAAATAGCCTTTAAATCAATATATATATATATATATATATATATATATATATATATATATATATATATATATATATATATATATATATATATATATATATATATATATATATATGTATATATATCTATATATATATATATATATATATATTTGGGAAAGGATTTTCCTGTGTGAAACCCCCAAGAGTGTCTGCCAAATTGCAGAGGGTTACAGAAAGGCAGCACGCCAAACAGCAAATCCAGGTCAGTTTTGAAGTTTGCTCAATTCATTTTTATTTTCTTCTTTTCTTTAATTGCAAAGTGCAGAGTGCATCAGGTGACAAAAAAAAGGGGTATATATATATATATATATATATAAATTCAGTGACAAACCATAGGTTTCAGGGGCGTTATAGTTAGCTGGACTTTTCACTCGTACAAAACCATTGAAATTCCCCCGTTATAGTTAGTTCAGCTAACTATAACTCGAGCGCCCGCAATGCACTGGCCCTACCAAGGCCTTAATCGGCCCCGGGGACCCCAACCCCCGGGTCATGGCCTTTTTTTTCTTTTAATTCATTAGGAGGGGGGCTGCGTTGCCCCCCTCCTCAGGCCACTTATGGTCCCGGGGATCCCATCCCCCGGGGCCGGCCTTTGTTTTTTATTTGTTTGTATTTTTAAAAAATATATATTTATAGAAACACCTAGGACATGTGGACAAACCGTATGTACCTATCACCATGACGATTTGCGTGATATTCCTTAAAAGGCGACTATGCATACAATGAATCCACGTGGAATGTATTTACAACGCTAGTGAAGCTCTGACATGTCTGACGCCCTACCGTGCCTAATCCCGGCGCCTCCACCGGTGGGTACTCTCCAAGTAGACACCCTTGTCGTTTATTTATACAAACATGGGTAGCTATTGACGGGCACATTTTATACACACGCACACCAAGCCATTCAAAGGGGATTCGACAAAAATTAGACCAAACTATGCAAGAAACCCCCCTCACGGTTAATAAAACACACATCGACCGCTGGATGTGTAATACTTTTTATTTTACTCTCTGGAAAGGAGACGAACCTCACTTGAGAGTCACAGCGTGCTCCTGGCTGAGCCCAATGCTGTGTTACACCCACCAGTGTCCGCCGAGTGCTACACACCTCTGTGTTGTATTCCACCAGCTAGTGCGTATGCTATGACACTCTCTAGCCCATGTGCACTGTGACACCACCCCGTGAATATGTCATGCCACACTTGCCTTCGCACGGGTTATATTGCCCCATCTAACGAGCCTTCCTCGATGCCTATGTTATAATGCACAGCGCTATGCCATACATACTACAATCTGGGATCCATATCTTTGTCACAGTGCATATGCAACGTTACACTCCCCAGCACATATTTTATATTACAACTTTAGAGACTAGTTAGGTTACACAACACTGCCCTGTGCATATTACACTCTAAGGCGCATATCGCATAGCACGCGCTAGTGCCTGTGCTATCTCTCGCTCTCCAATGAATCTGTCATTGCGCACAATGTATTGCATATTATATTTCATGCCCCGGTTCATCTTATATCACACTTTTTGGTGCATAGTTTATACCATATACTATATCTAGTTTTCATTTTCAATCGTGCTTTCAGGACTATGTTCTATATACCACTGCGTCCACCTACCCTTTTCACGGGCATTACATTTTGCGATGGGGTGTGGAGGGTCAGGGGGTGATTCTGCCAAGTGAGCCTGGAGTCACAGTCACAAACGTCCTCTTCTTCCTGAATAAAAGTGAGATTATGCTGCATACTTGTTCATATTTTAAGTAGTTCGCACCGACACACATTTTAAAAACAATAAAGTTCCTAATACCCAACTTCTCTGAACAGTTAGCTTGCTGCCCCATCCACTTCCTCCCTATCCTCTGTTGTCTGAATCCATGGACAAGCCTCCTTCCTCCTGCCATGCATGGTCTGATGTGCTGCCACTGCCCTCCATTTAGCATGATGTACCAGTCCACTCCTCCTGTCCTCCATTGCCCAATTCTATGGCCCATCATTGACCTCCTGCTTAGCCTCTGTGCTTAGCTTGCTGCCCCTATTCTCCTTCCCCCTGCCCTCCGATGTCTTTGTGCATGCCCCTGCTCCATCCTTTTTGCCCACCATGTTCCATGGACCTGCCACTCCTATCTACTCTGAGTGTTCTGTTGAGCTGCCACTCCCCTCCCACCTGCCTAGCATTGTCAGATGACTGTAACCTGTCCCTGCCACCTCCACCCTGCCTGTCCACATGCCATGCCCCTATCCCCTTCCTCCTGTCCTCCATGGTCCATTTGACTGCCACACCATTCTGCCCTCCCTGGTCTGTTGTGCTGCAACTGCTCCTCCTGCCTGCTCTGCGTGGTCTGTTGTGAGGCCCCTTCCCCTGAACTCTCTTGTGTGTGCCCAGGTCCTGACCCTCCCTTCTATCCTCCATGGTCCTTTGTGCATGCCCTGCACCCTCCTTCTTGCCCATCATAGCCATTGTGCTGCCACTAACCCTCCCGCTTGCCATGCATGGTCTTCTGTGCTGCCATGGCCCCTCCCACCTTCCCTGTGTGGTCAGCTAGCTGCCCCTGACCCCCTCCCACCTTCCCTCCATGGTCTGTGTGTATGCTATCATAGTCTCACTGTTGCTCTCCATGGTGTGTCTTGTTTCTAGTGCCCATCCTGTCTGACCTCCATAGTCATCTTGCTGCTCCTGCCCTGTCCCCTTGCCCCCAGCCCTCTGTTTCCATGTGCAGACCCCTATGCCCTCCCTCCTGGCTTGTCTGTTCCATTGTAATGCCCCTGATCCGTCCCTCCTGCCCTTTATGGTCTGTTATGCGACAGCTTTCTCTCCTGTCTGTCCATTATGGCCAGCTAGCTACCATTGCCTCCATATTGCTTTCTATGGATTGTTGTGCTGCACTCCCGTCCCGCATGCCCTGTGTGGTGTATTGTGCTGCTGCAAACCCTGATGCCTGCCCTGTAGGGCCAGTTTGGTGCACATCTCAATGTCCCTCCTGTCCTCTGTTATCCAAGTCCATGTCCCTACCCTAATTCCTCCTGCCTACCATGATCCAATGTACCATACTTGCGAACATTTTGAACTTGGTAAGAGGGAGATTTTGAAAACAAAATGGAGTATTTATTTTCCCCTTTGAGTTACATTGAAAAAGAGGAGATTGTAGACAGGAGAGAGATCAAATAAAGCCCATTTGAGCTTAAAAACATTGGACGTTTCCTGGCTGAAACGAGTCTGTTGGCATATATGGTTGTACTACCACTGCCTCTTCCTTCTGCCCACAATGATATATTATATTGCCACAGCTTGTCTTGCCAGTCCTGTATTGTTGGTTTTTGCCCCTGCCCCCCTTTCCACAGCCCTCCATAGTCTGTTGTGCTGCCACTGCCCTTCCTGCCTGCCCAGTGTGGTTAAATTGTTGCCTCTGCACTCTCCTACCTGCCTTCAATTTTCAGAGTCCGTGCCCCTGGCCTCTGCCTCTCAACAGTATCCCAATGAACAACTAGATTGCTAACATTCTATATTTATTACAAAAGTGTGGAACGCCTGACATCATCTTGATGTAATAAAAACTGTAATACCTAGAGCATTTCCTTTATAAATTACATATATGAGAGGGTCTTATTTGCATCAAAATTATGGTTAGTGCTCTAAAAAACTAAAATGAGGACATATTTTCTGAGTTTTTAAATAGCGAACAAGAACTTTTGAATTATTTGTAATCTTTATGTTTTTTTATCCAGTTGACCACTTGATTAAATGTTGCACCTAGGGGAGCGGATGTGGTGTTACTTCCAGAGCTGCAGACTTTGCAACTGGGGAGCCAGGTTGGAGTCTCTGCTTCAGCTCAACATTCTGTGATTCTGGTCAAATCACTTAATCTCCCCATGTCTACAACCAAAATGAATTTGATCTTGTGTGATGTAACCAATGCTCATGTAAAGCACTCCAATACCTGACAAGTCTGCACTATATAAAACTGCAAATACACAAAAAATCAGTGTGTTGCACACTTCTGTCATTGGGCTACATGTGGGCTACATCTGGGTGATATTTGGGCTACATTTGGGCTCTTTTGTCTCTGGTGGCCATCTTGGGAGATTTATTTGTTATGAAGTTTCCTAATTTCCTCATTTACTGCAGTCTCCTCAGTAGGAAATACTTTCAGTTTTTTACTTTGGTTCCATCAAGAAGGCATTCAGATGTGTCACACATTTGCCATATATTCTGAATGTTAGCAATCTAGTTGCTCATTAGATCACTGTAGTAAAGCTACTGCTCACCTGGGAAGTCTGCTGCTGGTATTCAAAGTGCATGTTTCAGTCTGCATGTCAGAATTGTTTTTATGAAATAGAAGAGGATTTGAGAAGTCAAAATGTGCCCTAATTTTTCTTTCTTCAGCACTAATCATAATTTCTATGGCAAAATGAACCCCCTCATTTTTTTCCTTTGCAAATTAAATGTTTTAAGTGTTACCACTTTATTCCAATCAAGATGGCTTCAGGTGTGCCATACTTTTGTCATGTTATGTTATGTTATGTTAGGGTAGCTTATATAGCGCATGGCTACCCCAGCAACGGGGCGTCCCAGCGCTTGCAGACGGGCCAGATACGCAGCGACCAAGCAAGGAGTGAGAAGAATCACAGAGAACCGGGCCTAAAGATTGGCAAATAGCCAAGTCTTAATTCTCTGTCTGAAAGAGAGGTGATTCGTAATAGCACGAGCTTCAGGCGGGATTGTGTTCCACAATTTCGGGGCCAGATATCTGAAAGATCGGCCTCCTGCTCTGCTCCTCCGAATCTTAGGAATGTGGGCTAGAAGCAGGTCTGCAGAACGGAGGGCCCGAGTAGGGACATATAGAGAACTTAACTTTTGCAGAATTTTGTGGCCCGAGGAATAAAAAAATTTATGAATAAGGCAGAGTGCCTTGAATTGAATGCGCTGCTTTGCAGGCAGCCAATGCAGACGGTGAAGGATGGGGGAGATATGACAATTTTTTGGCAAACCGAACAGACTGCGTGCTGCTGCATTCTGAGCTCTTTGAAGTCTGTAAATCGTGGATTGATTGGAGCCCAGCATGAGGACATTGCAGTAGTCAATGTTCAACAGCACCATGGCCTGAATGATCATCTGGCAGACTTGGGGTTCGAAAAAACCCAAAATGGGCCTCAAAGACCGTAGACGGCCATAGCACATGCCTGCCACCTTTTTGGCGTGGGAATCAAGGTCTAGTCGGTTATCGATCATAATACCTAAGTTTTTTACTTCCTTCTTAGGGGTGGGTGCAGGGCCCAATGCAGACGGCCACCACTGATCGTCCCATTTTTTAATCTCCTTTCCAACCAGTAGTACCTCCGTCTTGGATGAATTAAGCTGGAGACGATTTTCAGTCATCCAGTTTGCAATGGCCGATAGATCTTCCTGGAATTGAATTTTGTCGGCGTTGGTATCACTGGAGAAGGAGAAGATAAACTGTGTATCGTCCGCATAGAATGTTAATTTGATGTTACGGGCTCTGGCCAATACGGCCAGAGGGCGGACGTACACGTTAAATAAAGTGGGGCTAAGTGCGGACCCCTGGGGAACGCCACAACACAGCGGAAACCTTCCCGATTTATACGGTGGAGCATGGACCTGGAAGGAGCGGTCCGTCAAAAATGAAACGAACCACTCTAAGGCTCCATCTCGGACCCCGATCTCCCACAGTCTTCTTAAGAGGATCTCGTGGGAGACCGTGTCGAATGCTGCACTCAGGTCCAACAGGACCAGTGCCGCTGTACCACCTTGGTCCTGAACCTCCCTCAGTTGTTCTGTAACGGCTAATAGGGCCGATTCTGTACTGTGATTTGCCCGAAAACCGTTTTGGGAGTCGTCTAAGATTCCATTGACCTCTAGATAGTTAATTAAAATGGAATTAACATGAGATTCCGCTATTTTCGCTAGATATGGTAGCAAAGATATCGGTCGGAAATTTTCCGGTTTGGAAGGATCCAAAGTGGTTTTTTTTAATATAGGGACGACCTTAGCATGCTTCCAGGATCTAGGTATTGTGGTTGAGTTCAGGGTATTGTTGATCAGCTTCTGGCCTTCTAGCAGAATGGGAGCCTTATGAAGACGCGCCATTTCAGGTTTTACAGGATCTTCAGGGGATCCGGATTTAATTTTTGCGGTCAGCCTATCCATCTGGTCCGCGGAAATAGATGGAAGGGTGCAGAGAGAATGTGGAGGATCTTGTAAGGTCTCGACTAAGGTAGAATCGAAGCTTGCATCAGTCGAGGAAAAGGACTTATAAATACCCTGAACTTTATTTATAAAAAAGGTGGCAATCTCATTACAGTGAGCATTGGAAGTAACCGTATTTCTGGGGCCTTCGGGTAGCTTAGTCATGTCTTTCACCATAGAAAATATGGTTTTAGATTGATTCACACTTGACAGGATCATGTCAGTATAGTATCTAGCCTTAGCTTTTTTTATTAGTTTATGATACATTTTGGTTGCAGACCTAAAATTAATTTTGGCTTGGGGGTCGTAGGATTTTCTCCAGGCGCGTTCAAGCAGCTTACATTGCTTTGTCATAAGTAAGACTGTTAGCGCTCTAGTTGTTCTTTAGAACACCCTGGGACATTCAGTCATTGGGCTATACTTGGGCTACATCTGGGTGATAATTGTGCTACATTTGGGCTCTTTTGTCTCTGGTGGCCATTTTGGGAGACTTATTTGTTATGAAGTTTCCTAATTTCCTCATTTACTACAGTCTCCTCAGTAGTAAATACTTTCAGTTTTTTACTTTGATTCCATCAAGAAGGCATTCAGATGTGTCACACATTTGCCATAAATTCAGAATGTTAGCACTCTAGTTGCTTATTAGATCACTGTAGTAAAGCTACTTCTCACCAGGGAAGTCTGCTGCTGGTATTGAAAGTGCATGTTTCAGTCTGCATGTCAGAGTTTTTTAATGAAATAGAAGAGGATTTGAGAAGTCACTCAAAATGTGCCCTAATTTTTCTTTCTGCAGCACTAATCATACTTTCTATGCCAAAATGAACCCCCTCATTTTGTTCCTTTTTAAATTAAATGTTTTAAGAGTTACCACTTTATTCCAATCAAGGTGGCTTCAGGTGTGCAATACGTTTGTCATAAGTAGGACTGTTAGCGCTCTAGTTGTTCTTTAGAACACTCTGGGAAGCTGCAGTAGAACACAAAGGAATCAACTGAGAGTCTCTGCCCTTGTTGGATGTACATGTTTTACTGAGAATGTCAGACATCATTCTCACATGACTGAGAAAGATGATGTGAATTTACAGAAAATATGCTCTCAGTTTAGCTTATAGATCACCTTCCAAACCTCTGTGGGAAAAGCATGAGAAAATAGTTTTCTCTCAAACATGATTCATGATATCACAGCAGAAGGCTTTTTCACATGGTAAAATCACCTTAGCACACACCACAATTCCTAAAATGGGTATGGTACCATCAAAAATGATTTATAATGTAACTAAAGTCTTAAAACATTCTATTAACTGCAATGCTTTTTAATGAGGTGCTATCATGTATATTGGTCCCAAGATGGCTGCCAACACTTCTTGGATGAAGTACTGACAGCCAATCAGATCTCACGATGAGATGTGTGGTTAGGCTCCGCCCAGATATATCTATATTTTTAACTCTAATTTTCTCAGGAACTACTGAATGGATTTACAACATTTAAGCAAAAGGCACAAGTCTGAGCTGAGGACTACCGCTTTGCCAAATTTGGTGTAATTCCGTTCAGCAGTTCGGGCTGTAGCTGCGTCAACAGGTCCTATTGGAAAATGCATGGGGAAAACGTGTTTTGGGACCCCCCTTTTTTCTCGGCCCCCGCTTGATGAATCACCGTGAAATTTTCAGGATAGGAGCGGACCGGAGCTGGCCAAAAGTTTTGAAAATTTCGCGAAGATTCATGAATCGGCGCCAACGTTATTGCAAATAGAATGTTGCGGATTTCCTATGGAAAATAGGTCCTAACTATAACTACCTACTGGCGACTATAATATATATATATATATATATATATATATATATATATATATATATATTTAAACCAGTCCTGTGCTGCAGGCATACGAAGACAGGCGCTGACACCGTGGGATGATGAATCAAAGAAATATTTATTTCCAAAGGATGCCCTGACGCGTTTCGACGGATACAACCGTCTTCTTCACTACATCAGGTCCCTCTATAGTGTCTACTTAAATACAAAAAGCAAGGCACCGTCCTCCATGGTTGTCACAGCAACACAATTCATAGACATAGAAAGTGTTTTTTCAGTTAAGTCTGTGTTACATGGCGACATTGACGCAACATTGATTAAAAATTATAACAAAAGAACACTGTGCTTTCAATTAAATAAGAGGCATTATCTAAAACAGTTGAAACATTGTGGCATAATCACACCAAAACCTGCAAAGGCTGAAATGTTACACTAGTGTGTGTGCGTATATGCAAATAAAGTTGTCGCATACAATTATGAGAATAATTACATTGCTGCAGGTTAACAATTAAATAGTTCGTCAAATAATATAGAATGCCATATTTGTAACATGTTCGTTAATTGAGCCCAAGTGGGCCGACATACAGAGTGTTCCAAAAAAAATATAAGAAGGGAAATTAGCAATTATGGGTGCCTTGAAGATAAAAAAGGATTATAACAAAAAGAGAGAACCAATGTGACGGATCGGAGTACAGGAGCGAGATACATACACAGCTAGTGGACATTCATAGTGATTATACTAAAGATGTACATTTAACGCTTCGTCAGCGTTCATACCATTGGGGATCTTACTGTCCAGAAGTATAATATATCTGGATTCTAATCGTCTAAGAAGTAATTGTCGGTTCCCTCCCCTTATATTTTTGGGAATGCTGTCAATGACAAAATAGGATAAGTCATCTATTTTGCCATCGTGCTGTGAGTTGATGTGCCTCGCTACCGGATATGACTGGTCATCATTTGTGATGGCCCTTAGATGTTGCAATATCCGGACATGTACGGGATGTATGGTACTTCCTACATATGTTTTGTTGCAGGTACAGCGAAGGACATATACAGCAAAATCAGTTTTGCAAGAAAAACTGCCCCTAATTTCAAAAGGAGTTTTTCTTAAAGGAAGAGAGACAGATCTAGTGTTCACTCCGTATTTACAGGCTTTACATTTAGAACATTTCTGAAAACCTCTCTGTGGTTTAAGCCACGTACCTCCCTTATTGAATGTGGGTGCATTGATGACCAGTTCCTGTTGCATACTTTTGGCTCTTCTAAAGGTCAGTTGGGGAAAGTTTTGGCACGTGGGGCCTATTGTAGGGTCACCGCGTACTAGAGGCCAGTGTCTGTAAAGAATCTTTCTCAGATTCATGTGGTAGGTGTTATAACCAGTGATAAGTCGAGGGGTATTCTCAGCTATCTTGTGTGTAGGTTTTTCACTGTCCCTGAAGATCAAATCTTCCCTTTGGAATTTATCACACTTGTGTTTTGCTGAGCTTAATGTTGTGGTGTCGTAACCTCTGTTTTTTAGGCGTTGAAACAGACTGTCTGTGGAATTCTTAAGACTGCCTGGGGTACTACAGTTACGTTTCATCCTTAGGCATTCAGCATAAGGGATGCTGCTAATAAGATTACGTGGGTGAAAACTACTGGCATGAAGGATGGCATTGCCAGAGGTGGGTTTCCTGAATGTTCGTGATTGTATATGTTGATTTTCTATATACAATTCCAAGTCTAAAAAACAGATGGACTCCTTACTGGTGGCACTGGTAAACTTCAGGTTTAATGAGTTCTCATTAATATCAGACACAAAATCGATGGCACTCTGTTCGGTACCTTTCCATAAAATAAAAATGTCATCTATATATCTTTTGTATAGAATGACATTGTTCTGGAAAATAGTATCATGACTTTTCCTGAGTACCTGCTCCTCCCACCAGCCCATATGCAAATTAGCATAGCTGGGGGCGAAGCAGGTACCCATGGCGGTTCCCTGGACTTGTTTGTATAGAAGCCTATCGAAAATGAATATGTTGTTATCCAGACACCACTCAGCCATGTGTAAAAGCATGAGTGTATGGTGATGTAATCCTATGGGTCTGGTGCCTAAATAATGATTGAGTGCATTCAGGCCGTCTCTGTGTCTGATACTCGTGTACAAGCTTTGTACATCGAGAGTCATAAGTACATAATCATCATGCCAGGCTAGGTTGTAAATTTTTGCTAGGAAATCGCCCGTATCTTGAATATAGGCAGGAAGTTCTCTAACAAAAGGTTGCAAGAAATGGTCTATAAATCTGCTGGTGTTTTCAAATAGGCTGCCAATTGCAGATATAATCGGCCTGCCTGGGGGGGTCTGAGGGTCCTTGTGGATCTTGGGAAGGAGGTATAATTGGGGCGTGACAGGATAATCATTTTTTAAAAAATCAAATTCCACTTTTGAAATGAGACCGCTACATCTCCAATCATATAAACACTTATGGTATTTCTCTTTTACACTGATTATGCCTGTAGTACTGATACGAGTATAACATTCTTTATCATGTAATTGAGATAGTGCCTCCTTATTGTACATTTCTATGGGCCAGAGAACCACGTTTCCCCCTTTAATCGGAACAACGTACAACAATGTCAGTTCTGTCTTTGATTTTCTTCATGACTCTAGCGTATTCAATCCTGAAGTTGTGTTTCTTTTTGATAAAATCACTGCTGCTCATTAAAGCCAATTCTTTTAAATCTTTGATTACCCTCTCGGCAAAGATATCAATGCCATCCTTAGGCATAAGTGGCGTGAATACAGACTTGGGTTTAAAGGGTATATATATATATATATATATATATATATTATATTATATATATCTATATGTGTGCAAATTGCCGCTTACCACTGCCTCACTCGGGCAGAAAATGACGAAGAGCGGACCCAGAAGATGGTGCCAATCAGAATATTTGTATTTACTTGCCCAGCCTGACCGCCATTATGCGTTTCGACCCCCGCTCGGGCCTTGATCACATGACGCGTTGCTATGGGGATAAGCGGCATTTAAAGGTATCGTATCAGAAAATGACATCAACGTAATATCACACTGGGCATAGAGAGCAACAAGTTACTCTCGGCAGCCTGAGAAAGCAGTACTGTGCAAACATTCATGCAAAATCTTGGAAGCATCATTCAATAAATATATAAGAATATACAAATAAATAAGCAAATATAAATATAAGTGTAAATATCAATACATATCTATAAAAATTGGAAAGTGATACTGTCAAAATACATAGTCAAATGCTACTATAGGTTGGAAACAGTACCATACCTAACTGTGCGCCTATGGTATTTTTAAACAGAATTTCCTCAATTTAGTACATTCCTTAATACTCTCAGTTCTGCGCATGATTGCACAAACTTCATGCCCAAGTCACAGTTTCCAACCTATGCCCGTCACAAATAATGTCCTGTAATTATACCTCAAAAATATCGCTACAAAAAATATGTGCAAAATAGTGCCAATTATGTAAAAAAAGTACCTACCTCTGCCAACTAGAGACCCCCAGTTCTAACATATATATATATATATATATATATATATATATATATATATATATATATATATATATATATATATATATATATATACAACAAAAGCCACGTACTTCCTCAGCAACGTAGAAACAGGCCACTACACTCGCGCTTATAAAGTTTCTTTATTTCTTGGCAAAGCAGGTAGGCATGACGCGTTTCGACTCGCATGAGTCTTAATCATATGCCACTGTATGCTGGTGGGATCGTTAGCTTTTTAAAGAACGTAACTTATCAACATTGAAAACGGACCAGTGTCCACATTCGTGTTCATTTAAAGGGGCAGTTATTTTTTGCACGGTGTTTTCATTTATGTCAAGCAACAAAGGTTAGTACAGTTCTTTCAATTGTTCAGGTTCAATCCTTTGAACATAAGTGCTCATTCCATATATGTTTTCCTTTACGTTGCTGTTAATGTTCATAAATTTCTTGTAGTTTCGGGACCACATTTCCCATAATGCAACATAACTGCCTTTTCCCTCTCATTTAATATTCAATGTTGGTTGGTGGCAAAACTAAACTTGCTTACTAGTGCCCCGAGTGCAATCACTGCTTCAACCGGAAAAGTTCCATAAAACGGGCACTTTTGTAAACACGAATGTCCCGCTACCACCAGATTAGTTTCACAGTTTATCACTTGCCTTTCAAGCTGGTGACCTCATAGCGTGATGTGCATAGGCAAGATTCCTCTCGCAAACCCTGGCTGCTACAACGTTCACTCTCTCAGTTTGGGGCGGGCCTCATTACGTGGCCCTACCGTCACACCTCCTGTCGTGTCCAATATCGCAGCCGGTGGGCACTCCATTCATGTAACATCCAATGGGGAGTGGACACAAAACATAGTAGCCTGGTATAGGTACATAGATGATCTCTTCCTAGTATGGAGAGGACCACAAGAATCAGCTTTGTTGTTTATAGAGATATTGAATGACAATGAGTACAATCTTCGATTTTCAGTTGAAATAAGCTCGGTCAGTGTTAACTTCCTTGATCTAGAGGTTTTCATTGATACAGGAAAGATAAATACACGTCTTTTCCGAAAGCCCACGGCTGGTAATTCTATTCTTCACTCTACAAGCAGCCATCCCCCTAGACTAATACTGAGCATCCCCTATGGGGAATTTCTCAGAATTAAGAGAAATTGTACCAATGAGGCAGATTTTCTAGCCAGTGCAGAAGCTAGCATAGGGAGATTCAAAGCACGTGGATATAGTGAACAAACACTGCGGGAATCTCTCAAGAGAGTTCAGTTGAAACCTAGGGATGTTCTTTTGCAGCAGAAAAAGTCAGCAGAGAAAAAAGATCAGTTCAGAATGATAACAACCCTTTCCAGTGGAGCAGGGGAGTTAAGGACTATATTAAAGAAAAACTGGAATTTGTTGAGAAATGATCCTGTCATTGGGATGGATATATCTAGACATCCCATGCTCACATTCAGAAGAGCGAGGGCTTTCAGAGACATCTTCGCTAGAAGCCATTTCATACGGACAGTTCCTAAACCATTTGGGGAGGCACCACATGGTTTCTATCCTTGTGGTAGATGCAAATCTTGCAAAAACAGTAAAAAGGTCCTGTCTTATGAGGTAACTGGATCGAAAAAACCAAGACGGATCAGCAAGTTTTTGACCTGTAGCACTCCATATACAGTATATTGTTTGGTATGTCCATGTGGTTTAAGATACATCGGCAGCACCATCCACCAAACAAAAATCCGCATTCTCGAACACACAAGAGCAATAAGAAATCGGGATGCGCCCTACCACGTTGCCAGGCATTTCCAAACACACCATAACTGTAATAGTGATTTACTGACATTCTTTGCAATAGATCAAGTGCCTGCTAGTATAAGAGGGGGTGACAGAAGAACAAGGTTAAGGAGGTTAGAATCAAGGTACATTATAGACCTTAGCACTAAGACTCCAGGTGGCCTCAATAGCAATGAGGAACTCACTGTACATTTAGGGTAGAGGGCTCTCCACCCATAGAGTAGTCACTGAGAACATTGACAGAGTTAGTTTCTTCTGCTTAGTATTAGGGCAACATGCATTTGCTGTACCATGTAATTATGAAAATCTAACAAAGAATTTAGACAATTGCTCTTTTTAGAACAATGGTGAATAGCTCATTATTCAATTCTCCTTGTTTCTTTTGTTTTCTTTCTTTCTTTCCTTTCTTATCTTTTCTTCTCATTGATTACGTTTGTCTGTCTTGGCCCATACAGGGCCGAATGAAATCGAGCGAAAAATGTTCGCGTTAGATCGATTCTCAGGTCCATGACACATATATGAGATATGATTGGCCTATATAAGGCTAGATTGGATGTATGTAGGCATCTGCTTAAACCCCTTTGATGTACTTAGGGAGATGTACAAGGAGGATTGTGGGCTAGCATTTGCACACCACTCCATTATGGCGCCTACTATTAGTATTAGACTAAGATTGCCATTTAAATAACGAGGATAATTATGATCTTGTACACACGCAACAGGTAGCCCATTCAGGGCGTGATATACATTTTCTCTATGAAATGTGTCAGAATATGTATCTGCTAGAATGTTGTTGCAAGTATGTAACTATGATATACAATGGCATACGAAGGACTCACCACTACAATATGGCGCTGGTGATTTACTGGGACACACGAGTCCCTTGTTGATGTTGTTACAGAGTTAATGTGGTGATGTGATATAAAATATGGCGGTTCACTGACGCGCCTGTAACCATTGAGGAAGGCGTAGCCGAAACGCGTCTGGTTTGAGTCGCAATAAACCTACTGACTCTCCCCCGTGAGTGCTGTGTCTTTTCTGGAAGCGAGGAGACTTGGAGCGCTAATATATATATATATATATACATTTATATATATTGATATATATATATATATATATATATATATATATATATATATATAAATTCACTGAAAAAAAACATAGGTTTCAGGGGCATTATAGTTAGCTGGACTTTTCACTCGTACAAAACCATTGAAATTCCCCTTTTATAGTTATTTCAGCTAACTATAACTCGCGTGCCCGCAATGCACTGCTGATGACGTCACATATTACATCACTCATGACATGGTCAGTGACATCACTCATGACATCACTGATGACATCTCCAATGACATCACTGATGACATCATCCACGTGATAGCCTGACACACCTCTTCACACTCTAATATAACCTTTAATACACCCACTCTAAAATACAGACTACCATTTTCGAAACCATAGACACACCAATACCAGATACTAGATACCCATCCACTGTTTCCTATCTATATATTGTGAGCCGGACATACACTGATACAGTCACTCATACATGCTGTCTCTCATCATTACATCAGTATAATATCCACTCACACACCTATACATACATTCACACAGTGCTACTGATCCATAGAGTTACTCACACATCTACTCAGTCATGCCAAAAATCAATCACACACCCATGTACTCACCTATGCAGATATATATTCACCACCTGACTTATTTATGCACACACCACTTCCCTTATTGATATAGATACTATCACATACTTACTCTCTTATACAATCACTAATGCAAGTACACATTTGTGTATGTAGACACTCTTGCAATTACTCTCTCTCACGTATAGTCAATTATACACCCCAACACTCACATATACTGTCTAAAAACATATATAGTTACTCACATATATACAACTGAGACAGCAATTCACTAATCAACACACTTGTACACACAGTTAGCTACCCATACAGCCCTTCTGAGATGCAGTTTTGAATGTATAGAACCAGTGAAACAGCTATTCAGACATGTATGCACAGAATCAGACACCCCCACCAACCCAGAATGACGCTCAGACAACCATACAGATACTCATACAAACAATAAATAACCCATATAGACACTAATGTAGCTACTCACCAACCCATGCACCTGCTTACACACCAACTGAGAGACTAAGATAGACATTCACACAGTTTAGTCACTAATCCATGCATTCAGTAACATACGTTCAATCAGTGACTTATACAGTCAGTCATGTATCTACTAAATAATCCATTCAGGCACTTATACATCGATTCATTCTTCAATAGACCTTGGCATAGATATATAAGAAAAATATTTACAGTTTACAGAAAAACACATTCACTGGATGATGTCATCAGTGATGTCATCAGTGATATCATTTGAGATGTCATGAGTGATGTCATGAGTGATGTCACTAACCATGTCATGAGTGATGTAATATGTGATGTCATCAGCAGTGCATTGCGAGCGCGCGAGTTATAGTTAGCTCAACTAACTATAACAGGCAAATTTCTCTGTTTTTTTATGAGTCAAATGTCCAACTAACTATAACGTCTCTGAAATCTATGGTTTTTTTCAGTGAATATATATATATATATATATTCTCCAGTCCCGTTTATCACGCTACAAACAGGCGCCGACACCATGGCTATGCAACACCAAGTTTATTACCCAAAGAGACCCTGACGTGTTTCGATGGTCAAGCCGCCTTGCTCACACTATGGGCTCCAAGGTCTTAGGTCCATATATGCATTCTCACACAAAGTGGCTGTCATGGCATCACAGTAGCAGCATAGATATAAAAGAATCTCTGTTGCTAGTGACAAACAAAGAAATTATAAATGTAAAAGTAAATACATTAAAATAAGGACTTAGAATCAGTCTTACAAATAACACATAATGGTGTTAAATATCGGCTGAATGAGAAATTCCCTAGTGGTGAAGGAAAGATCTGGAAACAAAAGGGTATTGTCATATTGAACCAACAGATAACTGGAACATTTCATGAATATCCATATTCAGGGTACCATATTTGCAGTACAATTGGGATGATACAATATAACATTCATGTGAGCTCCCGAGTGGAAAATCATCAATGTCCCAACCTAAACATCCTTTACAGAGATCGAGCCCCAGTGGACCTAGTATCTCCTTCAATTGGAATGCTACTTCTACCAACACCACGTTAATTCAAAAACCCCTGTTTCAAACTCTCAGAAGTGATTGTCTTTATGGAGATATGTCAAACACCATAAACATCTGTACATAGCTATGCCTATGAAGTAAACAATAAGAAAAAACACAACAGAGTAGTGTGAGAAAACAAAGGAAAATATTATCTATAATTTTACCTTACACCCAGTTTATGGGAGAGTGGGGCAACAGCTACAGATGTACTATTAACTCCTCATCTGAGTTCTGTCCCTGAGGTATTTTGGTGTTTAACATTAAAATTTATCTCAATTCCAATCTCCTTAGTTGGAGCTGTCTTTTATCTCCTCTGGGACTTTTGGGGACAGAGTCAATGACAAAATAAACACAATCATTGGCATTGCCTTGGTGACATTGATAATATCACTAGCCACAGGATAGCTCTGGTCATCATTGGCTATTGCTCTAAGGTGCTGCAAAATCCTAACATGGACTTTGTGTATTGTGCTGCCCACATATCGCTTTTGGCAAGTACACTCTAGCACATACACAGCAAAGTCACTTTTGCAATTATATGTGCCCTTGATTTCAATCAGTGTTGTTCTAAGAGGTAACTGAATGGTCGTCATGTTATGGCCATATCAGCATGCCTTTCACTTAGTGCATTTTAGAAATCCTCTTTTGGCTCTGAGCCAATCTCAGCCACCCTTCGCTTTTGGCATGTTTCACACCAGCTCTCTATGCATAGATTTAGCCCTTCTGAAGGATATTAATGAAGCACGAGGTATCTCTGAGCCTATGAGCGGATCACTTCTCACAATGCTCCAATTCCTATATAGGATGTTACGTACTCTGGCATGGTAGGCTGAGTACCCCGTAATGAGTTTGACTCGGTCTGCCTTGGCAGATTATTTCTTTTTTTCTTCATCTCACTATTATCGGTCCCAAACAGCATGTCCTCTCTACTTTTGGGTCTTGTATTAGCCTCTGCTAACTTTAACACATACTCGCTATAATCTCGTTCTCTCATTCTGTTGAATAGATCTTTCTGTACCACACCCATAGCGTCCACACTACTACAATTGCACTTCATGCGTAACCATTCCGCAAAGGGGATACTATTTTTAAGTCTGGTAGGATAGAAACTGCTATTATGGGGAATGTAATTACCAGATGTTTGCTTTCTGTATGTCTTGGTCTGGAGCGTATTATTTTTATCATACAGTACAAGGTCAAGGAAATGTACTTCATTCTTACTAATGTTACTGGTAAAGGTGAGGTTCAAATCGTTGTTATTAATTTCTTGTGAGAATCTCTGCTCTGACTCAAATGATCCTTTCCACAAGATGAATACATCATCAATGTATGTGGTCAGAAGGACCACGTTCACTGACCATTCCATGGCATGGTTGACCTTGAGCACCTGCTCCTCTCACCAGCCCATATGCAGATTAGCATAGCTGGGGCAAAGCAGGTACCCATGGCCGACCCTTGTATCTGTTTATAGATATGTTGGTCATACATAAAGAGGTTATCGTCTAGACACCATTCAGCCATGCTGAGAAGCATGAGTGTGTGCTGGAGTAAATGAATAGGACTCGATCCCCAAAAAATGTTAAAGTGCTCTAATCCCATCCACATGCCTAATGCTGGTATAGAGAGCAGAGACATCTAAGGTCATAAGTAGAAACTTCTCATCCCAGGATACGTTATGTATCTTGTGCAGGACGTCTCCAGTGTCCTTAATCTATGAGGGTAACTGACATACATACTCTTGGAGAAAATGGTCTATGAATCTAGAAGTGTTTTCAAATAGCCCCCCGATTGCTAAGATTATGGGACGACCCAGAGGGTTGCTTGCATTCTTGTGCACCTTGGGAATTAAGTACACGATTGGAGTGACTGGGTAGTCAATTTTCAAAAAATCAAGCTTGCCCTTAGAGATTAAATCCTGGCCCTTCCATCTGTACAATTCTGTGTCAAATCTTTCTTTGATACCTTGAAGGCTCATGGGACCTGCTCTACAGTAACATTATTTGTCCTGCAATTGCCTGTGCACTCAATACTATGTCATGCCTATCCTTGACTTTATTAATCACTTGTGAATACTGCACTCTTAAATTGTGCCCTGTATGCAAAAATGTGCTGCTAGATTCAATAGCAAGCTGTTTCAGTTCTCGTATCACATTGTCTGCAAATATGTCAAGAGAGCCCCAAGGCATGACAGGAAGGAAAATAGACTTTGGTCTAAATGGCATTTGAATGGTACCATGTATATTGTTACATTTCATATCGGTACCCTAATATAGGTCCAGGGAACATTGTACACTTTCCCTACATGAGCTCCCATTATTTCATATGAACGAGCCTTATAAGGACATAATTCCAAATAAGGACAGAATGCCTTATACAGACATCACGCCTTATAAGGACTGCAGCCTTTTATGGACTAAACCTTTCACCTAGTTCCATGCCGGGGATGGGTTTTTCCAAATCGATATTGCTAAAACATCATCCTTAGCACATATGAATAATTGATGAGTACACTCTCACGGAGGTCTACTTCACCTCTCCCATCGACACACAAGGTTTAATCCCCAACGTCAACCTCATACTGAACAATGGGTAACACACATACATAGACTGTATAAATACAGCACCTCTTGCGATCAGAAAGCAGGAGGGACCGGAGACTTCACAGCCGACACACTGACCAGAGACGCTGCAGCTCCAGCATGCCATTGCTCCAGCTGACAGTGGTCTGACGATCCATTGCAGGGTATCCAGCTCAAGTCCAGGACAAAGTCCCACACTCTCACTACCTCAGGTATGTGGGTTTGAAAAATGCCTAGTGGGATTCTTGGCTCTTAGGCTTAGGCTATATAGCACCTACTCACATGCTAGGTACACTTAGGTACATCTAGTCAGGCATATAAGGAGTACACACTTCATTTTATAAATGCGTTTCTTATTCATGGATATATTCATGACTATTGCAAAATGGTAGAACAATACTATTCCTTTTTATTCACTGTACTGCTGGTTCTATATCTCTGCTACTGTGTTACATTTGTAACAGCGCACCTATTCTACATGAGAAGAACTACTGTACAATAAATTCTTATTGTAAACGCCCTGACTGTTTCTTCTTTGTATCTCTCTGAGAGCAAAAACAAACATGCAGGAGTGACTAGGTGAAAAGTAATATATTGTTTCCATGGGTCTGAGGTTATTGTGTTCTAAGGTTGCCAAAAACAAATCTCTCTGATAGCAGGAGATTCTAGTGGCACTGCAAGCTAGCTAATGCAAACCATAGGCTAACATATGCGGAGCAGTTGTACAGAGTTAGTCTGCCACCAGGACCCACAGTATATGTTATCCGTAAATGTCGTAGGTCCTGCATGACAGGGTACAATAGGAACTACACTACAATATCCAGTCCCATTCCTGCTGCCAATTCTTCTGCCGGTCTCCTTGTCTGCTGTATTCCTCCTTGCAGTTCATCCAAGTCCTTCATCAGTGACAAATCGTCTACCGCCAAAGGTCCAATGACAGGGATGTTATCGCTGACACTTTATATTTGACTGGGTTTGCTCTTAAAGTATTTTTGTAGTTTCAATTTCCTTAAGAAATGAAAAAAGTAAATCCTAGTTTGAGTGTAATCAAATTGGTTGTAGATCAGAAAGACAGTCCCAATGCTAAATGTCTGAGAGATTTATAAATGTGTTTTTTCGGTTAGTTGGTCATATATATATATATGGGCGGGACAATACCACAAAGCATGCTGGATGTTCAGATGACTTCTTAAGCAGCCGCCCATGAAGAAGAGGGCATTCACCTCGAAACGCATTGGCAATGAAGTTTTAATACAGGTGTGAATTCGCTGGCTGGCAAAGATGAATAAAGCTACAGTTTTCTGCGGCAGTGAGTGCTTCCAGATATGCTTTGGGCCTTTGTGATACAAAATGGAAACGCGGCAGCCCTGCCTCGCTGGAATGCACCGTCTCTTAAAAGGAGAAGACACGGAGGTAACGATTACAAACCGGATTGGCACAGCTGCTGAGCCATTAAATTAACCAGAGAACTCTCCTGAACCCTACTAAGGGAATTATACTTGCTGCAAAGACAAAGTCTTTGAAAATCCACTATGAGAGAAACTATATGTTCCAGCATGCTCCTGTGTACTTAGTAAACACCCACTAAGGGCGGGACAATACCTCAAAGCATGCTGGATGTTCAGATGAATTCTTCGGTTTTCAGCGGCAGTGAGTGCTTCCAAATATGCTTTGGGCCTTTGTGATACAAAATATATATATATATATATATATATATATATATATATATATATATATATATATATATATATACCTGCCTTCCGGATTCTTGCATGGAGCACGGACCACAAATAAGGTGCAGATTTGATGACAGTGGTGAGGGTTTGATAATTTGGAGGAAGCTTGGCGCTCGAGCGTGTACGTGGTTAGTCAAGTGAACAAAAATGTACGGTGCCACTAGGTCAGGGGTGACAAACCCAATGAAATTACCCCTGCAATGCGTAGGTCAAGACCTACAACAAAAACTGAAAATGAGATCCTGTGCACACGTATGGGTAATTGGCTGGTCCTGTATGTATTCAGTAAATGCCAGAAAGAGTCGGACAATTTCTTTGTAATGGATAAACACTGGTCGACATCAGGTGTGTTGCGTGCAACAATTCCTTTAATGAAAAGTTTCAGTGCAAAATACAAAAGAAAATTGATCAGCCGACACGTGTTTCGTCACAACGTGTAGCTGTTGTGACTCATCAGGGCTGTACGGGAGTAAAAGTGTGTATCAAAAAGGACCTCGATACGAAGTCACTCGAGGAAAAGGACCCGCTGAGGAGACGGCGGGAACTAGGGTCGCACGGATGACGCTAAAATAGCAGGATCGGTTGAAGAGCGAACTCGGGTACGGGATCAGCTCGTGATTCCAAGGTGCAGATTTGCTTTATTTACATTTGTCCATCACAGCGTTTGGCAGCATTACGTGTTTCGGCACCAGAAAGTGCCTTGATCACATGATGCGCATATACCAGGTGCAGCCTGTTTTATACACCACCATTTTTTTCTCTCTTTTCACATTTGCTTAATTTTTTTCACCTCTCTTTTTTGCTTACTTTTGTGTTGTTAGCCCTTAAAGTGACAAGTTCTCAGTGCAAATTTTAGCATAAACATAGACAAAGTACTTTGGCTGTTGTTACAAATGTGTAAAATACATAAAATATCTTTTGTCATGATGGCATTTCAACAATAATGGTATGAATACCTAAAACTTTCATACATGGCAGTTGAATTTAGAAGCGTTCATTGTAACATCCAGATTTGATATATATATATAAAAACAATATATATATATAAAAAATATATATACACACATATATAAAAAACAATATAAATATATATATAATATATATATATATATATATATATATATATATATATATATATATATATATATATATATATATTCAATGAAAAAACCAAAGGTTTCACACATGTTATAGTTAGCTGGACATTTCACTCGTAAAAAACCATTGAAATTCCCCCGTTATAGTTAGTTCAGCTAACTATAACTCGCGCGCCCGCAATGCACTACTGATGACGTCACATATTACATCACTCATGACATGGTCACTGATATCACTCATGACATCACTGATGACATCTCAAATGACATCACTGATGACATCATCCAGTGATTGTGTGTTTTTCTGAAAATTAAATATGTTTTATATTTATGTATATCTGAAGGTCAATGGAAGAATAAATGGGTATATAAGTGTCTAAATGGATGCTTTTTGTTTGAAAAATGTTTTGTGTAACTGACTGATTAAGTGTATCATAGTGAATACATGGCTTACTGAGTAATCTTTAAATATGAAAATATCTGTATCAGTTTCTTACTTTGTGTATAAGTGGCTGCATGGGTTGGTGAGTAGCTACATGAGTGTCTATATAGGTTATTAGTTGTTTTTTTATCAGTATGAGTGTCTGAGTTTCTGTATGGTTCGGTGGGGGTATTACTTAGTGCATAGGTGCATGAATGAGTGACTCACTGTTTGTATGTGTTGAATACAGCATGTGTGCAGGACTGTATGGGTGGATGAGTGTGTGCATGGGTGTGTTAGTGAGTGAATGACTGTCTCTATAGTATCTTTATGAGTAACTACATATGTTTTAAACTAGTATATGTGACTATTGGTGTATATAAGTGAGTATATGTGAGAGTGAGAGATTGGAAGAGTTCCTGTATGAATAAGTATGTGTTTCTATAAGTTATTGTTTAAAAGAGTAAGTATATGTAAGTTTCTGTAGAAGTAAGTGTGGTGGTGTGTGTATAACTGTATATGCAAGTAAATGGATGTTTGATTCTTTATTAGCATGAGTGACTATGTGTGTGAGTAACTCTATGGATGAGTGGCGTTGTGTAACAGGATGTATAGGTGTATGAATACATATGATGAGTGAGTACATGTATGAGTGACTGTAGAGGACTGTTGGTGAATGACTGTATGTGTATGTGGTTCTTAGAATTACTGATTAGGTTGTTGTAACTGATATTGATATGTTCATTATTTTGAACATTTTAGTTTCTATTTTTGAATGTGTGTTTCAATGGTTATATTAGGGGAAGAGGAGGTCTGCCACTCTATCACAAGGATGATGTCATCAGTGATGTCATCAGTGATGTCATTTGAGATGTCATCAGTGATGTCATGAGTGATGTCAGTGACCATGTCATGAGTGATGTAATATGTGACGTCATCAGTAGTGCATTGCGGGCGCGCGAGTTATAGTTAGCTGAACTAACTATAACGGGGGAATTTCAATGGTTTTTTACGAGTGAAATGTCCAGCTAACTATAACATGTGTGAAACCTTTGGTTTTTTCATTGAATTTCTAAGGTTTTTTAAATGCTAATTCCTAACTATAACGTGTGTGAAACCCATGGTTTTTTCAGTGAATTTGCAAGGTTTTTTAAATGCTAATTCCTAACTATAACGTGAGTGAAACCCATGGTTTTTTCAGTGAATTTGCAAGGTTTTTTAAATGCTAATTTTTTTTTTTTCTTTTTTTTTTACATATTTTTATTTTAATTTTCTATCCTTTTTTAAAGACTATGGTTAAATTTTACAAATTCTACAATATGTTTTTATTTTACCATTTTTTTAAAATAAACAGGTAAAATTTATTAGTATTACATATTTTTTTTTTTTCCTTTTTATTTATTTTTTTTAACGTGCGCGTACGGTAAGCGCACGTCTTGCTTTAATTACGTTAGATTTCTACGCTGTTTGCGTTCATTTACGCAATTTGCGTAGACGCACGTCACGCGCACACAGCGCGTAACGCATACGCTGCACGCGCACGTTACGCGGAAGTGAAGGGGCGTGCCTGTTTTGCGCATGCGCGCGTGCGCGTGTCTTTTTTACGCGCATGCGTACTTTTGCCGTAAGCGTACCGTAAGCGCACCGTAAGCGTACGGTGGGTCATGTGATCATGAAACACAACTTTTGATTGGTTGAAACTACTTTCAGTTCTAGAACTCTCCTACACCACACCCATTCCCCTCATTTCTGCTTGTGATCCCTTAGGAGAAGGAGCTGGGTTGTCTTTGTGATACGATGGCAGAACAGCAGAGCCCTTCTGAGAGTGAGGCTAGCAGCACTACCTTGAGGCAGAGAACGAGGAAACAAAAGACCTCTTTCATATGGGAGTATTTTTCTTTTCCAGAGGGCCAGCAAAAGGTAAATGCACCCTTAGCGAATTGTAAGATGTGTAAGCGGGCACTTTCAAGAGGGAATCCCAACAAGAAGTATTCCTTCGGGAATCACACCATGTTGAGACACCTTAAGGATGTACACAGAAGGACACATGCTCGACATACTGAAGGTAACCCTTCAGTAAGTCAACCAAGCACATCCACAGCAGCTCAGCCTGGACCATCATCTGCAGGGCCGAGTCCTTCTTCTGCAGGTCAGGTGAGCCCTTCATCTGTGGTGGGAGCATCTCCTTTTTCTTCTCCTCAGGAAATTAACCCTCGGTTTCTGAGGGTTGAAATACGGTGCGCCACTTGTCATGATCTAATTTGTTATAGGGAGACCAGTATTTCCCTAGTGAACAATAAAATAGATCAGCACATTTGTCGTACCGTCTAATATTCCCATTCTTTCTTTCCTCTGTCCCTGCATGAACACAACGGCTCTTTTAAGAGCCAACCTTAACTTTCATCTATTTTTTATATATGTTTTTAAAACTTTTTTTGGATTTTTTTTTACCGTACGCGTACGGTACGCGTAATTATTATTTTTTTTTTTAAAAAACACTAAAAATCAATTATCACATTACAAGGTCCTTGAGAGACTACAATGAAAAACTGAAAATGTGATTGTGGAGAAGTGGAAAAAAGGGACCATGATATTTTTGACTTACCATACCCACTCAAAAAAATATTTATTCATTTAAAAAAAAATTTAATTGCTTTAAAAATGGTTCTAGTTTTCGAAAATTTTCTATCTCAATCTGAAAAAAAAGAAAAAAGTATTAATATTTAATAAAACATTTTATAATACAGTACACATATTTACATATTTTTCAAAAAAAAATTTTGCCTTTTTTTTGCTGTTTTCAGAATATATTGCATTTCACTATAAATTGTGAAAGCAATTGCATTCATCATTTAACAGCGGGCAAAAAAAAAATTAACAATCTCAAAGATTGTTTTAAAAAAGCCCACAATCTCTTTTTGCATAAACATAACTTTATAGAAATGCATAATATTCTTAAAAAATATCATCTAATATCAATACTTATTTCTTTAAAATACCGTCTGATATTTTTGTTTCAGAAGTATAATCACAAAAATATATCTTAAATAACTCCACAATACATCTGGTTCCATTTCCTTTAGGCCAAATAGTAATTTTAAAATTCTTTTTTGATTAAATTTCCAATGGTAATCCAATAAAAATCTAAAGTTTAAATTGTACAGATCTCACCGATTCTCTGTAACATTTTGGTTTCCGAAAGATTTATTAATAATTAAATAAGTCCACAATAGAATTGTTTACCTTTCCGCATGGCCAAATAGTAATTTTAAAAATCTTTTTTGAATAAATTTCCAATGGCAATCCAATAACATTCCAAAATTTAAATTATGCAGATGTTACCGATTTTTTCTAAATTTTTGGTTTTACAAAGTTTCATTAAAAATTGAAAAAGTCCACATTACAATTGGTTACCTTTCCATTAGGCCAAATGGTAATTTGTAAAATCATTTTTTTTGAAAATTCCAATGGTAATCCAATAAAATGGTAAAATTGTTTTGTCCAGATGTTGCACAAATCTCTCTAAAATTTAGGTTTCAGGAAGATTAGATAGGAATTTGCTAAATCAAAAGGCAAACGTTGCTTAAAAATCAATTGGGAATCATTAAACAGTCTCCAGCCTTTTTCACATTTAAGATAAACTGTGTAATGACCAGAAGTTACAGTAGGTCCATCATGGAAAATTATTGAAACTGTTACAAAAGTTTTTCCTGAAATTGATAATTGCTGTCCTGTAAACTTCTTTATTAAAGTATCTAATTTTGAACCATCAGCTTTACAGCGTTGCATCATTAAAATTACATACTGTCCGTATTCCTTTAAAATTAACGTTGAAAACATGTCAGATTGACACTCACTGCACTCCATGCTATGATTAGCATCTTTAACTAATTTAGCAAAAGTGACTGTTTACCTTCTGGCAATGTTAAATAAATAAACCTTTCAGAATCAACATTAGAGCCACATATATTATAACAGTTTTCACAACTATGTTCCCATTTATAAGAGAGACCAAATACATTTTCAATGGGAACCCCTTCTTCTTCCAGTACCTGAAGAAAAAACATCAAGAATTCCTGTGCGTCTTGCTGTACATTTTGAGAAAACTGTGTTCGTCCTGAACATACATCTAAAAGTTTTCTAATTTCAGTAGCACTTTCTATTTGAGTTTTATCATTACTCAGCTTTTGAAAAAGGAGACTCAACTCAGAACAGAATCTTTTTCCCTGATTTACTATTATCTGCTCTTGCACACTTTCCAGATAAAATGCAACATTCAGCACTACATTAGCGTAGCAGTTGACACCAGAGCTATTTTCAAAATGACATCCTACAACCTGTTCTTCATTTTCCTTTTTCTTTTTGCTTGCAATTACATCACTCCTCTTTTTTTTCCTCCTCTCTACATCTTCATTACAGATATTCTCATTTCTCCTTTTACGAGAAACTACACGTTTCTCCAACACAGGATACTGACCTAAATGAGGAGCATAGCTTCTTCTTAATCTATTATACTCCTTTACACAATTTGCAGCAGCACTAACTTTTGAGTCATCAAAGTCTATCATGAATAAACCTGATAATGTTTTCACTCGTGACAAAGCAACATATGCCATACCTTCTTTGAACACAGTTGAACCAATGTTCACAAGTGCACAATCTACAGTCAATCCTTGAGACTTGTGAATAGTTACAGCATATGCTAGAGAAAACGGAAACTGCTTCCTACGTACATATAAGTCTTTCACAAGCATGAAACGAACTGAACAACGACAAATGTCTTTAACTTCTTCTATCTGATCAAATTTTATTTTTAAACATTCAATTCCATCTTTTTTCTGATAATTAATAAAACCCACAACTCTTCCCATAGCTCCATTAACTAAACCTTTTTCAACATCCAAATTTCTCCTTAAAAATACTCTACAGTTCATGCAAACATATAGATTTTTTTCTAATCCAGCTGTTTTGGAAATGTTCTTCTCTAGTGAATCCAATTTATTTTTCAGTGTGCCTGTTAATGTGACAGTAATTCTTCCATCCTCAATTTTGTCCACTGCTTCCAATTTCCTGATATCTTCCTTTTCCAATTTCAAAAGCTCCTCATTGAATATTGAGCATTCACGTAGAGTTGGCATTAAGCAGATGACACTTTTCTTTTCTGCAATGTTCTTGTATATGTTCTCTGCAACTATTTCTTCCTTTGGAAATAAATTATGTAGCAGCCGACTCTGTAATGCTTTCGTGCCAGCTTCAGTGAGTAGTCCAATTCTGATATCTTTCAGAATACTTCCATATTCTTCATCGTTTGCTTGCCTCATATTAGTAGTAAGTTCCTTGTACTCAAAGAAGGAACAAATATTTGCATTACCGATGCTTCCCAATGACTTCTTTGTGTCTTCATGTGTCACAGTATTAAACACTGGTTGTCCTTTAACTGGAGTAAGTTGCAAAAGATCCCCAAAAACTATGACGTGTTTTCCTCCAAATAACACGTCATAGTCTGTCTTCAGAATTTGCTGCATTCTTAAATGCACAAAGGCAAGCATTAAGTTTGATACCATGCTCACCTCATCAATAATGAGAACTTGCATCTTCTTCAATACTCTTGAAACTTCCAAGCATGCTTCTCCAGTTAGCTTGTTGTATTGTATTTTGTTCTCATGCTCCACTGGTAACATTAGCAAACAATGTAAAGTGATTCCTTTTATGTTATATGCTGCTAACCCAGTTGGAGTAGTAACCACACAAGACAAAGTAGAATCCGTTTTTTGCTGTAGGTAGCTTCTGATGACTTTTATAAGGAAACTATTTCCAGTTCCAGCTTGTCCGCTTACATACATCCTGATTGGATGAAATGATGTGCATGAGCACTCTTTTTTTTCATGTAGAAATCCGTGATCAATTTTGTTTCTGATCTCTTCATAAATTTGTTGCTGCTCTTCGTTCAGTTGTCTTTCCAAATTTTGTAAGTCTATAAATTCTTCTTGAGCTTGATTCATAGCCGTTTCCACTTCATTCATGGCTATTGATGCTTCATTTTCAACAATTGGTTGTCCTAGGGGATCTTGACTGAGTGTTCCTGAACTTTGGCTGTCCTGAGAACTGTCTCTAGCTATTTCTGCTGCAATTGTAGTTTCCTGTTCAATTTCTTCATTTAACATTTGCAGATAAGTTGAGAATGTACTGCATTGTATGCTGTCTTTGCAAGCATTAAAAGAATCTTCATAGCTTTGAAATTGTCCCAGTAGTTCATCCTCTGTACGCCATGGTTTAAACAGCTGTAAAAGAGCCAAGTAGTAAAATTCCTTTTTGTCAGTAGTGTCGCAACTCAGCTTCCTGTGATTTATCAAACTTCCTTTTGTTTGCTTCACCAAACATCCTTCCTCACCAATGACTTTATATTTTCCATTGTTGATGTCTTCTGTGGCTTTCCTTGAATAAATGTAGTTCTGCAGCACTTCATAGAGACACATGTTCTCCAGATGATGACTTCTATTGGGATAATATGTGTCCAACATGTTTGATTTCAAAATATCTGTACTTTCTGGGTCATTCTCGGCCAAATATTCAATTTCTCCAACAGATTTCAGTACCCGATTTCTCATTGCTCCAAGACCTAAACTTGCCCAAATTATTCTTCTTGATTTCGAGTAGAGACTTGCAGAAGATAACCTATCTGAACATTCGTAGGATCCAATTTCTCGATGCGATAACATCTTCAAACTGAAACTGTACAGCTTCTTACTGACAGTCTTCTCGTGAGAAATCTCTTCCCACATTTCCTTCAATTCTGTTTTTTCTGATTTCGTAATGTAAGACGTTACATATCGAGCAACAGCAATGGAATTGTCAGCTACATACTGTATATCCATGTTAGCATTCCACATGGATAAAATGACTGGGTTGTAGTCATTTATATTTTTTGATTCTTCTTTTCTTTTAAGGTTGTAGGTATTCTTAGGTGATTTTCTTGTGATAGTATGTCTCACAGATGACATAAAACTGTTTACTCTTCCATTTGAAAGAACAGGTCTAGGAAATCCAAATCGACATTTAGTGTAGTATTTATCTTTGCTCTTGTATTTCCGTCGACAGTATTTTCCACACCGATGACTTTGGAAACGTAAAACTTGCTCCTTTAACTTTTTCTCTTCTGTGTTTTTTGGTATAGCACATGTTGCATATTCTTCAATGTAAGATAACACTGCTTCATCAGCATCTGTTCCAAACTTTGGGGCATCCTTGATCCACAACAGCATATGAATATGAGGAGCACCTCTTGCCTGGTACTCTTTTCTCCAAAAGAAATCCACTACTTCTCCTAGAGGTGGATTTTTTTTATTGCAGATGAACGACATCATAGCCTCAAATCTATGATTGAAATATCTGCAAACATTAACCGGATCCAATGAGCACAGTTCTCCTGCTGTCTTGTATTCGATATTTTTAATGTTTGAATTTGCCTCTCGTAGAAAATCCAGTAAATCATCCCAAGCGTACTCAGCACAGCTTAGGGTAACGAACCATGTTGGTGTTCCTAAATTCCGTAACATGCATTTTAATTCACCATGGCGTCTGTACCAATATTCATTTGTCCCACGCTGACAAGCCATCAGATTGATCAGTTGTGTTTCCAAATGATCATCTCGGTGCTGCACTTTCTCCATAAAATCCTTAGCAGACACATTTTGTAAATGTACTCCACTTTTTAAAATGTGATTTACTGCATAAGACAGTGCAGACAAGTCGCTTTCAAATAAAAGATGGAACAAATAAGGAATACTTTGTCGAAATCTGGGATCTTCAGCATATAGTCTTGTAGTCCGATACTCAGAAGCTCGAATCTGTTCTGGACGTTCATCGTATCGTCCTCCTTTTCCTTTAGGAAACAGCTGGGGAAAACATCGAGCTTCCAAGCTCTCCTCCCATACACTCACGGGAGTTCCTTTTGCTTTCTTCATCTGAAACAGATCAATATTGTCTCCCATAACTTCTTTTGAATGAAGAGGATGTATGCTAAAATGTTCATAAATTTCTTCTTCCTTTGACTTGTCCACTTTTTCAATTTGTCCAGTTGGTGTTTCTGTGTCTTCTTGTAAATCTTCTTCTTCTTCTTCTTCTATATAAATTGATTCATACCATTTGTTATTCCTTTTCAAATACAAATTTGCTCTTTGTACTTTCCGTACAACTACCAGCTCCTGCCAAATCTTCTTATTCTTTGTAGGTACACCATTAACCAGAATAATTAATGGTTCAGTTTCCAAAGTATCCGCATCAATAGTTTCCATATTTTTTTTCAAATCCAAGGGCAAATACACCACTCTACCTTTTAAACCTCTCAGTAAATCTGAAGGAGGTAATTTACCAGTTTTGGGCTCCATACGTACTATGGTCTGGAACGGATGAACACATTGAATGAGTATAGACTCATATGTATTTAATTCAGAAAGTTAAGCAGGAATAGCATCCAATTCTAAATTATTATGTACAGCTCTGGTCGGCATTCTATTTTCTTCTAACTTATTATAACAGTATTTACAAATACGCTGAACTTCACCCAATTCAAAACAATTTTCAAGAAATATATATGTGGCAAAATCCTTCCACTTATAATTATCTTCATTTTCACTTTTTCTATAGAGATCAACATACCTGGTTTGTTTTCTATAATGAGTTCTGCGGCAACAAATACAAGTAATATTTGGTCTTTCATTAGAGATTTTTTCAAATTTTGTTATGTGATCATTAAATGTCTTACTTACAAATGTTTGTACATTCTCTTCCACTTCTTCCTCATTTACTGTGTCCTTTTCTGCACTGTTTTGTTCAGGACCAAAGTAACAAAACTGAATTTCATCAACAACCTTCTCTACATCTGATACTGACCCAAGGAACAGAGCCCTATTCAATTCATCTAACTTTATTGCTGGACTTTTAGCAAAATACAACCGTCTCACAAACTTTCTCATTTCAGTATGATGAACAGCCAGCATTCTAAAATGATGGAAAACACTAATACACACTTTTCTAGATAGACAAGCCAGAGAATGACCCTGCAAACCAGTATTCTCTCTCACTCTGCATGGATCTAGACTTTGAAGCACCTTAATCTTCTGTTTTACACTTTTTTTACTATATTCTCTTAGAAACTCACAAAATTTATCAATAGATTCCTGACGCACAGTGCAAATACTACTACAATTCCAAGTGTACACTGGGGCTTTAGGACGTCTCACCATAGCCTCATCCGCCATCACTTGTACCTCATCTCTTGGAACCATTATCTCCTTCTCCATTATGCAACCATTTTTCACTTCGTAAGCACGACCTCTGGTGTCAACTGCATGCAGCAAACTATTACTTTGAAAATAGCTCTCTTCATTAAAAAAAGGTTCACTACTTGAACTATGCATCCATTTTCCTAAAAACACTTAACAAAAGTTTGTTCTGTTCACTACTCTTTTCCTTTTGCTTTGTGATTTCAGTACATTAACCATTTTATCTAATGTACGCATCCTATTTAAAATTAAAATGAATAGTTTCCTTTTTAATTCTAATGCCTTTGCTGCAATGGCTTCAATTTCTTTTTTTCTCTTATAAAACTTAGCCTTTTGCTTATATTTCTTCACATCCTTTATCAAATTGGACATAACTCTTCTCTGAAACATTTTTCTATGTATCTCTTTAAACGCTGTTTTTCTGTTTAAGTTAATCTTTTTAGTTGCAGAAGGTATATTTGCATTAACTAAATGCTCAATTTTTTCCTCTCCTTTTCTATTGAAAACATTCTTTCCAGTACAGACATTTTGTACATTTTTCCTTTTTTTGAATATGTTCTTTAAAAAATCTTCTGTTTGCTTACCAGAAGATTTTTTCTTTTTCCCAACATGAGCATCTCCAACTAACTTAGGTCCTCCAGTTGTCTTCAAATATAGGTTTTTTTTTGTGGTCTTTCTTTACTCTGGATTTTGTAGGCATCTTACATTTTGTTCACTGCTCTTCAGCAATACCTGAAAAAAACAAAAAAAAAATCCTTTATTTTATTTAAATATATTACTACATTTTTTATGTTCTTTAGAAATCTTAAAATACTATAAACCCCTTTCCTATAAATGAAAATCACAATAACACCTTCACAAATTAAATTTCTAAAAATAATTCCTGTGTGCACACAAAGTCATGCTTTGAAATTAGGCAGAAAACGAAATTTCTTTGCCAATTGCAAAGCATACTTTCTACTACTTTTTAGGCAAGTGAAAAGTACTTTTACAGACTGACACATTATGAATCCACTTTTCAGATTCTGATAAAAGCACATGTCCAAACAGCTTTTTCAGACCAGCACCATGTGTAACCTGGGTGACTGACTACACTCCAGCAAGGGCAACCAGCCTTAGTGAGGCTGAATGTATTTCCATTACTGACTGAAACCTCAAACCCCACTCGCTTGTGAATACTGTGCATGATTCCACAGGGTAAGCAGCTGGGTGTGTGCTAAGAGTCTGCTTCTGCACCAAAAAATGGCTCCCCCTTTCCATCTAATGCAAATGTAAAATCACCAGAGCAATACGCAATAAATCTCTGCCTGTAATTCCTATTTGCACACAGAGTCATGTTTTCATATTAGTCACAAAACGAAATTTCTTTGCCAATTTGAAAGCACACTTACTACTTTTTTTTTGGCAAGTGATAAACACTTTTACAGTCTGTCACATTTTGAATCCACTTTTCAGATTCTTAAAAAAGCACATGTCCAAACTGCTTTTTCAGACCAGCACCATGTGTAACCTGGGTGACTGACTACACTCCAGCAAGGGCAACCAGCCTTAGTGATGCTGAATGTATTTGCATTACTGACTGAAACCTCAAACCCCACTCACTTGTGAATACTGTGCATGATTCCACAGGGTAAGCAGCTGGGTGTGTGCTAAGAGTCTGCTTCTGCACCAAAAAATGGCTCCCCCTTTCCATCTAATGCAACTGTGAAATCACCAGAGCAATACGCAATAAATCTCTGCCTGTAATTCCTATTTGCACACAGAGTCATGTTTTCACATTAGTCACAAAACGAAATTTCTTTGCCATTTTGAAAGCACACTTACTACTCTTTTTTTTGGCAAGTGATAAACACTTTTACAGTCTGTCACATTTTGAATCCACTTTTCAGATTCTTAAAAAAGCACATGTCCAAACTGCTTTTTCAGACCAGCACCATGTGTAACCTGGGTAACTGACTACACTCAAGCAAGGGCAACCAGCCTTAGTGATGCTGAATGTATTTGCATTACTGACTGAAACCTCAAACCCCACTCGCTTGTGAATACTGTGCATGATTCCACAGGGTAAGCAGCTGGGTGTGTGCTAAGAGTCTGCTTCTGCACCAAAAAATGGCTCCCCCTTTCCATCTAATGCAACTGTGAAATCACCAGAGCAATACGCAATAAATCTCTGCCTGTAATTCCTATATGCACACAGAGTCATGTTTTCACATTAGTCACAAAACGAAATTTCTTTGCCATTTTGAAAGCACACTTACTACTCTTTTTTTTGGCAAGTGATAAACACTTTTACAGTCTGTCACATTTTGAATCCACTTTTCAGATTCTTAAAAAAGCACATGTCCAAACTGCTTTTTCAGACCAGCACCATGTGTAACCTGGGTGACTGACTACACTCCAGCAAGGGCAACCAGCCTTAGTGATGCTGAATGTATTTGCATTACTGACTGAAACCTCAAACCCCACTCACTTGTGAATACTGTGCATGATTCCACAGGGTAAGCAGCTGGGTGTGTGCTAAGAGTCTGCTTCTGCACCAAAAAATGGCTCCCCCTTTCCATGTAATGCAACTGTGAAATCACCAGAGCAATACGCAATAAATCTCTGCCTGTAATTCCTATTTGCACACAGAGTCATGTTTTCACATTAGTCACAAAACGAAATTTCTTTGCCATTTTGAAAGCACACTTACTACTCTTTTTTTTGGCAAGTGATAAACACTTTTACAGTCTGTCACATTTTGAATCCACTTTTCAGATTCTTAAAAAAGCACATGTCCAAACTGCTTTTTCAGACCAGCACCATGTGTAACCTGGGTGACTGACTACACTCCAGCAAGGGCAACCAGCCTTAGTGATGCTGAATGTATTTGCATTACTGACTGAAACCTCAAACCCCACTCGCTTGTGAATACTGTACATGATTCCACAGGGTAAGCAGCTGGGTGTGTGCTAAGAGTCTGCTTCTGCGCCAAAAAATGGCTCCCCCTTTCCATCTAATGCAACTGTGAAATCACCAAAGCAATACGCAATAAATCTCTGCCTGTAATTCCTATATGCACACAGAGTCATGTTTTCACATTAGTCACAAAACTAAATTTCTTTGCTATTTTGAAAGCACACTTACTACTCTTTTTTTTGGCAAGTGATAAACACTTTTACAGTCTGTCACATTTTGAATCCACTTTTCAGATTCTTAAAAAAGCACATGTCCAAACTGCTTTTTCAGACCAGCACCATGTGTAACCTGGGTGACTGACTACACTCCAGCAAGGGCAACCAGCCTTAGTGATGCTGAATGTATTTGCATTACTGACTGAAACCTCAAACCCCACTCACTTGTGAATACTGTGCATGATTCCACAGGGTAAGCAGCTGGGTGTGTGCTAAGAGTCTGCTTCTGCACCAAAAAATGGCTCCCCCTTTCCATCTAATGCAACTGTGAAATCACCAGAGCAATACGCAATAAATCTCTGCCTGTAATTCCTATTTGCACACAGTCATGTTTTCACATTAGTCACAAAACGAAATTTCTTTGCCATTTTGAAAGCACACTTACTACTCTTTTTTTTGGCAAGTGATAAACACTTTTACAGTCTGTCACATTTTGAATCCACTTTTCAGATTCTTAAAAAAGCACATGTCCAAACTGCTTTATCAGACCAGCACCATGTGTAACCTGGGTAACTGACTACACTCCAGCAAGGGCAACCAGCCTTAGTGATGCTGAATGTATTTGCATTACTGACTGAAACCTCAAACCCCACTCGCTTGTGAATACTGTGCATGATTCCACAGGGTAAGCAGCTGGGTGTGTGCTAAGAGTCTGCTTCTGCACCAAAAAATGGCTCCCCCTTTCCATCTAATGCAACTGTGAAATCACCAGAGCAATACGCAATAAATCTCTGCCTGTAATTCCTATATGCACACAGAGTCATGTTTTCACATTAGTCACAAAACGAAATTTCTTTGCCATTTTGAAAGCACACTTACTACTCTTTTTTTTGGCAAGTGATAAACACTTTTACAGTCTGTCACATTTTGAATCCACTTTTCAGATTCTTAAAAAAGCACATGTCCAAACTGCTTTTTCAGACCAACACCATGTGTAACCTGGGTGACTGACTACACTCCAGCAAGGGCAACCAGCCTTAGTGATGCTGAATGTATTTGCATTACTGACTGAAACCTCAAACCCTTAAAGTATTCTTTATTTTTACCAGTACACCTTAATTTATCGTGAAAACATAGTCCATATTATTTTACATGTTCCTCACATTTAAATTTCTCCCAAAACGGAAAATAATAAACACAACTTCAACAAAAGGAATTCCATTTCTATTATTCATTTCTTAATTTACCATATACATCCCCTCTCAAACTCTAAACTCACCTTTAAAATTAGTTAGCTGTGAAAGAAATGTGGCACTCAAACAGCAGACTATCAGAGCCAGGATCTCTGTTCTTTACACCTCTCTCCTCTCAGCAGAACCAGATAATGGCAAACTTTCCCTCTCTTTTTCCACACATATTCATGTTAATTTCAAATCTCAGTGCTTCCCCCTTTTTTTCAAATGTAATCACACATTTCTATTGGTTGAAAACCAACCCTTTTCCAAAAGTACCCTTCCCCCAACTTTACTTCTGCCTAGTACCCTTCCCCCAACTTGACTTCTGCCTGCTACCATAACAACAGCTCATGGAACACTGCTGTGTGGAGTTAGGTCAGAAGTTCACCAAACAATGTTTCAATTCCACAGAGCAAGAGTGCTTGACTTTTCAAACCTAACAGCAAATCCATAGTACTGTTCTTTGGTAACACATTTTTCTGTACCAATACAAAACATGCTTCTATTAATTTACACATACAGCCTAGTTTTTATTCTAGAATGGTATGAAACAGCCAATCAGTTCTTTTTTTTAATGAAAAAAATATGTATGCCTCCATTTCCAAACTGTCTTTCATTTATTTTTACCATTCTACTGAATTACACCTCCTGAGTGCATCCAGTTCTCCTTTGAAGATGTTCACAGTGTGGATTGTAGGGCACAGCTATGTCTTCTGGAGTGAAAAGTATGCAGAGAAAACAGATATGGTGAGAGACCTTGCTTTGCCAAATGTAGACATTAAATGGATTGGTCAGAGAGGGTTAAAGTGGCACCAATTGATGCCATTGGTGAAATCCTTCATGCAAATCCAACACCCTGACCTCATAATAGTGCACTGTGGTGGCAATGACCTAGGCACTTTGACTGGGGTAGGTCTGGAAATGCTTATGAAGGACACCTTTGCACAACTGTTTTCACTTTTCCCTAAAACTGCCTTTGTGTTTTCTAACATATGCCAAAGGCAAAAATGGAACTGGTCCAATCATTTCTGTCCGCAGATTGACAAAGCAAGAAAGCACGTCAACAAATCTGTTTCTGCTTTCCTCCGTGACTATGGTATGGGTTCCATTTACCACAACAACTTGCGTTACGACATGCAAGACATTTATAGAGGAGATGGTGTGCACTTCAATGATGAAGGGAACAGAGTCTTCCTCTTGAACCTTAGACTCTGCATCGGTACTTACTTGTAGGTACCACTAAAAAATCACTTCATAAACACAACGGCTCTTTTTAGAGCCCCCTAATATCTAAACTTTTAAATCTGCATTTCATTTCTTTTATTTTATTTTTTTTCTACCGTACGCGTACGTTGAGCTTACCGTACGCGTACCCCGCGATTTTTTTTAAAATCAATAAATGTTTTCTTTGTACTTTTCTGTCCTTCTTTGACCCCCTTACAAATGTTAGGGGGTCTGTAACTCTCCTCCTTGCCCCCTTTTCAAGATATCACTCTTTTTTTTCTGAGTGAAACACACGAAATGGCGGCCGCCGCTTCCTGGTTTCGACCGATTCGAATGTTTACTAAGATCTAAGAGCCAATCAGAATCGCGCTCGCGCACGCCACCGTACGCGTACGGTAAGCGCACCGTAAGCGCACCGTAAGCTGGCTCAGATATATATATTGATTTAAAGGCTATTTTCTCAGAATCTACTGAACAGATTTACACCAAACCTACAAAAGGCACTTCCTTGACCTGAGGACTACCTCTCTGCCAAATTTCTAGTAATTCTGTTCAGCCGTTCGGGCTGTAGCTGTGTCTAAAGGTCCTATGGAAAAATGCATGGGAAAAACGCGTTTTGGGACCCCCCTTTTATCTCAGCCCCCGCTTGACGAATCCCCCCAAGACTTTCAGGGTAGGAGCGGAGCGTAGCGCCCCACCTATTTTGAAATATTCGCGAGGATTCGTCGACCGGCGCCAAAGTTATTCAAAATAGAATGTTGCGGATTTCCTATGGAAACAGGGTCCTAACTATAACTACCTACTGGCGACCGCCAGTAGGTAATATATATATATATATATATATATATATATATATAAACGAAAAGAGCACCCAACATTTGAAAGTGCCACACATCGTCATGCAAATTCCTTTTATTTCACTGGGTAGCAGAGTGGTAACCACACTTGTCACAGCATAAGATCTCAACACAGTCCGTATGCGTTTCAGACGTCCATTCGTTTCCTAACTATGACATCCATGCAACCTTTGATTTTTTTTTGTGAGTTTCTCAGGTTTTAATCAAATCTATTTTTATAACTGTAACATGTAACGTTTCACAGTGGATGTGTGAGTACCTGTGTGAACCTGCTAGTAGGTGTATGAGTGTGTGTATTTGTGTGTGTGTGTGAGTGTGAATGTTTCAGTATCTGTGTGAGGTCATCTATGAGTATTTGTGTGGGTGTGTGAGTGGCTGTGTTAGTGCCTGTATGGGTCTGTGACTTGGAGTGTCAGAGCCTGTGTGTGTCTGTGAGTAGCAGTATGAGTGCTACTATGGATCTGTGGGTGGGTGTGTATTAGTTTTTCTACAGTTTTTATTCATCACAAATTCGTCACAAAATATCACGCCACGTGTGTTCCGGTTTCATGGAAAAGTTGCAAAGATTGTGTGGTTTTGAAAAAATGCAAAACACATATACACACATATTGCAATTAATGATTGACAACAGCTGTTTACTAATGTATTTTTAAAACTTGTATTTCTTTTTAGAAATAATAATATACAGCATTTTATAATTGTACTTCATGTCATCGCGCTGCCACCGTTCTTCGCAATGAAGTCGGTGTTTGTAAAGATCATGTGACCTGTTAACAAAGAGACACAATTGGAGAAGACACTTTTCATAAACCTCCAAAGGACGTTCCTGCCTATTTCTACCTTCTTGAAGTTTACAGTTGGTATTTGGTTCTTTCTTGGAGGTGTGGTGTACTACTTATGCAGAACTCTCTTTAGGGCTTTTTTTGTCATTTTGTTAATCAAAAATGGCAACTGAGGGCACTGACCAGCAGATAGTGCCACAACTACCTGAGAAGCAGGAGGCACAGCAACATCTGGAAAACTTTTGCGATGACGAACTAGCCCATAACAGGCAAAGTATTGCCTGTGATTTATTCACTATTCCATCTGGGGAGTCCAAAACTGTTGCTAAATTTGTGAAATGCAGCTTGTGCAATAAGACCCTTCCAAGGGGCACTGCCCAAAAATATTCTTGTGGTACAAGTATGTTGTACCACCCTAAAACCTACCACCAGAATAATCTGAAGAGGTCACAGAAGGAGAGAGCTGGAGAGGGTCCATCACCCTCCAGGGCTGCACCATTTGCTCCCAGAGAGAGAGAGTGTCAGCAGAAGTGGAGAGACAACGTCCCAAAATTTCCCCTGCGTTAAGGTGCATTGGAGCATATTGCATTGACTGCAGCACTACCTACACAGCTGGCGAGCAGGCTGTCATTGTCATTTTTGAGATACCAAGAAAACATACCTGTTAATATTTGTTATAATGTACTCCATTATTCCACTTTTTTGTATTTGAGGTTAGAATTTTTTTCCCATTGTTGATATTTTATTTAAGAAAAAATACAAAATGTCAGAAAATCACAAAAAAAAAAGCACAGTTCCAGAAATAAAGAAGAAAAATAAGTTTGTATCAGAACCACCTTTCATGGTTAAAAAAGCTCAATTGTATTTGGCATGTATATAAAAATAGGAGTGGTTGTACAATTAAGTGACTGAGTCTTATGACTGCATGGGTGAGTGATTGGGTGAATCAGCACCTGTATTAATGTGTAACTTGCAGGATGAGTGAGCGAGTGTGTGAGTGCTTGCTTAAGTGAGGGAGAGAGTGTGTGGGAGGCTGTATCGGTGAGTGAGTAAATGAATGCATGAGTGCTTCTGTGGGTGAGTGAGTAACTGTGTGAGTAGCTGTATGTGTAAGTGAGCAGCGGTTTAAGTGGGTGTATAGGAGAGTGAGTGGGTGTCTGAGTGGTTGCATGAGTGGGTGATTAGGTGGGTAAGTGTTTGTTTAAGTGAGTGACTGGGTATGTGAGTGGTTATACAAGTGAGTGACAGGATGTGTGAGTGGCTGTAGGGGTGAGTGAGTGGATACGTGAGTGATGTATGGGTGAGTGAGTGTGTGTGTTTGAATAACTGTATAGATGAGTGAATGAGTGTCTGAGTAGCTGTGTGGTTGAGTGAGTGGGTGTGTAAAGGCTGTGTCGGTGAGTGAATAGATATGTAAGTGGATGTATGCGTGAGTGAGTGAGTGAGTGAGTGGGTGCATGAGGGGGTGTATGCATGATTGAGTGGGTGTGTGAGTGGTTGTATCAGTGAGAGTATACATGAGTGGAGTATGGGTAAGTGAATGGGTGTGTCAGTGGCTTATGGGTGAGTGAGTACATGAGTGGTGCATGGGTGAGTAAGTGTGTCTGTCAGTGGCTGACTGAGTGATTGAGGGTGAGTGAGTGAGTCTGTGAGTAACTGTATGGGTGAGTGAGTGGGTGTGTGAAGAGCTGCATGAGTGAATGAGTGGGTGTACCAGTGGCTATATGGGTGAGTGAGTGGGTATGTCAGTGGCTGTCTGTGTGAGTGGGAATGTGAGTGGATATATGGGTGAGTGAGTGAATGAGTGGAGTATCAGTAAGTGAATAGATGTGTCTGTGGCTCTATGGGTGAGTTAGTAGGTGTGTGAGTGGCTGTATATGTGGATGAAGGAAAAGGAACAAAATAACCTCACTTAACTGGCAAAATCTCTAGTAGAAAATGTTGTGGTTCAGTGGAATGGCAAATGAAATGGAGTGTGGTATGCAGCTGTTTCCATTTGGTTAATGGACATCAGATGTGTTCTATTAGTATTCATCCAATGGCCACAGTGATGGTGCACTGTTGAGCGTACCATGATGGACTCCCTCCATCAGGGAATGGCCAATAGGAGACTGCCAGCATAATTGTGAAATCTAAATCTTCTTGAATGGAATTGATATATGGCAGATGGGATATCCATCACAATTGTGATGAAGTAACCCTGTCTACCAAGATCGTAATCAGGCACTAAATCAGTCCCTTAGTCCTTTAAGTCCCAATCCACCACAGGAGTACAATTCTAAAGCACCCTCCCCCAGAGGCTAGGGAAAGCACTTAGAGACTCACAGGGTTTCATACAGATTTTGTTGGAAGGCGGACCCCGGGGGAGTCGGAGAGACCACCTAGGGGGGCCCCCACACTGTACGAAGTAGCCGAGCGCTGCTGAGAAGCCTCCTAGGAGAGGTCCTTCTCCTATACCGTACCAGCACAGTAACAACACCACACAGGACTCGAGGCTGTTTATCACGATGAGCAATTCTTTATCAGCATTTAGGAGGTTACGGTTATCGATATATACAAGGGGGGATCGAGGGATCCGCAAGAGTCTCAAAGTCTTTGGTAGGGACGGGGTAGCGGGACAGTCTTTGGTAGTAGCAGGGTACGAGGGTACCTTAGCAAGGCCCAGTTCTTGTTCCTCAAGCTGGAGGGACTCCGTGTCCCGGAGTGGTCGAGCCGCGACGGCGTCAGCAGGGCTCTGGTGATCAGTTCGTGGAGCTTGAGCCGCGACTAGGTCAGCAGGGCTCTTAAGGTGGTTCAGTTCAGCTCGAGCCGCGACGACGTCAGCAGGGCTCTGGGGGAGGCTTCAGCGAGGTTGGGCCGCGACGGCGTCAGCAGGGCCCCGATGTTCCGTGAGGTTCCTTGTCTCAATAAGGTGGAGCCGCGACGCAGTCAGCTGGGCTCGTGGTATAGGGTCAAGCAAGAGTTCTTCTCCGTAGTGTGGAAATGTGGATTTTCCTGATCAGTTATGTCCCCTATCTTGGACCCCAACGGTTCTATATGCATGTTACAAGTACATGTATGTTCCCTCTAGTTCCAGTTTCTAAGACGCAAACATATGTGTGTCTACCGTCGACATGTTCTCTGTCAGATCCGCCATCGATGGGCTGGATATTCGATTCCTAAGTATGAAAGGCCACCGACTTTATATGGCTAAGTTACTCCATTTTTACAGTTCAGGCAAGTAGGCCCGATTCTGTCCTCAAAGCCTTTCCCTGCTCTCTGTCTTTGACAGCTTCAGCTTGAGCTCGCATCTGTATCCATGAACTTTGCCCTACTCCCTGTGCAGCTAACGGTGCCTGCCTCGGCCAGTTTTCGCCTGCCTGCCAAGAAGCTGTATTTCACCTTCGAATTATCTATTTTGCTCTTCAGCCGATGCATTCCTGTCTAGTGATTTAGGTAAACATTTCCTTTAGCTCACAAGCAAAGGACTCGGCCTTTCCGTCCTCCTGCAAGTGATTCATAGCCCTGCTGCCATGGAAAGTTTTCTGCCCCTCGCATCTCATATAGACACTTAGGCGTTTGTGCACGCACACAGTCAGTATAGACTAGATTCTGTCCGAGAGTCCTTCCTTGTGGATAACATAGTTCTTTAAACATAGGATGTTAGATATGATTTGGGATTAGGTTGACTTGACCCCCCAGACTTCTCGTCTCCACATGTAGAGCTAAATGTCAAGTCCCCTTCACCCCCTAGTTGCACGTCAATCACACGTCATGCTGCTGCGCGCGCATCTATGCCAAGTATTATCTTATAGATCCACCTATGTCTGATAATCCTAACCAATCATGTTTCTTTTATTCCTTATTACGCCTAGTTTCGATTACGTACCTGTTTTGTCACTTTTCTTATCAAATGTTACGCCTTCTACATTCGTTTCATTGTAATGTACTTATTATAAAAATGCATGTCTGTCAATAAATTATTGTACTTCACTTCCTGAACCCTCGTGGTGACGGAACCTGAAGGCCGCGACTCGAGTCGGCCATTTTGATGGAATAAAGCCCATTTAGAAACTCTTATACCACGGATTCTGCCTCTTGTTATTTTGAGCTATTTTATTTTATTTCAAGATCCCGTATGAAATTCAGTCCGGTAAAGAAGATTTTTGTTTACCACAGTAGGGTCAGCCGCGGTTCCATCAGCAGGGCTCTTGACTCCGGGATACAACTGCCGTTCCCTTGCGGGGTTGCCCCAGATATAGGTCTGGAGCTCTTTGATGTCCGGACCCTCGCGCCTGGGGGGGGCGGAGAGGCCGGGCTGGGAGAGGCCAGACGCCCAGCGGGAGAGGCGCCAGGCCCGGAGATGGAAAAGAAAGGTCAGACAATCACAGAAAGACGCTGTTGAGTTATGGCGTAAAGAATCTCATAGACGAACAGAAAAAGCACGTAGACAAGAAGAGAGGAGTAAAGAAAGTTCAAATAAAGCTCAAGAAAGTCTATTAATTGAGGAAGGTATCCGAGTGAAATCAGAACAAGTAAATAGACAAAGAAATGCTCTTATGAATGGTATGTATCCCCTTCTAGCCGAAGGACTTCCTAAGGCTGCTCCAGAAATGCCAAAAGACTTGCCACCCCCATTATTTCCAATTAAGGTACATCCACAAGGGCATCCCAGAACCGCAGAAGATGTTTTTCTTTCCTCATATCTAGACGACGCAGCTCCCGAATATGCTAACGCCGCACCACATAGACCGTCTGGTGTAGGGGTTCAACGTCAGGATCAGGTATCTGTCCCCGTGCAACAGCAAGTCCCGACGCAAGCGTCAGCAAGCACATCTGTTTCCGCATCTGTTTCCGCAGTCGATTTTACAGGGGTATCGACACCCATAGTTGCTGTGTCACGTTCAACGAACCCATTCACACCCGACGCCCCAGATGGGGCCACGGGAGGTGCTAGCATTACCTTTACACCACCCAGAATAAATAAACTTGTTTTTCAAGAGTCAGCACATTCACGTACACCTAAATTCGTAAGTGAACGTACGCTTAAGGAACTCCTTGTAAACTGTAGATATGACCCAGTGGTTGGTAAAGAGGACGAAATGGTCCTGGCATCATTACGTATCAGGCGAGCCGCAGAGTATTTAGCAAGGTTACCAGGAATGACTACGCATCTAGATAACATATATCATTTTGTTCAAACAGGACGAGATCCAGGATGTATTAACAGAGCTATGGAATTCCAGAAAGTAGAAATACAGGGGGAACTGTTACGTTTCCTCATAAACTGTGTGATCAGAAATCAAGACCGCCCGGGGGTAGACCCGAATGCAATGCTTATTCTTACAAAATGGAGTCAGAATATATCAGAAGGGAGACACGATAAGCAAAATTGTATAATAGCCATGTGCCGAAAAATCCGTAAAGAAATAGAGCGTATTCATGAAGAGAGATTGGGAACAGACGAGTTTGAGCAAGATGAAATGTCCGAATCAGGGAATTCCGCAAGACAGTCAGAGACCATAGCTTATGTAGGCAGAGGAAGATCCTGTGAAAATACTAGATGTTTTTCTGATCCCATACACTCAGTATGCCCAAATAATAGCAGAACGTATCCGACGCCTATAATAAATCTGAAGTCTCCTGAACATTCGTTTCAAGCCGCAGATAAAATATTACGAGAACGAAGGGGTTACCACTTCCTCGATTCCATGGATGAGCAAGAGTTAGCCAGATCAGCCGTTCACTGGATTGACAGTCCTGAAAAATACGGTGATGAGACCGTAGCACACACGTTTTTTAATCTCAGTACAGATGAACAACGTTTAGCTGGAATCTATATGATTCAGCAACTCCTCATATTATATAAGAGCCAACATGCTGACCCTGGTCCTTTACCTGATATATTAACGGAACTACTCACAAACAGATGGAGAGGTTCTAGTAACAAGCTAATTAAAGAGATATTAGTGTCACGTAAGCAGTATGTCCTTTTTGTAAGTCCGGATTCTCTCTCGCTGCCCCGCAGAGAAAGAGCGCCGTACTATATGGATAGACAAAATCCCCTACGAGAAGTGCACCCAATAAAAGGCGAAGACAATGAGTTTCACCGTGTATTTGTTTACACACCCATATCAAAAATGGAATTATTGGAAATGAAGAAAGTAGTACCTAGTCATGACAAAGACCCAGCAGGTTTCCACCGAGAAATTAAAGACATGTTACTAATGGGAGAGTACACCTTTCCTGATATTATGACGATATTAAAGGTGCTTTTGCCTGCTGGCATTTATGAAAAACTGAAAGAAAAAGAGTGGGAAGTGGGTGACCAAAAGATAGACTGGACAGCATTAGCAGAGGAAGAAAGGGGCCGAACTGCAGGTTCAGGGCTCGGGGATAAAGTTAAACTGTTACCAGGTTTACTAGTACAGGTACTGCCACGTTTATTAACTACAAAAAAGGAAGATTGGGGTGCAATCACAGCCTGCAAACAAAAGCAAGATGAAGACACAAGCGATTATTATGCTCGATTTGAAAAATGTTTTGGTATAAATAGTGGTATAAAAGCAAGTAGTGACTCATATCCACATTTATTTGTGACAAAATTAGTGGAAAATGCATTGCCTCCAGTAAAGAATAGAATATTGAAATTCGAGAGTACCTGGCAAAGTAACACTCCGTCACAAATGCTACAAATGTTACAGTATCATCACAATAGAATTAGGGATGAACAAGAACACGAGCATAGACGCATGAAGGATACAAAAATGAAAATGCTAGTTTCTCAGACAGTACCAGCAGATGGTCACAAAAAGGGTGTGACACATTCTGGTGATTCTGCAGTTCCTGTAAAAGGAAGCTGCAATTACTGTAAACAACTGGGCCATTATGTACACGATTGTCCAGTCCTGAAACGTAATATAGCTACAGGTATTGCAAAGGAGAGACCACGATTAGTTAGACAAGATCAGAATGAACAAGGAGCTATGCAGCATGGACAGTCCATGCCAGTTCAACAACAGTCCATGCCAGCCTCACAGCAACCCATACAGTTTGTGCCAGCTGCACCGCCGTTGCCTGCTACTGCCACACAAACCACAACACGACAAATGTATCAGACTGCACAGTATGAATACCCTGAGTATCAGCGTTACGCATGAACAAGCCTAGAGAGGGAAGTTGACTTACCGCTTATCGAGATTCCTGTAGATCAAGAAGGACCTTATGTACATAGTGAATTATTAGGTCAAGATAGAAAATTCTTACTCGATACAGGGGCAAGTCGAACAACCATAAAACGTAGTGAAGTTCCAGGGGCACCCCTCTCAGGCTCTCAAAATATTTCCCTTGGTTTTTCAGGAAAACCTATTGTTAATGAAGTATCACAGCCTCTACCACTTACGATAGGACCTTTGACACGAACTACAGATTTATTGCTTACTAAATCATGCCCAGAAAATCTGTTAGGAATTAAAACTCTGAAAGCACTAGGAGCCATAATATGTTGTTCTCCGGAAGGAGTAAGGTTGTTTTTACGTGATTTTAAAGGTCACTATGTGTCTAGAGACATGGATCCCCGACTACAAACTTTACCAGTACATCTATGGGCACAAGGCCCTACGGATGTTGGCTGCATGAACATTACACCCTATCGAGTCACCCTGAAAGCAGGAGTGGTACTACCACGAATGCGACAATACAAGTTACCGCATGATGCTGTAGTGGCTTTGCTGAAAATCATTGATGAACTGATTGTCCAGGGAGTAGTTGTAGAAACAGACTCCAATGTATGTAATTCACCGATAATTCCGATTCTTAAACGAACTGATCCTACTGCCCCACCAGTGTACCGATTGGTTATTGATTTGCGTGAACTAAACAAGTGCATTGTACCACAATTCCCTGTGGTCCCTGATATATCATCATTGTTGACAGCAATTGATTCCGAAGCAACATTCTTTACTGTAATCGATCTCAAGAATGCCTTTTTCAGCGTCCCAATAGATCCGGAAAGCCAATATTTGTTCGGATTCAGTTTAAATGGGCGCAGCTTTAAATTCTCACGCGCTCCCCAAGGATTCACAGAAAGCCCCAGCATCTACAGCCAAGCACTGAAGAGAGAACTTGACAGTATCCACATGCCAGTCAATAATGCACTGCTTCAATATGTCGATGATCTGCTGATCACAGCGAGAAGCGAGCCAGAATGTGAAAAAGCTTCTCTGACAGTTTTACATTTCCTAGCCGACAAGGGGCACAAGGTGTCTCCTTCTAAGCTGCAATTCTGTGTCCAGCGAGTTATTTATCTTGGTCACTCGCTGTCCAAGGAGGGAAGGCAGCTTACACCAGATCGCATCCAGTTAATTGCTAACATGTCAATACCCCAGACACAAAAGGAGGTGCGAGCTTTCATAGGCCTCACTTCATATTGTAGGCAGTGGATCCCTCAGTACGCTTTTCTAGCAAAACCACTCATTCAGTTAACCACACAGGAGGCAGCCACATCGACTGTTCTCCCTTGGACTCAGGAACATACACAAGCTTTTGAAAGCTTAAAGAAAGCTTTATGTCAAGCACCTGTTTTAGCAACACCATGTTATAGCAAACATTTTACACTCTTTGTTACAGAACGCGAAGGTACTGCCTTGTCAGTACTCACTCAGGATCAAGCAGGATCACGCAAGCCATGTGCTTATTTTTCCAGTACATTAGATCCCGTAGCTCAGGCTTTGCCTGCATGTCTGAAATCAGTGGCAGCGACAGCTTTAGCAATCAGACAAAGCGATGCCATAGTATTAGGACATCCATTGACAGTACAAGTACCACATGCAGTAGAGGTTCTTGTGAACCGAACACAAACACAACACTTGACCATAGCAAGACTTACCGGTTATGAATTGACATTGTTTCAACCACACATAGAGATCCGACGGTGTAATACATTGAATCCTGCTACACTATTACCTGTAATTGGAACAGACCCACTAGCTCATGATTGTGTTGAAATCATTGAAATAAAGACGAAACCTAGACAAGACTTGACAGACGTTCCGTTGTTAGATCCAGACCTGACGTTGTATGTAGACGGATCGTGCATGAGAACTAGTACAGGAGATTTAGTGGCCGCGTATGCAGTCACAACAGACACTGAAGTTATTGAGACAAATTGTATAGATACTTTGTCCGCCCAAGCAGCAGAACTTATTGCTCTAACACAAGCCTGTATTCAAGCCACAAATAAGAAAGTTAATGTATACACTGACTCACGTTATGCATTCGGAGTTGTACACGACTTCGGCGTGTTGTGGCGAGAGAGAGGTTATTTAACTTCCCATGGTGCCCACATCCAGCACGGACCCCTCATTCATGCTTTGTTAAACGCAATACATCTACCCACTGCTATATCGATTATGAAATGTAAAGCACACACGAAGGTTACTGATATCATTTCTCAAGGCAATGATTTAGCTGACAGAACAGCTAAACAGACTGCTCAGAATCGCACATTAGACATGACAAAGCCAATAGTTCAGACACCAACACAGTGTATGACAATTAAGGATCCCGCACTTGACGTAATTGATATACAGACACATGCCACAGCAGAAGAAATAAAGAAGTGGACTGAACTAGGAGGGATCCAGACAGATCAAGGATGGATGACGAAGGAGAAATCTGTATGGTTTCTCCCTGATTCCATGGTTCAAGCCATTATAGCTACAGTTCACAGTCCAGCACATTTAGGAGAGAAGGCTATGCTAGACAGCATTCAGCACATTTGGTTCAACAAACATTTACGAGCAGCAGCTAAACAAAAGGTTCGTACCTGTATGATATGTTGTCAGTTTAATCCAGGAAAGAGTGTTCCCGTAGAGCAGGGTGGATTTCAGCCTCCTGACCATCCTTTTGAAGTCCTCCAGATGGATTATATTCAGATGGAACGTTGTCGAGGATTCAAATATGTTCTCGTAGTTGTCTGCGCTCTCTCCCGTTGGACAGAGGCGTATCCCGTATCAGATTACACTGCCCCGACTACTGCCAAGCAGCTAGTTCGAGAATTCTTCCCACGGTACGGTTTACCACGTGTTGTATATTCAGATAACGGCCAGCCTTTCTCATCCGAATTAATGAAACATGTCTCACTTTTGTTGGGATATCAGTGGAAATTCCACTGTGTCCGACACCCCGAGGCAGCAGGTCTCGTGGAACGACATAATCAACTTTTAAAAATCAGACTGTCTAAGATATGTCAGGAGAAAGGTGTGGACTGGATAGTAGCTTTACCAGTTGCGCTATTTTTCATGAGGATGGTAGCACACTCTCGAACAGGGCTATCCCCTTATGAGGTGATCTTTGGTAGACCACCGAATATGTGGGGGACGCCTATACCCCGTAAAATAACTGATGTTGATTGTAATATGCTGACAGATTACCTGGCTTCCTTGATGTCTGCACTACAATCTTGTCGTTCACAGGTAGTCGCAGCTTTTCCCGACAACACCGAGGTGAAACCTCATGATGTAATTCCCGGCGATTATGTTCTCGTCAGGAATTTTGATCGGAAAACCCAACTGGAGCCAAGGTGGAGGCGTCCTAAGTTGGTCCTGCTGACGACCAGAACAGCTGTGAAGATCGAAGGGAGAAAAGGCTGGGTGCATTCCAGCCATATAAAGAAATTTCATGGACTTCCTCCTGACACAAACAGTACTCCCCGTGTGTCTTCCCCCATTGACTCAAAGCTACCTTTGGCTGAGGCCAGTAGCACCGAACTTTACAAGCAGAAACTCAGGTCCAGATCTAAACTGTCGGACGATTTGATTGTTTAAGTCCTCTCCAAGGTGAAGCGGTTGAATCTGTCCCGACATGTATCCCTTAGGTCTGAATCATGTAGAGTCCAGAATCATAATGAAACGACATGCTTATTGTAAATTACTGCGTAACCACTGTATTGTGACTTTATTAATTTTGTTTTTCTTGAGTTTTTTAGTTACTGCAAGTATATTGTTGCATATGTATTATCCTGTTTCTAAACGTGCTTTCAATATAACTGATGAACATTCTTTTAGTGAATTCCCCCCACATGAGTTGTCCTATAGACTTGCGCTGCGCAATAACACATTCATTAGTATGTTACATCATTCCCATCAGACTAGTAATGCCACCAATTGTTGGGTGTGTGGCCGACTCCCTCCCTATCAGAATAACAAAGGAGTTCTGCCTTTCTTTCCACATCCGTTCACACACAATGGCTCCTGTGGAGCATGGTTTAGTTTATTAAATTCCATAGACACAGACACAGCAGTTTATCAACAACATTGGATATGGGGAAATCTGAATCTAGTTTTATTCAAAGTCTGTCACCCTAATAAGGAGGGTCACCCCAGTAGAACAGGAACTGATTTAGAAAATGAAGTGTATAAATTAGGTAATTTTACGCCTAATCTTATGATTTTAAATGTCAAATCCGAAGTTGAACTAATTCTGCCCACTATGTCAGTATTTCCAGTTAAGGGTGAATTATGTGTGAGAAAAGTTGGTTCCATACACATGGGCCATAGCCAATGCGTTACTACAGTAGAATATAGTGATCAAGGTAAATCTTCATTTAGAGCTTCTCGCCATTCTTACTTTATATGTGGTCAGACTGCATATATGCGTTTGCCTCTAGATTGGGATGGTACCTGTTACATAGCTTTCCTTCTGCCACCTGTTTTTCTAGCTCCCCCTGATTATTATCGAAATGTTCATTTAGTACACAATAGAGAGCGAAGAGATCTCCCAGTTGTCGATTATACTGAGACGGCATGGGACAAGTATGCAGATTTCAATAAAGGTATCTTTCCCTATATAGGTACAATATCAAATAGTAAGCTGATACGTAGACTCACCAAGACTCTTGAAGCTGTAGTAAATGAGACTATAGCCGCCCTAGGCAATCTGACAGAGGAACAATCAGTGATGAGAATTGTTGTTCTCCAGAATCGTCTTGTCCTTGACGTCATCCTGGCCGATAGGGGCGGAGCTTGCAGGGTCATCGGATCCAGCTGCTGCATATTCATACCAGAAAATTCGCCATCTGTATATCAAGCTATAACACGCCTTCATAAGATTGTAAGCCAGATACACGAAAATCCAGGCACTTGGACGTGGTCCGGGTGGTTTTGGAGTGTGATATCAGCCTGGGGATGGAGAGTTCTATCCTTCCTAGGTATTGGCCTTCTTATGCTCTTCAGTTGTTGTTTATGCCTACAATGTGGACCAGCGATTTGTGGTCTGTGTGCCACATCATGCATTCCATATCACAGTTCTCGTTCAAAATGCCGGAAGAAGAAGGAAGAAGAAATGATGCTCCATGAGCAAATCGATGGAATGATGAAGATTGATATCTCTTGAAGGGCAAGTAGGGGACAAGGAGGGAATGTGGAAATGTGGATTTTCCTGATCAGTTATGTCCCCTATCTTGGACCCCAACGGTTCTATATGCATGTTACAAGTACATGTATGTTCCCTCTAGTTCCAGTTTCTAAGACGCAAACATATGTGTGTCTACCGTCGACATGTTCTCTGTCAGATCCGCCATCGATGGGCTGGATATTCGATTCCTAAGTATGAAAGGCCACCGACTTTATATGGCTAAGTTACTCCATTTTTACAGTTCAGGCAAGTAGGCCCGATTCTGTCCTCAAAGCCTTTCCCTGCTCTCTGTCTTTGACAGCTTCAGCTTGAGCTCGCATCTGTATCCATGAACTTTGCCCTACTCCCTGTGCAGCTAACGGTGCCTGCCTCGGCCAGTTTTCGCCTGCCTGCCAAGAAGCTGTATTTCACCTTCGAATTATCTATTTTGCTCTTCAGCCGATGCATTCCTGTCTAGTGATTTAGGTAAACATTTCCTTTAGCTCACAAGCAAAGGACTCGGCCTTTCCGTCCTCCTGCAAGTGATTCATAGCCCTGCTGCCATGGAAAGTTTTCTGCCCCTCGCATCTCATATAGACACTTAGGCGTTTGTGCACGCACACAGTCAGTATAGACTAGATTCTGTCCGAGAGTCCTTCCTTGTGGATAACATAGTTCTTTAAACATAGGATGTTAGATATGATTTGGGATTAGGTTGACTTGACCCCCCAGACTTCTCGTCTCCACATGTAGAGCTAAATGTCAAGTCCCCTTCACCCCCTAGTTGCACGTCAATCACACGTCATGCTGCTGCGCGCGCATCTATGCCAAGTATTATCTTATAGATCCACCTATGTCTGATAATCCTAACCAATCATGTTTCTTTTATTCCTTATTACGCCTAGTTTCGATTACGTACCTGTTTTGTCACTTTTCTTATCAAATGTTACGCCTTCTACATTCGTTTCATTGTAATGTACTTATTATAAAAATGCATGTCTGTCAATAAATTATTGTACTTCACTTCCTGAACCCTCGTGGTGACGGAACCTGAAGGCCGCGACTCGAGTCGGCCATTTTGATGGAATAAAGCCCATTTAGAAACTCTTATACCACGGATTCTGCCTCTTGTTATTTTGAGCTATTTTATTTTATTTCAAGATCCCGTATGAAATTCAGTCCGGTAAAGAAGATTTTTGTTTACCACAGTAGGGTCAGCCGCGGTTCCATCAGCAGGGCTCTTGACTCCGGGATACAACTGCCGTTCCCTTGCGGGGTTGCCCCAGATATAGGTCTGGAGCTCTTTGATGTCCGGACCCTCGCGCCTGGGGGGGGCGGAGAGGCCGGGCTGGGAGAGGCCAGACGCCCAGCGGGAGAGGCGCCAGGCCCGGAGAGGCCGGAGGACGATCGCACCTAGGTGTGGGGGGACGGTGGGGGTCCCATCGAAACTCTCCTCCTCCGGGAGAGGTGAAGTGGCCATGTGGTGCCCCCTGGCCAGATCTTGGTGCCTCGATGTCGGGGCTTCGCTGGGGCCGAGGCCGGGGGGAGCCGGGTTGCGTGGGCTGGTGCGTGGAGCAAGCATGGGGGGAACCCCGAAGAGATGAAGGGTTCCTGTGCGGCCTGGAAAAGGGGGCCGCTGAGGCGGGTGTAGGCAAATGGATACAATCCAAGGGGGACCTCGAAGGGAGGAGAGGTCCCTGGTGGCCTGAAAGGGCGGCCCGTGTAGGCTGGTGCGGGGGACGAGCACAAACCAAGAGGGTTAAGACCACGCCACGAGGCCGGGTCCAACAGGCGTCCCCCCCAGCCGAAGGCAGGGAGAGTCACCCATTTCCTTGGGGGTTCTCCTCGTCGAGGCGGAAGAAGCGGGACAGGCCGTCGGCGTTGGCGTGGTCACTGCCGGGCCAGTGTTCAACAGAGAAGTCCATCCCTTGCAGCGAGATGGACCATCGCAGCAGCTTGGGGTTCTCGCCCCTCATTTGCATTAACCACCGTAAGGGCCGGTGGTTGGTCTGGACCCGGAAGTGGGTGCCGAAGAGATAGGGCCGGAGCTTTTTGAGGGCCCACACTACAGCGAAGGCCTCCCGCTCGATGGTGCTCCACCGCTGCTCCCGGGGCAGCAGCCGTCGGCTGATGAAGACCACGGGTCTGTCGAGTCCCTCCGAATCTACCTGGGACAGGACGGCCCCAATTCCATATTCGGAGGCATCCGTCTGCACCACGAACTCCTTGCTGTAGTCAGGGGCCTGTAGCACGGGGGCCGTGCACATTGCCGTTTTGAGGGTCTCGAAGGCCGCCTGGCAGCGGGGGGTCCAGTGTACCTTCTTGGGCTGCTTTTTTGACGTGAGCTCTGTGAGGGGGCCGACAATGCTCCCATAGTCTCTGATGAATCGCCGGTAGTACCCGGTGAGGCCCAGGAAGGCCCGGACAGCTGTCTGGGTGGTGGGGGGTTTGCACGCCTGGATGGCATCAACTTTCGGTTGGAGGGGAGCCACCTGGCCGCTCCCTACTTGATGGCCCAGATAGGTCACCGATCCTTGGCCTATCTGGCATTTGCTGGCCTTGATCGTGAGCCCGGCCCTTTGGAGGGCGGTCAGGACTGCTTTGAGGTGCCCCAGGTGCTCAGCCCAGTGGCTGTTGTATACGGCAATGTCATCTAAATAAGCCGCGCTGAAGGCCTCTAGCCCGGCCAGGACCTTGTTCACTAGTCTCTGGAAGGTGGCCGGGGCGTTCTTCATGCCGAAGGGCATCACCCGAAAGTGGTAGTGCCCATCAAGGGTGGAGAAAGCGGATCTTTCTTGGGCACCGGGGGTGAGCTGGATCTGCCAGTACCCGGCGGTGAGGTCAAAAGTGCTCAGGTAGCGGGCTGCCCCTAAGCGGTCGATGAGCTCGTCGGCCCGGGGAAGAGGATGGGCATCGGTCTTGGTAACGGTGTTCAGGGCCCGGTAGTCCACACAAAATCGTAGCTCCGGGGGGTGCCTGGTGCGGCGGCTTTGGGCACCAGGACGACGGGACTGGCCCACGGGCTGTCGGAGGGCTCGATGACCCCGAGGGCCAGCATCTTCGCCACCTCAGCCTGGATGCAGGCCCGCACCCGGTCGGGTACTCTGTAGGCTCTGTGTCGCACGGGGGGACTGTCCCCAGTGTCGACGTCGTGGACACACCATGGAGTCACCCCCGGAGTGAGGGAGAAGAGGGCCGCAAAGGGCTGCAACAGTTGCTGACAGTCGTGGTGCTGTTCCGGGGTCAGGGAGGGGGCGAGTTGGACGCCTTCGATGGTCCCGTCGTGGTCGCTGGTCCGCAGGAGGTCGGGTAGGGGCTCGGAGTCACCTTCGCCCCCGTCGTCGGTCGCTAGCAGTAGGATTAGTTCAGTCCGGGCAAAGTGGGGTTTGTGCCGGTTAGCGTGCAGAGCCCGGAGGGGGTTCCGGGGAGACTCCATGTCGATCAGGTAGGTGACAGGGCTCTTCTTTTCCACCACCTTGAAGGGCCCGGTCCATTTGTCCTGGAGGGCGCAGGGGTCAACCGGTGACATGACCCAGACCTGCTGGCCCGGCTCAAACTCGATGGTAGAGGCGTTTTGATCGTACCATCTTTTCATGTCCTCTTGGCTGGCCTCGAGGTTGGCTTCGGCCAGGGCTGGGAACCTTCGTGTCTGGTTGCGGAGGATCAGGAGGTATATGTAGACGTCGGGAGGGGCATCTCGGGGCTTCGTCTCCCAGCCTTCCTTGACCAGGCTGAGGGGTCCTCGGACTGGATGCCCGTACAACAATTCGAAAGGGCTGAACCCCAGGGACTTCTGCGGGACCTCCCGATAGGCAAACAGGAGGCACGGCAGCAGGACATCCCATCTCTGCCGTAGGGGCTCTTCCAGGCCCTTGATCATGCCTTTTAAGGTTCTGTTGAACCGCTCGACCAGTCCGTTCCCCTGAGGGTGGTATGGGGTGGTGAACTTATACGTGACCCCGCACTGCTGCCACAGGGACCGCATGTATTTAGAGATGAAGTTCGTACCTCGGTCGCTCACCACTTCTCGGGGGAACCCCACTCTCGAGAAGATCCCCATTAAGGCCCGGCCCACTACGGGGGCTGTCCCAGTTCGAAGCGGGATGGCCTCAGGGTACCTGGTTGCATGGTCTACGAGGACCAGGATGAAGCGGTGACCCAGGGCGGTCTGGGGGTCCAGGGGCCCTACGATGTCTATTCCGACCCGTTCAAAGGGGGTGTTGACTGCTGGGAAGGGCTGGAGAGGGGCTTTGACCCGTCCCCCCGTCTTGCCGCTGGCTTGGCAGGTCTGGCAGGACCGGCAGTGGTTGTCCACGTCCCTCCGCATCTGGGGCCAGTAGAAGTGGGTCACCAGGCGGCTGTAGGTTTTGTCCTGCCCCAGGTGCCCAGCGAGGGGCACATCATGTGCCAGGTTAAGGAGAAACTCCCGAAACCGGAGGGGGACCACCAGCACTCGACTGGCCCCTAGTTCGGCAATCTTCTGCTCGCTGTACAGTAGTCCTTCAGCCCAATAGACCCAGTGGGTTCCGGTCTGGTCACCGTTGGCCTGCGAGGCCGCTTGTTGCCGGACTCTTTCAAGGGAGGGGCAGGCCTTCTGTTCCTGCAAGAACTGTTCTCTGGTGGGGCCCCCGTCGTGGCGCCATTGGGCAAGTTCCGGGAGTGTGCCGAGAGAGGTGATCTCGTCCGGGGGGGGCACCGTGGATCTGGCATCGGTGTCCGCTTCTTCCTCACTGGAGGCAGGCGGGGGCACGGGTCCCTCGGGCTCGACGGTGTCGGCGGCCATGGACGAACGGGGGGGCCTGGGTGGCCATGGACCGGGTGGTGGCGCAGGCCCATTCGGGTAGTCCTAGCATTCAGAGATGCTCTCGCCATTCCACTTGAGCCCAGGGGGAACTCTCGAGGTCGTTCCCCAGGAGGCAGTCCACCGGAGCGTCGTCGCGGACAGTCACCTTCAGTATGCCCGTCACCCCTCCCCATTCGAAGGGAATCTTTGCCATCTGGCACATGCTCTCGCTGTTGTCGGCCATCCGGATGGGGCATAGCACATTTGGCAGGATCTGTTCGGGGGCCACCAGGTGGCAGCGGACAGCGGTGACACTGGCTCCGGTGTCACAGAGGGCTTCGGCCCGTCGTCCATTGATAGTGACCCACTGTTGGTACTTCTGGGTGTTGCTCGGGATGGGGGTTCGGGGCACCATTTCTCGGCTGCCCAGGCAGACCAGGGACATGGCCGCCGGCTCCCACTCAGTGGACCCCCCGCTGAGGGATTCTTCCTCTTCCTCCCCTTCTCCCAGGGCGGCAGCCACTAGTTGTCGGGGCGGGGGCCCGCTGGTCCCACTTCGTCGGTTCATGGGGCAGGCAGGGTCGCTGGCATAGTGTCCTGTTTGTTGGCAGCCGTAGCAGGTTATCGTGGGCCGGGGTCCGGCTTTGGCTGGCGCCGTCCCTCTTCGGGCTAGGCTCGGGGAGGTGTGTTGCTGAGGCGGCCCCCGGGGCGGACTCCGGGGCGGTCCGGCTGGGATGTCCCGACTCCTGTTCGACCCTCCTCCCCCGCCGCGCTGGCGGGTGGGTCCGGTGGGGTTTCGCTATTACTCCCCCATCAAGCTCCGGGGGACTCGGGTGTTGACCCATCGATCGGCCTCGGTGGCGAGCTTCCGCGGCTCGGTCAGCTTGCTGTCGAGGAGGTGTTGTCTTAGCTCCACGAAGCAGTTGTTGGAGAGGTGTTCCCAAATAATGAGGTCGACCAGCTGCCCGTAGGTGGTGACCTTGCTCCCCTTGATCCAACCTTCTAGGGCCCTGCTGAAAAAGTCAACATACTCTACCCACGTGGTACCGGGGATTTTCTTGCAGTCTCTGAAACGCTGGCGGTACATTTCCGCGGTTAGTCCATAGCGGGTGAGCAGGGCCTCCTTCATATGGTCGTACGAGGTCATCACTTCTTCCGGGAGCTGGAGTAGGGTGTCTCGGCCCTCGCTAAGGAACCGACCCCATAGGCCGGCACCCCAATCCTTCCGGGGTACCCGATGGGAGGTCATGGCCACCTCGTACGCCTTAAACCACTGCTGGATGTCGTCGTTTTTATAGTACTCCTTGACGACATCTTTGGGAATATGGACCTTGGCCTCGGTGGGCAGCAGAGCGTCACTATTGCTGGGGGTGCCGGTCTCCCCCTTCTGGGCCTTGAGCTCGAGTTCTTTGAGGCCCCGCTCGTGTTCGAGGGTCAGCCTTTTCTCCTCCAGCTCTCGATGCCGCTTCTTCTCCTCTATCTCCTCTTGTAGCCGTAGCTGTTCTATGGCCAATTTCTTTTCGGCCAGCAAGAGTTTGCCGTCCAGCCGAAGTCGTGCGAGCTCTAGCTCATGGGTCCGGACCTTCTCCCGTTCTCGTATTTTTTCTGCGGAGAGGCCGGTTTCCAGGCTGTTTCTCCCTCCGTTCGCGGGGGTCGGAGCTGGTGGCGTGGCTGCATTCAGGGGCAGGGGACCTTCGCTCTGGGAGGGACCCGCCTCGGACTCTATCCAGGTTCTCAGGGCTTCCTGCATCTCTTCCTTGGTACCTAGGCCGGTGGTCGCAATGCCCTTGTCCTTGCAGAACTGTTTTAACTCTTTGTGTGTGTACTCTTCCAATCGTTCTGGTTGGAACTCCATGGTCTCTGTTCGTCTGGATGGATAGCGAGTGGGTTACTTGCTTGTACGCTCTGCGTTCGGCTCGGATCCCGTCGCTGGCCACCAAATGTTGGAAGGCGGACCCCGGGGGAGTCGGAGAGACCACCCAGGGGGGCCCCCACACTGTACGAAGTAGCCGAGCGCTGCTGAGAAGCCTCCTAGGAGAGGTCCTTCTCCTATACCGTACCAGCACAGTAACACCACCACACAGGACTCGAGGCTGTTTATCACGATGAGCAATTCTTTATCAGCATTTAGGAGGTTACGGTTATCGATATATACAAGGGGGGATCGAGGGATCCGCAAGAGTCTCAAAGTCTTTGGTAGGGACGGGGTAGCGGGACAGTCTTTGGTAGCAGCGGGGTACGAGGGTACCTTAGGCCCAGTTCTTGTTCCTCAAGCTGGAGGGACTCCGTGTCCCGGAGTGGTCGAGCCGCGATGGCGTCAGCAGGGCTCTGGTGATCAGTTCGTGGAGCTTGAGCCGCGACTAGGTCAGCAGGGCTCTTAAGGTGGTTCAGTTCAGCTCGAGCCGCGACGACGTCAGCAGGGCTCTGGGGGAGGCTTCAGCGAGGTTGGGCCGCGACGGCGTCAGCAGGGCCCCGATGTTCCGTGAGGTTCCTTGTCTCAATAAGGTGGAGCCGCGACGCAGTCAGCTGGGCTCGTGGTATAGGGTCAAGCAAGAGTTCTTCTCCGTAGGGTCAGCCGCGATTCCATCAGCAGGGCTCTTGACTCCGGGATACAACTGCCGTTCCCTTGCGGGGTTGCCCCAGATATAGGTCTGGAGCTCTTTGATGTCCGGACCCTAGCGCCTGGGGGGGGCGGAGAGGCCGGGCTGGGAGAGGCCAGACGCCCAGCGGGAGAGGCGCCAGGCCCGGAGAGGCCGGAGGACGATCGCACCTAGGTGTGGGGGGACGGTGGGGGTCCCATCGAAACTCTCCTCCTCCGGGAGAGGTGAAGTGGCCATGTGGTGCCCCCTGGCCAGATCTTGGTGCCTCGATGTCGGGGCTTCGCTGGGGCTGAGGCCGGGGGGAGCCGGGTTGCGTGGGCTGGTGCCTGGAGCAAGCATGGGGGGAACCCCGAAGAGATGAGGGGTTCCTGTGCGGCCTGGAAACGGGGGCCGCTGAGGCGGGTGTAGGCAAATGGGTACAATCCAAGGGGGACCTCGAAGGGAGGAGAGGTCCCTGGTGGCCTGAAAGGGCGGCCCGTGTAGGCCGGTGCGGGGGACGAGCACAAACCAAGAGGGTTAAGACCACGCCACGAGGCCGGGTCCAACAGGCGTCCCCCCCAGCCGAAGGCAGGGAGAGTCACCCATTTCCTTGGGGGTTCTCCTCGTCGAGGCGGAAGAAGCGGGACAGGCCGTCGGCGTTGGCGTGGTCACTGCCGGGCCGGTGTTCAACAGAGAAGTCCATCCCTTGCAGCGAGATGGACCATCGCAGCAGCTTGGGGTTCTCGCCCCTCATTTGCATTAACAACCGCAAGGGCCGGTGGTTGGTCTGGACCCGGAAGTGGGTGCCGAAGAGATAGGGCCGGAGCTTTTTGAGGGCCCACACTACAGCGAAGGCCTCCCGCTCGATGGTGCTCCACCGCTGCTCCCGGGGCAGCAGCCGTCGGCTGATGAAGGCCACGGGTCTGTCGAGTCCCTCCGAATCTACCTGGGACAGGACGGCCCCAATTCCATATTCGGAGGCGTCCGTCTGCACCACGAACTCCTTGCTGTAGTCAGGGGCCTGTAGCACGGGGGCCGTGCACATTGCCGTTTTGAGGGTCTCGAAGGCCGCCTGGCAGCGGGGGGTCCAGTGTACCTTCTTGGGCTGCTTTTTTGACGTGAGCTCTGTGAGGGGGCCGACAATGCTCCCATAGTCTCTGATGAATCGCCGGTAGTACCCGGTGAGGCCCAGGAAGGCCCGGACAGCAGTCTGGGTGGTGGGGGGTTCGCACGCCTGGATGGCATCAACTTTCGGTTGGAGGGGAGCCACCTGGCCGCTCCCTACTTGATGGCCCAGATAGGTCACCGATCCTTGGCCTATCTGGCATTTGCTGGCCTTGATCGTGAGCCCGGCCCTTTGGAGGGCGGTCAGGACTGCTTTGAGGTGCCCCAGGTGCTCAGCCCAGTGGCTGCTGTATACGGCAATGTCATCTAAATAAGCCGCGCTGAAGGCCTCTAGCCCGGCCAGGACCTTGTTCAATAGTCTCTGGAAGGTGGCCGGGGCGTTCTTCATGCCGAAGGGCATCACCCGAAAGTGGTAGTGCCCGTCAGGGGTGGAGAAAGCGGATCTTTCTTGGGCACCGGGGGTGAGCTGGATCTGCCAGTACCCGGCGGTGAGGTCAAAAGTGCTCAGGTAGCGGGCTGCCCCTAAGCGGTCGATGAGCTCGTCGGCCCGGGGAAGAGGATGGGCATCGGTCTTGGTAACGGTGTTCAGGGCCCGGTAGTCCACACAAAATCGTAGCTCCGGGGGGGTGCCTGGTGCGGCGGCTTTGGGCACCAGGACGACGGGACTGGCCCACGGGCTGTCGGAGGGCTCGATGACCCCGAGGGCCAGCATCTTCGCCACCTCAGCCTGGATGCAGGCCCGCACCTGGTCGGGTACTCTGTAGGCTCTGTGTCGCATGGGGGGACTGTCCCCAGTGTCGACGTCGTGGACACACCATGGAGTCACCCCCGGAGTGAGGGAGAAGAGGGCCGCAAAGGGCTGCAACAGTTGCTGACAGTCGTGGTGCTGTTCCGGGGTCAGGGAGGGGGCGAGTTGGACGCCTTCAATGGTCCTGTCGTGGTCGCTGGTCCGCAGGAGGTCGGGTAGGGGCTCGGAGTCGCCTTCGCCCCCGTCGTCGGTCGCTAGCAGTAGGCTTAGTTCAGTCCGGGCAAAGTGGGGTTTGTGCCGGTTAGCGTGCAGAGCCCGGAGGGGGTTCCGGGGAGACTCCATGTCGATCAGGTAGGTGACAGGGCTCTTCTTTTCCACCACCTTGAAGGGCCCGGTCCATTTGTCCTGGAGGGCGCAGGGGTCAACCGGTGACATGACCCAGACCTGCTGGCCCGGCTCAAACTCGATGGTAGAGGCGTTTTGATCGTACCATCTTTTCATGTCCTCTTGGCTGGCCTCGAGGTTGGCTTCGGCCAGGGTTGGGAACCTTCGTGTCTGGTTGCGGAGGATCAGGAGGTATCTGTAGACGTCGGGAGGGGCATCTCGGGGCTTCGTCTCCCAGCCTTCCTTGACCAGGCTGAGGGGTCCTCGGACTGGATGCCCGTACAACAATTCGAAAGGGCTGAACCCCAGGGACTTCTGCGGGACCTCCCGATAGGCAAACAGGAGGCACGGCAGCAGGACATCCCATCTCTGCCGTAGGGGCTCTTCCAGGCCCTTGATCATGCCTTTTAAGGTTCTGTTGAACCGCTCGACCAGTCCGTTCCCCTGAGGGTGGTATGGGGTGGTGAACTTGTACGTGACCCCGCACTGCTGCCACAGGGACCGCATGTCTTTAGAGATGAAGTTCGTACCTCGGTCGCTCACCACTTCTCGGGGGAACCCCACTCTCGAGAAGATCCCCATTAAGGCCCGGCCCACTACGGGGGCTGTCCCAGTTCGAAGCGGGATGGCCTCAGGGTACCTGGTTGCATGGTCTACGAGAACCAGGATGAAGCGGTGACCCAGGGTGGTCTGGGGGTCCAGGGGCCCTACGATGTCTATTCCGACCCGTTCAAAGGGGGTGTTGACTGCTGGGAAGGGCTGGAGAGGGGCTTTGACCCGTCCCCCCGTCTTGCCGCTGGCTTGGCAGGTCTGGCAGGACCGGCAGTGGTTGTCCACGTCCCTCCGCATCCGGGGCCAGTAGAAGTGGGTCACCAGGCGGCTGTAGGTTTTGTCCTGCCCCAGGTGCCCAGCGAGGGGCACATCATGTGCCAGGTTAAGGAGGAACTCCCGAAACTGGAGGGGGACCACCAGCACTCGACTGGCCCCTAGTTCGGCAATCTTCTGCTCGCTGTACAGTAGTCCTTCAACCCAATAGACCCAGTGGGTTCCGGTCTGGTCACCGTTGGCCTGCGAGGCCGCTTGTTGCCGGACTCTTTCAAGGGAGGGGCAGGTCTTCTGTTCCTGCAAGAACTGTTCTCTGGTGGGGCCCCCGTCGTGGCGCCATTGGGCAAGTTCCGGGAGTGTGCCGAGAGAGGCGATCTCGTCCGGGGGGGCACCGTGGATCTGGCATCGGTGTCCGCTTCTTCCTCGCTGGAGGCAGGTGGGGGCACGGGTCCCTCGGGCTCGACGGTGTCGGCGGCCATGGACGAACGGGGGGCCTGGGTGGCCATGGACCGGGTGGTGGCGCAGGCCCATTCGGGTAGTCCTAGCATTTGGAGATGCTCTCGCCATTCCACTTGAGCCCAGGGGGAACTCTTGAGGTCGTTCCCCAGGAGGCAGTCCACCGGAGCGTCGTCGCAGACAGTCACCTTCAGTATGCCCGTCACCCCTTCCCATTCGAAGGGAATCTTTGCCATCTGGCACATGCTCTCGCTGTTGTCGGCCGTCCGGATGGGGCATAGCACATTTGGCAGGATCTGTTCGGGGGCCACCAGGTGGCAGCAGCCAGCGGTGACACTGGCTCCGGTGTCACGGAGGGCTTCGGCCCGTCGTCCATTGATAGTGACCCACTGTTGGTACTTCTGGGTGTTGCTCGGGATGGGGGTTCGGGGCACCATTTCTCAGCTGCCCAGGCAGACCAGGGACATGGCCGCCAGCTCCCACTCAGTGGACCCCCCGCTGAGGGGTACTTCCTCTTCCTCCCCTTCTCCCAGGGCGGCAGCCACTAGTTGTCGGGGCGGGGGCCCGCTGGTCCCACTTCGTCGGTTCATGGGGCAGGCAGGGTCGCTGGCATAGTGTCCTGTTTGTTGGCAGCCGTAGCAGGTTATCGTGGGCCGGGGTCCGGCTTTGGCTGGCGCCGTCCCTCTTCGGGCTAGGCTCGGGGAGGTGTGTTGCTGAGGCGGCCCCCGGGGCGGACTCCGGGGCGGCCCGGCTGGGATGTCCCGACTCCTGTTCGACCCTCCTCCCCCGCCGCGCTGGCGGGGGGGTCCGGTGGGGTTTCGCTAGTACTCCCCCATCAAGCTCCAGGGGACTTGGGTGTTGACCCATCGATCGGCCTCGGTGGCGAGCTTCCGCGGCTCGGTCAGCTTGCTGTCGAGGAGGTGTTGTCTTAGCTCCATGACGCAGTTGTTGGAGAGGTGTTCCCGAATAATGAGGTCGACCAGCTGCCCGTAGGTGGTGACCTTGCTCCCCTTGATCCAACCTTCTAGGGCCCTGCTGAAAAAGTCAACATACTCTACCCACGTGGTACCGGGGATTTTCTTGCAGTCTCTGAAACGCTGGCGGTACATTTCCGCGGTTAGTCCATAGCGGGTGAGCAGGGCCTCCTTCATATGGTCGTACGAGGTCATCACTTCTTCCGGGAGCTGGAGTAGGGTGTCTCGGCCCTCGCTAAGGAACCGACCCCATAGGCCGGCACCCCAATCCTTCCGGGGTACCCGATGGGAGGTCATGGCCACCTCGTACGCCTTAAACCACTGCTGGATGTCGTCGTTTTTATAGTACTCCTTGACGACATCTTTGGGAATATGGACCTTGGCCTCGGTGGGCGGCAGAGCGTCTCTATTGCTGGGGGTGCCGGTCTCCCCCTTCTGGGCCTTGAGCTCGAGTTCTTTGAGGCCCCGCTCTTGTTTGAGGGTCAGCCTTTTCTCCTCCAGCTCTCGATGCCGCTTCTTCTCCTCTATCTCCTCTTGTAGCCGTAGCTGTTCTATGGCCAATTTCTTTTCGGCCAGCAAGAGTTCGCCGTCCAGCCGAAGTCGTGCGAGCTCTAGCTCATGGGTCCGGACCTTCTCCCGTTCTCGTATTTCTTCTGCGGAGAGGCCGGTTTCCAGGCTGTTTCTCCCTCCGTTCGCGGGGGTCGGAGCTGGTGGCGTGGCTGCATTCAGGGGCAGGGGACCTTCGCTCTGGGAGGGACCCGCCTCGGACTCTATCCAGGTTCTCAGGGCTTCCTGCATCTCTTCCTTGGTACCTAGGCCGGTGGTCGCAATGCCCTTGTCCTTGCAGAACTGTTTTAACTCTTTGTGTGTGTACTCTTCCAATCGTTCTGGTTGGAACTCCATGGTCTCTGTTCGTCTGGATGGATAGCGAGTGGGTTACTTGCTTGTACGCTCTGCGTTCGGCTCGGATCCCGTCGCTGGCCACCAAATGTTGGAAGGCGGACCCCGGGGGAGTCGGAGAGACCACCCAGGGGGGCCCCCACACTGTACGAAGTAGCCGAGCGCTGCTGAGAAGCCTCCTAGGAGAGGTCCTTCTCCTAGACCGTACCAGCACAGTAACACCACCACACAGGACTCGAGGCATTTTATCACGATGAGCAATTCTTTATCAGCATTTAGGAGGTTAGGGTTATCGATATATACAAGGGGGGATCGAGGGATCCGCAAGAGTCTCAAAGTCTTTGGTAGGGATGGGGTAGCGGGACAGTCTTTGGTAGCAGCGGGGTACGAGGGTACCTTAGGCCCAGTTCTTGTTCCTCAAGCTGGAGGGACTCCGTGTCCCGGAGTGGTCGAGCCGCGACGGCGTCAGCAGGGCTCTGGTGATCAGTTCGTGGAGCTTGAGCCGCGACTAGGTCAGCAGGGCTCTTAAGGTGGTTCAGTTCAGCTCGAGCCGCGACGACGTCAGCAGGGCTCTGGGGGAGGCTTCAGCGAGGTTGGGCCGCGACGGCATCAGCAGGGCCCCGATGTTCCGTGAGGTTCCTTGTCTCAATAAGGTGGAGCCGCGACGCAGTCAGCTGGGCTCGTGGTATAGGGTCAAGCAAGAGTTCTTCTCCGTAGGGTCAGCGGCGATTCCATCAGCAGGGCTCTTGACTCCGGGATAAAACTGCCGTTCCCTTGCGGGGTTGCCCCAGATATAGGTCTGGAGCTCTTTGATGTCCGGACCCTCGCGCCTGGGGGGGGCGGAGAGGCCGGGCTGGGAGAGGCCAGACGCCCAGCGGGAGAGGCGCCAGGCCCGGAGAGGCCGGAGGACGATCGCACCTAGGTGTGGGGGGACGGTGGGGGTCCCATCGAAACTCCCCTCCTCCGGGAGAGGTGAAGTGGCCATGTGGTGCCCCCTGGCCAGATCTTGGTGCCTCGATGTCAGGGCTTTGCTGGGGCCGAGGCCGGGGGGAGCCGGGTTGCGTGGGCTGGTGCGTGGAGCAAGCATGGGGGGAACCCCGAAGAGATGAGGGGTTCCTGTGCGGCCTGGAAAAGGGGGCCGCTGAGGCGGGTGTAGGCAAATGGATACAATCCAAGGGGGACCTCGAAGGGAGGAGAGGTCCCTGGTGGCCTGCAAGGGCGGCCCGTGTAGGCCGGTGCAGGGGACGAGCACAAACCAAGAGGGTTAAGACCACGCCACGAGGCCGGGTCCAACAGATTTCAACAGAATAACGTGTATTTCTAAAGCACACGTTCACCCATGGGTATATTGGCGCTGAATAACAGATGTTTATTGTTACCCAGCTCAATGGTACTCATTTTATTGACCTCAGAAGGATGAAAGATTGAGTGGAATCCCTGGGATTTGAACCTATGACCATGAGGTGGAATACATGCCCTTACAGTGGGAACATTAGTCCACTAAGCCACCAGATCAGTAGGGTCAGGACCAGGTCCAGTTGCCACTGGTCAGCGGGGTGCATCCAGGAAAAGGTTTCTTGTAGTTTGTCGTATCCCTGTATCTTCAACAAAATGTCTTCCTTATCCATTGGAGTCCACTTCTTTGTCCAGGGTATGGGAGAGAGCAGGTCCAGCACTTCACTGATCCTATCAGATGATAGTCCTTTTCTGATCTTTCTCAGTTTCAGAAGTGTTCTAAAATGGGTGCTTGGAGATGCCACTTTTAATGCTTTGCACTAGCTGGTGGGTGGGAATGACCCCTAGGCACTCCATAACCAATGGGATAAATGCTCATGGTATCAGCCCGAGCTACTTAAGGCATTTTCAGGATGGCAAAAGGCTTCAGCCATACCAAACATGGGCTCTGAGGACATCTAACACTGAAATCCACTTTGAAGTCCATAATAAGCCTAGAGACAGAAGTCTGGTAGGACAATGGAGGGGTTCTTCACTAACCAGAGAGTAGATGAACAAGAACTGCACTGGTATCCTGTTCCCTTCCTTTCAAGTGCGCCCAAGTGTTACATGTAAAACCATCCAAGTGCGCCCCCAGGCTTATGTGTGAAATCTGCAGAACTGTCAAGCAGGATTTGACACTCACACCAGATTTGATACTGCCATTTCATGAAAGATGTTCACAGCCCCCACCTTACTGCTCAAAGAAGTCATCACTGCTCTTCCTGATTTGCCTGTTAATCATTGTGACATATGGTGTAGCTCCTAGGAGGAATTTCACACCTTTTCACATCTATTGAAATGTTAATCACTGGCTGGGAAAAGTTGGACAGCAAATGCAAATTAGCCTCCAGGAACTTCAGGAAGGGAAAAGGCAATTTTCAGATTGCTATTTTTCCATAAAATTTATAAACATTCAGACTCCAGCATTTAATTGTATTTTTATTAAATATAAAAAACGATTATCATCCCAGCTAATCCCATAGGCAATACAGTATTCAAACACTCCGGTTTTCTACATAGGACTGCTAGGCCTGTCTGTGAAACTACCCTTTGAGTGCTAGTCACTGTAAGGACAGGTTAACATCAACTTTCTACATGTCCTACTTTTAAATACCATTCAGCCTACAGTGTTGGCCACAAGGCCTACATATGGGTGACTTTTTAATATTTAAAAGGGATGTTTTACATGTCAAAAAGGTTTATTTTCACTGGTCAAATTTCAGTTATTAGAGTGCTGCTGTCAGACTACACTGGAAAGTCTGAAGACATGTTTGTACTGCTACTGTGGTGGCAGGCACAATAGGAGCTGCATGCTCCTGTGGCATTTTAGTTTCAGGCACTAGTTACACATTGTATCATATACTATGGACTTATTTAAAGTTAAAAATGCCAATTAAGAGTATGAACATTTGATCATGTTAAAAATGGAAGCACAGGCACTTTACTATTGGACAGTGGGAGTAAAGTGCACAGAGTAAAAAAAAAAAAGAAAAATCTGGAGTTCAGCAAAAGATGAGAAATACAGGCTGGCCATGCAGAAAATGTAGATTTTCTACACCATTGATGCAAAAATGCATAATTTAATTTATCCTGAACTTAGCTTGAGGATTCCTAAAACCTTTAATCATTTCACATTTTTTCTATCATGTTCACATCAGAGGAGTGATCAATTTTGCTCCAGGCTGCCAATGGCTCAAGCACTAGTGCAAATAGCAGAGATGAAAGAGGGCAGCCTTATCTGGTTCCTCGCTGGGGTGGAAAGATCTGTGACCCTCTTTCATTCACCACCACCTGTGCTAGTGAGGCAGTGTATAGGAGTCGAATCCAGGCCAAGGACCGAGGTCCCACACCCAGATGTTGAAGAACTGGAAATAGGTATGGCCAATTTATCACGTCAAAGGCCAACCGAGCGTCGAGATATAGAACTACCGCATCCTCTAGGATTCTACTTGTGCATCCCAAGACCCCATGGAGGCATTGAAGATTAAGGGCCGTCTGCGGCCTGGTATGAACCCGGATTGATATGGGTGTACTAGTTTGGCAATGATAAGACAGAAGGCTAGAAACTTAGCAAGGGTTTTTGCCTCTGCGTTAAGCACGGATATGAGTCGATACGATCCACATTGGTCAACTAATTTTCCTTCCCTATGGATTACTACTATCACGGCGAGCTACTGGTCTCTGGGAAAAATACCAGTCTCTCTGCTCTCTTCATACATCCTGAGCAGGTGGGGTACTGTATGCGTTGCTGTGATTTTATTGAATTCTTTTGGTATCACACTGGGACCCAGTGCCATCCCCGATTTAACTGCTTTGATTGCTTGCGTCACCTCCTCGCACATCAGGTCACTATCTAAGACTTGTGTGTCTACAGATGTGAGTGCAGGGAGGGGTCTATCTCTAAGGAGATCCAGGGCGTCAAGTTAGGTGGTTGTCATCTCTGAATGTGTAAGTACCCTCATAGTGGGCCGCAAACGCATCCGCTATGTCTTGGAGATCTGTGAGACTTTCGCCATCTGTTGGTGAATTGGCAGCCATCCAAAGGCTGTCTATTTCTCATTTGTCGAGCCATGCGACGAGCTTCTCTGCTTTGTCTCCTTGCTCGTATACTCGGTGCTGGGTCATCTTATTTGTGGCCCTGGCTGCTTCTGTCATCAGGTCTTTATATTCTTGTTGCTTGAGGCTCAATGAATGCCTCGTATACTCATTGTTTAGTCTTATCAATTGTGCTTCTAAGTCTAGGATGTTGCGTTCTAACTCCTGTACCTCTTTCCTCTTGTCTCTCCTATCTCCCACCATCAAAGAGAGGGCTTGTACCCTTATTACTGTTTTGTATGCCTCTCAAAGTGTCCCTCCTGAGGCCACCGAGTGTTCATTTTCCCTGAAGTATTGGTCCGTCTCCCTAGTAAGGTCTTCCCTAATCTTCGGGATTTTAATGTATGAGGTGCTGATGGCAATTGTATTGCTGGTCCATTAATTGCCAATTCTTTATCTTGCCCAGATTGGGGAGTGAGCCGATATTCCCCACGGAGATGTCCTACGTCTCTAAAACTGGGAAGTTGGGATGTATATGAAACTAAAAGGTCAATTTACAAGAAGCTCAATCAATCAATCAATCAAAGCATTTGTAAAGCGCGCTACATACCCAAGAGGGTCTCAAGGTGCTGGAGAGGGGGGGCCGCTACTGATCGAAGAGCCAGGTCTTGAGGAGTCTTCTGAAGGCCAGCAGGTCCTGGGTCTGCCGTAGTATGGTTGGGAGAGTGTTCCAGGTCTTGGCAGCGAGGTAGGATAAGGATCTGCCGCCGCCGGAAGTTTTCCAGATGCGGGGGACTGTGGCGAGGGCGAGGTTGGCTGAGCGGAGGCTTCGGTGGGGTTGTGGAAGCTGAGTCGGTCGTTGAGTTAAGTGGGTCCGGTGTTATGTAGTGCTTTGTGTGCGTGGATGAGGAGTTTGAAGGTGATCCTTTTGTTGACGGGGAGCCAGCGCAGGCCTCTCAGGTGGGGTGTGATGTGGCTGCAGCGGGGGATGTCGAGGATGAGTCGGGCCGAGGCGTTCTGGATACGTTGGAGTCGTCTCAGGAGCTTGTTTGTTGTTCCTGAGCAGAGGGCGTTCCCGTAGTCGAGTCTGTTGGTGATGAGGGCCTGGGTGACATTTTTTCTCGTGTCGAGGGGGATCCATTTGAAGATCCTGTGGAGTATACGGAGGGTGTGGAAGCAGCACGCGGAGACGGCGTTGACTTGCCTGGTCATGGAGAGAGTGGAGCCGAGGATGACCCCCAGGTTGCTTGCGTGGTCCGTGGGTTCCTTGGCTGTGCCAAGCGATGTGGGCCACCAAGAGTCGTCCCAGGCTGATGGGGTGGGTCCGAGAATGAGGACCTCCGTCTTGTCTGAGTTCAGCTTCAGTCTGCTGTCCTTCATCCAGTCGGCTACGGCCTTCATTCCTCTGAGGAGGTTGGCTTTGGCGGTGTGGGGGTCTTCGGTGAGGGATATGATCAGCTGGGTGTCGTCGGTGTAGGAGATGATGTTGAGGCTGTGTGTTCGTGCGACGTGGGCGAGAGGTGCCATATAAATATTGAACAGCGTCGGGCTGAGGGAGGATCCCTGTGGGACGCCGCAGATGATCTCAGTGGTTTTGGAGCTGAAGGGTGGGAGGCGGACACTCTTGGTTCTCCCGTAGAGGAAGGATGTGGTCCAGGCCAGGGCCTTCTCTTGGATACCGGCGTCATGGAGGCGTGCTGATAGGGTGCGGTGGCAGACCGTGTCAAAGGCAGCTGATAAGTCCAGGAGGATGAGGGCGGCTGTTTCTCCTTTGTCCATCAGGGTCCTGATGTCGTCAGTGGCGGCGATTAGGGCGGTCTCTGTGCTGTGGTTGCTGCGAAAACCGGATTGGGAGGGGTCCAGGATGTTGTTGTCTTTGAGGTAGCGGGTCAGCTGTTTGTTGACAATCTTCTCAGTCACTTTTGCCGGGAATGGGAGCAGGGAGATGGGCCGGAAGTTCTTGAGGTCCTTGGGGTCCGCCTTGGGCTTCTTCAGAAGGGCGTTGATCTTGGCGTGCTTCCAGGTTTCTGGGAAGGTTGCTGTCTCGAAGGAACAGTTGATTGTTTTCCGGAGGTGGGGCGCGATTGTTGTGCTGGCTTTGTTGAAGACGTGGTGGGGGCAGGGGTCCGATGGGGATCCGGAGTGGATGGGGTTCATGGTTTTGATGGTGTCTTCGTCGCTGACGCTGGACCAGATGGTTAGGCGGCTGGTGCGGGTGGTAGTCCCAGGGGTGGTGGACTCGGTGGAGGGTGTGGGGGGGTCAGAGTTGAAGCTGTCGTTGATGTCGGTGATCTTGCGGTGGAAGAAGGTAGCCAGGGAGTCGCACAGGTTTTGAGATGGTGGGATGTCGTTGGTGTTGAAGCTGGGGTTGGAGAGTTCTTTCACGATGCTGAAGAGCTACCATGCACACTAGAGTGAAATGTGAATTCCTAAGTGGTAGGGTTAAATGATGTCCCAATGTGGACCAGGCCCAGGGTGCCGAGGAACTCGGGAAAGCGTATATGTGTTGCATATGTCTTTCTCACAAGCAGCTGGTCCACAACATCATTTAATGTCATATGGAAAACTCCACCTAGGAGGAGGTGTCCTAATGACAGTTCTTGTATAAGTGTTCCTGTTAGACCTGGCACCATTGGCGTGAGTCTCCCTTCCATTTTTTCGCTGTGCCTCTTCTGTTTTTCTGGTGATAGATGCTTTGGGCGCTGCACCACTGCCATTCAGTGCCGCAGCGCAGGTGCTCCCTGTGTGAAGATGACATATGAATTGATGTATCCCTGATTGGCTCATTTGGTCTACCTGTTAGTCCCTAGTAATGTGGCCTGTGTGTGCCCAGGGCTGGTAAACCAAATGCTGCTGGTGGTCCTGCATCGCTGGTTTGCGCCACCCACAGAAGCAGCTTGTAAAGTGTGTCTCAGACCTGCCACTGCAGTGTCTGTGTGCAGTCTAGAACTGTCATCTTGGCTGTGAAGTGCACCCACTTCCCAGCCCCTGAACCTTGCCTTGGCATCATGTAAGCCACCCCTATGGTAGGGTGCATTGTATGTGTAAGGTAGGACATGCTCTGATGTGTGTAGCATGTCCTGGTAGTGAATTACACCCAATTTTGTTTTTCACTACTGTAAGGCTACCTGTTCTCCATAGGCTAGAATGGGAGGTTTGGCTATTACATTCTATAGTCCTAACTGACCCATAGAACATGGTGGAAAAGCAAATTTAGTATGCCTGAGCTCAGAATATTAAAATACATCGTTTAGCAAAGTTTATTTTTATATTCTGTGTTTGAAAATACCACTTTTAGAAAGTAGGTATTTTCTTGCCTAAGCCTTCCAGTGTGCTCTGCTGTTATGTGTATTGGCTGTCTGGTTTTGGAGGGACAGGGAAGGCTGAGTCAGACCTGGGTTGAATAGAGAGATCTGCATTGGAGTATGGGGAGGGGTAGCTCCTGGACCTGAATAGGGCTGTGCCTGGCAAAGTGAATTCTGGCTCCACCTCCCACTGTGTGTCTGATGGCAGACCCCCTCTTTCTGAAAGGAAGGATGCAGCCTGGTAAACACAGTGCTCCGGGGCTGGGCAGAACTGGTTCTGGCTGGGTTCAGTGACTTGTAGATTCTGAGATCAAAGACTTTTGGGGTACAAATATCAGTGCTGAAACCCCTACAAATTGTATTGCCCCTGGGTCTCAAGACCAACCTCTGTCTGTGGAACTGAAGGAAGCTGCAGGAGAGGACTGTCCTGGTGTTGTGTGCTGTTCCCTGGATTGGCCTGCAGTAGTTTCCATTGGACTGGCAATAAGAGGGAAAAGGAGCTGTAAGAGAACTTTTTAATCTTGAACCTGCAATCACCCAAGGGCTAGAGAGAGAACTAGCCTCCTGACTGAAGTCTCAGGACCAATAGACTTCATTTTGTCGCTAAGGCCTGTTAGCGAGCCGCCGCAGCCAAGGAGCATCAAGAAAATCATCTCACTGCTGCCGCCGAGGGCTCGCTGGCCTGATCATCGCCCGCATGTTTGCGGGCCTCAGAATTATCGCTAAAGCCTGTTAGCGAGCCGCCACAGCCGCGGAGCGTCAGGAAAATCATTGCACTGCTGCCGCTGAGGGCTCGCTGGCCTGATCATCGCCCCGCACGTTTGCGGGCCTAAAAATTATCGCCACAGCCACAAAGTGTCAGAAAAATCACCGCGTGGCTGCCGCTGAGGGCTCGCTGGCCTGATCATCACCCCGCACGCTTGCAGGCCTCGAAATTGTCGCTAAGGCCGGTTAGCTAGCCGCCGTAGCCACGAAGCGTCAAGAAATTCATCACCTTGCTGCCGCTGAGGGCTCGCTGGCCTGATCATCGCCCGCACGTTTGCGGGCCCAAAAAGTGTCGCTAAGACCCGTTAGTGAGTGGCCGCGACCAAGAGCGTGAGGAAAAACATCGCTATCCCGCCGTAGCGGCATTTTTGTGGATTATTGACAACAACATCCCGGAAGTGTGAGTAAAAGGGTCGCAGAGACCATTGCCCTGAACTGAACTTTTCATTCCCCATTTGAACTATTTTTGCAGTATCCAGAGAGAATTATTTTTGCACAGTATTGTGGATTTCTCGTTATTTGGTCTTGTGATAAGCCTATATATAAAGATAACTATTTTTTGATACCTACCTGTGTTGTGTCCCTTTGTAGTGTTCCTCACTGTATTACTGTGTATGGTCATAAACGCTTAACACACTGCCCCTGAGATTAGCCTAACTGCTCGTGCTACGTTACCACAGGGTGGAGCAGGGATGGTCAAAGGTGTGCAGCCCTTCACTCTGACTTAGAAGAAGGGTCCCTGCTTGGACAGTGGCTATCCACTGCCAACCAGAGATCCCCATTTCTAACATTGGTGGTCAGCAGTGGGGATCTGGACTTGCGTTTGTGACCGCATACAGTAATTATAGTGTACATTACTAGTGAGTGCAGACCATAACGTATCACATACATATTTTAGGATTTGTTTTTTTGTCTATTGTTGATTAAGAGTGCCAGTTGTTGATACAATGGCCACGCCCAGAGCTGTTGACCCAGAAGAGTTCTCCTGGGAAGAGAAGATAGATACCTACACTTCCAAGGAGCTAAAGAAAGTTTCCGAGACATTTACAGTCCCAACCACAGGTTTTACCAGGAAAGAAGAATTTTGCAAGGCGCTGAATGCCTGGCTAGCAGCTAGGGACGCCGCAAGGAATATGGGAGAGCCTGTGGTGGAGGGAGAGAATGTGGAGGAAGTGATTGATGTAATAGGTGGTAAAGCGCTTTCCAGCCCGGGCACGAGTGTGTCGGCAAGGGGTCTGTCCCCAGAGGAGATGGAGGACAGGGAAAGAGAGAGACGCCATAATATGGAGATGGCTAAAATGCAACTAGAAGATCAGAGGAAGAGAGATCTTGAGAACAAGAAGCTACAGCTTGAAATGATGAAAATGAAGCTTGAGCATGAGAGAGCATTGAGGGAGCTGGAGATTAAGGAAAAGAATGGAGAGACCTCCAGTCCCTCTGGTGGCAGCATTCCAGTAGTACAGACAGAGAGCAGAGTATACATTCCTAAAGAGGTTATTAAGGATTTACACAAGAGTGAGGATATTGGGCAATGGTTTGCCGCTTATGAAATAGCTATGGTGTCCCACCGGGTCCCTGAGAAGGATTGGGGAGTGGGGTTGTGGGGGTGGTTTGTGAGTGAGGGGAGAGACACCTTGTTGGATCTGCCCCCAGAAAGTAGAATGGTTTATGAACACATGAAAGAAGCGCTGATGACCCTCTATGGGTTGACCCCTGAGATGTACAGACAGAGGTTTAGGTCCTGTAAGAAGTTGGAAGGTACCACATGGGTGGAATATGTGTTTTTTTTTTTTGCAGAGCAATGGAACACTGGGTAAAAGGTAGCAAAGTAAAAACGTTTGAGCAACTGTATGATTTGATTGCATGGGAGCATCTATCTGAAAACGGTTTTCCTGAGCTACGCCAACACCTCATTGATTGCAGGCTGACTAAACCTAGGAAGCTTGCTGCGGAGGCGGACCGCTGGGTCAGCACCAGGGTCCACAAGGGTCTCATGGGAGACTTCGCCAGAGGTAGGCAGGGCCCCCAGCAGAGAAGTGGGGGGACAGGGGTCAACCAAGGGTGTTCCACCGAGGGCCCCAAAGTAATACCCAAGGGAACCAAGCAGTGGTGTCCCAGCCTCCCCAAGAAAGGAAGCCAATGCCCCCGACAGGTAGGCCTTTTCACAGGGGGCCCCCTACTTGTTATCATTGTGGCCAAGTGGGCCACCGGTCCTTTGATCCCCAGTGTCGTCAGAGGGCTACTGCCGCACCCCCCGTGCACCACCCCATCAGATGGCTAGTGTAGCCTTGGAAGGGCAGGAGATGGATGCCCAAGAGGGGTGGGACCCTGTACAGTTAACCTTTGTCTCCCTAGAAATACAGGCAGTGGGTGACCATCAATGGCCATAAAGTGGAGGGTCTTAGGGACACAGGAGCCAGTATAACTGCTCTCAGCTCCCGGTTGGTGTCCCAGGAGCAGATCATTCCCCATGCATTGAGGTATTCAAGGTATTACGATATGATTAGCGCAGTATATCTAATGATAGTTTGACTAGTTATGGTGTATTAAACGGTTCGAAATCTCCGATAATGTTAGCACGACAAAAAGGGCCGAGAAACCGAACCGCCTCCATCTTGGATTTCGGCTCTCTCTCCCACTCGGGAGTCACGTGGTCTTTTCCGCACACCCTCTGCTTCCCCCTTTCCTTGCATTTAATTAGGAGACAGGCTGAGTTGCTGAGAAGCAAGGTCACATCTGCTAAAAGGGAGTATCAGGCAAATTTCTCTAGACCTGGGACGAGAAGGGAGTCACCCTTTCGACCTTCTCTGTAAAGATAGTAACCCTTTGTATGTGTAACCGAAACTAGAAATAGGCATGAGCTCATTAGGGGCGCCAGGACTAACTGGTACTTTTCCACATATAAGGTTTTGTATGCTGTACTGATAATGTATAAAAGTGTGTTACTGTCAAGGAGCCAGCAGTCTTCCTCGGCGCACCTGATGGGTGAGGATCGACGAGGCTCCTCTATATAGAGTTCTGTGGTGGCTAATAAACGTTTGAACCTTCCACGTTGCCAACTGCTCCTTCTTGCATAATATTGCGGGCCAATGGTAAGTGTGGCCCTTGGAATAATTATTTGGACACAACAGTTGGCGACCACGAAGGGACCCCGTGAAAGGGTCTTTCCCCCCCGTATTCGGGTGGTGGGATTTGGGGCGTCCTGACCGGTTGGCGGGAGAGGAGCCTGAGGATTTCTCCCACCCTGCACGACTTTTCGGCACGTCCCCTGCTGCTAGTTACCCTTTGCCGGGGTCCTACGGGCTTAACCCAGAAAACTGGACTGATTTGGTCGGGAGGAGTTGGCAGCGGAGAATGAACATTCGTATCTGGGTGCACCCGGTGAGTATTGATTTGATTTGACGCACGCGTTATAAACGGTGCATTATTGGTTAAGGCACGCGTTGAAGACGGTGTGCTATTTGATTGATTTGAGAGCATTCGTTGAGAACGATGCATTTTTGATTTTGAACACGGATTGTATTTGTTTGAAGCACGTGCTGGACAGCGGTGCATTGATTTGAAGGCACGCACTGGAGGGTGGTGTCTTGCTTGATCGGGTTAGCATTACTGTGGTTTGACTCGAAGTACGTACAGGTTGCATTCGATTTGAGTAAAAACGGCGCGCCGAAGGATTATAAAACAGATTGCGCGTGGAAGGACCCGCGACCTAGACTGGGTAGCCACAGGGCATACTCCTGACGGGGCAAGTCCTCGTTGGGGGCTGGTCTTAGTGGTGAGCCAGGAGGGTGGCCGGAATCCCGCGTGCAGTTTGGTGTTTGGACTGTGAACCAGAGTCGACGGGCTTGGTTCTCTGATACTGATTGTATGTTGTGTATGATTCGTGTTGATTGTTGTTTGTGTATACATGTCTGAAAACTAACAAAAATGTCTTGTTTTAGTAAATTGAATTGTTTTGGCTGCTGCTGTCGAACAAGTGACTCCAGACTAGCTGAGAGCCAACCTGCCCCGCCGGAGGGCAGTCCTAGCCATTTTATGTATGTCAAACATGGGATCTCTCCGTTGTTGTTCTGCACTCTGTGGCATAAGTATACCAAGGGCAATGAGGAGTTACGCTGGCCCAAAACGGGTTCATTTGATGAGAAGAAAATTGCGTTCCTACAGGAACAGCTGTTTTCTAGGCGAAGTAGGCAGGCCATGTTTGACGCTCTAATTGCATGGCAGAAGGAGGCCAAACAACGGCGAATGAGGGAAGAGAAAGTAGCCAGAGCCAAGGCAGGACAGAATGTTACTCAGAAAGCTATGGCCTATGACCGAGAAAGAGTAGAAAAGGGATTGGATTGCATGAATCGCGAATTTCGATTAAAGGTTGATAAGAGCTATGTGACCCGCCCGAATGCAGAAGATGAAATAGAGGATTTATTGGACACCAGGCCACCACCCCCTTATGTACCGCAGAGGATATATCCGGAGGTATCAGGGGCCTCGGCCCCGGCCCCAAATATGTCCCTGGGGGCCTCGGCTTCGGCTCCCCCGGCCACTACTACCCCTCCCTCCCTGCCGAACCTCTCCCGGTTACCGACATCTGTGTCTGAAGTTATGGCCATGCTGCCTAATTTATCGACGGCAGCTGCAGCCGGGACCCCTCAGCTGTCGCCGGGGTCAATGCCTTCCCCTTCTGTTCTGCCCTCCTCCTCCGCCAGTACCACGCCGGTAACAGCTGTGACTACTCCAATACGTCCGGCCAGTCTGACCGAGGGTAGGAAGTTGTTCACTCGTTCGGCCTTGGGAACGGAAGAAAGGGAAACTATTGCTACACAAGCATCCCAGTGGATGCGACATCCCATTTATACGCTTGCTGATATTTGGAGTACTATGAGAGACTATGAACCGGTGATGCAACAGCATGCCCTGGAGCATATGGCCAACCGTCTTATTTCTGTGTGGGAACAGGTACACCAGGAAGGGAAGGCTCCGGCTATATTATATGATATTCTTGATCAGGTCCATAAATCTCAGTTGACACCGGAGGAGGTGTATGGGAAGGTGCAGACTTTGGTCTCTTATAGAACTCGTTTGCAGTCTGCCACTCCCGCCGGATTCTCCCAGTTCCCTATGCGAGAAGTGCACCCTATCTTCGATCCAGAAGTTGCCGCAGTAGTGGATGCCCACGGTGTCGTTACCCGCCCGGGAATAGACGCCCGGTTCCAGGAACAATGGGTCTATACCCCCTGGAAGCGGAGTGAGGTACTATCCCTAAAAAGCCAGTTGCCAGATCCTAGAAAAAACCCCACCGCATATTACAAGGAACTGACCGAGGCCGCCTCGTCAGCAGTAATGACGTTGGCAGATATTGAATTATTCTTTGCCTTATTAGTACCGGTGGACATTTGGCGCCAGGTACATGACCAGGACCATGTTACGGAGTTTGGTGGGACATGGGATCAACTGAGAAACTGGGATAGAGATCGTAAACCAGGGAACAAGCCCCGACCTGAGATACTGATTTTGCCTGAGAGAATAATAACTTATATGCATTCGCTGATCCCACCCAGGAAAGTAGATTGGGACAAGCTGACGGCCTGTAAGCAAAAGAAGGACGAGAGCGTCTCTGATTTTTTTCACAAGGTTTGAGGGAGTGTTCATTGACTTCAGCGGACAGGACTTGGCAACGGAGGGGGGTGTACGTTTATTTGTTAATAGATTTGCAACCAATTTGCTACCTGAGGTATCAGCCCGGTTACAGGCAGCTGAGAGTACCTGGACGACCACCACGCCCTCCACGATACTAAGCATGGCTCAGTATTATGAGCATCGGGAGAATGAGAGCAAGGATAAGACAGAAAGGAAATCGAAAGAGTTGAAAACACGAGTGTTACTGCAGCAAGTGGAGAGGGGTAGAGGAAGAGGACGAGGGTTGCAGAATTTCGCTCCAAGAGGGGCGGGACCGACGCAAACAGCTGGGCGAACAGATCTGGGCATAAATCAATGTGCTTTTTGTAAAGAGGAGGGGCATTGGAGAGCACAGTGTCCGTTGCTGTATGAACAGAATACTGCTTCAAGGGGTCGTGGACGGGGAAGGATGAGTGGGCATCGAGGTGGATACACGAGAGAAGAACAGGCAGCCCGAGGTGAGAACAGTCAGAATTATTTCGACCACAGCTAGGGTAAACAGTACTACAATGACGGACGTGTAACGGACGAAGACACCGGGTATACTCAAGCATAGGACAGCCAAGGGCAGAGTAAGGGGCATGTGTCAATCCCGATAGATCAAGCTGGACCTTATGTCCATGCACGATTGTTGGATGCATCAGGTAAGTTTTTGGTTGACACAGGGGCTATGAACAATTCTGTTTCATGTGCCCTGGTCCCGGGGGCCGCTCTGTCTGGCCAGACTAATGTGTCCGTGGGGTTCTCTGGAACTCCGGTGGTGAGCCCCATTTTTAAGCCACTTTCCCTTACTCTGGGACCGGTTACGATAGAATCGCCTTTCCTCCTCACCTCCCAGTGTGGGGAAAATCTCCTGGGTATGGATATATTAAAAAGATTGCATGCCCGCATCTATTGCTCCCCCGATGGAGTTTACCTGACCATTCGGAATACCTCTATCCCCTCCATTCAATGTTTTTCAAAAACGGACTCACTACCTCCTGAGCTTGCAAAACTCCCGAGGGATCTTTGGGCCCTGGGGGACACTGACGTAGGATTCCTACAAATTCCCCCGGTGTCCATCACCCTGAAACAGAATGCCAAATTGCCGAGGATCCCACAGTACAAAATAGCCCCCGCAGGAGAACGCGCTTTACTGGCCATTATTTCTGATTTGATTAGAACCGGGGTGGTGGAGGAAACGACTTCCAATATCTGCAACAGTCCAATTCTTCCGATTCTTAAACGAGCCCCCGTACCCCAGTCCCCTGATTATGCTGATACCTACCGATTTGTGATTGATTTGCGAGAGATTAACAAGATTGTGGTACCCCAATATCCGGTGGTACCAGACATTAATTCCATTTTGACCATGATTCCTCCCACTGCAACATTTTTCTCGGTGATTGATTTGAAGAATGCTTTCTTTAGTATTCCCATACATCCAGATAGCAGACATTTGTTCGGTTTCTCATTGGGGGGCCGCAGCTTTAGATTCTGTCGCGCCCCCCAGGGGTATACCGAAAGCCCTAGTATCTACAGCCAAGCCCTAAAAAGAGTATTGGATTCTTTACAATTGCCGCCAGGTAATGTCCTATTGCAGTATGTTGACGACCTCCTTGTGGCCTCTGATACAAAACATGGTTGCCGCGATGCCACGGTTACCTTGCTACGGCATTTGGCCACTCATGGTAACAAGGTGTCGCTCTCTAAATTTCAATATTGTCGACCGGAGGTGACCTATCTCGGTCATCTCCTGTCGAAGGAGGGAAGACGGTTGACTTCTGAGCGCATCGCAACCATAACTAACATGCCTGTTCCTCGCACGCAACGTGATGTCCGCGCTTTGCTTGGTATAACCTCCTACTGTCGCCAATGGATTGCTAACTATTCTCTCTTGACTAAACCTTTCCTGTATCTAACTACGAAGGATGTGCATGAGCCTTTACCTTGGACCGATTAATGCCAGACTGCCTTTTCCGCTCTGAAAACTGCTCTTTGCTCTGCTCCTGTGCTTGGCACCCCTGACTACCAGAAACCTTTTGTGCTCTACGTGCATGAGGTGGACGGTTGTTCTCTTTCAGTGTTGACACAAGACTTTGGTGGTAAGCAAAGGCCTTGTGCATATTTCTCGGCGGTTTTGGACAATGTCGCCAGAGCACTTCCCAGTTGTCTGAGGGCTGCAGCGGCAGTGGCTGTAGCAATCAGACAATCGGAAGGGCTAGTCCTGAATACGGATCTGACAGTGATGGTGCCTCATGCTGTGGACGTATTATTAAACAGGACACAGACGCAGCACTTAACTAGTGCGCGTCTTACAGGGTACGAATTGACCCTGTTTGCACCTCATATAACGATCAAAAGATGTGTTACTTTGAACCCTGCCACGTTGTTACCCCTCCCTTCGGGAGATGGTGGACAGGACATACATGATTGTATCTTTCAAACTGAAGAAGAAACCAAGGGCCGGATAGATCTAACTGACACCCCACTATCTGATGCCCAAGGAGAATTGTATGTTGATGGGTCCTGTTTTAGATTACCGGATGGTACGACAGCTGCGGCTTATGCGATCACTACCCTGCAAACGGTAGTTGAGGCAGCAAAGATACCATACCGGTCGGCCCAGGCGGCCAAATTGGTTGCATTATTCAGGGCCTGTGAGTTGGGAAAAGGCTTGAGGCTAAATGTCTACACCGATAGCCAGTATCCGTTTGGTGTAGCACATAGCTTCGGGAGGTTATGGGCGGAAAGAGGATTCTTGACATCTCATGGCGAAAAGATAAAGAATGGACCATTAGTTGACCGATTACTGGCTGCATTAACTTTGCCTAAAACCTTGGCCATAGTCAAATGCAGTGCACACAAGGTTATAGTTGATGATGTAGGGAGGGGAAATTTCTTTGCGGATAGAATCGCCAAAGAAACAGCCCAGCCTGACACCACTTCCATGTTTGTAGTGACAAGAATGATAGAAGCAGGGGTTTTTAACAACACCATAGACAGTGTGAAAGAGCTACAAAAGGAGGTGACCCCGGAAGAACTGACATACTGGCAAAAACAGGTGGGGAGGCTTGATGAGAATGGATGTTGGACTGACTTGTCAGAGAGGTGTAGATGGTTACTGCCAAACGCATTTGTAAATGCAGTAGTAACTATGGCGCACGGACCTTCACATGTAGGGGTTCAGGGCATCTGTGCCACATTGGATCCTGTCTGGTATAATGTTAATATCCATAAGACAGCTAGGAACTTGGTTCAGCATTGCATGATTTGTCTCCAGCATAATCCTGGGGTTAGCATTCCCGTCTTGGCGGGTAATTTTGCGCCTTCCACCCTGCCCTTTGAAGTACTTCAAATGGATTACATACAGCTAGAGCGAGTTAACAATCTGAAATACGTGCTGGTGGTGATTTGTACTTTTAGTAAATGGGTGGAGGCGTATCCCACAAAGGAAAATACTGCCCTGGCAACCGCGAAAGCTCTGGTAAAAGATTTTTTCCCTCGATATGGGTTGCCACGGGTGATTTGGAGTGACAACGGGACACATTTTAATGCTAACTTAGTTAAGTACGTATGCAAGGGTCTGTCCATTCAGCAGAAGTTTCACGCAGCCCGACATCCTCAGTCAGCGGGTCTGGTTGAGAAATATAATGGGATTCTGAAATTGAAACTGGCTAAACTTCAGGACACGACAGGATTAAAATGGCCTGATCTCCTGCCCCTGGCCCTGTTGTCCGTAAGAACTACTCCCCATTCCCGGAGCGGTATCTCCCCTTATGAAGTAATTTTTGGCAGACCTGCCAACGTGTGGGGTGTACCCCGGCCCAAATCCTTCAGGGACATCGACCATCCTATGTTGCCTGACTCTTTGTATGCTTTGACTAAAGATCTCCATTCCATTCATCAACAGATATCTGCCGTACTGCAGCCCCTGCCGGAGGGACCTGGACACAGCGTGGAACCTGGACAGTGGGTCTTGGTTCGAAACTACCAACAAAAATCGAGTTTGGATCCGCGCTGGTCCCGACCATACCAGGTGCTTTTTGCGGCCACCCAATTGCTCAAAGCGAGGCATCTGGTCGGGAGCCCAGCTCCTCGTCTGACCCCACTGTGCCCGTTTTGTTTGTGAATCCTGAAACCCCTGGTCGGGATCGATATCACCTGCGGCCCCGGAAATAGGGAATCCCAGGTCTAGCCTTGGCGAGTGAAGTTGGAGGCCTCGGCGAAAGACCTGAGGATTAGTAGAACACTGGACTGAACTCGTTGAGAGCATGGAACTTTCAGTAAAGCTCTGTTCAGAACGAAGGTAGAGACATTGGTCGGTTGGTGGGGGCCCAGGTGGAGTTTCCTTTCAACAAGGGTTGCGTCAAGTGCGACCCCAACGCGAGAAGTTTTTATCTTTTACCTTTTTTGTTTTCTCTGAACAATAGGAGTCTGCCTGTGAGGCTCTATACGGACACAGGAAAGAAGCACCCTCCGGCAGGTCGGACTGCTTGTAGCCCCTTTTTCCCGAGATTATATTGGACTTTTAGTGAGAAAATGTACCCTTTTGCTCGTTTTGTCCCTGAAGAAGGGCGCCCCATAGTACCCCGTACCATTCCCCCGCATTTGCCAATGTTCTCCTCATGGAGCTTGCGTGTTAAAATTGTTTTTATTTCTATATTGATCGTATCATTTGTACTATGCTTAGGTTTGTTTATATATCTAGAGTTTCGCCATCCTGTGCACACCTTGATAGTGTCTACCCCTGCTCCTAAGGAACATCATTTCCAGACTTTTGCCCCTCATAAGGAGAGACACCGACAGACATATGTACATAATGCCTTCATTGAGATGCTACACCAGACTCATAGTTCCACAAATGTTACTGATTGTTGGGTCTGTGGTCTTCTCCCGTCAGTGATGCATAAGCAAGATTTGTTCATATAAATGCCCTTGTCTTATCTAGGTAGTTGCGAAGCCTGGTTCAAAATGTTATCCATGCTATATGAACACTACACTATAGATGAACGTCGATTCTCAGAGAAGGATTATGCCTTGATTTTAGCCTATATAGAGACACACCAAGGTTTTACTCCTAATGCTGAGGGGACGGATGGTACCCTTGATCCTACCGCCTGTATGAACGTATACACTGATCATGAAAATGATACCTGGTTGAAGGATGAAGTGTTGGATTTCATGACTTTTAACTTTACTGAGTATTTCAAGTATTTCCAGGAGCGAAATGTCTCAGATGAGAAAATCATTCCGGTCCCGGTATTGAATACGTCCTCCTCCTTCTGCGTGCAGGGTACTGGACATTTATCCGTAGGATATAGTAGATGTAATTACACTTATAAACTACAGACTTTCAGTAGTCCCCCAACACTCACCCCTCCCAATGTTTATTTCGTGTGCGGTGAAAACGCATACACTTGGCTACCCAGAGGATGGGCAGGTCGATGTTACTTATCTTTTCTTTACCCACCGGTCTACATAGCTCCTTCTGATTATCATAAGTCTCATTCCTTAAATCGGCGGAGCCTAAAAGCCGAAGCCGCCAGTAATGATGCCACTGACCAGACTGACACTCCAGCCCAACACTTCGTTGATATCATAAAAGGGGCATTGCCCATATGGGGACCCATCCTCAATAGTAAAGAAGTCAGGAGGCTATCTAGAGTGGTAGAAGGGGTGGTTAATACTACTGCAGGAATATTAACTAATATCACAGTGGAGCTCCAGGCGACCCGGCTTGTGACCCTCCAAAATCGTCTTGTTTTAGATGTTATCCTAGCTGATCGCGGAGGAGCTTGTAGAGTCATCGGCAGCTCCTGTTGTGTATATATACCTGACTCCGCCCCTTCTGTCCATTTAGCCATTCAGAAACTGCATCGGCTAGCCTCTGAAATTCACACCGAGACTGGTACTTGGTCTTTGTCCGGGTGGTTTTGGGATTTGGTGACCACCTGGGGATGGAAGTTATTTATGATTCTTTTAGGAATAGTGGGGTTCATTTTCACCTGCTGTCTTTGTCTACAGTGCGGGCCTGCTTGCTGTGCATATTGTGCTACTCAGGTTCGCCGATCCATCCCTAGACCCAAGCACGTCCAAACCAGAATAGATACCCAGCGGGCTCAGAAGGAGACGCATGACTTAATGCAGATCGATGAGGGTATTTTCGAAGACTGACCCCGTTATTAGCTATGCTGCGCTAAAAGGGCCGTTCTGAGGTATTCAAGGTATTACGATATGATTAGCGCAGTATATCTAATGATAGTTTGACTAGTTATGGTGTATTAAACGGTTCGAAATCTCCGATTATGTTAGCACGACAAAAAGGGCCGAGAAACCGAACCGCCTCCATCTTGGATTTCGGCTCTCTCTCCCACTTGGGAGTCACGTGGTCTTTTCCGCACACCCTCTGCTTCCCCCTTTCCTTGCATTTAATTAGGAGACAGGCTGAGTTGCTGAGAAGCAAGGTCACATCTGCTAAAAGGGAGTATCAGGCAAATTCCTCTAGACCTGGGACGAGAAGGGAGTCACCCTTTCGACCTTCTCTGTAAAGATAGTAACCCTTTGTATGTGTAACCGAAACTAGAAATAGGTATGAGCTCATTAGGGGCGCCAGGACTAACTGGTACTTTTCCACATATAAGGTTTTGTATGCTGTACTGATAATGTATAAAAGTGTGTTACTGTCAAGGAGCCAGCAGTCTTCCTCGGCGCACCTGATGGGTGAGGATCGACGAGGCTCCTCTATATAGAGTTCTGTGGTGGCTAATAAACGTTTGAACCTTCCACGTTGCCAACTGCTCCTTCTTGCATAATATTGGGGGCCAATGGTAAGTGTGGCCCTTGGAATAATTATTTGGACACAACAGCATTCTGCCCAGTAGTGTCAGCCGACAACTCAGAGAGCCAATGTGAGGTGGCTCAGGTTCCCTTCGAGTGGGGGGGGGGGGTCTCAGGAACTTTTCAGGTAGCTGTGAGGCCCGCCATGCCTGTAGACTGTCTGTTGGGCAATGATTTGGAGAACTCCCCGTAGGCTATGGTGGAGAGGAGTTCTCACTTGGAAATGCTGGGTCTACCTGAATGGGCGTGTGCCACCACTCAGTCAATGGCAGCCAAAGAGGGTGTTGAGAAAAGTCTGGAGCCTGAAAGTATGGCCCAGATCCCTTCCTTAGAGAGAAGGAGCAGGGGGCGAGGGAAACCAGCCCACTTAGTTCCCATGGCCCAGGAAGGAGCAGCCCTTCAAGGGGATGCCCCGGAGCCTATTGGGGAGCAAAGCAACGACTTGGGGGACCTGCCTGAGCTGACCCATTGGCAGCAGGAGGGGGGCCCACTAGGGAGGACTTTTGTGAGCAGCAGAAAGTTTGCCCTTCTCTTGAGGGTATGCAGCGTCAGGCTGCAGCCCAGGCAGCAGGTGATATGTCTGGTTTGCATCTGATCTATTGGGAGAACAGTCTCCTGTATAGTGAGTCTAAGGCTGCTGAGCCGGAGTCGGCCCATGTGCTTGTGGTACCTGAGTGTTTCAGAGCCTTCCTACTGGGGTTGGCTCATGACATTCCATTGGCAGGACATCTGGGGCAGACCAAGACCTTTGAGAGGCTGGTCACCCACTTCTATTGGCCCCAGATGCGCAAAAGTACAGATACTTATTGCAGGACCTGTAAGACTTGCCAGGCAAGTGGGAAGAGTGGGGGGAAGATCAAGGCCCCACTCCAGCCCTTCCCAGTTGTCAGTACCCAATTTGAGCGAGTGGGAATTGACATTGTGGGGCCTCTGGACCCCAAGACAGCCATGGGCAACAGGTACATCCTGGTCTTGGTGGACCATGCCACCTGGTACCCTGAAGCCATCCTGCTCAGGACTGTGACGGCCCCCGTGGTGGGACAGGCACTGATGGGGATCTTCTCCCGTGTGGGGTTCCCCTGAGAAGTGGTGTCTGACAGGGGAACCAACTTCATCTCCTGATGAATACAAGCCCCAGCTAGGCCCGCAAGAGACAAGGGTTCGCTCTTCTGTAACGAAATCTATAAGGAAGTTGGCACGGAAACTGCAAAGTACAAAAACAACGTTTATTAACCCTTAAGGGTGGTCCTACAATCCACACAACACTCTTCAGTATTGCAAGGAGTAGCACATAGAACTTGCGTACATTGTCCCCTTTTATACACAACAGAGGGGCTCATGAGTGGGTGGATACCACATGAAGTCGAAGAACATTACCATTTAGGGTCATTCTCGATACCAAATCAATACATGGGCGGAGCTAACATACTCCTTGGGCCCGCGAAAACACATGGTCAAGCAAAGCTAATTATAACAGATGTGGTCAAGTCTGGGCATGCGCCAGATGGACAAGAGAGAGCTATTTATAACTGTTGCTAGGCAGATTACAAGAGCAACTAACACAGAGGTCGGACTCTCCTCGTGGTGAGCACGTGGCAGCATGTCAATACAAAATGGAGTCCGGACTTCGGCCAACATAATGAGGAAAACACGATAAAAGGGAAACACTAATGTTTTCAGTGAATGCTTAATCACATTCTGCCTTAATTTACAACAGACGACCCTTTCAGCATTTACTGAAGACATCCGGTTTCCAAGAATAATCATCGTATATGTCAATTATCATCATTCCTTTAACCTCTTTAGCTAGACCCTTCTGGCGGGCAACATCGGCAATAGCTTTCTTATCTGGAATGCAAAATGAAATGCATACGGAACAGCACAATGGTCCACATTGAATACACATACAGAGAAAGAACAGAATTGCTATAATAATGCAGAGACCAGTTAAGACCTTCCATCCCCAGGCAGTAACCAACGCCCATAACCATCCAGAAAAGGACCAAGTGCCGTTTTCCGTGTGGATTTCAGCTGCTATTTTATGCAGCTTATTAATGGCGTTATAAACGGATGGCGTATGATCAGGGATAACCACACAGCAGCTGCTTCCAATAATTTTACAGGCTCCTCCTCGATCAGCTAGCATCACATCCAATACCATACGATTCTGCAATGCAACAATCCTGGTTATCTGTAATTCTTCCGTAAGATTCCCAAGAGCAGCAGCAGTCTGATTAGTCACAGCTTCTACCACTCTCGTTAATCTCCGGATCTTCCTACTATTCAAAGCAGCTCCAACAAAGAAAAACAGTCCTAAGTTGAAATCAATATACTGTTGCAAGCTAGTATCAGTTTGATCCACATCATCAATCGATAAAGTACGTTTATATCTATTTACAGTCACATTATTCAACAACTTCAAATCCTTATGATATGACGCGGGTGCTAGAAATACAGGAGGTAATAGGAATGATACATAGCATACCCCAGACCACCCAGCCGGCAAACGGTAATAACCTTTATTTCCACATACGAAATAGGTATTATGGGATGCTAGGAAGGTGCTGTTGTTCAGCCCATCGATGTTTAATACGGTTATACAATCACTGACACCAACAGGGATAAAACCCACACTCTGGACACACAGGTCCGCTTGAGCTTGTGCTACTTGTATTACAAATTTATCTCTTCCCGCAGTGTCTCTGGTGTTCGTGAAGATATAGGGAATGGATTCATTGTCCGGTCGGTATTCTTCCCATTCCCAAATTGTCCCATTCGCTTGTGGATATCCATTCTTGTCCTGATGGCATTCTTTATTAAGTCTGAAAAGCAATCGTCCCACTGTCGGTTTCCGAGTAGCAAACAACAAAGTGTACCATGCTCTACAAGAGCCATTATGAGAGAAAGGAAGTGGTATGAATGGCGTACCTCCTTTCTTCTGATGGGCTGGCATCATCCCACATATCCAACAGTTCGTAGCGTTCGTAGCAACGTGGGTATGATGCAGCATCTGAATGAAAGTGTTATTCAAGTAGGACTGTCGATGCTTCAACTCTTGATATGGCAATGTATAAAAGTAGTGCTCCGCAGGCACTGGAGTCGTCAACACAAGTGTCTTTCGAGCAGGAGTTGCCTCCTCCACAAACCATGTGGTTATACCAATGATGGCTACTGTTAGCATGAACCCCAGTGCACAAAGAATTTTCTTCTTCTCCATGTCAAAGGAAACAATACCCTGGTATCTTCCTGAAACTGAAAAGTCTGTCAGAACTCTTCCCCTTGGGCAGCGGTTGATTTCTTCACCAGCGGGCCAAGACGGGTGTCACTACACTAATGCAGGGCTGATCCCCCCCCCCTTGCCTCATCGGCTCTCCGTTTCACTAACCCAAGGGCCGTTCTGACAGTATGTCCCGGTACTGGAAACCTCACTTCCTTGGTCGCAGATGATATCGCCTTCCTCCAGAAGTCGTGTGGTCCGAAAAGAGCTCCTCAGTGTCGTTTGGCTCTGCAGCACGGCCTGTCTCTGCTGCTAGGATGTCTCGTTGATCGGTCAGCACGGCAGACTCCACCAATCCGGGCGGTACCTTTCGACAGTGCAAGGAATGGATCCAATTCTTCCTGTTCGAGACTCGCACAGCCGTCCTCGTTGCAAGAAGGACTTGCTCAGGTCCGACCCATCTCGGCTCCAAACTGTTCGTTCTGTCGAAGACCTTCAGCATGACATGATCCCCAGGCCGGAGACCATGTCCTTCACCGGTAGACCGATCAGGGAGCGCCTCTCGGACCTGTTGATGAATAGAAACCAAGTTATCCGTTAACTGTGCCAGATAGTCACCCATCATCACACAAGGTACATCATACACAGCCTTAGGCCTTGGTGGACCCCAAATATTCATTGGGCGTCCAAATACAATCTCATAGGGTGTAAGGCCGGTTCGGGAGTGTGGCACCGACCTAATTGACAATAACGCCAGTGGCAAAGCGTCTGGCCAAGTCAAAGACGTTGAAGCTTGAATTTTGGCGATCTTAAGCTTCAGTGTACCATTATATTTCTCGACTAGTCCTGCAGACTGAGGGTGGAACACGGCGTGGAACTTCTGGGTGATGCCTAGGCCCTTCAAGACATACTTTATAACATCTGCTACAAAGTGAGGGCCATTATCACTCCACAGAAGTCTACAGACGCCGTATCGGGGGAAAAACTCTTTCAGCAATAGCTTCGCTGTAGTCATTGCAGTATTGTCTTTCGCAGGGTACGCCTCGACCCATTTACTAAAGGCGCAAACCACTACTAGAACATACTTCAAATTGTTACAGCGCTCAAGCTGGATGTAATCCATCTGCAGAACCTCAAAGGGTGCAGTGGGTGTCGCAAATCCTCCTGCTGGAGTTCGCGTGCCTTTCCCTGGGTTATACTTCAGACAGATCATACAGGTCTGCACCACCCTCTTTGCCGTGCTAGCAATCTCTGGATGCTCCCAGACTTGGGTAAGCAATTTCACAATTGCGGAAGCTCCAACATGTGCTAGCCCATGTGCCATCTGGACCATAGGTTGTACAAAAGCCGTGGGTAATTTCCATCTATCCATCTGCTTATTTCTCCAGCAACCCTCGTCATCCAGTTCTCCTTCGCTAGCCCATTGTTCCCGCTCTTTGTCAGAAGCGGTCTTTTGTATTTCTCGCACTTCCTCCTTCGCATCATGCCATCTCTCCACCTGTGACTTCACTACATACATGGCAGTAGTACCGGGCTGCATCGCAGTCTCCCGTGCTACTCGATCTGCTAACGCATTCCCTTCTCCAACCTTATCAACCACTTTCCTATGGGCGCTACACTTAACAATGGCGATTTTCTTTGGGTATGTCAATGCAGTTAAAAGGTTGTGAACTAACTCCCCATGCATTATCTGTACCCCATGTGACGTTAGAAACCCTCTCTCCTTCCAGAGTAGGCCGAAATCGTGCGCTACTCCGAAGGCATAGCGGCTGTCTGTGTAAACATTCACACACAATCCTGTACTAAGCTCACACGCTCGTGTTAACGCTATCAGTTCCGCTGCTTGGGCTGATTTCTGTGGTATGCGTGCTGTCTCCACTATCGTCTGTAACGTGGTAATTGCATATGCTGCTGAAGTCGTACCATCTGGTAGCTTCAGGCATGATCCATCTACCCACAACTCTCCATCTACATCTGAAAAGGGCGTATCCTGGAGATCAATACGACCCTTTGTTTGTTCCTCAGTCACAAGAATACAATCATGCGCTTTCTGTGCCTCAGGCTGTGTCTCGGGGTATGGCAACAATGTGGCCGGGTTTAATGTCACGCACCTTTTTAACGTAATGTGAGGAGCTAAAAGCGTCAACTCATATCCCGTTAAACGGGCACTGGTCAAATGCTGCGTCTTTGTTTGATTAAGCAGGGCATCAACAGCGTGGGGAACTAACACCAACAGTTTATGGGACAATACAATTCCTTCACTCTGCCGTATTGACACAGCTGTCGCCGCAACCGAGCGAAAACACCCCGGCAATGCTCGGGCGACAGGATCAAGTACAGCCGAAAAGTATGCACAAGGGCGCTGCTTATCACCATGCATCTGTACTAAAACTGATAATGCACATCCATCTTTCTCATGCACATACAACGAAAAGGGTTTTGCATAATCAGGGGTCCCTAACACTGGTGCTGAACAAAGGGCCTGTCGCAATTGCTGAAAAGCAGCATCACACTCATCTGACCAAGGGATTGGGATAGGCGTATCTTTTGTCAAGAGGGCTAGTAATGGCTTAGCCGTGTATGAAAACCCCAATATCCACTGTCTACAAAAAGAAACAAGACCCAAAAATGCACGCACATCCTTCTGCGTGGATGGCCTTGGTGTGTCCAAAATTACTTGGATACGATCTGGTGTGAGTGCACGCCCCTCCTTAGACAAAAGGTGACCCAAATAAGTCACCTTTGGTCTACAGAATTGCAATTTCTTCCGAGATACCTTATGATTGTGGGATGCTAAAAAGGAAAGTAAGGATAACGTGCTTTTCTCACACAACTCCAGGGTGTCAGCCGCCAACAAGATGTCATCGACATATTGAATGAGGGCGACCCCCTCGAGTAAAACAAAGGAATCCAACTGTCGCTTCAAAGCCTGACTATAGATACTAGGGCTTTCTGTGTAGCCCTGGGGAATTCTACAAAAACGATAAGATCTGTTGTTTAGTGTGAACCCAAAAAGAAATCGGCTATCAGGGTGAATGGGAATAGAAAAGAAGGCATTTTTCAAATCAATCACTGAGAACACGGTCGCCGTAGGCGGGACCAAGGTAAGCAACGTCGTGATATCGGAAACCACCGGGTACTGAGGTATCACGATCTTGTTTACCTCCCTCAAATCAATGATGAACCGATAGACCTTTGCATCCGTGTCCTTTTTCAGAATAGGGAGAATCGGACTGTTACAGATATTATAGGGAACTTCTTCCACTACTCCTACTGCGATCAAATCCTGCACAATCTGTATGAGAGCTTCCTCGCCCTCCTGGGAAATACGATACTGTGGGAGGCGTGGTAGCACCGCCCCCTCCTGGACACTAATGTGGACCGGAGGAATCACCATTTGTCCGACATCTGTGTCCGAAGTCGCCCATAAAGCTTGGGGGAGGGTAGCCAACAACGCATCCTCTGAGATCGTACACATCCGCCCAGATCGGGGGTAGTTGTCATTTAAAATCACCCTCACACCCTCAGGGGAACAACGAATTGTAGCCCTAAAGTACTTTAACATATCAAGGCCCATAATGTTATCCGGTGTGTACGGAGCAAGCAGAAACGGACAAGGCGCAGAAAAACAATCAACTTTAAACGCAAGGGGCTGTGAAAGAGGGCTTCGGGAGAGTGTACCGTCAAACCCTACCGATGTAACTATTGAGCCGGATGGGGGAGCCCCCGGAACCAAGTACCTAGACAATGCACTACGTGTCGCTCCTGTATCCACTAGGAACTGATCAGTAGAACCTAAAACCTCAGCCGATACATAAGGACCCGTCTGATCGACCGGCACCTCAACTGATTCGGACCCCCATCCTACGCATTCCTATGCATGCTGAGAATCATGATATCCCGAGTGATCGATGTCCGATACATGATACTGATGCTGGCGATCGAAAACGTTTGAGCTATCTCGGTGCTGCCCAGCAGTGTCGAAACGGACATTATCGTTAGAATTCCCTCTAAAGTTCGAGAAGCCCCCTCTACCTCTCTGGCCACCCGGAGTGTGCCCCTGCCGCGAAGCACGCAATGCTGGGCACTCCCTGGCCCAATGGCCCAACTGCTTACAGTACGCACATTGGTTCTTATTCAAATCAGATCGGCCCGAAGGGGGACCATAAGATCCGCCCCTTCCCCTATTATTATTACCCCGGCGGGGCGGGCCATATACTTGTGCTAACATCACTTTGGTTTTGAGATCTTTCGATTTCTTCTCCTCCTGGCCCTTCGCCTCGTGCTCCTGACGCTCATAATACTGAGCGATGGTCAGAAGGGCCGTCGGTGTCGCGGAGGACCAAGAACTCTCACTCGCTTTTAACCGGGCCGCAACTGCCGGCAGCAGATTGGCCACATATTTGTCCGCGAAAAGGTGGCGGCCTGTGTCGTCGGTAAGCGACTGGCCACTAAAGTCATGGAACGTTTCTTCGAAGCGCGTGAAGAAATCTGCAACTGACTCATCAACTTTCTGCTTACATGCCGCTAACATATTCCAGTCAATCTTTTTAGGGGGGATTATTGTTTTCAATTTAGCCACAATAGCAGCAGGGAGATCTAGAATATTCTGGGGTGGTTTCTGTGCGGGCTTCCGTTCCCTATCCTCATCCTCAAGCTCAGACCACCGGGCCTTAAAAGCAACTGCATCATCCACCTTTCGGACAGACCGCCACGTGTCCGGTGGTAGAATAAGGCCAAAGAACAGATCTATATCCGCTAAGGTCATAATGCAAGAATTCAAGGCCCCCTCAACTTCTTCATAGAAGGCCGCTGGATTCTTGCGGGGGTCAGGCAATGCATTCTTTAACGCCATAACATCGGCCCTATGCCAAGGAGTATAAACCCAATTATACACAAAATATCCCCTAGCATCGGCGGAGTTAATGTCCGAGCTAGTCCCTGCTCCTTTCGGAGGGACATACAAAGGTGCCGCCTCTCGCATCGGTTTAGCATGCACTACATTATCCTTATCTGACTGGGAGGTGGATGGGTGGCCCCCTGCCGCAACTGAATCCGACCGCTTCTCCTCCTCCGCTCGTTGGCGTGCTTTCTCTCGAAGGGCCAGTACCTCGTCCCGCAAAGCGAACAGCCGCCGAGCCGCCTCAGAAGCCTTAGGGGGAGAAAAAACACCATTACGTAATGCTCCGGCATCCAAAGACACGTCGTCGGGCTCAAAGACACTAGAATATTTTCGGAAAGCTGCGATTACTTCTTCTGAAAAATGAGACAGAAAATACACCCTCTCTCTATCTTGCCACGACCCCCAAGCATGGAACAACTCATCCATAGACATCTTGCCCTTAAGTGCACGAAGGGAAAGTTTCCGGAGCTCAGCCATATGCTCGGCCGATAACATGGACCGTGTGTCGACCTTACCCGGAGCCGGGCCAGAATCTTGCGGCCGTGGAGCAGATGCGCCAACATAAGGGGGCGGAGAGCGATCTAGTAAATAAAAATCGTCATCAGGATTATTAAGGACAGGATAAAGCGGCTGACGAACAACATATTGACCCGAAACTTGTAGCCTACGCTCTTTCTCTTGTCTGTCCGTTTGCTCTTTGTCCTCCCGATGCTTCGCTTCCTGCGCTCGCATATGATCATTCTTTCGTTGCTCCTTATCAAACAGCGCTTTCTCACGTTTCTCTCGCTCACGCACTTCCTTCACCCATAATCGCACACACTCAAACATATCCTGACGAGCACGTCGCTTACACATACACTGTTCCACATACTCAATCTTACGTATATCAAACGATCCATACAAAGGCCATCGCAACTCAGGATCCTTCCTAGTATATTTCCTCCATAACGTGCTGTACATTATGGAAGAAAGACCATGCTTCACGTACATATCCCTATTAGGAGTCCCCTCTGGGGGAGCTGGAGCAGATTCCTCGAGGTTCAACCGGTTATCCAAACAGCAGCACCACTTACGGAGTGCGCTAAAAGCAGGCATGCTAGGAATAATGCAAAATATGCAGTATTATCAAGAAAAATGGCACTTAATCGTTGCGCCGTTCCAAGTTTACACAGCTCCGGAGAAATTTCTCCACATTACCTGCCTATATGTGTTGCAACGCATATATTTTCACAAAGACAAATTCAAAATATGACTAGTCACCATCAATCAAACTCAAATAGCCAGACCAGGCTTCAAAACTCGGAGCAAGTACCGTACAACGGTTATTACCAATCAAGAGTCCAGGTTCCAACTGCCAAGCTCCGCAATCGCCCAAACGGCTCTCACGGCAGGACCGACAGAAGAGGTCTCAGTCGATGACCGGCGCCACCCAGATGGTCAGCTCGGAAGGGAAGGAAGAAAAACCTCGGGATGCCAGGGCTAAGACGCCGCTGGCAGTGATCACGTCCCCGGCCAAACTCCTCACCTTCGTCGCGACCAGTCCTTCGAGCATCCGAGTCGCCGATGAGCCCCACGTGACGGGCGCCAATTGATGAATACAAGCCCCAGCTAGGCCCGCAAGAGACAAGGGTTCGCTCTTCTGTAACGAAATCTATAAGGAAGTTGGCACGGAAACTGCAAAGTACAAAAACAACGTTTATTAACCCTTAAGGGTGGTCCTACAATCCACACAACACTCTTCAGTATTGCAAGGAGTAGCACACAGAACTTGCGTACATTGTCCCCTTTTATACACAACAGAGGGGCTCATGAGTGGGTGGATACCACATGAAGTCGAAGAACATTACCATTTAGGGTCATTCTCGATACCAAATCAATACATGGGCGGAGCTAACATACTCCTTGGGCCCGCGAAAACACATGGTCAAGCAAAGCTAATTATAACAGATGTGGTCAAGTCTGGGCATGCGCCAGATGGACAAGAGAGAGCTATTTATAACTGTTGCTAGGCAGATTACAAGAGCAACTAACACAGAGGTCGGACTCTCCTCGTGGTGAGCACGTGGCAGCATGTCAATACAAAATGGAGTCCGGACTTCGGCCAACATAATGAGGAAAACACGATAAAAGGGAAACACTAATGTTTTCAGTGAATGCTTAATCACATTCTGCCTTAATTTACAACACTCCCAGTACATGAAGTCTCTGTGGGAGGAGTGTGGGGTAACTTATAAGTTCACCACTCCTTACCACCCCCAAGGAAATGGCCTGGTTGAAAGGTTCAACCAAACCCTGAAAGGTATGATTATGGGCCTAGAGGAGCCCCTGAGGTGTAAGTGGGACGTCCTCTTGCCATGCCTGTTGTTTGCCTACCGTGAGGTACCCCAGAAGTCCTTAGGGTTCAGCCCCTTTGAACTACTCTACGGTCACCCAGTCAGAGGGCCTCTGAGTCTGGTCAGGGAAGGCTGGGAGCAATCTCCCAGGAAACCTCCCCAATACGTATTTAGCTACATCTTGGCCTTCAGGAACCAGACTCGGCATTTCAGAAAGATTGCTGATTCAAATCTGGAAGCCAGCCAGGAGGAGATAAAATGTTGGCACAACCAGAATGCCACTCTGGTCGAGTTTCAACCTGGTCAGAAGGTTTGGGTACTGGCCCCAGTGGAACCCTGTGCGCTCCAAGATAAGTGGACCAGTCCATTTGAGGTGGTGGAGCGCAAAAGTCAAGTTACCTACTTGGTGGACTTTCAGTCGCCCAGGAACCCCCTGCGGGTCCTGCATGTGAACCGCCTGAAGCCCCACTTTGCGAGGTCTGAAGTGGGCATGTTGCTTGCCACAGATGCTGGAATGGACAAGGAGAGTGAGCCTCTTCCTGACCTCCTGTGCGCAGAAGAGAAGGATGGATCAGTTGAGGGTGTGGTCCTCTCCACCACGCTGACCCCTGAGCAGCAGAGAGATTGTCACCAGCTGTTGGGACAATTCTCAGATTTGTTTTCCCTAGTGCCTGGTGTCATTGACTGGTGCATCCATGAGGTAGACACCCGGGACAGCCCCCCAATCAAGCATAAGGCTTACCGGGTGTCTGGCAGGGTCAGGGCCTACATTAAGGAGAATGTCTCCAAAATGTTTGCCCTAAGGGTGATTGAGTCCTCTAGCAGCCCTTGGTCCGGCCCAGTGGTCTTGGTACCAAAGGCTGCCGCACCTTGTGAGGCCCCTGTACTAAGGTACTGTGTGGACTACCGAGGTCTCAATTCGGTCACCAGGACCGACGCACACCCCATCCCCAGAGCAGATGAGCTCATTGATCGGCTATGGACTGCCCGGTACCTCAGCACGTTTGATCTAACGTCTGGGTACTGGCAGATCGCCTTGACTGCAGGGGCAAAGGAGAGGTCAGCATTCTCCACCCCAGATGGGCACTACCAGTTCCGGGTGATGCCCTTTGGGATGAAGAATGCCCCTGCCACCTTCAGAGGTTGGTCAAACAGGTGTTGGCTGGGCTGGAGGATTTCAGTGCCGCCTACCTGGACGACATTGCAGTGTTCAGTTCCTCCTGGGAGGATCACTTGCGCCACCTCTGGGAAGTGTTGATGGCGCTGCGCCTCACAATCAAGGCCAGTAAGTGCCAGATTGGGCAGGGTTCTGTGGTGTACCTAGGACACCAAGTGGGGAGTGGCCAGGTGGCACCCCTGCAACCCAAAATTGAGACAATCCTGGCTTGGGAGCCCCCAAGGACCCAGACGCAGGTGAGTGCCTTCATAGGACTCACAGGGTAATACAGGAGGTTTGTCAAGGGGCATGGCAACATTGTTGCACCCTTGACTGAGCTGACTTCCAAGAAGCAGACAAAGATTGTGAACTGCACTGACACCTGCCAAAAAGCTTCTGATGCCCTCAAGACTGCCATGTGTACAGCGCCCATACTCCAGGCACCCAACTTTGCTAAAGAATTTATTGTCCATACAGATGCTTCAGAGCATGGGGTGGGGGCTGTTCTGTCACAGATCAATGAGGAGGGACTATACCAACCTGTAGCCTTCATCAGTAGGAGGTTACGGCCACGGTAACAGAGGTGGAGTGCAATTGAGCGGGAAGCATTTGCTGTGGTTTGGGCGTTGAAGAGGCTTAGACCATACCTGTTTGGGACTCACTTCCGGGTTCAGACAGACCACAGGCCCCTCAGATGGTTGATGTAAATGAGGGGTGAGAATCCCAAGTTGTTGAGGTGGTCCATTTTCCTACAGGGGATGGACTTTACGGTGGAACACCGCCCGGGTAGTTCTCCCCACATTTCAGCTGGGGGGGGACAGGTGTTAGACCTGGCACCATTGGCGTGAGTCTCCCTTCCATTTTTTCGCTCTGCCTCCTCTGTTTTTCTGGTGATAGATGCTCTGGGCACTGTGCCACTGCCATTCAGTGCCGCAGCGCGGATGCTCCCTGTGTAAAGATGACATATGAATTGATGTATCCCTGATTGGCTCATTTGGTCTACCTGTTAGTCCCTAGTAATGTGGCCTGTTTGTGCCCAGGGCTGGTAAACCAAATGCTGCTGGTGAGCCTGCAACGCTGGTTTGCACCACCCACAGAAGCAGCTTGTAAAGTGTGTCTCAGACCTGCCACTGCAGTGTCTGTGTGCAGTCTAGAACTGCCATCTTGGCTGTGAAGTGCACCCACTTCCCAGCCCCTGAACCTTCCCTTGGCATCATGTAAGCCACCCCTATGGTAGGGTGCATTGTATGTGTAAGGTAGGAAATGCTCTGATGTGTGTAGCATGTCCTGGTAGTGAATTACACCCAATTTAGTTTTTCACTACTGTAAGGCTACCTGTTCTCCATAGGCCAGAATGGGAGGTTTGGCTATTACATTCTATAGTCCTAACTGACCCATAGAACATGGTAGAAAAACGGATTTAGTATGCCTGAGCTCAGAATATTAAAATACATATTTTAGCGAAGTTTATTTTTATATTCCCTGTTTGAAAATACCACTTTTAGAAAGTGGGTATTTTCTTGCCTAAGACTTCCACTGTGCTCTGCTGTTATGTGTATTGGCTGTCTGGTTTTGGAGGGACAGGGCAGGCTGAAACAGACCTGGGTTGAATAGAGAGATCTGCATTGGAGTATGGGGAGGTGTAGCTCTTGGACCTGAATAGGGCTGTGCCTGGCAAGGTGAATGCTGGCTCCACCTCCCACTGTGCGTCTGATGGCAGACCCCCTCTTTCTGAAAGGAAGGATGCAGCCTGGTAAACAAAGTGCTCCAGGGCTGGGCAGAACTGGTTCTGGCTGGGTTCAGTGACTTGTAGCTTCTGAGAACAAAGACTTTTGGGGTATAAATATCTGTGCTGAAACCCCTGAAAATTGTATTACCCCTGGATCTCAAGACCAACCTCTGTCCGTGGAACTGAAGGAAGCTGCAGGAGAGGACTGTCCTGGTGTTGTGTGCGGTTCCCTGGATTGGCCTGCAGTAGTTTCCATTGGACTGGAAATAAGAGGGAAAAGGAGCTGTAAGAGAACTTTTTAATCTTGAACCTGCAATCACCCAAGGGCTAGAGAGAGAACTAGCCTCCTGACTGAAGTCTCAGGACCAGTAGACTTCATTTTGTCGCTAAGGCCTGTTAGCAAGCCGCCGCAGCTGAGGAGCGTCAAGAAAATCATCGCACTGCTGCCACCGAGGGCTAGCTGGCCTGATCATCGCCCCACACGCTTGCAGGCCTCGAAATTGTCGCTAAGGCCTGTTAGCGAGCCGCCGTAGCCATGAAGCATCAAGAAATTCATCGCGTTGATGCCGCTGAGGGATCGCTGGTCTGATCATCGCCCCGCACGTTTGCGGGCCTAAAAATTGTCACTAAGACCTGTTAGCGAGTGGCCGCGACCAGGAGCATGAGGAAAAACATCGCTATCCCGCCGTAGCGGCATTTCTGTGGATTATTGACAACAACATCCCGAAAGTGTGAGTAAAAGGGTCGCAGAGACCATTGCCCTGAACTGAACTTTTTATTCCCCATTTTAACTATTTTTGCAGCATCCAGAGATAATTATTTTTGCACAGTATTGTGGCTTTCTCGTTATTTGTTCTTGTGATAAGCGTATATATAAAGATAACTATTTTTTTTATACCTACGTGTGTTGTGTCCCTTTGTAGTGTTCCTCACTGTATTGCTGTGTATGGTCATAAACGCTTAACACGCTGCCTCTGAGATTAGCCTAACTGCTTGTGCTACGTTACCACAGGGTGGAGCAGGGGTTGTCAAAGGGGTGCAGCCCTTCACTTGACTTAGGAAGAAGGGTCCCTGCTTGGACAGTGGCCAACCAGAGACCCCCATTTCTAACAGTCCCTAAATCTGGAAGTATCACATTATGGAGTTCTGGTTTCCCCTTCCCATCTCCCTGGGAGTGCTGTGTATCTACCCACCTTGTCCTCCATATTTTCTCTACTATCAGTTGGAATTGCTTGTTGAGCAGTATATCCACGCCTCTGAACCCCAGATGAACCACATGTGGACGATCATTTTATAACCCCATCGGTCTAGGTTGTTACATGTATTTCCCAGGAGATGGGTTACCTACAGGTGGACCACATCAGGAGAGATTTGCTTTAGGAACTGGAGTACAATGCCATGTTTAATGTTGTCCCCCAGGCCATTCACATTCCATGTCACTTGATGGATCTCAGGGATATTCTGATTAGTCATAGCGACTACGGAGCACATTTCTTGGTTTCCTGGGATGAGGAGTGCTTTTCATATTGGAGAGTGTGGTCCTCTTGATGAGTGGTTCTAAAGTGCATGGTATGTGTAGTGGTGATGTTGTATCTTGGTGTATTGTGAAAAGTATAAAGTATAAACCCAATGAGATAACTAGAACCCATTCTGACCCATCCCCCTTGAACAATCCCCCCTCCCTGCATTCCTGCCTGACCCATTATTGCCCGCCTCCCCCACTCAGCAGAGCGCCTGTCACCCCTCCCTAACTTAGAAAAAGTTAGCAGACCAGGGTTCCCCCTAACAGTCCCAGCCCTGCACCCAAAAAAAAAATCCTCTGTCCTCCTTTTGTATTCCCTTTTAGGTGTCCGTATATAGGTTTTCCTGATACATGTCCTTATATAGGCACAATTAGCATTGCCCTTGTATAGGCATAAAATCCCAGTACTTATTTAGGCATTAGCCATGCTATCCAAATACAGGCATGGTCACCTACATCCGTCCACCCCGTCACAACGAGTTCTTAGAAACCAGACTCTTAAGCTCTTGGGAGTTCCCCTAGCACAGGATTATTGATTTCTCCAAGAACTCATTTATTATGCATGAACCGCTATTGCTTAAGGGTCCAATCCTGAAGTCTTCCTCTGCCCGACTTTACGTCAATGCTAACATTCCAAGGCACCTACCAGGTATAAATATTCCTTCCCTTGCCCAAGCAAGTAGGAGGAGACCTCGACTTTAGAGGAGCCCTTGTCCCGGCCTGATGCACTGAGAAGAGACGCTGTCATCCCTGCTCGCAGGGAATCCAGCTTCCAGTGTTCTGACTCCCTCGCGGGGTGTTAGAGTTCGAGACTTGGAAAGAGATTCCCACCTCTCTCATTCTCAAGCTATGGAGCTGACTAGAACCTAGAGGGAGTCTTGGCATAACATACTATAGCATATCATACTATAGCATTCCAGACTATAGCATACAGCAACTACTTCTTACCTTGTACTACACTTAGGTTAGGTACACTGGGGTAGAACTAGTTAGAGAAGCATCTCATGAGTACTCGCATTTTTAGCTTATGTTATTTATGTATATGAATTTATGTGTCATAGCTAAAAGATAATGCTAGAACAGTATTATTTCTTTCTACTACTTACGCTGTACATAATATATCTTGCATACTGTATTGTGATTGTAACAGCTCATATCCTCATATCTCTTACACGAGAAACAAGACTGTTCAATAAATCCCTTTTATTGAAACGCCTGTCTATTCTTTCTGTGTAACTCTGAAGAAACTAAGGGACATATTATCAAGAAACGGCGTTAAAATTATCGCCGCTTTAGCAGCAGAAAACTGCAGCTGAAGCAGCGATAATGGGCTTGATAATATGCCCTTGAGAATCCCCATAGAAGCCCATGTTCTAGTGTCAACATGGGCTTCTATTGGAATTCTCTGCGGCATATTATCAAGCCCATTATTGCCGCTTTAGCGGCAGTTTTCTGCCGCTAAAGCGGCGATGATTTTAATGCCGTGGTTGATAATATGCCCCTAAGCATGCACGATTAGCTGAGTGAAACTGTTATCTCTTATTTCCACGATTATGAGAGTGTTCCGATTCTAAAGGGAAACAAAGTGGTCATGTTTATGCGGTTGCCAGCAACTAATCCCTTCTTGTTTACAAGGAGTTTCTAGTGGCCTCTGAGTTAGCTGATAGAAATTAATTAAGTTTAATATACTTAATAGGGGCATACTGACCTCAGTCCTATGCCAAATCTATAGTGTATATTATTCTAATGCGCAGAGCCTATTAGGGAAATAGGAACTACACTACATGGCACCTAACGTTTGGTAAGGCACTATTTTAACGATAGATACTGAGTGCTTTTCTCAGAGATCCTTACTCAAATACTCCATAACATGTCTGGAGTGGGTAGGGTTAAGTATCCACCAATCTGAATAGAACAAAAATCCTATATATTAGCTGGTTGGTTTGTTCAACGTTGATGGATACAGTGTTCCAAAAATATTGTGCACCTTATCTTTGTTTCCTTGAAACTTGCTCTACATTTTTCAAAAACAATGTCCCTGAACGGGAATACTAACACTGAGAACAGTGTAGCTGTGGCTGACCCCAGCTTTTAATTTTACAGGTTTAAATGAAACCGATGAGGGTGTTATAAACATCCCTCCAAACTTAAGAAGAGGCATCACTCTAAAACTTATAAAACACGGCCTAACACCAAGAGGTTGTAGAGCAGTTTTCATGATAGAGGCACACAAATCCTTTCAGACAGAGGTATTCTATTCATGGATTGTATTCCCAGAATCAAATGCAGTAACAAAAGTATTTCACTTCTTTAAAGAAGATGAACCACCTGAGGAATATATTCCTTTCGAGGATATTGAAATTCCACTCACATACCAGGAGTATAAGCTTTGTTTTAAAGGCGCCCTAAAACATCACAAAAACATTACCAGGCTCGGTCCTTTAGGTAGACCAGGAGCAACATGGCCAATTCTAGCAGGCTACACACCTCATCCTGACATCGAAGAAATGTCAGACGAAGTATTACTTACTTAACTACAAGAGTTCATAAAAATGTACAGCCAATTAGTCCAATATGTCATGCGGACTTTCACAGTCCAACCACCAATAACCATTCCAAATCAAATCCCTCAACAAGGGTATGCACAAAAAATTACTCCACAGACTTTACACGCAGTCATGGGTAAAATGCCCACAAAACGTGAACAAATTCTATTCTGGATAGCTCAAAAAATTAATCAAATCGAAGCAGTATTTCAAAATACTAGGCCTTATGAGAAACACAGAATCCTAACAATCTGTTTGCCAATGGGGATCACACCACAACTGGAAGACTGCCCCACTTGGGGCACAGTCTTTGCTGCCACCTACACTAAAACACATGGTGTTCCGTCAATTGCAGTAATACCAGATGTCCTGAACAAATTTAATATGAATACGGGGCAGAGCCTGCTCTGAATTTAGGTATGAAATTACTGAAAAATTTCGACTAGGTCTCAACAATAATATTATCTAATATTAAAGGGGAGGCAGCATCAGTGGCGATCCGCCAACGCTTAAGGGAATTTGATGTAATAGAACACCAACATGAACTATCCAGAATAATAGAAAAATCTTATGCAGAATTAGGAAGAGACTGTTTGGGTGGAAAACCTTTGAAGCCAAAACTGTCTGAAGGTCCTAAGAGGGACTCTAACATTTAAAATCCTACATCTTCTAAAAAGAAGTGGGAAACTAATAAACACAATTCAAAAGAGAAACGTTCTCAATCCCGAGGTAGGTCTCCTCAAAAGGAGCCCTCTGAAAGGAGGTATAACCTCAGGAATAGGGATAATTTAAGAAAACCTGTCAGGTATCAAGATACTGATACTCGTTCCTCTCATACCTTTCAGATATTGTCAGAGACATCAGAAAGAAGAGGACGGTCAGATCACGAAGAAGAACGCATGAAGTCCAAAGACGATCAACACGTTCAGAAAAATAAAACAAAACCTCAATTCACAAAAAAGAAGGTAGCAGGTCTGAAGATCAGACATGCCAAGGATACTGAGAACACAGCTCAAGAACGGAGAATGGTCTCAGACAATGCTGGACAGTGCAGCAGAAGTAACAATAGCTCACCAGAACCTGAAGTAACTTCTGGAGATAGTGGACTTGAATGAGTACATCACAGTAGAGACTGTAGGCACCAGGGTTAATACTCCACAAAGCTTACAAGAAATAACAATCCAAATGGAGGGAGATATACCAAGAAAAGTGAAAGCACTCTTCTGTGAGAAACTTTCAAGGGGTTATGATATACTTCTAGCAGAACAGGACTGGCCACCAAAATGTGTCAGGGAGTGCCAACATGGCGAGGACATCATTATGCCAGCCTTCTCCAACCATTTTCCAATTCACCTACAATACACTCATGCAAGGAAATGGGGAGTAGCCCAGGCCCCAGCACTATACAAAAATCATGTAGGATGGGATGAGGACTCACCTCACCACAAAATACAGCTGAAAAATCAACCTACTGCACAAAGGCAGTGCCCAATAAAGCAAGAATCGAAAAAACAGGTCAGGGAGATCTTAGATCAACTTGAATACCAAGGGGTGATTGAAAAATGCACCTCCTCAATGAACAATCCTTTGTTTCCTGTATCTAAACCAGACAATACATATTGTCTAGTTTTGGATTACAGACACTTGAACACTTGTTCCAAAACATTTGCAGTGCAAAATGCACATAGTACAGCATTAATGAATAACATTGTGTGTAAAAAATATAAAACCACATTGGACATTTCAAATGGCTTTTTTTTGTCAAAACATAGCACCTGAAAGCAGGTACTTAACAGCTTTCGCAATAATGGGGACCCGCTGTCAATTTTGTAGACTCCCACAAGGGTTCAAAAACAGCCCGGGGTTATTCTCAGCAAGGGCAACAAAATTACTACAAATTTATGATAACGAGGCATTTTCATATGTCTATGACATCTATCTGACAGCCGATGAGCTAGATAGGCACTTGAACAGGGTGAATACCATTATACTGGGCTTCGCCTCTGAGGGCTATAAACTCAATTAAAAAAAATCCAGAATTGCTCATCTCAATGTCCTTTTCCTAGGATATGAGCTTTCAAGTGACGGCAAGAGCCTGGCAGCCAACTTTTTAGAAAAGTGTGCGATGCTCCAATCTCCAAAAACGCTGAAAAATGTGCAATCCATCTTGGTTTTCCTAAATTTTGGAAGAACTTACATTCCAAATTACGCAGAAAGGGTTAAACCTCTCTTCGAATTAATCAAACCTGATTTTTCAACAAAACATTGGACACAGGAACACACAGACTTCCTGCGTTCACTCCAAGCTAACATGTTAGCAACAAATCACTTACAAACACACGTAAATAAACGCAATTTAGTGATCCGAATAATTTTGGGTCAAAGCGGATTCACCTATGTAACATTTAATGAGGGTGAAAAAGTACCAATAGCATACAAATCACATTTGTATACACAAGAAGAAATGCGCTTCACTTCAACAGAAAATACACTGACAGCAGTTCAAACCGCTGTAGCAAAAGAAAGAGCTCTAGCTCAGGGGAAACGCATTATTGTTGTGACTCCAGTACCAGCCTTAGAGACGGTTACAAAAGCGAGCATTCCAAATGCAAAAGCTTTACATCCTAGATGGATACAATGGGTTAATTCTCTTGCTGCAACAGATGTTGAATATGTTTTTGATCCTGATTCAAAAACACAAGCGTTCCTGCAATATGAACATGAATGTCCTCTTCCCACTGAAATTCTGTCTCTCGATCAGTACGAATTTATAATTTATACTGACAGATCAGCACAACCTGCTACAGGGAGCAAGCAAGCTTACAGTGCAGCGTGCGCAGTCGTTAAAGGTCGCATGCGCGATTGTAACCTCCGACCAATGGTCACTAAAACTAAATCTCTAGGAGATTGTACAGCTCAGTGAGCTGAATTACAAGCATTCAAACTGACACTTGAGAATACAGATCGCGAATTCCCCACACTTATAGTGTGCGATTCCTGTTACTGTGTCCAGTCATATAATGAATATTTACAGAATTGGCTTCAAAACGGATTCAAAGATGCAAAAGGTGGCACAATAAAGCTTAAAATGCTTCGGGAACAAGTAGTTCAGTTGAGAAATGAACTACCAAAAGCTCACGTGATACAAACGCTGAGTCATCAACGTGAAGGCGTTCACGTTGCAGGGAATTTATTGGCTGATGAAGCCGCAAAGGGTGCTGTTTAGATGGCTATCATAGCTGCGATCACTCGTTCAAAAACGAGAATAGACAGTGAGATTTTGTTGGCTGTCAACGCTTCAAGCAAAGGCAGTGGTGCAGTGTTACCAAAGAAATTTCCACTCAAGTACTCATATGTAATTGATGCGAACAACGTTCCTTTTGCTCGAATCCCTGGAGTGGGGGATAGGGTAATTCCACACATGGAACGTAGATTAGGACTGATCCTAGCAGCACATGAAGGGATAGCCTCTGCCCATACAGGTGTTTCTGCAATAGTATCTTTACAAAAAGAAAGATATTGGTGTCCTGGCATTAGGAAACAGACCAAAAACTATGTTTTGGAATGTGAAATATGCCAACAGATCAAAGTCTCCACAGTGAAACGTCCTGCGCAGACACCCCTGTTGATTTCAGACAAACCATTGGCTTGTGTTTACCTGGACCACTGCGGTTCCTTGCAAAGGGACAGTAACTAAAAATATATAATGGTCGCAGTAGATTCGTGCTCAAGGTTCCTATGGATGTGGCCTCAGCGCTTGGCTGACGCTCTAACTGTTATAAAAGATTTGCGATTCTTTATCGGCACATACGCAATTGGCACACTACATTCTGACCAGGGCCCTGCTTTTAGCTCTCTGGCTTACAAAGAAGCCATGGCCAGTTTGGGCGTAGCATTGTGGTACTCCTCTCCGTTTCATCATGAGTGAAATTCTGTAGTGGAAAGGAAAAACCAGGACATAAAGCAGTCTATAACAACTAGAGTATTAGGTTCTGGTGATGTGTGGGTCAAACATCTTTATGGGGTCCAACGCTCATTAACTAATCTGCCATGTAGTTCTGTAGGGGGGTCACTCCATATGAGGTCCTATTTGGGACAAGAATGTGGGTTCCTGATCTCGAATGTAAAGGCACAGTGGTGGAAAATAAACCCTTTGATATCAAAGATCGTTTGACTGTTTTACAGGATTTAAATGAACTAAGATCAAAACAAAGCAACGTGTTCCTGAAGCCAACCACCACTGGGGAAAAACCAGCAGTCCCAGCAAGGCCTGTCTGGATCCCAAAAGTTAGAGATCTAGTCAGAGAGAAGATTGTGGACAAGAAGGAATTTGGACCTTCTTACAGACAACCAGTACCTGTCCTATCAATCCACGAAACTAGAACAGTACTTCTGCCGCCCCTTACTGGAAAAGAGGAGAAAAGATTTGTGTCAATCGACCTCATCAAACCACACTATGTGGCCGATACTAAATAGTAGGCCTCGTGGACTCTGACCTTGTAGCAGATGCCCTCCTCTCACTACTATCCAAGAGGTTCAGACTGAAAGACTCATAACCATCGAGAATTCAGCAGAAAGAGATGAAGGACTAAGTAACAATGCTATGGAACTAATCCCTCTTGAAACTCAAGTAACAGTTCGTCCAGATAAACCTGTCTACACAAATGTAACACATGATCAACTGGTTCCAGCGATTTCGATGAATCCTGATGCAATTCCAACAATTGACCGAACTGCTTCTGGCTACTTCATTAACTTTGATGCGTTTTCTGAGGATCCAAGTGAGCCTGAAATGACACCAGACCTAAAAACTTTCAAACAAAATGTACAAGACTTTTTTCGTTTTCTGAAAGACACTTATCTGGTTTCACCATGGATTGACCTATGGATTATTTCTGGAATATTTTTCTTTCTGCTTTGGCTAGCTTTGGTAATGCATCTTAGCGTGCTTATGAATGGCAGATACATTTGTTTGGACACTGAAAGTAAAAATGTGAACTTACTTTTAAAACCACTCAAATCATCCCATTGTGAAGCAAGAGACTTGTACCTATTTTGATAATTGGGACTTTGAGACTGTTAAAACATGGTGTCTGATCTAGAAAGGTCTGCTGCGTTCTCTAACAATGAAAACTTAGAGGGTTCATCAGACTACGAACAGCTTTATTGTTACAACCACTATGGTCATCATTTCTTGCATAAATCTGCAACACCTAGAAATGTGTTTATGTTTAACCAATGGGAACATTGTCCTACACCGCCAAAAGGTAGTTCAAAAACGTTTGCAAATAAGTTGTCATATTTTTCAGGGTACAATACATCTGATCCAGAAATATTCTTCTATAGAAATGTAAACAGAATAGGACAGAAAAATATGTTAACTAATTCAAAACAGATTTATTCTGCAACCTTTATTGCCCAACTGTCTAGACAAGGATTTGACTTTTGGAAACACACAATCAACACGAAATCTGTCTGGAGTTCTAAATATTGGCAAGTGCAGGGGATTGAAGCTTTGTTTAGAGCCTGTATCATCCCACAGCAAGTAATGTTTTTGAATGACACTGTGCATCAAACACATGAACACACCTTCTGCACCAACACCTGCAAGTAATAGCACTACACAGGGAGCGGTCACAGTAGACACAACACTACAAACCAACAGATCAGATCCTGATTGGGAAAGATGGTTGCTATGGCACAAAGACACAAACATCTGTCAAGAAAGATTCCTGAATAAAAAACAGGACTTTACTATCCATAGGCCAGACCCACGTTATGTTCAACAACAGCATCCGAGAGTAGTAACAACATACAGTGTAGGAAAATTGTGCCTCGACTGGTTACAAAAATCTACACTCGAGGATGTGAAACAACACTTATCTTTACTTAAAGAAGACACAAACCTTAGGGATTTCTTGCAAGGACCAAGAAAACTGCGTCAAAAACATTTCACATATGCCGGCATTTATGCTGCTTGTAATGAAATATGGAAGGTTTCAAAGGCAGAGGCCGCAGAAAGAATACGTGAGCTTGATCATATTAACTTAGAGAAATTTCTCCCTGTGGTCGACAATGGGTTAACAACTTTGTCATCCAGAATATACTCACTGGACAACATTGTATCCTCTACTATTGACATACTGGAACAAGATTTAGCCATGTTACAACAAGGCCAATCTCAGTTATGTTCTATTATGTTTTTAGGATGGATGCTGCAAACCTTGTGTGCATGCTATGTGCCTTGATGTTTTATCAAGATGTTGTCTCTGTTTTCAGAATACAATCTCATGGATAAACAGGTCGAACTGGCACTAAGGAGCAAAGTATACAGTGCTGAGCATTGAAAAACTGGAAAAATTACCATTTACGGTAGCAGAAAAACCAGCTACAGAATGGCTTCTCCATGGCAAAATAACTATGCATGTCACTACTTTTCATTTTCAGTATTGCCTCAAACAAATGCAAGCCGGAAAATATGAAAGGTTGGGTAAAGAATACATTAAAACATCCTGGGTTTTACCTTACGAATACAGATGTTGGAGTGGGGGTCGTGAAGTGTTTCTAAGCGGTACACACTGTGAAAATGCACTAAGCAAATCTCTCATATGTCAGGACATTTTTTACACGGGACTTGAAATGCTTCTGTGGCAAACTTGTTCTGTCACCTGCAGGGTTCACCAGCTGCTGTGATTAATCCAACGTTTGGCCAACTTCCTAACGGGAGTTACCTCAAGTTGAATGAACAAAGTTGCTGTAGCATGTTGCCAGGAATCCCATATCTGGTAACGGTTAGCTCCAGGGTTACTTGTTGTATGCAAGTATTGTTCCCCCAAATAGACACAGTCAGGCAGTCGCCTCTATGGCCTTCATTGAATGTTTCTTTTATACGATTTGATACTTTAAGCAGAATGAAACCCATGCTTTTGCAACAAACTGTGCCTTTGACCTCAGCCAAAAAAACCTATGATCTACAAATTGCAAGGACTTCGGCTGAGATACAGGCTCTAATTCATACAAACTGCCCTATACATTTCATAGAAATGATGGGACGTATCTTAAACATGTATGATATAAGCGGGGTTGTACATGTATTTAAGATCATATGTTCAGGACTGTTAACACCTTTTCAGGCAGTCCTCGGAATCATTCCAAACTTTGTGCATTCGGTGTTTGGTGGTCTACCATTAGTTCTAGCTCTCCTTTCAGGAATACTGTTTCTATTCCTCCTGCTACGCTATGGCAAGCCTATCTACTGGCATCACTCACAGCAACTTGGCGAAAGCTCTCCTAGAACTGAAGGGCCGTGAATGCATAGTGCAATTTTTGGGCATACCACATCTACGAGAACTTAATACAATATGGTTTCTGTCATTTAGACCAATCTGGCAAGATTGCATCTTACCTGTTCTACGCTGCCTGCTTTGCGGTGAACAATGCGTGCTAGACATATGTCTAACACTCCCATCAGTCATGCCAATGGATATTGATACTCTGCTGGACCCGATAACGGCACATGCTCTGTGTTGTTCCCAGAGGCTACCAATTCTGATGACGGCATTCGTTGAGATCTCACAGGTTCGGGTCCAGCAGAGTATCGATATCCGTAGGCATGACTGATGGGAGTGTCAGACAAATGTCCAGCACGCATTCTTTACCGCATAGCAGGCAGTGTAGAACAGGTAAAATGCAATCTTGCCAGATTGGTCTGAATGACAGAAACCAAGTGGTGTTTAATTCTCGTAGACGAGGTAAACCCAGAGTTGGACGATGCGCTCACGACACTTCATCTCCAATAGAGTTCTTTCCATGGTGAACTGGGTGTCGCTGGTGATTTGGCTTGCCATATCGTAGCAGTAGGAGCAAAAATAGTATGCACTAAGTTTGGAAAAATTCTGAGGACTGCTTGAAAAGGTGCTAACAGTCCTGCACACACGTTCTTAAATACATGCACAATACCGCTCGTATCAGACATGTTTAAGCTACGACCTAACATTTCTGAGAAATGCACAAGGCAGTTTGTATACAAAAGGGTATGTATCTCTGCAGAAGTCCTTGCGACTTGGAGATCATAGGTTTCTTTGGCAGAGGTCAATGGCACAGATTTTGTAAAAGAATGGCTTTCATTCTGCTTAGAGTCTCAACTCCTATAGAAGAGATATTCAGTGAAGGCCATAAAGGCAACTCCCAGACAATGTCTATTTGTGGAAACAAGACTTGCATACAACAAGTGACCCTGGATGTAACTGTTACTAGATATAGAATACCTGGCAACATGCCACAGCAGCTGTGATCATTCAACATAATGTACCTCTCATTTGAAAGTTGACCAAAGATTGGATTAATCACTGCTGCCGGTGAACCGTGCAGGTGGCAGGATAAGTTTGTAGTGGAACCGTCACAGGCCTCGTGTAGGTTAATACCCTGACAAAGGAGAGAACCGCTTAGTGCGTGTTCACAGTTTTCACCGCTAAGAAACACTTCACGTCCCCCACTCCAACATCTGTTTGTGTAAGGTAAATCCCAGGATGTCTTGATGTATTCTTTACCCAACCTTTCATATTTGCCTGCTGGTATATTTTTTAGGCAATACTGAAAATGGAAAGTCGTAACAGGCAGAGTAATCTTACCATGTATGATCCACTCAGTAGATGGTTTTTCTGCCACTGTGAATGGTAATTTCTCCAGTTTTTCAATGCTCAGCACCGTATAGACTGCTCCCCTTTGTGCCAGTTTGATCTGTCTATCAGTGAGATTGAATTCTGCAAACAGTGACGTAGTATTGATTAAACGCCAAGGCACATAGCCAGAACACAGGTTTTGAAGTGTCCAGCCCAATAGCATGATAGAACGTAGCTGTGACTGACCATGTTGTAACTGTCAGGCCGAGCACCCGGTAATCACTGACTGTCTAATCTTCCCGCTCCAACAATGCCAGAAAAAACTACATTTCCCAAGATGCTCTGCCCGAGACACGGACCACGTGACTCTGACGCGGAGCGCATTTCCGTTATCTACAAGGCCGGAAGAACACTCAGTGCTGGTTATTCCCTCAGTCACGGAGTTCCGACGAAGCGACAACCCGACGGCCAGCAAGTCCGGATTCCAAATCTTGGCACCGGGAGTACTACCCAGCTTCCTCGTTCCTGGTCCTCGTTCCGGAGGTCTGCCTCTCCCGTTCCTCTGTTGGAGAGACCCGCTTGCCGAGTCTCGTGCGGAGGAACGCATAAGCGTACCTTGGATCCCTGACACGTTCCTCTGTTGGAGAGACCTCACTGCCGAGTCTCGTGCAGAGGAACGCTAAAGCGTTTGTTGCACACATCTTGGTTCCTCTGTTGGAGAGATTCACTTTCCGAGTCTCGTGCAGAGGAACGTTCTTTGGGTTATTTACGTTCCTCTGTTGGAGAGACCTCACTGCCGAGTCTCGTGCAGAGGAACGCTAAAGCGTTAGTTGCACACATCTTGGTTCCTCTGTTGGTGAGATTCACTTTCCGAGTCTCGTGCAGAGGAACGTTCTTTGGGTTATTTACGCGCCTCTGTTGGTGAGAGTGCGTTCGCCTCTCTTGCAGAGAAGCCTCTCCAAGACTCCCCGCTTTCCTCGCTGCCCGTGGAATCCCAGGCCGGGAAAAAACATCCCGGAAGGTTCTTTGGGAGATCCCCTGCACGACTGGATACCGTAAGACACTCCCTGTTGGGAGACGCATATATTTGTCCAACTATTCTACTGTGTACTCTGTAGCGGAGATAGAGCAAGAATAGGGCTCTGTATAAACTTGTTTACAGAGCAAAACTTTGCTGACGCCCACCGTAAGCGCTACTCGCTCAGGTAGTGGAAAGACGTATTTCCCTATCGGGTAGTCCCACTTTTGCCTTCACCATTTAGTTCCGTAAAGCGTCCATATTGTGGTGCCCCATCACTGTTGATCAGTTAACCCCACTTTTGTTCATTGTTTATTCTTTGCCTAGGGCTTAGAGAGATACGGAGTGGAGAAGGTCACTGTGTTGCTCATGAACCCTGGGACCCAAAATCTTCGGGTACGTAGGAACCTCCCCCATGTTGTTCCGATATAAAGGGAGTTCATTGAGGGGTGGCTGGTAATCCGTGTAACTTGAATGTTCTCTCTTCTGGTTACATTGCAGGCTAAAACCAGTGTAGTCCTCCGCTTCTCTCCTCAGGCATTCCAGCTTCGTATTTTCTCCTTTTCAGGTATAGAGTAGACATAATTCATTACTCACCTGTTAGACCGTGTTCTCAGCACGAGACTGTTCTTCCTCAACCGTTTTTTGATTGTGTTCATTTCTCTCCTCAGATCTCCTTCCCCGCTGTCCCTACCCTTTCCTTCCCTCACTTGACTATTCCACTAGTCCGCGTTCTTTCGCATTCCGGACTTGGGGCAGTCAAGAGGTGGACCCCATTAAGCATCAGCCCAGCTCCGAGGACGCCAGGAAGATCGGAACCTGACAGAATAACCAGCCCACGAATTTTTGTCCTCCTGGTTGAGCTGGTGCTGTAATGGCCACGTTGGAGGATGTAATGGCCGCCCTTGCTGTAGTCCAGGCAGAGCTAACGGCCTCACGTACTGAGACCGCCGCTCTCCAGGCTCGTGTAGATCGCATTCAAAGGAACCCATTCGATGCGGGGGGACCCTCGCGTTCTGCCCCAGTCCCAGTAGTGGTAGAAATGCCTACGCAAATTCCATTAGTCGCTCCTGAGCGCTTTTATGGGGATCCCAGAAAGGTTCAAGTGTTCATGACACAAGCACTGCTTCATTTCAATTGCAAACCCAAATTATTCGCCACCAATCAAGCCAGGGTGGCCTTTGTGTTATCATATCTGGCCGGAGAGGCGGCACAGTGGGCAGTACCACTGGTAAGAAGAGACGACCCGATGCTATACGACTGGGACACTTTTCGTATCGAATTTGAGAAAACGTTTGATCGTAGGGCAGAGTCCTTTGCAGCAGACCGAGATTTGTTAGTGCTCCGTCAGGGTAATTCTGATCTGATTACGTACCTAAACAACTTTCGGCGGTTGGTGGCAGAGACAGACTGGCCTGAATCAAAGCAAGCTGCCATCTTCTATCAAGGGTTGAATGATGAACTGAAAGACGTTCTAGCCCAAATAGATCCTCAGCCCCAAACCTGTACGGCCCTTATTGAGTTGACCTTAAGGCTGGAACATCGTCTCAGAGAAAGGAAAGGGGACCATAAGCGAAAAGACCGAAACATAACGCAGCACGAACGTAGTCCGGCGATGGAATTCGCCGGTAACAAACCGGAACCTATGGAAATAGGAGCTGTTAGAGCCTCTTTAACCCTAAGCGAAAAGGACCATCGAAGAAAGCAAGGCCTTTGTCTATATTGTGGAAAGAAGGGACACTTCCTCCGTGACTGCCCGGTTAGACCGAAGTACGGCCGCTTTCGACCAGGACAAAAGGCCGCCGCAACTACCGAAAAGGAGACGGAAAACTTCAAAGCTTGAAGGCGCACGAAGGGAAACCATCAAGCAAATACACGATCCCTTCCGTAAACAGCCAAGGTGTTGTAGAGACGACTCACTTCTACATAGCCTTACACATCCAAGTGGACTTAGAAAGCAAACCCACAAAAGCCATGGTGGATTCTGGGGCCACGGGGTGTTTTATGGATCAGGAAGAAGCTCTGAGACTCAAGGTACGGCTAATCCGAAAGACAAACCCCGAAAGAGTCTATGCTGTGGATGGCAAGGAATTGGCGTCTGGCCCTATCCGCTACGTTACCCAGGAATATGAACTCGTCTACGGTGTATCTCACCGGGAATGGATATCCTTTCAAGTGATTCAGGCCCCTCATTATGGAATCATCCTCGGTCTTCCCTGGCTGCAAAAACATGAACCTACAATCAACTGGACCAATAAGACCCTAACTTTGCAGTCCCCTTATTGTCAGAATATGTGCAATCAAACCCCCACACGGCCCTCAATGACTTTAGCCACAAGTCACCATGTTGCTACCGCGGCGGAAAAAGACGTGACGCTTCCTGCATGTTACGAGAAACATGCAGAGGTGTTCAGTGACAGTAAGGCCGAAGAACTTCCCCCACATAGGGACTATGATTGCAGGATCGATCTGGTTCCAGGGGCCGAGATACCATGCGGTAGGATTTATGCGCTAACTGCTCCCGAAAACCTCCACCTCAGGGACTATCTTGAGAAATATCTAAAATTGGGGTTCATCCGCCCCTCCAGATCACCGGCCGCCTCACCCCTATTTTTTATACCCAAAGCTAACGGGGAATTGCGATGCTGCATTGATTATAGGGCGTTGAACACCATCACTGTCAAAAACCAATATCCGTTGCCACTAATTCCGGTTCTCCTCGAACAAGTGAGGACGGCGGTGATATACACCAAATTGGACCTACGAGGGGCATACCATCTGGTCCGTATTCGAGAAGGCGACGAATGGAAGACGGCCTTCAAGACGCGGTATGGCCTATTCGAATACTTGGTCATGCCCTTCGGGCTGTGTAACGCTCCAGCCGCGTTTCAATTCTTCCTGAATGATGTCCTGAGAGAGTTCTTGGACCATTTCGTAGTGGTATATATTGATGACATCTTAGTGTATTCCACTACCGAAGAAGAACACAGAGGCCACGTAGGACAGATCTTACAAGCACTTCAGGATCATCAGTTATATTGTAAGATAACCAAGTGCGAATTTCACGTGACCACCGTGGAGTTCCTTGGGGTCATGCTTACCCCCTCAGGGCAGGTTATGGCGGAAAGAAAAGTGAAAGCCATTATCGATTGGCCGCAGCCAAAGACCGTGAAAGAAATCCAGAGTTTTCTGGGATTTGCTAACTTTTATCGGCGGTTTATCTGCAATTTCTCTGACAAAGTAACCCCGCTCACCCGCCTAACTCGAAAGAAGGTCCCATTTCTCTGGTCTACCGAGGCACAAGAAGCATTTGATCTCCTAAAACATGCTTTTACGTCGGCCCCTGTTTTGGCCCATGCTCGCCCTGAGGTGCCTTTTATTGTAGAAGCAGACGCCTCTGAGGTGGCAGTGGGCGCAGTATTGTCACAAAGAAACGAAACCACCGGACACCTTCATCCGATCGCCTTCATGTCTCGAAAGCTCAATTCCGCGGAACAGAACTATACTATCGCGGAAAAAGAGCTTCTAGCCATCAAGGAAGCGCTTCAAGAATGGAGACACTGGCTATTAGGGGCCGTTCACCAAATCACCGTTTACACGGATCATCGCAATCTTCAATTTATGCGAGCAGCGCGCCATCTTACCCCTCGTCAACTTCGTTGGATGTTGTTTTTTGCAGAATTCCATTTTCTCATTACGTTCCGCCCAGGCAGAGAGAACCAGAAAGCAGATGCTCTGACAAGACAAGAGACACCGGCACAACCACTCGGGATCCCGGAAAGGGCCATTATCGAACCAAACAGAGTGATAGGTGCCATCCATACGGATTTATTCCTCCAAAAAACCAAGCGAGGATTGAACTCCTTTGCCTGGAAAACCTGGTCGAAATATCACCCTGAATGGAAACAACACCAAGGCCTCTTACTGAAAGGACACCAACTGTTGATACCGACGCAAGCATTGAGAAAGATGGTGTTCACCTGGTGCCATGATCTTCCCTGTGCAGGACATCCCGGAGGGAAGAAAACCCTGGAAAAGGTGCTAAGACAATTCTGGTGGCCAACGGTTCGCACAGATGTGTTGTCCTGGGTAAAACACTGTGTCACTTGTGCCCAAATGAAGACCGATCATCGCCCCATGCAAGGATTGTTACAACCCTTACCTACACCAGACAGCCATGGGAAAGGTTTTCGGTGGATTTCATCGTGGGCTTACCCCGAGACCAGGGGTACACCACAATAGTAGTGGTGGTTGACTATCTATCCAAGATGGGACATTTTGTCGCATGTAAACAGATCCCAACGGCAAGTGCATTGGCCAAGTTACTGTTGACTCATGTCGTTCGGCTCCATGGTCTCCCGAAAGTCATCGTTTCGGACAGAGGGGCACAGTTCACCGCCCGTTTTTGGAAAACCTGGTGCTCCGAACTCAAGATAGAATCCTCGATGTCCACAAGTTTTCACCCACAGACCGATGGTCAAACTGAGAGACTTAATCAGACCCTAAAACAATTCCTTCGGTGCTATGTCAATAACAATACAGAAACGTGGGTGGAGTGGTTATGGGTGGCTGAGATAGCGTACAATAGCGCCAAGCATGCCTCCACCCTACACTCCCCTTTCTTTAGCACGTATGGTTTTCACCCCCGGTTCACCCCATTGATCCTTCCGAGTCACACCTCCAACATGCCCATTTTACAAGACAGACTAGAACACATCCGTAACACCTTGATAGACACTCGTGCTAATCTACTTCTTGCCAAAAGTAAGTACAAGGCCCAAGCAGACAAGCATAGACGACAAGGTCCCACATACAATCAGGGGGATTGGGTCTGGCTGTCAACAAAAAATATCCGGTTCAAAAAGCACAGTGCTTTCCACCCTAAATACATAGGCCCGTACCGTGTCATCCGACACGTCAATCCTGTAGCCGTGAAACTGAAATTGCCTGCACAGTTGCGCATCCATCCCGTCTTTCACGTTTCCTTACTAAAACCCTCTCACAGTCCAGTAAAGAAACCGCCCGTTCCCGTCTGGGTTCAACAGGATCTGGAGTACGAGGTCCAGGGTATCTTGGACTCCAAAGTGGTACGGGGCAAGTTATGGTATCTGGTGGCTTGGAAGGGTTACGGACCAGAGGAGAACTCGTGGGAACCGGCTGCATCTGTACATGCGGCTCGTCTGGTTTCTGCCTTCCATGCCCGGTACCCGGGGAAGCCTAGTGTCAGTCAGTGTCCTCGAAAAGGTGGATGTACTGTCAGGCCGAGCACCCGGTAATCACTGACTGTCTAATCTTCCCGCTCCAACAATGCCAGAAAAAACTACATTTCCCAAGATGCTCTGCCCGAGACACGGACCACGTGACTCTGACGCGGAGCGCATTTCCGTTATCTACAAGGCCGGAAGAACACTCAGTGCTGGTTATTCCCTCAGTCACGGAGTTCCGACGAAGCGACAACCCGACGGCCAGCAAGTCCGGATTCCAAATCTTGGCACCGGGAGTACTACCCAGCTTCCTCGTTCCTGGTCCTCGTTCCGGAGGTCTGCCTCTCCCGTTCCTCTGTTGGAGAGACCCGCTTGCCGAGTCTCGTGCGGAGGAACGCATAAGCGTACCTTGGATCCCTGACACGTTCCTCTGTTGGAGAGACCTCACTGCCGAGTCTCGTGCAGAGGAACGCTAAAGCGTTTGTTGCACACATCTTGGTTCCTCTGTTGGAGAGATTCACTTTCCGAGTCTCGTGCAGAGGAACGTTCTTTGGGTTATTTACGTTCCTCTGTTGGAGAGACCTCACTGCCGAGTCTCGTGCAGAGGAACGCTAAAGCGTTAGTTGCACACATCTTGGTTCCTCTGTTGGTGAGATTCACTTTCCGAGTCTCGTGCAGAGGAACGTTCTTTGGGTTATTTACGCGCCTCTGTTGGTGAGAGTGCGTTCGCCTCTCTTGCAGAGAAGCCTCTCCAAGACTCCCCGCTTTCCTCGCTGCCCGTGGAATCCCAGGCCGGGAAAAAACATCCCGGAAGGTTCTTTGGGAGATCCCCTGCACGACTGGATACCGTAAGACACTCCCTGTTGGGAGACGCATATATTTGTCCAACTATTCTACTGTGTACTCTGTAGCGGAGATAGAGCAAGAATAGGGCTCTGTATAAACTTGTTTACAGAGCAAAACTTTGCTGACGCCCACCGTAAGCGCTACTCGCTCAGGTAGTGGAAAGACGTATTTCCCTATCGGGTAGTCCCACTTTTGCCTTCACCATTTAGTTCCGTAAAGCGTCCATATTGTGGTGCCCCATCACTGTTGATCAGTTAACCCCACTTTTGTTCATTGTTTATTCTTTGCCTAGGGCTTAGAGAGATACGGAGTGGAGAAGGTCACTGTGTTGCTCATGAACCCTGGGACCCAAAATCTTCGGGTACGTAGGAACCTCCCCCATGTTGTTCCGATATAAAGGGAGTTCATTGAGGGGTGGCTGGTAATCCGTGTAACTTGAATGTTCTCTCTTCTGGTTACATTGCAGGCTAAAACCAGTGTAGTCCTCCGCTTCTCTCCTCAGGCATTCCAGCTTCGTATTTTCTCCTTTTCAGGTATAGAGTAGACATAATTCATTACTCACCTGTTAGACCGTGTTCTCAGCACGAGACTGTTCTTCCTCAACCGTTTTTTGATTGTGTTCATTTCTCTCCTCAGATCTCCTTCCCCGCTGTCCCTACCCTTTCCTTCCCTCACTTGACTATTCCACTAGTCCGCGTTCTTTCGCATTCCGGACTTGGGGCAGTCAAGAGGTGGACCCCATTAAGCATCAGCCCAGCTCCGAGGACGCCAGGAAGATCGGAACCTGACAGTAACATGACCAAGTCTTGTTCCATGATGTCTATGACAGAGGATACAATGCTGTCCAAAGAATATATCCTGGATGACAGAGTCATTAACCCATTTTCTAATTCAGAGAGAGATTTCTCTAAATTAATACGATCAATTTCTCATATTCGTTCTGCAGTCTCTGCTTGGGTGATCTTCCATGCTTCATTATAAGCAACGTAGATACTAGCATATATGAAAAGTTTTTGACGCGGTTTTCTTGGTCCTAGCAAAAATTCCCTAAGGTCTACGCCTTCTTGAAGTAAAGTTAAGTGTTGTTTTACATCCTCTAGTGTAGCTTTCTGTAGCCAATCAAGGCAAAGTTTCCCTATACTGTAAGTTGTTACTGCCCCCGGATGCTGTCTTTGGACATAACGTGGGTCTGGCCTATGAAAGGTAAAACCTTGTGTTTTGTTCAGGAATCTATCTTGACAGTTGTTCGTGTCTAAGGGCCAGAGCAACCATTTTTTCCATTCAGGATCTGATCTGTTATTTTTCAAAATAGTATGTATGTCGACCTCCCCCTGGGTAGAGCTTTCAATTGTAGGTGCAGGTATAGACGGAGTGTTCATGTCTTTTATCTTGTCTATTCCAAGGCATGATGTTTGTTGGACAGTGTCGTTCAAAAACATAATTTGCTTAGGGATCATACAGGCTCTAAACAAAGCTTCTATTACCTGTACTTGCCAATCTTTAGTACCCCAGACAGTTTTCGTCTCAATGTTGTCTTTCCAAAAGTCGTAACCCTGTCTGGACAGTTGGGCAATAAAGGCTGTAGAATAAATCTGTTTGGTATTCGTTTACATAGTTTTCATTCCTGTCTTATTGACATTCTTAAAGTAAAATGTCTCTTCATTCGAGGTGTTAAACCATGAAAAATATGGAAATTTCATTGCAAATGTTTTCGAGCTGCCCTTTGGTGGCATAGTACAATGTTCCCATTGGTTATACATGAATATATTTCTAGGTGTTGCAGATTTATGCAAGAAATGATGACTATAGTGGTTATAACAATACAGTTGTTCATAGTCTGATGAACCTTGTAAATATTCATTATTAGTGAATGCAGTTGACATCTCTAGATCAGACATCATATTATTAACAGTCTCGAAGTCACAATCATCAGAAAAGGTACTGGAGGTAATAAAGTCACTTAATGAAATTTAAAATAAATGTGGAATCTTCAAAAGCTCCGACGGGCCAAAAATGTCATATTCGGTTTTGTCCCAAACTATATCATCAGGTATAGGAATCGCTGTGATGTTCACTGCTGACAAGTCTTTTGCTTCACGATGGGATGATTTGTGTGGCTGGAGAAGTAAGTTCACTCTTTTACTTGCTGTGTCCATTTGAATATATCTTCCATTAACCCCTTCACTGCTAGGCCTTTTCCTCCCCTGTGATAAGCCTTTTTTTGTCTATTTGGGGTAGTACGCGCTTATGCCCCTGTAACTTTTTGACCACATAAGGTATCCACGCCAAATTTGCGTCCTTTTCTTCCAACATCATGGGGATTGTAAAGGTACCCAGGGTTTGTGGATTCCCCTCGATGGGTCCCAGAAATTAGCCAAAATACAGCAAAATTTTGTTTTTTGGGGGAAAAATGGGAAAAAAGGGCTGCAAATGAAAGCGTCTGGGTTTTTCCCTGCAAATGGTATCAAAAAAGGGGTTGTGGGGCTGAAATCACCATTTTCCCAGATTTTAGGGAATGACAGACTTTTGTCAGAAAACCAACATTTTTTACACAGTTTTGGCATTTTTCTGGGACATAGCCTATTTTTGCTATTTTTGGTGCTTTCAACCTCCTTCAAGTTAATGGGAGAAATGGGTATGAAAGCAATAATGGATCCTGGAAAGCTATACATTTTAGAAAAGTAGACAAATTTCAGAATTTAGGAATTATAAAAACTAACAGTTAAATATATGAAAAACTGAAAAATAGTTGAAAAAAAAAGGCTTTTTGTGGCAACGTTTTCACTTGTAACTTTTAATTATGACAGCTCTTTGAAAGCAATATGCCGTTACATCCGCTGGACCTTTCTGGTTGTGGGTATATATAGGACTTGTAGGTTCACCAAGAACCCCACGAACCCAGAGTCAAAAAGTGAACAGTAATTTGCAATGGCTTTTTATTATGTACCGGGTATATATCAATTATTGTGGGAAAATGTATACATGGAAAAATAGGTATGAAAGACACCTATTTATTTCTGAAATGGGAACAAATTATAGAGTTTAGAAACAGTAGATATTTGCACATTTTCGAAATCGGTCATTCTTCAAAATGACTTCTTTTTACACAATGTCTTTCATTTGGAAGGCAGAAATGCATCGAAAGTCAATAGGTAATAACAGTTGCTTTACAAATCTGAAATACGCTATGTCTCCCGATAAAAATGGTACCTCACTTGTGTGGGTCGGTCTATTGCCCGCTGCAGGAAACGGCGCAAAACGCAACATGGTCACATCTCAATTTCGCTGTGAAAAATGACCCTTTTTTGGCAAAGTGCCTAGCTGTAGGTTTTGAACCATAGCTCTGCCGGCACCTAAGGAAACGTGGCAAACCTATACATTTTTAAAAACTAGACATCCAGGGGAATCCAGGATGGGGTGACTTGACTGCCTCCCACCAGATAATGTTACCCAAATCCCTTGCAAACCTAAAAAATTGTCAAACAAAATGCATTTTCCCCACATTTCTGTGGTGGAAAGTTCTGGAATCTGCGTGGATCCACAAACTTCCACCCACACCGCATTCCCCAAAGTCTTCCGAGAAAAATGGTACCTCACTTGTGTGGGTCGGCTTAGTGCCCGCGACAGGAAACGTCCAAAACGCAACGTGGACACACTTCAGTTTCGCAGTGAAAAATGACCCTTTTTTGGCAAAGTGCCTAGCTGTAGTTTTTGAACCCCTAGCTCTGCCGGCACCTTGGGAAACCTACCAAACCCACACGTTTCTGAAAACTAGACACCCAGGGGATTCTAGGGAGGTATGGCTTGCATGGATCCCCTCAATTTTAGCTGGAAAATGCACTTTTTTCACACATTTTTGTGTGGGAAAGTTGTGGCATCCCCGGGCTGACACAAATTTCCTACCATCCAGCGTTCTCCCAGGTCTCCCTATAAAAACATTGCCTCACATGTGTGGGAGGCACAAGTACCCACGATAGGCAAGGGCCCAAAACTTAGTGAGGCGACATCAAAATTGTGTATCACAAAATGACCTGGTTTTGCAAAGGGGATATCCTGGGTTTTTGGCCCGGTGCTCGGCGGCCACCTAGAGAAACCTGCCAAACCCACACATTTCTGAAAACTAGACATCCAGGGAATTCAAGTGAGGTATGGCTTGCGTGGATCCCGCAAAGTTTCCTTACCCAGAACCCCCTGCAAACTTCGATTTTAGCTGAAAAAATCCCCTTTTTCACACATTTTTGTGTGGGAAAGTTGTGGCCTCACCGGGCTGACACAAATTTCCTACCACCCAGTGTTCCCCCAGGTCTCCCGATAAAAACGGTGCCTCACTTGTGTGGAAGGCCCAAGTACCTGCGACAGGCAAGGGCACAAAATGTAGTGAGGCGACATCAAAATGTTGCGTTTTAAGTTCATTTAAGTCCTGTAAAACAGCCAAACGATCTTTGATATCAAATTGTTTGTTTTCCACCACTGTGCCTTTCATATCTAAGTCCGAAACCAACATTCTAGTCCCAAACAGGACCTCATATGGAGTGACACCCCCTAGAGAACTTCTTGGCAAGTTGTTTATTGCGCGCTTGAACCCATATAAATGTTTGACCCACCCATCACCCGAACCTAATAACCTAGCTGTTATAGACTGCTTTATGTCCCGGTTTTTTCTTTCCACAACAGAATTTCCTTCAGGATGGAATGGAGAAGAATACCACAATGCTACGCCCAGATTGGCCATGGCTTCCTTGTAAGCCCTAGAGCTCAATGCAGGACCCGGGTCAGAATGTAGTGTGCCTATTGTGTATGTGCCGATAAAGACTCGCAAACCTTTTATAACAGTTCGAGCGTCAGCCGAGCGCTGAGGCCACATCCATAGGAACCTAGAGCACGAATCCACTGCGACCATGATATATTTATAGTTCCCTTCCCTTTTTAAGGGACCACAGTGGTCCAGGTAAACAAAAGCTAATGGTTTATCTGAAATTAACAGGGGCGCCTGCGCTGGACGTTTCACAGTAGAGACTTTCATCTTCTGGCATACATCACAGTCCAAAACATAATTTCTCGTTTGTTTCCTAATGCCGGGCCACCAGAAGCTTTGTTTTAATAATGCTACTGTGGCGGAAACACCTGCATGGGCAGAGATGAGCCCTTCATGTGCTGCTAGGATTAGTCCTAGTCTATGTTCCATGTTTGGAATTACTCTATCCCCACCACAGGGATTCGAGCAAACGGAACATTGTTCGCATCAATTATATATGAGTATTTGAGTGGAATCTTTTTAGGTATTGCCGTACCGCTGCCTTTGCTTGATGCATTGAAAGCCAGCATTATTTTGCTGTCTATTTTCGTTTTTGAATGAGTGATTGCAACTACGGAAGCCGTTTGCACAGCCCCTTTCGTGGCTTCATCAGCCAATGAATTTCCTTCAACGTGAACACCATCACGTTGGTGACTCAGCGTGTGTATCACGTGAGTGTTCTGTAGTCCGTTTTGCAACTGAACTACTTGTTCCCAAAGCAATTTGTGCTTGATTGTGCCACCTTTTGCATCTTTGAAACCATTTTGAATCCAATTCTGGGAATATACATTGCAAGATTGAACACAGTAAAAAGAATCGCACACTATGAGTGTGGGAAATTCGCGATCCGTGTTTTCAAGTGCCATATTGAATGCTTGTAGTTCAGCTCGCTGAGCTGTACAATCTCCTAGAGATTGGGTTTTTGTGAACATTGGTCTGAATTTGCCATCTCGCATGCGACCTTTAACGATAGCACACGCTGCACTGTAAGCTTGTTTACTCTCCGTAGCGGGCTGTGCAGATCCGTCAGTATAAATTAAAAATTCGTACTGGTCAAGAGGGAGAATTTCAGTAGGCAGAGGACATTCGTGTTCATATTGCAGGAATGCTTGTGTTTTTGAATATATGTCAAAATCGTATTCAACATCAGTTGCAGCAAGAGAATTAACCCATTGTATCCATCTCAGATATAAAGCTTTTGCATTTGGAATGCTAGCCTTTGTAACTGCCTCTAGTGCTGGTACAGGAGTCACAACCATAATGTGTTTCCCCTGTGCTAGGGCTCTTTCTTTTGCTACAGTGGTTTGAACTGCTGTCAGAATTTTTTCTGTAGAAGTGTATTTCATTTCTGCTTGTGAATACAAGTAGGATTTGTATGCAATTGGTACTTTTTCACCTTCGTTAAAAGTTAAGTAGGTGAATCAGCATTGACCCAGAATTATTCGGATCACTAAGTTGCGTACGTTTACGCGTGTTTGCAAGTGTTTTGTTGCTAACATGTCTGTTTGGAGTGAATGCTAAATTTCTGTGTGTTTTTGTGTCCAATGTGTGATTTTAAAATCAGGTTTGATTAATTTGTAGAGAGGTTTAACCCTTTCTGCGTAATTTAAAATGTAATTTCTTCCAAAATTCAGGAAACCTACAATCAACTGTAAATTTTTCAGCATTTTTGGAGGTTGGAGCAGCACACACTTTTCTAAAAAAGTTGGCTGCCAGGCTTTTGGTTTCACTTGAAAGCTCATATCCTAGGAAAAGGACGTTGAGGTGGGCAATTCTTGACTTCTTAAAGTTGAATTTGTAACCCTATGAGGCGAAGACCAATATTATGGTGCATTATGGTGCTCACCCTGTTTAAGTGCCTATCCAGGTCATCGTCTGTCAAATATACATCATCGACATATGACAATGCCTCGTCATCATAAGTTTGTAGTAACTCTGTTACCCTTGCTGAGAATAACCCCGGGCTGTTTTTGAATCCCTGGGGCAGTCGACAAAATTGACCCTGAGTCCCCATTATTGAGAAAGCGGTCAAATATATGCTTTCTGGTGCAATATTTTGACAAAAGAAACCAATTGAAATATCTAATGTGGTTTTATATTTTTTACGCACAATGTTATTCATTATTGCTGTACTGTGTGCATTTTGCGCTGCAAATGTTTTTCAACAAGAATTTAAGTGTCTGTAATCCAAAACTAGACGATATGTATTGTCTGGTTTGGAGACAGGAAAGAAGGGATTGTTCATTGATAAGGTGCATGTTTCAATCACCCCCTGATATTCAAGTTGATCTAAAATCTCCCTGACCTGTTTTTCAGCTTCTTGCTTACCCGGGGACTGCCTTTGTGCAGTCGGATGATTTTTTAACTGGATTTTATGGTGAGATGAGTCCTCATCCCATACTACATGATTTTTATACAGTGCTGGGGCTTGTGCTACTGCCCATTTCCTGCCTAATGTATATTTTAAATGAACTGAAACACAGGTGGAGAAGACAGGCATAATGATGGCCTCGCCATGTGGGAACTCCCTGACAAATTCTGGTGGCCAGTCCTGTTCTGCTAGAAGTATATCATAACCCTTTGAAAAATGCTGCAAAAAGAGTGCTTTCACTTTTCTTGGTATGTCTCCCTCCAACCGAAGTGTTATTTCATATAACCTATGTGGAGAACTAACCCTGGTGTCTACAGTCTCAACTTGTATGTCTTCATTCAAGTCCACTGTCTCCAGAAGTCCCTTCAGGTTCTGGTGAGCTATTGTAACTTCTGCTGCACTGTCGAGCATAGTCTGGGTCCATTCTCCGTTCCTTAGTTGGGTTCTCAGTAATCTCGGCATGTCTGATCTTTAGACCTGCTACCTTTTTCTTGGAGAATTGAAGTTTTGCTTTATTTTTCTGAACTTGTTGATCGTCTTTGGATTTCACGCGTTCTTCCTTGTTTTCTGACCGTCCTCTTCTTTCGGATGTCTGTGACGATATCTGAAAGGTACGAGAGGGATGTGTACCATTATCTTGATATCTGTCAGGTTTTCTCAAATTATCCCTATTCCTGAGGTTGTACCTCCTTTCAGAGGGCTCCTTCTGTGGAGGAGACCTGCCTCGGGAATGAGAACGCTCCTCTTTGGAATTCTGTTTGCTATTTTCCCACTTCTTTTTAGAAGATATAGGAGTGTTTTTAGGAAAGACCTTATCAGGACTTTCAGACAGTTGTGGTTTTACTGGTTTCCCTCCCAGACTGTCTCTGCCTAATTCCTCAAGGGATTTTTCAATTATTCTGGCTAGTTCTTGAGGTTGTTCTGTTACATCAAATTCTCTTAGTTTCTGACAGATTGCCACTGATGCTGCTTCTCCTTTAATATTAGATAATATTGTTGTTGAGACCTGGTCGAAAATTTTAAGTAACTTCATACCTAAATTCAGAGCAGGCTCTGCCCTGTATTCGTTTTGAATCTTTTTCAGGACATCAGATATTACCGCCATGGACGGAACACCATGTGTTTTTGTGTAGATTGCAGCAAAGACTGTGCCCCAAGTGGTGCAGTCTTCAAGATGTGGTGTGATCCCCATTGGTAAACAAATTGTTAGAATTCTGTGTTTCTCATAAGGACTAGTATTAGGAAATACTGCTTCGATTTGAGTCATTTTTTGAGCTATCCAGAATGGAATTTGTTCACGTTTTGTGGGCATTTAACCCATGACTGCGTGTAAAGTCTGTGGAGTGATTTTTAGTGTATTCCCCTGATAAGGGGCTGGATTTGGAATGGTTATTGGTGGTTGGACTGTGAAAGTCCTCATGACATATTGAACCAATTGTCTATAAATTTTGATTAGTTCCTTTAGTTGAGCAAGTAATTCTACATCTGACATTTCTTTAATGTCAGGATGAGGCGTGTAGCTGGCTAAAATCGGCCATGTTGCTCCTGGTCTACCTAGTGGACCGAGCCTGGTAATGTGATTGTAATGTTTTAGGGCGCCTTTAAACCAGAGCTCATACTCCTGGTATGTGAGTGGAATTTCAATATCCTTGAAAGGAATATATTCCTCAGGTGGTTCATCTTCTTTGTAGAAGTGAAACAAGTGTGTTGCTGGATTTGATTCTGGGAATACTATCCATGAATAGAATACCTCTGTCTGGTGAGATTCATGTGCCTCTATCACGAAAATTGCTCCACCACCTCTTGGTGTCAGACCATGTTTTATAAGTTTTAGAGTGATGGCTCTCCTTAAATTTGGTGGGATGTGTATAACACCCACTTCGTTTTCATTAAAACCTGTAACGACAGCCGCAGCTGTACCGTTTTCAACGACAACATCACCGTGGTCGGACATTGTTTAAATGAAAAATGCAGAGCAAGTTTCAAGGAAACAAAGATAAGGTGCACAATATTTTGGAACACTGTATCCTTCAACGTTGAATAAAACCAAACAGGTAATACACAGGACTTTCGTCCTACTCAGCTATGGCAGATATTATCCCTACCCACTCCAGACGTCGTATGGAGTTTTATGAGTAGAGGGTCTCTGAGAAAAGCACGACTGAGTTATTTCAGTATCTAGCGTTAAATTAGTGCCTTGTCCCACAGTGGGCGCCATGTAGTGTAGTTCCTGATAGGCGCTGCGCATTGGAATAACATCCACTATAGATTTGACATAGGACGAAGGTCAGTATGTCTCTATAGAGTACATTAAACATAAGTACTTGTGTGTGCCAGCTAACTCAGAGGTCACTAGAAACTTCTTGAATATACAAGAAGGGATTAGTCTCTGTCAACCGCATAAACATGACAACTTTGTTTCCCTTTAGAATCGGAACAGTCTCAGATTCGTGGAAACAATAGATAACAGTTTCACTCAGTCAATCGTGCATGCTTCGTTTCTACAGAGTTGCACAGAAATAGAGAGACGGGCGTTTCAATAAAAGGGTTTATTGAACAGTCTTATTTCTCATGCAAAAGATATTAATTGCTACAATCGTAAGACAGACTGCGAAGTACAATATGTATGAGGTTAGCAGTAGGATAAAATAATACTGCAATAGCATGGTTTGTAGCTATGACATATATTAATCAAAATACATACATAAATGACATAAGCTAAAACGTGATACTCATCTGATGCTTCTAAATTGTTCTACCCCAGTGTACCTAACCTAAGTGCAGTACGAGGTTTGAAGTAGGTGCCATTTCTAAAGTATAGCTAGCTATATTTTAGTTTAGCCAAGAGCTGCCAAAAGTTTCTGTAAGTTCTAGTCAGCTCCATACCTTAGAATGAGAGAGGTTGGAATCTCTTTTCTGGACTCAATAGTCTAACCCCCCACAAGGGAAGTCGGAGAGCACTGGAGCAGGATTCTCTACGAGGAGGATGGCAGTGTCAGGTCAGTGCATCAGGCTGGAACTCGATCTCCTTCCGAACTTGCCGCGGGGAACCGCGTAGTCTGGGTTGGATCGAATCCTCTGAGAACCGCAATTTGTCAGGGCAAGTGCTGGTATATTTATTCCATGAAGGAATGAAGGAATGCCAGTATTGTCGTAAAAGTTGGGCAGAGGAACGTCATGAATGAACCCCTAAGGAATAGATGTTCATGCATACTTAATGAGTTCTTGGAGAAATCAATATTCAAGCTGAGGGAAATTCCTAAAGATTTAAGGGGTTAGACGGATGTAGGTGGCCATGCCTGTATTTGGTTTGTATGGACAATGTCTAAATAAGGGCTGGATTTCTATGTCCAAATAAGGGCACTGTGAATTGTACCTATATAAGGGCATAAATCGGGACACCTATATACGGAATCAAAATCTGCACACAAAACCATACACTGACTTTGATTCGGCTCACAGTGTACCAGGAAAGCAATGAATTTGGCCTCCATATTTTCATACCAGAACAGAACTTGGAACTCTTCCTAATATTGACTTTTTTCAAAATTTGAAAATACATGGCAAATCAATCTGCTTACAGTAGAACTATTCATATAGAACGGAGTTCTTTGAATACTTCCAGGAACACATTGTCACCATATTTACCACAATTTCATTCAGTACCATGTTATGAAATGGCTTTGATTTTTTGAATACTTGTCGACCATTTCGTCATATGTATATATTTCTATTCATTCCTATTGCATTTATATTCGATATATGCTTAGAATGAAAAACTGCTTTAAAATGTACAGTACCTTTGCATTACATGTTTTAGCAACAGTTTTTTTAAACTTCTTTTAGTCTGCTTTTACGAATGTTTTTAGCAACATGTGGTACTCAATTTAATGTTTAGCAATTTTATGTTTAGCATTTAGTATTATCGTTCATTCAAAAGTGGAGTGGGTGTTGTATTCCGCTTTAGGTGTCCGTATATAGGTTTTCCTGATACAAGTCCTTATATAGGCACAATTCGCATTGCCCTTAAATAGGCATAAGATCCCAGTCCTTATTTAGGCATTAGCCTTACTTTCCAAATACAGGCATGGTCACCTACATCCGTGCACCCCAAAGTCACAACGAGTTCTTAGAAACCAGACCCTTAAGCTCTTGGGAGTTCCCCTACCACAGGATTATTGATTTCTCCAAGAACTCATTTATTATGCATGAACCGCTATTCCATAAGGGTTCATTCCTGACATCTTCCTCTGCCCGACTTTAAGTCAATGCTAACAGTCCAAGGCACCTACTGCGTATAAATATACCTTTCCTTGCCCAAGCAAGTAGGAGGATGCCTCGACTTTAGGTGAGCCCGTGTCCCAGCCTGATGCACTGACAAGAGACGCTGTCATCCCTGCTCGCAGAGAATCCAGCTTCCAGTGTTCTGACTCCCTTCGCAGGGTGTTAGAGTTCGAGACTTGGAAAGAGATTCCCACCCCTCTCATTCTCAAGGTATGGAGTTGACTAGAACCTAGAGGTACTCTTGGCATACCATACTATAGCATACCATACTATAGCATACCAGACTATAGCATACAGCACCTACTTCTTACCTTGTACTACACTTAGGTTAGGTACACTGGGGTAGACCTATATAGAGAAGCATCTCATGAGTACTCGCATTTTTAGCTTATGTTATTTATGTATATGAATATATGTGTCATAGCTAAAAGATAATGCTAGCGCAGTATTATTTCTTTCTACTGCTTACGCTGTACATAATATAACTCGCATACTGTCTTGTGATTGTAACAGCTCATATCTCTTACACGAGAAACAAGACTGTTCAATAAATCCCTTTTATTGAAACGCCTGTCTATTCTTTCTGTGTAACTCTGGAGAAACGAAGCATGCACAGTTAGCTGAGTGGACCTGTTATCTGTTGTTTCCACGATTCTGAGACTGTTCCGATTCTAAATGGAAAAAAGTTGTCATGTTTATGCGGTTGCCAGAAACTAATCCCTTTCTGTTTACAAGAAGTTTCTAGTGGCCTCTGAGTTGGCTGGTACAAATGAATTAAGTTTATTATACTCGATATGGGCATACGGACCTCAGTCTAATGCCAAATCTATAGGGTATATTATTCCAATGCGCAATGCCTATTAGGGAAATAGGAACTACACTACACTCCCTGACCAATATAGAGCAGAATAGTAGTTAGGTGGATCTTGGAGCCACATGGCTATCTCTTCCACCCGATCTCTAGGTTAGCCAGTTGTCAATCCCCTTTCATGGAAACTAGTACCTACTGCTCAGGCCTGTGAGGCAGTCTAATCATATAGTACCCTGCCAAGAGTGTTCTTTGGCATAAAGGCCCAAGACCATTCTAGACCTTAGTCCCATCAGTGACTTGTGGAGGAGTCCTCCCCTTGTGCTAGTTCCATTGTGGTCTTTCCAGATGGTGCTGATTTTCCTTGCCACCGTTTCCCACTTTGTGACTTGGATGGGGAGCTGTCAACCATACGCCATCCATTGAGCCATGCTCACGTTGCCTCTGGTGAATCAAAGAACTGTGTTTTGCCCTCATCCTCAATATGCAATTTTGCCTGAAACATCATAGAGTATTTCACTCCCTTTTCCCTTAGCGCTTGTTTAACAGTTAGGAAGCCGCGTCTCTGTCTTTCCACCCTAAGGCTAAAGTCTGGAAGGAAAGTTTTTGGGCATTTTCATAGTGTACTGGTGGAGCAGCATGGGCTGTCTGCAATACCATGTCTCGGTCTCTAAAATTGAAAAGGCGAGTGAGGAGAGGCCTGGGCAGTACGCCGGGCCGTGGTCTTCCTCCCAGCACTCTATGCGCTCTCTCCACTAAAATAAATTTTGATAGACCGCGAGGTTGTGGATGCTTGAGGATGAGATCCTCCATGAATAGATCTGTGGCGGGCACGTACGCCCATTCAGGGACCTCCAAAATGCGGACATTATTACACCTTGATCTGCCGTCTTAATATTCAAGTCTCACTTCCAGGTTCGTCGTGGTTGCTTGGAGCTCACTCACTTGGTCTTGGAGGGCCTTATTGTCTTGAAGAAGAGGTGCTATTGTGTCCTCAATGTCCTGAATTGTAGTGCCCATATTCCTGATGTCAGCACGTAACAGGGACACTTCTGTTGTGACATTGTCTATATGTCCCGCCAAGGCTACTCAGACACCCTCTATTGCCACGATTATGTCATTAAGTGGCAAGGTGTCTACTTAGTATGGATGAGTGGCTGCACTGGGAATGCAGTCCCCAAGGGCCTCTGCTCCCTCTGAACCCCTAGGGAGGGTGAACTTGTCCAGCTTCATCTGGTGCGTTCCTTTCATTTTTCTGCCCCCATCATGTCCTCCAGGCAGTTCGGCGCTAGCTGGGAGGTAGGGGCGAGCACCTAGGTACTCCCTGCCACCTGCCACAGGGGAATAAGGTCTCCTGTGCTGCCTGTCAGGTTTCTCCAAGTCTTGTCGGACCCCCATCACATAAACAATATAGGACTCAGTCTGAGGTTCCGTAAAGGCCCAGTAATTTGCGTTTTGGTTCGCTGGGCAGTCATTGAGGATATATACCTCCGCTGCTCAGTGCACCGCAGTACTGATCTCAATATTCTGGTGCTCTTCTCTGTTGCTCAATAGGTGACTCCCATGACCTTTAAAATGCCCCTGGATCATCTGCCTGTCATCGCTGGTCTCAGATATCACCCAATCACCATCTCTCCCCCTTTCGTGGCTAGAGGGGGGAGAAAACTGTCCACTCACCCTGCCCTTAGCGCTCGGGAATCTCTATCTTGGGCCCTCGCTTGCCTCGGGTAGTTGCTCATTGAGACCGCTGTGGCAGCTACTTACAGTTGGTTTTTTCAGCCCTTGTGCTCTGTGATGTCTTTTTCTGGTTTGGCGAGGCAGTGCCCCCTGCCAAAACTGGAACTCCAGGAGCCTCTCAGACCCGGATGACTCGCCTCTTGCTGCTCACGTCATCAGACTGTTGCGTGCGTCACAGTGGTGACTCACTCCACGCCAGAGCTCCACTGTCGCTCAAGGGCCGCAACTCTATCTCCTCATCTAGCTGTCACCTTATGCCACAATAAAACAGCCCAGTGGCTACCCACAGTGCCCACCAACTTTAGGACTCTTGGGTCGGTGTCGAACACTCAGATGGCTGTGCGGATGTTAATGCGGGAGAGGGCTGGGTCACGGAGCCGCTCAAAAAGCGTCCATCTTGTCCAACGGTTGGCCATGCCCCTAATACACTAGTTTTAATATAGATTTTTATTGTATTTTAAATATTAGGGACAGGATACAATATATATAGGTGTCCAGTGAGGGAATGAATTTAATATTGGGGAGTAGACAATACTTTTTTTATAATATTTCTTTATTGCTTTAAAATATTTAATAAAATTAATTAAAATATTTAATAGACTTTTGATTTGTACTGATGGGATGGATAGGAGGTCAGGTTTGAGAGTCATTTAATAACAAGGAATTGTATTAATTTAGAATTATTAATTTGGCATTGTTTACAATTAACACTTTATTATTATTATTTTAAAATATTTTAGAAAAAGAATTGCTAAAATAAGAGACACATTTTTTTTCGAGATGGGTGAATGGTGTATAGATAGCTTGGGGTGGGGAGTAATTTAAGAACAAGGAGTAGTATTAATTTAAAATTCATAATTTTGTATTTTTTAATGGATACTTTTTATAGTTTTTTTAAAAGTAGGAAAAATAATAAAATAAAAAAGACACTTAGGGGCCGATTCCGATCTGAGTCGGAGGGTTTTCCGACCGAGCCGGAGTCCTGCAGTCTGACCGAGCAAATACCATGCGGCCGTATGCTGCCGGACTCAGTTCGGTCGGACTCCCATAGAAGTCAATGGGAGCCAGTCGTACGACGTGTACATGGGCTCCCATTGACTGAATGGGTACGTCTCGCCCAAGGGCGCCCCCTACAGTGGGTACGCGTTGTGCCATCTGCACCCTACATGCCTGTGTTGGGGAGACCCTTGGGTCTCCCCCTGTGTCCGAGTTGTAGGGCTGCGGGTGACAGGGGGTCCGATGCGGATCCCCAAAGGCAACGTCCCGGACGTTTTGTGAACCGGTCACTCTGGCTCGCACCGACTGTCCGACGCGTGCATCGTACTGGCGCGGTAGTAATGGCATCCATTGCACGCCACGGTTAGCTTACGGCTGAGACGTGCAGAGCGGTTCGGACACGGAAACGACTCAGTCGGCAAATTTCACGTAGCTCGCATCGTACTTGCTCGCTCATACAGCTGTACGAGTCAGTTGGTAAACACGCATATGGCTCATAGTTTTACCGGCTGGATCGCGTTCAGTGCCCCTCCGACCCAGATCGGAATCGGCCCCCTTAGTGGCTGATTATTGTGTCTGTGGGTCCGACAACAATGGCACGTCGGTGTTGGACCCCACGACGTCTGCCCCAGCGATCCACCCGCTGCATTACGATGCCGTGGGCGAAAGCATGTGGCATCAGAAAGACCCCCATCTCGCCCCCCTGTCAGAGCTGAGAGCGAGAGCCTGCCCGTGGGCATAGAGTCTGTTGAGAGCACTGGAAGAGTTCCGGCAGAGGCAGACAGAGCACTCGAGGAGTCCTGGCTGCCTGGAGGCTTATGCCTGGTACATGGCGTGGAGGGCCGAGATCACGTCAGAGCTACCGTGCGGGTGTGGAGAGCCCTGATTGTGTCTGCCTGGCGTGCCCACAAGGAATGGCTGTATGTACCGGCCCTAGGAGTGAGTGATCCAACTGCGAAACAGGCCTGTGGGCTCCAAAAATACTTGTGGTGGCTAATCTTCCCCCGGTGGCAATAGCTGGGTGCATGGCCTAGGTGTGGAGTGGGTTCCAGAGGCCACACGAGCGCCAAGTTGACAGCGGTGAATAAATAGCATAAAATGAGCTCGGGCCTACGTGAGGTGTACCTGGCAGCGGGGGGAGTCTGGAGCTATCCTCAGTGGAAAGCGAAGTGCAATCACCGGACCGTGGTGATTGATGGTGGGTGATGCATGGTGTCGGCCCTATGTGAAATCTGGTGAAGCAGAGAAGCTGCAGGGTGTGGGAGCTCATATCAAGAAAAACCGGTGAGCAGAGTGCATGAACCAGAGTTGGAAAGCACTTGCATTGCTGAGCTGCAGGCCTGCAGGCTAAATCACAGGCTGAATAGTGAATAGCGCAAAACGAAGGCTAATAAACCATCTATGGGGAATACAGATAAGCAACAGATGCACCTCATGTGTGAGGCCCATAAACCCACTAGATCGCAGCAGTGAGACCAGTCTGACTCGGAGCAGGACCCCCGAAGGAAGGATCGTCTGTACTTGAGATGACGTTATTGGCAATGCAAAACAGCCGCCAGTCAATCGATGGCAAAATAGATGTTTGAAATATTTGCATTGACCATTTTGCAATGCGGCTGGACAAACATGGTGCACGATTAGGGGAGGTGGAGCAGCGCATTTTAACGATGGATGACAGTCTGCAAGCAGTGACGACTAAGAGCCTGAACATTGAAAAGGTGCTGGCGGCCGTCATCCAGGTGAAAAATGAGGACTTGGAGGCAAGATCGCGATGAACAGCCTTCACATTTTGGATCTGCCGGAGTCCACCAATATGGGCCTGATGGAGGTATACTTCGAGATGATGCTTGACGGGGTGTTTGGGCCGGTGATGCTGGAGGAGCGTGTGCATCGGTTGCTGGTGGTGAGGCTGGTCCCGGGCCACGCTGCGCTAGGTGATTGCACAACAGCTGAATTATAGAGACAGGGACACAGTGCTGCGCCTTGCAAGGGAGAAACAAAAGATAACATACAAAGGGAATGCAATAGAGTTTTATCCGGATTTCACAGTTGCAGTGCAAGCTGCAAGGCGTGAGTACCTTCCAGTGAAAAAGAAGCTGCAGGCTGGGAACATTACCTATGTAATGCTGTACCCTGCTCGACTGTGCATCAATGTGGGGGGAAAGCAGAAGATCTTTGTGACCCCCAAGAGTGCAATGGAGTATGTTAAGACCCTGGAGCGTGGCAGAAAAAGTCCAGTGAACTCTCAATCTGACGATGAGTTAGGGGGCAGGAATTGATGGAGTATTGCTTCTTCTATGTGTATGACAGGGGTTGCAGTCAATATGAGGGTGTTGGGTTGGAGGGAGGCCTGGGGACGTCTCTTTTTATCCCGTTAATTGGGCTGTTATTTTGGGCATGGGATAATGGGACGATTTGCTGAAAAACAATAAAAAAACACTCTGGCCGTTGGGTTAATAGGAACACCCGGCCACCTACCTTGTGATCAGGAGTGGATGTACAGGCACTAACAGCCCGTATATGGGAGCACCCCAACATTTTTTGATGGTGTACAATTGTTATGTGTGCAAAGTTCTGAGGGAAGGGAATGTCTTTGGCGAGTTGGGTTGGCTGAAGTGGGTGGGGGGCAGTATATGCTGGGTTTGTTTTTGTTGTAAGTACAGTGCAGGATACAAGTGTGTGCGTCCGCGGGATTGTCTGGTGGGGGGTGACATCACAACTAATTATGAGACCTAAGAACATAAATGGCACCTCTCAACCATACCATCTTAATAAACCGATTAGAGGATTTAGGAATAAGAGGTGCAGCACTGAAGCTACTGCAAGCTTTTTTAGCTAACAGAACAAACCATGCAGCAATGGGTGAATTCACTTCAAACAATTTCGCTTAATGTGTGGGTTACCTCAGGGCCCTTCATTGAGCCTTACCCTTTTCAATCCTTATGTTGCCCCTCTGGATAAACTTATAAAGACAATGGGTTTTTCCATGGTGTCCTACGCCGACGACACTCAAATTGTGGTGTTCATTTCTAAAGATCATGAGGAAGTTGGACACAAGTTTGGCTCCTGCATGACTCAAATAGAACAATGGATGAGAGCAAATTGCCTAAAGCTTAATGCGGGAAAAACAAAGAAAAAAACAAAGGTCCTTCTGTTTGGGAAAGATAAATTTTTCTGATCGCCAATCTGGTGGCCTCTAAAATATGGAACAATTACCAATACGAGTACAGAAAGGAAGGAATTTAGGGATCGTCTTTGATGACAAACTTAATTTTGAACATCAAATGAATGCACTTACATCATCTGTGTTCTATACGCTGAAAATAATAATGAAAATGTGTTCCTATATCTCCCATAATCTTAAAAAAACAGTAGTCTCCACTTTAGTTCTTGCCAAAATAGACTATGGAAATTCCCTATTCATTGGCATTCGAAAAAAGTCCCTGCAAAAACTCCAAATGCTGCAAAATGCTTCGGCCCGACTCCTAACAGGAAGACTCAAACATAAGTCATCATCCCAGGCCTTGTTCAAACTTCTCTGACTTCCAATCGCCAGACGATTGGATTTTAAAACTCTCTGCATCACCTTTAAAGCACTGTACAATATGGGACCTAACTATTTTCGCTTGCAGTTTGTCTAGTATACCCCAAAAAAGAAGCTCAGATCCTAGGATGCAATGCTACTAACACCTTCAAGAACAAAGCGTGCAACCTAGGGTGGTAGGACCTTCTTTCTAAGAGCCGCCAAGTTATAGAATAGTCTTCCGATGACCATAAGGAAATGTTCAGATCTTTTCATTTTTCGGAAACTAATAAAGACATGGTTATTCAATCAATGGAAATTATTGGCTGATGCCCTCCTCCTCTCAGTTTTGAAAGATATGGCAGCAGTACCAAGATGCCTTTGGGCATTTGAGCACTATATAAAATCAAAAATCAAATCACTAATATATTGTGACATTACATTCTTTAAAGAAGCTTGTCTTCAACTCTTTCCTAAATTGGGGCAGTGTTGGGGATGATGGAAAAGGGGATGTTGTTCCAGATTCTGGTTCCATAGACTATGTTGTTCTAATTTGAATTGCATTCTCTTATTTTTCTGGTGGTCTCTGTTATGCCATTGTAGGGTCTTGGTTTGCCATTGTGTTCTTATGGTATTGTTGTGCTGCTTTCTGCAGTGGTTGTTTACATCCATGATTCACTGTGTTTTTGTTATTATGTGTTTCACTGTGTCATTTTTTGCGTGTTATTCTGTGGTTACTGTGCTCTCTTAGGTGGTTGCTTTACATGATCCGACACATAGTTCCATGTTTCAGCCAAGCAAGGCATACTCCATTAAAGTTCCAGTTTTACGACTGCTAAAGGAGATAAAATATGAGTGATCCACCTCTTCAGTTGTTCAGGAAAACAATAAGTCTCAAACAATAGGATGGATCATGGCCCAGATCTACTACCTCACATGCATGCATCAGCTCTATATGAAAATCAAAAGCGAAACGCAAATGTTAAAAATGTAGGGGCATATTTACAAGCCCCTATCACCACAGGAACGTCACTTTAAGTGATGTTCCTGTATTGATAAACCCTTGCCTTATTTATGAGGCGGCATTTAGCCACTTAACAGTGCTTAACGCCGCTTTGTAAATGGGAGTGCCGCCGCAACACCCATTGATTTTGATGCTGACCCCTATTTACATGGGTGACGTAAATAGGAGGCAGCGCCAAAAACCTGGCGAAACAAGGAGAAATGATTAATTTCTCCTAATTTCTGCTGTTTCTATGTATGCTCCATTGTGCACATAAATAATCATAAAAAAAATTACGATTTGCAACATCTATGTGTGCGGAACACTGCAGCACACAAAGAAGTTACAAATCACCATTCTGGATTGTTAATGTGCAGGGACACCTTCCTGCACATAAACAATCATTCCCTCAACTCAGGCACCCTTGCACTATAATGCAAGGGTGCCTGCATTGGCGCTAGGCAACTGAATTTAGCGCCAGTGCAGGGAGAAATGCAGGGTTGCACGTATTTTTTAAGTGACAGAGCGCGGCTTTAGCAATTTTGGAGCTAACCTGTGCTCCGCCACTTTCTTATACATATGACCGTTAGTAAGAGACTCATATCGATAAAATCATTGGCCATGGTTGTGAAAATAAAGCATGTTTTGCTAGAAGCTAATCATTGCCGTACAGTGCAAGTGCAAGCCAACGGTGTCAAGCATGAGTTTAGCACTCATGATGAACCCTATAGCCCAGAATTTAATGCATTGATAACTGCCAAAGGGTAAGCCGCATGAAATTGGTCATTTTATAGGAATTACGCAAGTTACATGTCGCAAATTCGTGTGCTGTTCTGTTTGCCCCTGATTTCATTTCGAGTTAGGATTTGTCGCAAAGCTAGGCCACTCAAGCTTAGTAAGTCTAACTGCACGTCTGACCTTTGAGGTGTTAGCATTGTTGCTGCCCCATTACTACCCAATAAACTGAGAGGTGGGACTTTGCTATGCAGAGCTCTTTTGGTGAGGGCTGCTAGCGCTCCTGCAAAAGAAAAATAAACCTGGGCCCCTGTCTTAGATTAATTAGCACTGTGCACTTCGACATTCACTATATTTGACACGGCCCCTGGCTTCGGTAACTGGGCTGTCACTTTCTAGTAGTTCTGGTAACGACAAGCAGCCTCTGGCCTGTATAATCCACGGAGTCACTTTTATCTTGGAAAGAACATAACATTAATTTGCGTGATGCCTTCTGTAATAAATCAAAGGTTCGTTAGCCTCATTTGCTAAATTAGGAAGAAGAGGTTATGCAAACATTCGTTGTAATTAATTTACCACTGAATAAACACCGGATCATATTTTCAAAAATCAACTCATCAACAGGAAATCCTGCCTCTTCATTCCTATTATCCTCGGGCTTATAAAAAAGATGTGCTCTTCACTACATTTCCTCCATGCACCAAAATCCTTGATCTCTAACACCTCACCCCTAGTTTACCCAGCGCCATTTCCTCTCTGCTTCTTCCCAATGTATCACATTTCCATTTCAAGATTTGTAAACCCATGATTGTTTAAAAAACGACTCAAACGCTAGACTCATAAACATCACTTCTTCTTCCCCCTGAATTTATTTTGTTAGCTCATGTTTGGTCAGAGGGGATTGTTTTGAATAACACTCTTTTCAGAAGGAATCACTTTCTGTCTGGCTACCCTTTGGGTCAGCAGCGCCGGGCAAGGCCCCTCACAACTCATTTGCTGGGATATGATCGCCCATCCATCACTGGGGCGCTGTTCTCCGATTACTGTTTAACATCTAGTGAGTCATTGCAAAGTTATGTGTTTTTATTTGCTTACATGTTCCCTGTTGTAAGTCACACAATAAATCATTGTTGGTTTATATTTACCAAAGCCATAAGGGCTTGAGTTAGTTTGCATTACTGCATACGCCTCAGCACCCAGAACAGGTGGACAATGTCTCACTCAGTGATGTGCAGAAAATGATATGTCGCAAGGACAGACACATTTTTGTATTGTCTTATGAATTAAAACAACACCATGATAAACATATGTAAATTCCAATCTTTAGTTATTCGAAGCACACTTTTTCATTTATGGCGGTCGCTATACTTAAAGCAAACAATAACATACAATTCTAGTACTTCTGGGATTACGAGAAATGTATTAACACGCCTCATATTTAAAGACGTGCACTTTGAAAAAACGCTGGCTGCTTATAACAAAGACAGCACAGAGAGTTACTTAAAAAGAGCACCATTTTCTATATTTCTCCACATATAAAAATAAATGCAGACAGAAAACACATTGGGGCAGATTTATGAGCCCCTTGCGCCACTTTTGCGTCACTTTTAACATGGGAAAAGTGATGCAAAAGTGGCGCAAGGGGCTCATAAATCTGCCCCATTGTTTTCTGTCTGTATTTATCTGTAAAAATCCATAAAAATGGAAAACAGGGAGCCTTACTTATAACCTTCATAATTTTACCTCCTTCTTAGACCACGTGGATTTTTTCTTCATTTAAAGGAAAAAAAGTGGTCCTGCATTGCTTTTGCCAGTCATAGAAAATTTGATCTGGTACAGGAGTGGGCAGGAGAAATATTATGTTCAGTAGAACTAGAATTCAGTGGAATTTACAAAGGCCTGTGACATCTTTTTTATTGGATTCAAAACAAACGCCAGAAGGTACTTCCAGATATGTATTTCCTTAATACATTTCCTTAGATATGCCTACTTCTTTGTTCATGGGGCAAATTGTCGAAAAGCTGCTTTTATAAGACATGCTTGCTGCCTACTCACAATAAAAGAGAGAGCATGGGAGATTGGTGAGGAGGACTGAGGAGATGTAGGAATGAAGCTAGGCCACTCTGCAAGGCCTGGTTAAAGTGATGGCAGCAGCACAATCTAGTAGAGTGGCACCCTGCCTAACAGATTTTAGCTCATCATCACAGGAGGACAGCCTGTCCACTACTCTGCTCTCTGCACTTGGAAACCATCTCATTTTCTGTCTCTTTTGGTCACCAACACCACGATAATCACAAAATTACTCTACATTATTTTTTCAGAAGGATATGGAGATAATCTGGTCCACAACCTTGCAGGGTTCCGTGGTTTCCCAAGGGGACCGAACCAGGGGAAGTTCTTTTTTGTTACAACTCCAGGGGCCTGACACTATATGGATTTCTATAGTACAGCTTTGCATTGTATCGCACTGAAGCACTTGTACAGGCACTGAAGCACTTACCCACATGGACAACAAGCTACATGAGGATGCTATTTTTGTTTTGAGCCTTTTTTTTATTTTTTCTTATCATGAGTGATGACTACTTAGGTGCGGTTATCGTGTTATGGGGTGCAGCTCATGGTGGTGTGATAGGTGAAGGTACACGAGAGATAGATGCACAAAATATAATTGCACAAAATATAACTGTAATGAGGATTAACCATATGGGTAGCTACACGGTACAAGTCCAACCATAGGGGCAGTTGGATGCTGGGTATGGATACACACAGAAAAAGGGGAGTAATCAGAGAAGCCCCAGAGATGCTGCTGAATGGGAAAAGGATGCCAGATAGAACAGAATAACATTTGGTAACATAAGTAGTAGTCGTTAATCTTTTTGTCTTTCTGGTTTTTTAGAGGCGGGGATGCTCTCTGCTGCTAAACAAATACACACCATCAACAAAGTAGGAAAAGGAAAAGCACTCAAGGCTCACAAACTGAGCAGAAACTACTCAATTGTTAAAAGGTTCAGATTCCAGCTACCTCTCCTAGGCTCAAAGAAAGCAACATTTTGAGAAGGATTTTATGCTCTAAGGCCCTTCGAAGCCCAATAAGTAGATGAGCACAAGGGCACAGGTAGCTGGGTCGTGACTCAGAGCTGAGCTCAAAGTCCAGCCAGCCTGAACATGTGAGGATGAGAGAGGAAGAGCTTGATAGGTTTCAGCCCTGATGGCACTTGTCAATTGGCCTACCTTGTGTTACTCATCTGTCCTCACCTCTCCATGCAAGTCCAATACTTTCATTAATTCCCAGAGACCCATGCTGTTTCTAGTTTACATAAGGAGGCACCCTGCTGACTTTCTAGAAGTTCCTCTGAGGAAACTTTAAAAAAGCTACATTTTGTGGCAAAACAAATGAGTAGACCGACACAGATGGCCTATTTGGACCTCATCACATTACATATGCAAGTTCTCCTGTTGCTGGCTGGGGGTTGGATGAATGAGCGGAATACATATCATAAGCAATGGTAATAACAGCGCAAAGAGGTTCTTGTTCTGTCCATGGACACTTTTTTCTCAGAGGCCGTAGGATCTAGTAATGATGGTACCAACTTTGTTGGGGTTGTTTCATTATTTTATCACACTCACTACCTGATTCGAGCCTGTTACTAAGTGCTCCGAATGTTTGCAGATGAGGAAACAAAGGTGACCGTGTGACCTCTTCTTTCTGTCCTAGGGCACTAGCTGCTTACTGGGCAGTATCTATGGTGGATATATTTTTTTACATTGGTATCACAAGATACTATTTCATTCCAATCAGATAAGCAAATCATTTCATTTATCCAATTGATTCTTTAAAGGCAGACAGGGTGATCAATAAAGGTATTGTCCTACAGGTAGTAGAGACATTGGAACTAGGATTCAGACCGACAAAGTAATCACATTTGAAGTCCTATCAAAGGCATATCCTGTAAAGAGACTAGAAGCCTTACATAGAGGAGCACAGTATCAAATAACCCTGTCCCTAAAAAATATGTATGCTTATATTTATTTTTCAACTATTCCACACAACGAAATACTTAATTGCTTCTAGGAGCACAGTCAATACACCAGAAATGGATTGCTACATGGCAGTGGTCAAGTGAGCCATTTAGGCTTTGGCAAGGACTGAAGGTCTGGTATAACCATGATTATATAGCTCATGGTTTGTTACATTGACTATATTATATAGTTGCTTAATTTGCATAGCTGAGGCTACATACTTATTTATAGTATACTGTGGAAACAAAGTTTCTAACATTACACTGTGAAGACATTGCTTAGGGATTGTGGCTGTGCATCTGTGGCTACAATACGCATGCCCACTGGGCCTTTGCAAAGCTTAAACTAAATAACAGACAAAAGGCATAAAAATAAATGAGCATTACACAGGTGCACCACTAGAAGAGGGCATATGAAGGAAAAGTGGGGAAGGGAGGGAGCTTATATCATAATGTTAACAGAGGAAAAAAGGCCTGGGAGTTGCATTTATTTCAAGCATGAGAGTTTTAGAGTAAATATATTTATTTTAATTTCAGTTTTTATGAATTTACGTTTGTATTAGTTTGCATTTCTCTCTACTAGGGAAGCTAGGGAAGTTACATCTTATGAAGTCACTTCATTAATGCCAAAGAGAATAAAGAGTGAAGTCATGTCAATTTCCATGATGTCACTTTGTGTCATGTCAGGCTTTCTGTAAATTAAGGAGGCTTCATACTTTCCCTTTTGTGCCCAGGGCCCCAGATGTACTAAGACCAACTTTACTGTTGCGCTTACTGTACAGCCGTAATCATATCCATACAAAATTGCAGACCTACATCTGACCAGTAGAATTCAAAACTTGATAGGACTATTGCATTAGGAGCTTGAAGTTATTCTGTATGGAACGTTAAAAAAGAAATGAATGACAGAGAGACATTAGACCCTAAATGACGGTCCTGTTTATTAAAGCCTTATAAAAATGGGGGTGTTGCACTTCAAAGCTTTTTATGGTAATATAGTGTCCAGTGGCGAATTTGACAGCACAATAATTCAAGAATAAGGGTCAGAATAAGATAATGTGTAAATAAGATGTATGCAATTTTCTGTGCAACTAGTGAAAAAGTCTGGTTCTGTAAGGCTGTCAACAACTTAATGAGATTGAAGTATCACATTAAAAAAGCCTACTTGGCTCTCATCCAGTGTACTTTTGAGAAAACAATAACGAAATGAGTGTACTGAAACAGGAACAGTTTCAGATTCCACAATCTGCCAGTAAATACTGATTGCTCCTTTTCCACAATGTCACATTAAGCACTTTGCTATTCTCAACAATGTCTTTGTGGTATATTTCCCTTCCTTTTCTTCTCCAATGTATTTTCCTATTACCTAATCTACAGGCCTCATTACGACTTAGGCGGTCCTACAGCACTGCGGCCAACTCGCCGTCCACTGTAGGACTGCCAAAGCTGTTGTGCACCTTCCTGCCAGATTAGGAATTCAATCCTGGTGGGAGGTGCTACGACAGTCTGATGAAGCTGCTGGTAGGCAAATAGAAACGCCTAACATGCAGACCACTGCCATCAGAGCGCCAACTGCACCTTCCTGCACGGTGTGGCGTAAATACAGGGGGGCACTACATGTGCCCCTCCGCATGCACCCCCAGGCCCAGGGGTCGCAGGTGGCCCTATTAGGGCCTCCTTTGTTGCCTGTCGGTCACCCTTTTCATGATGGGCTCACCGCCCTGAATGGGGTGGTGGAAAGCCAACTTGTAATATGCCCGGCGGTGCCACAGTGGGACCGCCAGCATATATTATAGCTCTCTGACCACTGCACGACTGCCGTGGGATCCTGAATCTCCGGGGGATGCAGAGGTCCTTTAGCGGTCCAACCACCACACTTCTAACACTGCTAGCAGGCCCACAGTGTGGCGGTGTTGGACCTCCAACTGTTCTCTACTACAACCATATCTCTCCTTCACTATCTTTAGCAAAAAAAATGTATTAGCTATTTTATTTCACTTTCTTCCCTCCATTCTAATTCATTATATTTTACTTAAAATTGACAGGGAAAAAGGTGTGTTAATACAATTCTGTTCTATGCTCACCATGGGTGCATCAAAGCAGGCAAATATGGTCGAGCATTTTAGAAGGATATATGAAAATCCGAAAACCCTCTGCGCAGATTTGAACATCCCACGCTATATATTAACTACTGTGTTGCTTTGCTGATGTTTTAGTGTGTTTTCAAACCAAAATCAAACGAACACTATAAGTGATGTTAATTACATTGTGAACATAGCTATCATTCTAAATATTAATATAGCGCCACTGGAGAAGTCAATGCATAGAGTTACAGTGCAAATAAGAAATATAGTCTATCCAAAGGAAAGAGTTTTTCATTAATGGCAAGTGTTCCCTGTAATATACCCAAAATACCCCGAAAAGCAGTGCTTCTTCCTTAGGTAATCGAGTTTCACACTCCATGGGCCAAGAGTTTTCTTCAAGGGAAAACATTCACATTGTAATAAAATAGAGAAATTTACTGAAAAATCGGACACACTAGAAAGCAGCTTTCATTAACAGAAACACATGCAACACCATGAAAAGTAGGTTTTGTCATTAAGTAACTCCCTCACTCACTTACTTACTCCCTATGTCATATCAGGAAAAGACCCCCACAAGTAAAATCAGGATTGTTTTCCTGAACAACCCAACGTCCTGAAAATACGTTTTTATTAGCTATACAGCAGCACCCCAAACATTTGAGATTATCTTGAAAACAAGCACTCAACAGAGCACAGTAGTCTGTGCTTTCTTTCTTTAATGCTTCAATTTTACTGGCAGAAGTTTAATACCCTGGGCGACTATTGAACCAAAGCAACATTAACAAGCAGCCTTTAGACATGTTACAGCCTAGACTTAAAGAGCAAAGGAGATAGCGTAGCTTCTAGGGCACACCTGTAAATATCAGTCCGACATTAAAATTCTCAAATTCCAATTTGAGAGAAGCAGTTTCAATTTAGCTCAAGTGTTAGTATACATTACATAAAACTTATCAAAATAAACAATACAAAATGAATATGTGTAAATCTGCAAATGCCCTATGAACTGGAAAATATTGTTCTGACATGTGATGTAAAGGTAAAGATATACTTAACTGAGGTTTGAAGGATTTCCTTGCGCAAACATCTAAGTGGTTAAAACCAGAAAATCTGCGGCTTCACTCTTGCCAATAAACAAACTCTTTGTATTTTTATACATAGGAGCATATATTAGCTAATAATATTCTCTTTCCTCAATGAAAAATGTTTTTGCTTTTAAAAAGTGCATCTGTTTATTATTACCTTCGCATTAAAATCTTCCAAATTCTTAAGTGTACAGTGTAAGTTCATTCTCTTTTATAAAATAAAATACAAATTGAATCGGTATTCTCATGTAGCTTGTTGATACTGAAGCCCCAAAACAATTTAAGGTATTGGAAATCTATTGAACACAACAAACTTTGTTCATAGCGCCTACCGAACCCTATATACACTTGCACACCAACTAACTTAAACTGCATTCCTGTCTCCTTTTCATTTGTCATAAGATTGTGTCTTTGAGCTTTCTGATAGTTTTAGAGTTCCCAATTCCTCCTCATGTTTATACCTTATTTGTATTAAATTCTGTTTTCATGGCAATGTCTGTTTCATAATATATTTTTTCACTGTTCCGAGAACATCTATCTCCTCCTTGATTTCTTTTTAGAAAATCATTCAACCACATCTCTGATTTAATAGTCTTCTGCAACCATTCCTGACACCACATAAACATCGTTCTTGGTGGCAATGTCTCTGATGGTCTTAATCTCTCATTTATGCCCTTGGGGTTGGAGAATGGAGCTGTTCAAGTGGCATCAATATGGAAAATACACGTTCAGATCCATAAAACCCATTTGAAACCATGGTCAGACACATTTTAGCATAACAGTGTTCCAACGATTTATCATTCAGAGGTATTCTAAACATTTAAAGTTAAATGCTATAATGAATAACACCAAGATCAACAAATGAGTCAACAAAAAGATAAGCCAATGAATCATGTATACATTAATGCAGGTAATTACATTTTACTAAGGTCCAAATCAAATGATATTGGTATTCTTGCCAAGGTACACATTAGGTTTTCAGTGCTGAACATATGGTGCTGTAAAGCAGATTCAGAAATCATCCTTGCAGAGTATAATTTTTGAATGGACATTTCATCCCTTTACTCTACAATTGTTTTACTTGTCTATCGCCAATATTTCTTGTCCAAATAGTTTTGGACTGTTTGTCACTCCTGCACCTGAGATTGAAGCCTCTACCAAAGTGTACTTAAAAAATGTTTTCTAATTCACAAAGTACACCTAGAAAGTTCTACCAGGCAAGTGTTTCCAGGCATATATATGGGAATGTCTTGTGTCTTTTTTAAAGATCTGCTTTTCCCTTTGTGGAGTTCTTCAAAGTGGAAAAGTCCGCACAGGGAGAGTGAAGCTTTCTGTGCAAATGTCCACTTTTTTCCCCACAGGTATGCAAAACATTTTCCCCGATCTACCTACCGCTACACCCTCATTAAATGTGAAGCTTAACTGTTCCACTTCCCAAGCACAACTTTATTATGCAAGTTAACAAGTGGCTAAAGAAATCAGTCTATCTTCATCTGCTTAGTGATTTTAACAGCAATGTGTAGTTTCGGCCTATAGAAGAATTGATTTATAAGTTTCCAATAAGGCTTTATCTAATAAGAGAGCTGTGATTGACCACATTTTAGTTTCTGTACTTTACAGATTCAATGAGTTAATAATCTATATACCGTTATAGTTCTGGCCCCTTGATATAGCTGTAAAACAAGTGCTGTCCAGAGATTTTCATTTTTAATTTGTGTTTTTGGATCATTAGAGGTAATTTAGCTTGGATAGACATTGCTACTTTGGGCCGAATATTTATGGACAACATTTTTTAGAATGATGGATGTGTTACTGTGATGATGTAATATTTCTGGAACCATGAGATATGTATACTTCATGTTGGTGTCAAACATAGGTTTTGGGGGTCAAATAGGCTTATAGAGACAGAAAATAACTCCTCAGAACAACCCTTTTGCCATTTTGCAAAATGGAGGCTCTATACTGATGTGTTTTAGCCATCATATAGGTAATTTCTTTTAATATTGTTTAAGTTTCAGGTTTTCCGATGATCCAAATTATTAAACATGAGCAAAACAGGTGGTAGCAGAGGATCTTTATCTCCTGACAGAGTGTTGCTAACTACAAAATCAGAGGACTCCTTTAACAATGAAAAATGTGTCATATATCAAACTAATCTGAAAGAAAATGTAACATTATCTGCAGCTGGACAGAAGAGAGTTCAAAATGCTGCAGAAACATGGCAAGACGTAGTTCACAAAAGATTGAAACTGATGGGTGAAGAGGATCAGATATTTTAACATTGTCACAACATGTGCTATAAGTTTTATACAATGGGAAAAAGCCTGGGAAAAAATTGCAAAAAAATAGCAGAAATCAGTGAATCACACCAAGAATCTGAATCTTCTGAGAAAGCGAAGACAACCAAGCCCAATGCTCATTCACTTAGAAGATCAATGGCTACCTCTCACTCACCTCCAGCAACTAATCAGAAATCATAGGAACTTCAATGTGTTATCTGTGGTATAGCCCCAAAACAAGAGCCAAAGAGATTGAGGAAAGAGCAAAGTACCAACTATGTGAGTTTCAAAGGGCAAATGTGTTTTTATCTGCAGCTACTTTCTTACAAGATGACATTTTCAGCAGAATAGCTGATCTAAACAGTGAAGAGAATTTATTTGCCGTGGATTTGTATGCCCAGTCGAACGGCCTGCGTGCATGCTTCAAAAATAAGAATGTACAATGAGCTCTCAGCAGAAACGAAACCACCAGCCTTCAGCTAAGTTTGCAGTCTTTAAAAAGGCAAATGTAGTTTTAAAGCCAATCTTGAGTGCTAGCCACAGATTTTGATTTTGTACTTAATGACAATTTTTGTGATGCCCCAGAGCTTCACAAATCATGGGGTCAACAAGAATACCTAATGTTGTCTTACCAATTTTTTACATCACTGTTTTATATTAGCAAAGCAAAATTGTTACAAACTAAAGTTCATGAGTTCAGAATAGAAGTTGACAACATTGATGGTGGCGTTGTAAAGTTCCCACTAATTAATAGGATCTGCACATTTGTGGACAACATACAACTTGGGTGTGGTGCCTAGACTGATTCCATGCACCCCGTAGTATATATTGGCCTAGAGACCAGCTAGCTCACAGTGCCACTACCAGCCTCCCTCACCCAAACAGGGAGCGAATAGTTTCTGTCAATCACTGAACATGACAACCCTGACCTCTCAGGGATCGTGGTAACAGATCTAGAACCCTTTCACTCAGTCAGTCATGCACTCTTGTTCTCAGAGGAAACACAGTAGGACGTTGTTTAATATATTTATTGAACCAACGTTATTCTTGTGTAGAGTACATGTGCTGCGATAATCAATAAACAGAAGCATATGAAAGTGATTACAAGCACCAAAATAGTGAATAACAGGTCTAGTTCCATCATGGTGCTAAGAACAGTGTATATATATGCAGGCATATAAAACAAGCCAGTATTCAGGCATATTCCTCTTATGCAATCCCTTCCTTCTGTGTGTCTAGGGTGTGTGTTAATGTGTATAGTCAAGAATCCTCCCACAGGATGATCCAACCCCATTACTGGTGGGATAGAATGTAGAACCCTGTCTTGGTCATGAGCTGGACGCCCCTCACGGAAATGTGAGATAGCTGACTGTCAAAGCATTAGCATGCAGGGACCTCTCGATGTCACCAGAAGTGTCTCCTCTGGCTAGCCCCTGGAAATTATTTATTTATCAAAAAAGCATCTTTGTGATGTATATACAAATTAGCATTGTTATGGGTCTGCATATAACCCTGTTGCCCCATGGATAAAGATAGAAGGACATTGTACAGCTTGTGCAAAGGCCTTGTAGTCAGTGTTCAAAGCATCATGATAATGTTGCATGAAGTGAAATGTGTAAGCAAAGCAGGTTCCTAGAAACTAATCTAACAATGTCATGCACAAAAATATGTGCAAAAGGTTGTCATTTCATTTTATTGTGAAGAAAGATGGCAATGTAAATAAATGTGTAGTGTTGCTACAGGGGCCTAACGCAGGCGCATAACAATGGCTTTGAAGATATAAACGAAGAAGTGGAAGCCAATCCCATGAACCGACAGGCTTATGCTGTGCAAATGTACTGTCTTTTCCAAATCATGTTTAATGAATTACATCACGGCAAAACAAAAACTCCGCTACTAATGATGACTGCTTACGCAATCTATGGCAAGTGCAAAAGTAGAGAGATAATCACTTCAATTAATAGGATTGATGTATCAGCAAGTTATAATCACATAGTAAGGAGCATGAACTTGTTAACAGCTCATGCTATAAAATCTTGTGAATCCAACAGCACACCACTTCCAAGTCCCTTCACCCCAGGAAAGGATTTAACATTGTTACTCTTGATAACTTTGAATTTGAAGACAGCTCTTCTTTTTCTGGAGCATCCAGCACACACAATACTGTCATGGTGCTTTTTTCAAGACTGTACCAATTAGGTAGCTGCTGGGAAACAAGTTGAATCAGCTGTAGGCATAAACAAATGAAGCTGCAAAATTATACCTCAACTGCTTTGCCAAAGTGTGCAAAATCACTACAAGCCATGAACACCTCCCATTCTACCAGAAAGTTTCAAAATGGCTGAGGACATGGATCTTTCTTATTTGGAACAGACTGAAGGAAAAAAAAGCCAGTTCCATTGTGGACTGGAATTCATGCTCTGGTCTCCCAGAATACCGTCCCACTGAAGAAAGTTGGGTTTTTACCAGTGATGACATCTCCAGTCACTAACTAAGCAACAGTATACACAGCTCCAAACAATTTCCAAAATGTGCGTACTCAGCTTGAAGACCAGCCTATCCTGCCAATTGTTCTGCAATGTAGGTGTTTTCCCCATTGTAGCTGAATTTATTTTAGCAATCCAGTACAATTTGATGATCTTTATCTAATTATGAGTGTTTTCCACACAAAAAAAGTTGCATTGCAGTGTGCAGGAAGTTATCTCAGTGGCATAGACAATGCACTTATGGAGGCTGAAATCTTTGGAAACAAAACTGTCCAGTCAGTATTGAGCATAACTCATTATGATAGTTTGTTACAAGGTATGCTCATCATATCTGAGGCTATAGAAACATTGCGTTGGAATGCTTTCTAAAACAAGAATGACAAATAAGGTTTTCTATATCTTACCTCAGAAGTGACGGAGGACAGGGTGCACTTCATTCAAAAGACATAATGCAAAGCCAGGCAATGTTCGATACACTCAGTTCAAAATCAGAAAACCTGAAAACCAAGTTTGTAGAAGTTTGAAAGTACTGGGGAGATGATTTACACATGATAGCTCTAGTGAAAAACTTGCAACATGCTGATCGGGAATGTGATTCGGAGCTGCACGTGAAGACTGTGGAGTCAATGATTACTGTGTTTCGCAAATTCAATTGCATAAACTGCCTGAGATATAGGTCCTGGTATTTGGAAAGAGTGAAGAAGTTAGAGGTGGAAAAACCATGCCGCTGCTGAAAATTCATCCGAAGACATTTTGTGGTGAAAGACCGAGAGTGAAGGTTCAATGGAGTGGCTCCAGATATGAAACTGGAACATACGATCCACAGATTACAGAAAAGTTCTAAGTGAATTGTTGGTCAGACACATAAAAGTGAATATTTTTCTCAATGGCAGCTAGTTTACCATGAAGTTATTTCTATTTGCAATGTCTTCGGAGAGATGACAAATTCAACTTTAACCCCTTCGCTGTGGCGCGAATTCCGCCGCAGCGCTGGGGGGGTTTGGGGGCTTGACGGCGCCGCTGTGCTCATGACGGAACCACGCCGTCATGAGTCACGAGCGAGCTGTGCTCATGATGGCGTGGTTCCGTCATGACTCCACCCACTGCGCTAATCGCCCGCACAGGCGGGGAATTAGCGCCGTGTGGGAGGAGCGGCCGCCAACGGCCGCGGCATGATGGAACCACTCCGTCATGAGCACAGCGCGCCCGTGGCTCATGACGGAGTGGTTCCCTCATGAGCGGGGAACGGGTTAATGGACTATCATGAAACTGTTCCTCACCACGAACTTGAGGGAAAGAGAGTGGAAGGTTTTAATAAACATTATGACAGCCTTCTTCATTTCATACAGCAGCAAGGAAACCCCTTTGAAATGACTGAGCCTGCGCGACTACACAACTTTGTGACCAAAGAATATGTTGATAACGAAAAAAAGATATATCTGCTAGATGTCCTGGGACATGAATCGAAACAATACGTAGGACTCGAGCGGGAGAGATTTGTATTGAAAGGGAAAAAGCTGTTTCACATAATTACTTAAGCTAAACTTCCATGCTTTAATTGCCATAGTAAGAATTTCTTCCAACCAGTCACTACAAAACAGGTTTCAAAAAAACAACTTTCGCAAGCACATAGAGAGATGGATGTAGCAAAAGAAAGGGGGGACTTTATTAAGGACATTCTGTCGCATGATCTTCTTCCAACAAACACATTATTTTATGGAGATGCTGCAACCAAACCAGTGAAGCACAAACTCGCTGGATAAAAAACTTTCATCTGAAGAATTATAATTAAAAAAGATGTCTTCATTGAAAACTGCTTTTGTTGTAGACTATGTGTCACAATTGCGAATGGTCAAGATTTCATCCATGCAAAACTTCAGAGAGGTCATTCAGACTGTTCTACAGATATGAAAGTCAGAGTGTACCTTGCAAGAACTGCACATTGTCTTTGATAGTTATCTTGAACTTTCTGTCAAAGAATGTGAGAGAATCAGCTGTATATCGACAAGTGGAACAATTGACCTTTCCTGCATCACAAATTCGACATCTACACCTGTGCAACTTCATAAACTGTGATTATCAATATTGAACAAGATGAATTTGGAGATGTTAACTCGCCAAAACGTTGCTGATGCTTCAGTGAAATCTGAATTTCCAATTATTTGCAAGTGGAATGATTGTTAATGAGGAGTTGGTGAATGCAGAGATATAGTCAAAACGTACGGGTCATATTCTCCAAGAACTTAACAGCAAATTGGAAGGAGCTGACCTTCGTGCTGTGCCACACGTTGAGACTGCTGTTCAAAATGGTCCTAATCGAGTCATTGTACTGTCAAATGACACAGATGTTATTGTGCTACTTAGATTAGTTGCAATGTTCATAAGTTAAGGATTGCCAGAGTTATGGCTACGTTATGGAACAGGTAAGAAAAGACACTTAATCCCGCTTCATATTGTGTACAAGAAACCTGACCCAGTGTTCTTATCAAGGCACATATTCTTATGGGTGATGACACTATGAGCAAAATTGGACAATGCTTGGAGCTTTAACTCCTGAACCTGTGAAGTTTCTAACAGGATTTGCTGAGAGAGAAAAAGAATGTGAAAGGATTAAAAATTATTATTATTTGCTTCCTTTCTATATATGTCTCTTCTTCCCCTATTATAGCCGTCATTTTGGAAAATGGCAGAAGGGTTGCTCTGAGGAGTAATTTTCTGTCTCTACAAGACTACTTGACCCCCAAACCTAAGTTTTGACACCTGAATGAAGTATATAGGTCTCATTGCCCCTGAAATATTACTTCATCACTGCAACACATCTGCCATTTTTAAAAATGTTATCCAGAATAACTTGGCCTGTATCAGCAATGTCTACCCAAGTTAAATTACTTTTCTAATGATCCAAAAACACAAATCAAAAATGAAAATCTCTGGACAACAATTTTTTTACAGCGGTACATCAGGGGGCCGAGATTATTATTTGTGTTGTATTAATATATATGGCATATTTTTATCAAACCAAAAACGCTATACCGTAACTAGAAAAAAGCAAAAGATTGCCTTTTTAAGGCACTCCTCAAGTTGCATGTAGCCACTTGTTAACTCACATAATAAAGTTGGGCTTGACTTTGGCTCATAACAGGTGATATTTAGCTTGATGTTTCTGTTGCTTCCTATGCATCAAAGGATCAATTTCTGGTAGGTCTACTAATCATAGCTTGGTAAAAAATAAGTTCCAGTGTGTATGAAACAGAACAGTCAGAGTCTACACAACACACCTTCAACATCGAATACCTTCCTTGTATACCTTCACCACTGCATACCCTCATCAAGTAAATGATGGGCCCAGCCTGTATCGAAATTACTGCCCCTTTTACCTCCCTACACTAACTTACCCTAGCTTGTTTCCCTGTGGCGACCCCTTTTCTGTGAACACTAATGACACGGGGGAGTGTTCCCTTCCCGTTTTTTACATTAGAACAAAATGCATTTTTATGTACACTTCCTTAACCAAGGAAAGAGATAAACATAGAAGATTACGTTGTTTGAAGACTTTAGCAGAGTGCCACACGCAGAAAATGCCACTCCTTCTCAACAAACTGCAAACTTTTGCATATCTCAAATCAGTCATACTAGTGTCATTTCAAAATTTGTAAGCATATTTTCAAATTTAGAAATCAAACAGTCCATCTTCAAAGCACAAAATGCTTTTTAATTCGACCTTAAAGTGCTACAAGAAATGTTTCTCTCTCAGTACCTGCGTCTAGCATATGAATAAAACATGGTATTAATAATAACTTGAAAAAAAGCAGGCAAACTGCTTATGGAACAAGAAGAGAAGATTCGGGTTCTGCATTTGAAATATCTCACCTCCAAAACCATCTTGGTCCAATGACGGCATTTCTCTCAAACTAAACAACATCTGCCGCATGCAGTACCCTATAAAATGTATCTGTCAGATCATAAAACAGACTCACATATTGTACAAATAGCCATGTAGGTGTTTCATTGGGACGATCGCTAATATTTAAAAGAAGAAAAAACTTGCTATGAAACGAACAGGCATTTGTCATATGAGCACCACGCTTCAATGAATGGATTGAAGAAAATTAATTTAAAAGCCACACACATGCAAATAATCTTAATTTTAGGCCTCCTGCCCCACAGCTGGTCCACATGTTTGCTTTGGAACAGATTGTAAATTATGTGGTACAGATATGGTGTTTTAACATTTGTCGCAAATGCTTAAGATAATCAAATAGGAAACCTTACACCATTCAGTATTTTCCCTGACAGACTCCCTGGCCAGAGCTAGATTACGATCAATCTTGTTTGAAACCCTGTACCAGTTTCTACAGAATTCTCAATAAATTCATTGCTGCTCGCGACACCCTTAGGAATGCAACCGCTCAACTGAAATGTTTATGTATACTTAGATGTACTTAGCAGGGCTCTCACACATGCCTACATATGGCCGGAGGCCCACTCGACATCCGAGAAGCCACATCTGTGGCTAAAACTATGAAGAGGACAATACCTTTGACACTGATGTGTTCTCGTCAAGTCCTTGTTTTGAAGGGAAAGAGATTTTTTTCCGTTCTGGAGAGAGATAGGTGGAAGTAGCTGAGAGCTGTCTGACAATTGCTCATTTGCATTCCAAGGTCCAGAATCTCAGAAAAACCCAGAAATCTGCACCCACAGATTTATGACCATGAATAAGAGTAATTTAGTATTATTTTTCAATTATCGCAGGTCCCCTCGAAGTAACATTAAAACGTTGCAGATCCCCATGAGTATTCCTGGACAATGTTTGCGAGATCGGACATATGACCATACAGACATTTTCACGAGTAAATATGCACCTTGTATAATAGTGCATGAGAAAACGTCTTTTCATGAATACAATTGAATTGTTTTCTGTTTTTTTCTTCTTGACAATAGTGTGTCCTTGCTGCAGGAGGGAATGCTCATATTGCATGGTTATAAGCTTTTCGCATTGGAAGATGGTGCAAGTCGCAATTATTGTTCGTAATGCAAAATCCCAATAAACAAAATTTCAGCAAAAAAAAAATGACAATAGTTTTTCCTGTGGAGGAGTATCATTCCCCATGCCCCCACCAATTTGAAAGTGTTCCTATGCTATTCTCAATGTTGAAAGGAGTGACAGTAGTCACTCTTTGATTATACACAGGGAAGGAATTCATTGGAAAAATGTTTGTGAATACCCCAAAACAAGTTTGTATGCAGTGGTTTCCAAACTTCCAGGACATTCTTTCTCTGAGCCCAGTGCTTAATTCAGTCAGTCAGTCAAAGTTGGCTTTATTTCGATATAAAACATATCTTTAAAAGCAAGGAGTGCTTAATTTGTAAAACAATAACTGTTGGTGCACAATGTTTTTCTCTGACGCCCAGCGCTGTTAATGCTTGACATCGATGTTATCAAATTCTAAGGCTGTTTAGTCTTAATTTCACACCATGCCCCATTCTTCTACCATCATTCATTACCTGCTCCTTTATCTCACTCTAGCAGGTTCTTATTCATCCCTGCTTTCTCCCTTTGCCACTGTTTTCCAGTGCTTCTTTTCCTCCTATCTTCCCCCTTTCCTAAAATTGTATTTTTTGTGCTGGATCAAAGTTTGATGATGTAAAGTAAGCCTTTGACCGGAGAAATTAGTGAGGATGGACCCAACCTGTACCACCAGCTCAAATTAATCACTGGCTGAACCTCTAGTCCCCACCTCTGTGGATAGATATTCTCAAATTATATTCTCTGTGAGAGTAACTCATGTTACAGTTATAAAATGACTACTTAGGAATTGCCAAAGTAGGTTTAAAAGCTGATAGAATTGTGTGTAAGCCAAACTTGCAGATGGAAGCAATATTGTGAATTTGGCCTCAAGCAGGTTAAATTAGACTTAGAATAGGGTGGTAATGAAGAAACTGATAAATAATGGAAAATCTTCTTTAGTGGTCAAAGTTTCATATTTGGATTTGCATCCATGGCAGACACTCAAATGGTAATATCACCTACATCTTCTCCTTCGGGCCCACCAAACTGCATTGGATGAGCACCCACCCAATCTAGTTATACTGTTCTGTTGCTATATCAAGCTGAGTAAAGGTAGTAGAAGTCTTCCTTGGATCTTGGGACAGACATTTGCCAAACATTAAGTCTAGTGTCACTATCACATTATGACATCCCACCCCGTAGTGTGCAATGGAGACTAGTCTAGTGGAAATGGACAAAATACCTAACTTTCAGGGAATACTCCTATTTCCCACTAGTAGAGGTAGAAATTCTACTGACTATGCCAGAATGTTTCCCATTGCAGAGAACCGAATATGCGTCAGAATTTCAATGATATAGTGATTGTGTGCTGTTCAACCACAATAACTCATACATTTCACCAACAAAACTCTAAAGTTGTCATTTAGACCAAGAAAGTTATAAAAAAGGCCAACATACGCTGTTACATATGTGTCAGGGTACTTTCTCTCCTTTTTATAAACACGATGGCACTTAATGATCACTAAATGAATAAGTGTTTTATATTCGCTTTGCATATGTCATTATCCCTAAACTATGCTCCACTTATAACAATGGAAAGTGCTAAAACTGGTGCAAATGCTAATTTAAATATTTACTCAAAGGTTCATAAAGTATGTCACCTTCTGAATATACCTTACTAATTTAGGTGAGGTGCAAAAATATCTAAGAATCCCACATGGTTAGGAAAGCTTTCTCTCACCTTGCTCTTCTCTATTGGAACCAGCTCCCCACCCATTTGAGACAATAACCTGACCATCTTCATTTTAGAAGGTTCCTCAAAACTGTTTTGTTCTAAATCTTTGCCCCCTATCAGCCTTCTGTTGCATGTCCGCAGAGCAGAGATAGCCCTTCAGGCGCTCTACAAAACACATAAATAAATAAATAAATAAACATGGCTTCACATAAATGTATTAGGTGCCAACATTATTTACATGCTTCATCATTTTTACTCATCAAACACAGAAGTTTACAATAACATATGCCCGAGTACAAACTCATTATTTACCAGCTGCATTTTTATTCTTATATATTGTACGCACATATGTATAATAATATATGCCCAATGTTCAATCTCATAGATTTGCTTAAGAATCCGTCACATATAGACCTATTTTACTAGTGCTCATTAGTTGTTCATAAATTATTGCACAATTACCAGGTCAGCAAAATCCAGATGTCACCATATTTACTCCCAATAAATTCTGACAGGTTTGACCTGCTGAAATTTATCTCTGGAAAAAATGGATTGTGAATCTGATCAACTCAAAATTAGTACACCCATGCAAGTAGTGGATTGCATGAGTGGGGGAATTTTAGGAGGCATTCGTAATCGAGGCTACAGTATTATTCAGCCAGTCTGAACTTCTAGAATATATAACCTTGATCTCAAAGTAAAGCATCCACATACTCTGCATTTTATTAAGAAGTGAGACAGAAGTTGACAGTTGAACATGAGCAGTTTAATATCTTTCTTGCAATTTCTCATCAAGTGATGGAGTAAATAAAATGAGAAAACAACATTTTTCTAGATTTCGGAAAGAAATGAAGGCATTTCCTCCTGAAGACTCATTCACAACACACCAGTATTTAAAACTTTTGTCCAGTGTTTTTTCTTAAAATCAATATATGGGGAGCATTCACTAACACAAGCATTTTGAGTACAGATTTTGCAGCTAACGCTAATAACCCTGCACTGATGACATGCAGTGATAAAACAAATGTATCATTTTAAGGTAAATACATTTCACCTAAAAATGAAGTGTAATTAACTCAAGGGTCCACTTTGATAAACCAAGACCCAGTCTTCCGCTTCAATGTTTTTGTAATGGGTTTAAATTAAAATATCCGGAGCTTTACAATAATACATTTAATCAGTGGCAGCTCGCAGAGGTAGTACATTTAATCAGTGGCGGCTCGCAGAGGTAACGCTGTGGGGTGGTATGACGGGGAGGGGGCGGGGCTGGCTGGGGGGGTAGTGGAGTCGGACATACGATGGCAAAGGTGAAAGTAAATAAATAATTAAATAACTGCCGTCATATGTCAGACTCCACTACCCCCCCACCCAGGCCTGCCCCGCCTCACAGCGTTACCTCTGAGAGCCGCCACTGCATTTAATCTATTCGAATCTATAGGCTACTCGTATATTTGGAGTAATATTCCTCCTGTTTCTCTAAAGAACTTGAGGAAATCTATACAGGTCGCATATTTCCTGAGCTCAGTGTTACCACATCAATTTATTTGTTTTATGTACAGTATTTTTAAATAACAAAAAGTGCATCTGATTTGTGTAGGGGGCGGCAAAAAAAGGGGTCATCAAAAAGTTAAATATCCTATTTTAGTTTCCAAAGGAAGCCCTGTTTTTCAAAAAGCTGAAAAGAATGACACCATCCTCGACATGAAAGTAGAACTTCTCACCAATTTCAGGTTCGCAGGCTCAAAACTGTGTCAAAAAATTCTAAACAATCTGTTTAGCTTGCCAACCGTTGGATATAAATGTTTTGCCCACCATTACTGTACATTGGGACTTGGTCCTGATGTCCTGATGTCCTGAACAATAAAAGGAACTGCAGTTACCGGGGACCCACCCCTAAATCAAAGCTTATGAATTAAGTATTTCTGGCACTCATGCAGCACATTTGTTGTTATGTTATGTGAATTTGTAGAGCGTGGCTAATGACCCGTGAGAGTATCAAGGCACTGAGTAGGGCAGGCCTGAGGGGGGAGAATGAGATCCTGCCTGTTTCATCTGGAAAAGCCATGTCTTGAGGTTCCTTCAGAGGTCCATTAGGTAGGGGGAAGTTCAGGCATGTTTTGGAGGTCATTCCAGTTCTTGGCTGCGAGGTATAAGAAGGAGCGTTGTCCACTTTTGACTTTCTTGATGTAAGCGAGGTGGTCTCGTGCCTGGGACACAGATGGGATGAGAGAAGTTGAGGCAGTGGTTGAGGTAAGCTAGGCCGGTGTTGTGAAACCCTTGTAGGCGTGGATGAATAGCCTGAGCTTACATGTTTTTCGACTGGGAGCCAGTGGAGATTGTTGATGTGTGGAGAGTTGTGGTTATTTCGCAAGATGTTCAGGAGGATTCTGGCAACGGCGTTATGGATGGTTTGGAATTTTCATAGGACATAGGCTGGATTTCAATGTAGAGGGCATTTCTGTAATCAAGTCTACTTGTGATAAGAGCCTGGGTGACCGCTCGTCTGGTGTTCAGAGGGATCTACTTGAAAATCATGCATTGTGTTCGCAATATGTGGAAGCATGATGAGGAGACGGTGTTGATCTGTATGCTCTTGGAGAGTTTGTGTCCAGGATGATCCAGAGGTTCTTGGCATGGGCGGCAGGAGTGGGTGAGGGGCCAAGTTGGGATGGCCACCAAGAGACGTCCCAGGGGGAGTGGTTGATACTGAAGATTTGGCCTTCAGCTTTGTCTGTGTTAAGCTGTAGGCAGTTGTTTTTCATCCAAGCAGCGATGTTGCTCATGCAGTTGGTAAAGTTTGCTTTGGTGGTGCTGGTTGATTCAGTAAGGGAGAGGTTGAGGTGTGTGTTGCTGGAGTAGGATAATACTTTGAGGCTGTGGGCTCTGACAATGTCTGCAATGGGTGTCTTGTAGATGTTGAAGAGTGTTGGGCTGAGAGACAATCCTTGAGATTCTCTCCAGATGAGTTTCCTGTGTTCTGAAGTGTAGTGGAGAGGTCTAACTCATTGAGTTCAGCCCATGAGGAAGGAGAATATCCACTTCAGGGCCAGTCTGCAGATACCCAAGGGCTAAAGCTTTCTGATAGTGACTTGTGGGAGATCATACCGAAAGCTACGGAGAGGTCAAGGAAGAAGAGTGCAACGATTTCTCCTTAGTTGAGGATGTTTCTTATGTCATCAGTGGCTGCAATGAGGGCTGTCTCTGTGCTGTGGTTGGTGCAAAAGCCTAATTGAGAGCTTTCTAGGAGTTGATGGAGTTCTAGGTGGTCTGTAAGTTGGGTATTGACGGCTTTCTCTATTACTTTAGCTGGAAAAGGCAGGAGCGAGGTGGGCCTGTAGCTGCTGAGGGTGTTGGAGTTCGCTTTGTTTCTTAAGGAGAGCGTTGACTTCTACATGTTCCAGCAAGATGAGAAGGTGGCAGTGGTTATAGAGGTGTTGATAATAGCAGTGAGCACGGGGAAGATGATGGTTCTTCCAAGATTGTATATGAAGTGGGGACATGGGTCTTAGGGGTTCCTGAATGAATGGTATTCATCAGGGCGGTAACTTGTTCATTAGAGAGGGGCTTTCAGTTACTTAGCTGCTGTTTGAAGGAGGTGTCTGTCTGATGCGAGTTTCCTTAGTTGAGTAATATAAGCCTCAACAGTCTCACCTTCATTTTGCAACCTTCTAGCAAATTGATACCTTTCCAATATAGTGCTAACCTTGGGAAGGTAATGTAAACAAATTTCAAATTCATTTAGGTCTCTCGCTTCTGCATCACTAAGCTCAGGAAAATGGTCAAAAACATCCTGCCCTTCAGAACCTAAACAGTGAAGCAGAAGAGAAGACCTACGTTCAGCACTTAAACTTACTCCACAAACCCTGGCATAACGTTCAAATACTTTTTTCCATTTCTGCCACTTAATGGGAGGTTCCCCAGGAGACATTAGGAAAAATGGAGGCGCAGTTACATTTTGCATGGTTGATCTCAGGAGTAGGTAAAACCAGGGTAATTAATTTTATAACACTAAAAGGGAAAATGTGATACACAGATTACTTATACCAACTGTGAGTATGTAGCAACCAGAATAAATTTACCATTGAAACTATGTAAGCAGTACACCAAGCATAAATAGGGCACAAATTAAAACTGAAAGAACATGGTGACTCGCAAAGTCTCACAAAAGAAATAGAGAAATGTGTGCTTGTCACAGAAGATACACGCTGTATTGCAATGACAATTTAAAACAGTTGAATATTATTGTTAAAATAAATGCTACAAGTGTGCGTGTCACTGATAATGTGTGCGTGTCACAGAGGAGACACGCTGTATTGAGATGACAAGTTAAAACAATATTATCTATTAAAATGATGGTTTCAAGTTTGCGTGTCACTGATAATGCACGCCAAAGAGGAGAGAAGAGTATATATAAAAAAATACATTAACTTGAATATTGTGTGCGTGTCACAGAAGTGGGAAGCAGGTTGGCACAACACTTACCTGCAATAACTCCAACTGTGTGTGTGTGTGCGTGTCACAGACGTGGCATGCAGCCTTCAGTTGAATGTATGTGGTAACGACTCTGCAAATAACTCCAACTGTGTGTGTGTGTGCGTGTCACAGAAGTGGCATGCAGCCTTCAGTTGAATACAGCAGTAAACACAGGATGGCAGTTGCCCAGGTCAAACAGGGTTAAAAGTGTGAAGCTGTAACCCGTGACTACAGAGTCTTAATAGCAGCGGTAAACACAAGATGGCAGCTGTAAGGGTCACGCAGGGTCAAATGCGTGAACCCGTAACTCGTGACTTTAGAGCCATGCAATGCTGAGAGGAAACTACCGAGACAATGGAGGGAGCTGCAACAGTGGAATCCGATGAGAGTGGTGAACTGGAACATTGTGGAAAGTTTGAGGAAACTTGGAGAGATACCCTAGTGGGGATCAGACAAGGTAAGAATAAAGTAATTTCAAACATAAACAGCTTCCCAACAGAAGTAACAAGGAAAGAGTACGTTCTCCTCAAAATGGCAGAAGTCATTTGAAAAGTCACATCCAGCAGCCCTCGTACACGTAACCTGCAGCGCCTTGCTCCCAGACAAGTTAAAAAGTGGCGGGTCAAAACCGAAAGGCAATAAAGTCAAAGTCACGCTTTAAACACAACCAGGAGCTTTTCACACGTCAAGTTGTGCACAACTACCACCAGAAAAAACAGGGCAGTTACTCGAGAGGGCCTCCAGGGCTGGGTATTGAAGCGCAAATTAAACGATAAGGTTGTATCAAATGTCAACGACTTTTAAGCTGGAGGGAAGAGTTGAGAAAGAATGTTGCTCCCGTTAATTTAAAAGAACAACATTCCTGAAAGAAAAGGAAAAAAAGAACAGTACCTGAGGTAGGAGTGTTGACTAACTACCAAAAGATGAACGATGTTTAAAGGTGTAGTTGAGGCTTGTTGGGTTCTTCTTTCTTCTTCCCTTGGAGACCGTGCAGCTGCCGACTACGCCAGTGTAAGATCGCTATGTAATGTAAGATGTAATGTAATTCTGCAGATTCAAAGAATACAAATATTTTTAGGATCTCTCATAAGAGACAACAGAGATGAAAGTTTTATAGAAATAACAGTAAAAGCTAGCAGTGAATCAACTCCTTAAAAACCAACAAGGTCCCATCAGCTGCTACCTGACTCCAGTAAGCAAATAAACATTTCAAGGTATTGATTACAAGCTCTGAAACCACTTTTCTCAAAGCAAATTATATCTATTTTGATAAACTTAGTGTGCTTTGGTAAAAGTCCACCATTGTATAATTATTTAAACTTTTAAGGTTTTACCATTGCCGGGACCTTGTTACATCTGTGCCAAGACCTTCAAATATATTGCAGTAATTCAGGAAAAGATGGTCTACTGCTCAATCAATCAATCAATCAGGTGTTTGTTAAGCGCGACTACTCACCCGTAAGGGTCTCAAGGCACTGGGGGGTAGCAGGCTCCAGTCCATCAAGGGAGGGGTCTGTCGAAGAGCCAGGTTTTGAGGTTTCTTGCGAAGATGGGGAGCGATGTTGTCTGTCTGAGGTGGAGCGGCAGGGCGTTCCAGGCTCGGGCTGTGAGGAAGGAGAAGGAGCGGCCTTCCGATCTGGTCTTTCTGGTGCGGGGGACCACAGCGTAGGAGAGCTGGGCAGATTGTAGGGTCCTCTGGGGTGCATGGAATTTGAGTTGGTTGTTCAGATATGCTGGTCCGGTGTCGTGGAGGGCCTTGTGGGCGTTGGTGAGCATCTTGAAGGTGACTCTAGCTTCAATGGGGAGCCAGTGGAGTGTGCGCAGGTGCTGGGAGATGTGGCAGTGTCTTGACAGGTCGAGGACCAGTCTTGCGGCAGCGTTCTGGATGTTCTGTAGCTTGCTGTGAGGTTTTTGTTTTTTCCGGCATAGAGTGGGTCGCCGTAGTCGTTTTTGCTGGTGACCAGGGCGTGAGTGACGGTCTTTCTGTGTTCGAGGGGGATCCATTCGAAGGTCTTACGTAGGAGGCGGAGGGTGTGGAAGCAGGAGGATGAGATGGAGTTTATCTGGCAGTCCATTTTGAGCTCGGAGTCCAGTATGATTCCGAGGTTGCGTGCTTGGTCAGTGGAGGTGGGTGGGCTTCCGAGGGCGGGGGGCCACCAGGTGTCGTTCCATGCATCAGGGTTTGGGCCCATGATGAGTACTTCTGTTTTGTTGGTATTTAGTTGTAGGCAGCTGTTTCTCATCCATTTGGCGACGGCTTCCATGTCTTCTCGAAAATTCTGTCTAGCGGTATTGGGTTCGTTGGAGAGGGAGAGGATGAGTTGGGTGTCGTCTGCGTATGACACAAGGTTGAGTCCGTAGTTTCTGACGATGGGGGCGAGCGGAACCATGTAGACATTGAAGAGTGTAGGGCTGAGGGAGGACCCCTGGGGACTCCGCAGGTGGTAGGTGTAGGTTCGGAGAGGAAAGAGGGGAGTTTGACCCGCTGCTTTCTGCCAGAGACGAAAGGAGCAGATCCAGTTCAGGGCCTTGTCTTGGATCGCTGCATCGTGGAGTCTGCGTATTAGGGTGCAGTGAGAGACTGTGTCGAACACCGCTGAGAGGTCGAGGAGGATGAGGGCTGCTGTTTCTCCTTTGTCCAGTACTGCTCACACTATTAGGCAGGATATTGCTGGATGCCACACTCGGGGAGCATCTTCCCCGCACAGACCACATTGGTGTTTCCATATTTTAGTTACCCAGTGGAATTTTCTGCAAGCAACACAGCATAAGGTGGGAACAATCAAGCGGGATTGCCGTGTTTAGCACTGGGCAAAAGATTTTTAAACTTGGGCTTATATTTCATGAGCCAAACCAGCACCAAAGAGCTTCAGTGAGAGATGGGCTGGACCTGGAGTATAAGACCGAGGGGTGCTTATGAGGGGCAGAAACAGGGCTAAGCTACTGATTTAGAAAGACAAGTTTTTAGATCCGCTCTAAATATCAGGAGATTAGGTTGAACTTGTAGGTGGTTTGGTGAAGTGGAGTGGCATAAACTAAACAGTTAGGTACTGGAGCATGAAAAGTGGAGCGTGTTAATTAAAAGAAATGTAACTTAAACTGTGTCCAAAGATGGAAATGCTTTTTCTCCAAAATATATAGTATAATATGTTAATGTTGTGGGAGGTCCCCAAAGATGGTTAAATTCAATGCATCTTGCATAATTGATTTCAATGTGTGTATTGCATATCCATCATTTGGGTTTGCTGAAAACAAGGCTAGATTACATATTATGGTGCGCAGATGCTTATTTTGGGTAGTGCAGGTAAGTAGTGTAACTGTTTTAGAACTTGTAATTTGTTTAAAGTTTCTGCGATCAGTTTGTGCAGTACATTTGCAAAATATTGTTGTATTTCACTGTACTATCACAGTACATAGTGATGGCAAATATATTTGCAGATTGGCTAATGACTGCCTTTGCGAACGTGCGAGGTATGCATGTTGTTTGTAGGTAGACTTGTCCCATGTTCTCCGTTACGCATTCGGCTATAGGTAAGTAATTTGCCTGGTATTTTTGCCCTAGCTATTATTACTTTACTAAAGTGGTAATAGGTTTTACAAAATATTTCTAAGTTTCTTGATATTTTTTTGTATAAATAGGGAGTTGCATGATACTACTGCTGTACCACAAAATAATTTTTTAAGGTTTCAATTGTTATTTGTGCATATGTATTTGGCAGCACTCTAGGGCCACTGTTTTTTATTTCAAGTAGCACAGTAATTTTAGTACTTAATGTGCTACACTGTACCATTTTTTCAGCATATTTACATGTGATAAAATTGTAAACTACACTATAGCACAGTACATTCACAAAATATAGTGTTATATATATTTTTTTCTACATTTTTCCTAATTCTTATTTCTATACTTTTTTTTGGTACAGCGGTAGTACTGTGGTACTCCATAATTCTTTTTAAAAATAGATATAAATGTATAAATGTTTTTCCCTACTCATTATGACTTCAATAAAGTGGTAAAAAGTGAAAACAAGATTGCTGCCTTTAACTTTTGTAAAGGGAGTCATTAGCCAATCAGCTAATTACCTCTCATCACTATGTACCTAGGGAGTACCACGGTACCACATCAGCCAAAAAAAACCTTAAAACATAAGAAATACTTATCCTACTTACTTGCAGTACCCCCAGAGGGTCATCTGCGCACAACAATATGGAAACCTTCATTTTTTTTGTAAAAATCTGACTGATGTGTTTTACGCTTTGCGAAATACAAAAGTGTATTTAAAATGCATTGGATTTTACATCCGTGTTGGGACCCCCCAATTCTTTTGCACCCACATGAATAAATGCTGCGAAGCTCCCAAGTCTCCAAGAATTAAATGGGGGCAGTAGGTCTGCAACGTTTTGCGGACATTTGTCAAATGGGTGCAAAGTTATTAAGGGCCAAATGAATAGATATATATTTGTGTAGAGACCATTTTGTGTAAAGTTAGCCAATACTCAGAACTAACAAAAAAGATGTAGTAAAGTCAATTAATCAATTGTTGTACAACAAAATATAAACAAAAGCTGATCAGTTTTAATGGTGAAGGATAGTGGGTGCGAAAGAGGTCATTAATCAAATGTTGATCTACCACTGCTTTACATGTTTAGCAAAAGATAGCCTCACATGCTTCATGTCACATGCATTGGTAAGTCTGTTAGAGTTTAACTGCTTCTCTGTGGTGCTCAGAGAAATATTCATGGTAGTCCATCATTAACACTTTTCTTACCATACTTAGAATCTTCTCCGAGGTCATCCAAAAAGTATAATAATCAAGTTCTTTAAAAAATAGGTCTGCCGTTTGAGGAAATATGAATTTTGTGATCAGTTATGTCCCCTATCGTAGACCCCAACGGCTCCATGTGCATGCTATAAGTACATGTATGTTCCCTCCAGTTCCAGTTTTGAAGACGCAAATACATGTGCGTCCACCGTCAACATGTCCTCTTTCAGATCCGCCATGAATGGGTCAGATATTCCATTCCTAAATATGAAAGGCCACCGACTTTATGTGGTTCACTTTCCACATTTTACAGATTCAGGCGAGTAGGCCCAGAATTCTGTCATCAAGCCTTTTCCTGCCTTCTGCCTCTGAAAGCTCCAGTCTGAGCCTGCATTTGTATCCATGAACTTTGTCCTACTCCCTGCGCGGCTAACGGTGCCTGATCCAGCATATTGCCTGCCAAAAACTGTATTTCACCTTCAAGATTATCTACTTCGCTCCTCATCCGATGCATTCCTGTCTAGCAGTTTAGGTAAACATTCCTTCAGCTACCGTGCAAAGGGGCCAGGCCTCGCTGTCCTCATGCAAGTAATTCATAGCTTCGTTACCATGGAATATTCCTACCCCCTCGCATCTCATGTAGACACTTAGACGCTTGTACACGCACTAACAGTCAGTATAGAATAGATTCTATCCTAGAGACCTTTCCTTTTGGATAACACAGTTCTTTAAACATAGGATATTAGATATGATTTGGGATTAGGTTGACATAACCCCAGACTTCTGTCTCCACATGTAGAGCTAAATGTCAAGTCTCCTTCACCCTCTAGTTGCACGTCAATCACACGTCATGCGGCTGCGCGCGCATCTCTGCCAAATATTTCTGCTGACATTGCAGGATTCTTTTTATGGATCCACCCACTTGTGACATCATGTTTAATGACGTATTTTAGTTCCACCCATGTATACGCCTTTGTTAGTTACGTATGCACCTTTTATCTCTCTTATCAACTGTTACGCCTCCTGCATCTGTTACACTATAATGTAATTCTTATAAAAGTGATTACCTGTCAATAATATATGCCCCTTCCTTCCTGAACTTTCGTGGTGATGGAATAGAAAGCCTACAATTCGAATTGTATTCCTTTGTATAGGAATAAAGCCTTTTAAAACCTCTAATACCACGGATTCTGCCTCTTATATTTACTGAGTTATTCTTACTTGACTTTACCGCATAAAAAATAGTACCGGTAATGAAATATTTACCACATAAATTGGCGCCCGAACAGGGACACTTTCTCATCTCACGCGCCGGCGGTGCGTTGCAGGCCCGGTCTCCTGCCACGGCTGAACGGACAAAAACGCGTACCTGCAGGATTTCCTGTATCTCCCTCCGGCCAAGCGGGAGCAACTGAGGCTGCGATCAACACCCAGACGAGGCGGTGAGAAGTGCGAAGTATCCCGACCAGAGCCTAGCTGAGAGAGCAAGATCCGAGGTATACAGAGGCCCACCAGGTTCCGAAGTTCCGAGTCCAGTCGAGTCGAGTCCAGTCCGGTCCAGTTTCAGTTCCGTTCCGAGGCCTTCCGTTCCGAGCTACCCGGTGAGTACCATTACCGGGGAGGCACTTAACGTGCACATAGTCTGTGCCGGTCAAGACGGGTTTGGGTACACAAATCCGGTCTGCACTGTTTCAGCAGTGTATCTGTACTGTTTAGCAGTATATATAGTATGTCTTGCATATAAATAAGTATCTAGTATCAGTATTATGTCAGTAACTAGTTTTCTATTAGTTATCATTGTCCGTTAAAACTGTTAAATGTTAAGTGTTTTAATATGTTCTATACATTGTGGTGTGAATGACTGTTCATTATTGTGTTTTATAAAGTGTGTTCTAGTAATAAGGTCTAAAAATGCCGCTCTTTTCGAAACTAAGACAGATCAAAACTAGAAAAGGTGTACTCGAAGAAGCTGTTCCCATCCCACCGAGGGACACTCCAGGGTACTTTATGTATCATAAGCATGGCCTAGATGCCGTATTATTTCTTGATTTATGGGTGGACTACACCAAAGAATTACCAGAGAGTCAGAGATGGCCCGCAGCGGGGACCAGGGATGCAGATTGCATCATGAGAGTAGAAGAAGAATTATGGAAAAAGAAAGCCAGACAGTCACAGAAAGATGCCATTGAATTATGGCGTAAAGAATCATACAGACGTACAGAAAAAGCGCTCAGACAGGAGGAGAAAGGTAGAGAGAACTCAAATAAAACTCGAGAAAATCTATTAATTGAGGAAGGTACCCGAGTAAACTCAGAACAAGTAGATAGACAAAGAAACACTCTTATGAATGGTATGTATCCTCTTCTGGCCGAAGGGTTACCTAAGGCTACCCCGGAAATACCAAAAGACTTAACTCCTCCATTGCTCCCGATAAAAGCACATCCCAAAACACATCCCAAAACAGCAAAGGACGTTTTCCTTTCCTCCTACTTAGATGACGTAGCTCCCGAGTATGCTAATGCCATACCACACATACCGCTTGCCGATGGTGTTCAACACCAAGAGCATCCGTCTGTATCCCCGCAACTACAAACTCCTACACAAGTTCCCACAGGTCCGTCCGTTTCTACAGTTTTTCCCGCATCTACAATCTCTATCCTACGTCCAACGAATCCTTTCGTGCCTAGCGCCTCAGATGGTGCTGCAGGAGGTACGACAGACATGTTTGCCACCCCGCCGCGAAACAAACAGACCCTTAGAGATTTAGCACTCCAACGTACACCCCAATTAGCGACATCCGACATGTTTAAAGAACAGCTTGTGGATTGTAGATACGACCCAGTACCAGGTAGACAGGATAAATTGCTCATATCATCACTACGTATAAGACGAGCTACATTATATTTAATGACGATACCAGGAATGGGTGAACACCTAGACGAAATATATCGCTTTGTCCAAACAGGACGAGGTCCAGAAAGTATTAACGAAGCTATGGAATACCAGAAAGTGGATGTCCAAAGACAACTACTACGTTTTTTTATAAATTGTGTAATTAGGAATCAAGACAGGCCCGGGGCAGATCACGATACCATGCAGAAACTTGTCAAATGGGGTCAGAACATATCAGAAGAGAAACATGATAGACAGGCGTGTATAATCGCCATGTGTCGAAAGATCCTCAAGGAAGTAGACCGAATACATAAAGAAAGACGAGAAACAGACAGAGTAGAATCAGAAGAGGAGGAGGAGCAAGAATCAGAACAATTAGAAACGATAGCTTATGTAGGTAGAGGAAGACCCCATAATAATACTAGAGGCTTTAATGACCCGATACGCCCGATACGTCCAGAATATAATAGACATTTTCCAAATCCTATGTTAAATACAAAATCCCCCGAACACCTATTCCAAGCCGCGGATAAATTACTCTGAGATCGAAGGGGGTACCATATGCTCGATTCCATGGACGAACAAGAATTAGCCAGGTCAGCAGTACAATGGGCTGACAGTCCCAGCGACTACAATGATGATGTACTTGCACACACGTTTCTGAATCTTGACCCATACGAACAGCGTTTAGCTAGTATATACATGATTCAACACCTCCTTATATTATATAAAAGCCAACACTCCGATCCAGGACCCTTACCTGACATATTGACAGAACTACTCACGAATATATGGAGAGGGTCAGGTACTGATTTGATCAAAGAAATTCTAGAATTCCGAAATCAATATTTAAATTTCGTATGCCCAGAACACGTTCCAGTTCCCATCATAGGAAGAAAAATGTATCACATAGATAGACAGAACCCGTTACGCGAAGTACACCCAATCAGAGGTGACGGTAATAACTTTACACGCGTGTTTGTGTACACGCCTATAACTAAACTAGAATTATTGGAAATGAAGAAAGTAGTACCCAGCCATGACAAGGATCCAGCAGGTTTCCACCGTGAAATAAAAGACATGTTACTCATGGGAGAGTATACCTACCCCGACATTATGAAAATATTAAAAGTCCTATTACCCGCCGGTGTTTATGAGAAACTCAAAGAAAAGGAATGGGAGGTGGGAGACCAAAAGATAGATTGGACAGCATTAGAAAACGAAGAAAGGGCCCGAGCTGCAGGAGCAGGGCTTGGGGAAAAGACTACAGCACTAGCAGGACTACTAGTACAGGTACTGCCACGTTTATTAACTACGAAAAAGGAAGACTGGGGTGCAATCTCAGCCTGTAAACAAAAGCCAGATGAAGACACTAGTGATTTCTATTCCCGATTTGAAAAATGTTTTGGTATAAATAGTGGTATAAAAGCCAGTAGTGAGTCATATCCACATCTGTTTGTGACAAAATTAGTTGAAAATTCTCTACTACAAGTTAAGAATAGAGTATTGAAATTCGAAAGTACCTGGCAAGGTAATACCCCGTCACAGATGTTACAGATGTTACAATATCACCACAATAGAATTAGAGAAGAACAAGAACACGAACAAAGACGTATGAAAGATACAAAAATGAAAATGCTTGTTGCACAGTCAGTTCCAGCCGATGGTCATCAAAAGGGTAATTCCGCAGGTCCTACGAAAGGGACATGCAACTATTGTAAACAACAAGGTCATTATATACACGATTGTCCAGTCCTGAAACATAATATTGCTACAGGTAGAACCCAGGAGAGACCACGTCCACCTAGACAGGATCAGAATCAACAACAAATCCCTCAGCATGCACAACCTAGGTTAGCTCCGCAACAACTAGCTCCGCAACAGAGAGCTCCACAACAGACCGTAGCACCACCACAAGCGCAGCCTATTGCTGCAACACAGGCAACAACACAACAGATGTATCAGTACGCACAAGCAGATTATCCCGATTATCAGCGATACACATGAAATAGCCTAGGGAGGGAATTTGGCTTACCCCTTATAGAGGTTCCTGTAGACCAAGAGGGACCTTATGTACATAGTGAACTATTAGGGGAAGACAGAAAGTTTTTACTTGATACAGGGGCAAGCAGAACAACTATAAGACGCAGTGAAGTTCCAGGGGCACCCCTCTCAGGCTCACAAAATATTTCCCTTGGATTCTCAGGAAAACCTATAATAAATGACGTAACACAACCTCTTCCACTCACGATTGGTCCATTGACACGTACTACAGATTTATTGCTTACTAAATCATGTCCAGAAAACTTGTTAGGTATAAAAACATTGAAAGCTCTAGGAGCTATAATATGTTGTTCTCCGGAAGGAGTACGACTATTTCTACGTGACTTCAAAGGTCACTACGTGTCCAGAGACATGGATCACCGACTGCAGAATTTACCTACACATTTATGGGCACAAGGCCCCACTGATGTTGGTTGCATGAATATTACACCATATTGTGTCACACTAAAAACAGGAGTAATACTACCACGAATACGACAATACAAGTTACCACCCAATGCTGTTGTGGCTTTGCTGCAAATCATTGACGAGCTCATTGCACAAGGAGTGGTTGTCGAAACCGACTCCAATGTATGTAATTCCCCGATAATTCCGATTCTTAAAAGAACGGATCCAAAAGCACCACCAGTATATCGATTAGTTATTGATCTGCGCGAATTAAATAAATGTATTGTACCACAATACCCTGTGGTCCCAGATATCTCTTCATTACTAACAGCTATTGACTCAGAAGCAACGTTCTTCACTGTAATCGACCTCAAAAATGCTTTCTTTAGCGTCCCAATCGATCCGGAAAGTCAATACTTGTTCGGGTTCAGTTTAAATGGACGAAGTTTTAAATTCACACGCGCACCTCAAGGATTTACAGAAAGCCCTAGCATCTATAGCCAAGCACTGAAACGAGAACTTGACAGTATCCACATGCCAGTTAACACTGCCTTGCTTCAATATGTCGATGATCTGCTGATCACCGCCCGAAGCGAACCTGAATGTGAAAAAGCGTCACTGACGGTTTTAAAATTTTTGGCTGACAAGGGGCACAAGGTGTCCCCTTCTAAGCTGCAATTCTGTGTCCAGCGAGTTGTTTACCTTGGGCACTCGCTGTCCAAGGAGGGAAGGCAGCTTACACCCGACCGCATCCAGTTAATCGCTAACATGCCACCACCCAAGACACAAAAGGAGGTGCGGGCATTCATAGGCCTCACTTCATACTGTAGGCAGTGGATCCCTCAATATGCATTTCTAGCAAAACCACTCATCCAGTTGACAACACAGGAGGCAGCCACATCGACTGTCCTCCCTTGGACTCAAGAACATACACACGCCTTTGAAAGCTTAAAGAAAGCTTTATGTCAAGCACCTGTCTTAGCAACACCATGTTACAGTAAACAGTTTACACTCTTTGTTACAGAACGCGAAGGTACTGCCTTGTCAGTACTCACTCAGGAACAAGCAGGATCACACAAACCATGTGCTTATTTCTCTAGTACATTAGATCCAGTAGCTCAGGCTCTTCCTGCGTGCCTGAAATCGGTGGCAGCAACAGCTTTAGCAATCAGACAAAGCGATGCCATAGTGTTAGGACATCAATTGACAGTACAAGTACCACATGCAGTAGAGGTTCTTTTGAACCGCACACAAACACAACACTTGACTATAGCGAGACTCACCGGTTACGAATTGACATTATTTCAGCCACACATAGAAATCAGACGCTGTAATACGTTAAACCCTGCCACACTGTTACCAGTGGGCGGAACAGATCCATTGGCACATGATTGTGTCGAAGTCATTACTATCACGACGAAACCCAGACAAGACTTGACAGATATCCCTTTGTCAGATCCAGACTTGACATTGTATGTAGATGGGTCATGTATGAGAACAAGTACAGGAGAGTTAGTGGCCGCTTACGCAGTCACAACAGACACTGAAGTCATTGAAACAAATCGTATTAACACTTTGTCAGCTCAAGCAGCAGAGCTCATCGCTCTGACACAAGCCTGTATTCAAGCCAAAGATAAGAAAGTCAACATATACACAGATTCACGTTATGCATTCGGAGTCGTCCATGACTTCGGCGTACTGTGGCGAGAGAGAGGTTATTTAACTTCTCACGGTGCCCACATCCAACACGGACCCCTCATTCAAGCCCTATTAGACGCGATTCATCTACCTACTGCAATATCGATTATGAAATGCAAAGCCCATACAAAAGTTACCGATATCATTTCTCAGGGTAATGACCTAGCTGACAGAACAGCTAAACAGACTGCTCAGAATCAGACTCTCACAACTGACATGACAAAGACAACAGTTCAGACATTAACACATTGCATGACAGTTAAGGATCCCGCCCTTGATGTAATTGACATACAGACACATGCTACACCAGAAGAAATAAAGAAATGGACTGAATTAGGAGGGATCCAAACGGATCAAGGATGGATGACGAAGGAAAAATCTATATGGTTTCTTCCCGACTCTATGGTTCAAGTCATCATTAACACAATACATAGTCCAGCGCACCTAGGAGAAAAAGCTATGCTAGACAGCATTCAACACATTTGGTTCAACAAACACTTGCGAGCAGCAGCTAAACAAAAAGTTCGTACCTGTATGATATGTTGTCAGTTTAATCCAGGTAAAAGCATCCCCGTAGAGCAGGGTGGATTTCAACCTCCCGATCATGCTTTTGAAGTCCTCCAGATGGATTATATCCAGATGGAACGATGTCGAGGATTCAAATATGTTCTCGTAGTTGTCTGTGCTCTTTCCCGTTGGACAGAAGCATACCCGGTTTCAGATTACACCGCCCCGACTACTGCCAAACAGTTAGTTCGAGAATTCTTCCCACGGTACGGTTTACCACGTGTTGTCTACTCAGATAACGGCCAGCCGTTCTCATCCGAAACTAATGAAACACGTTTCCCTTTTGTTAGGCTACCAATGGAAATTCCACTGTGTCCAGCATCCCGAGGCCGCAGGTCTCGTGGAACGCCATAATCAAACTCTGAAAATTAGATTGTCCAAAATATGTAGGGAAAAAGGTGTCGATTGGATAGTAGCCTTACCAGTTGCACTCTTTTACATGAGAATGGTAGCACATTCTCGAACAGGGCTATCCCCGTACGAGGTGATCTTCGGTAGACCACCAAATATGTGGGGGACGCCTATACCTCGCAAAATAACTGATGTTGACTGTAATATGCTGACAGATTACCCTGCTTCCTTGATGTCTGCACTACAATCTTGTCGTTCACAGGTAGCCGCAGCTTTTCCCGATAATACTGAGGTGAAGCCCCATGACGTGGTTCCTGGTGACCTGGTTTTGGTCAGGAATTTCGACCGGAAGACCCAACTGGATCCTAGGTGGAAGTCGCCTAAGTTGGTTCTACTGACTACAAGGACTGCCGTGAAGATTGAGGGTCGCAAAGGGTGATTGCACTCAAGTCATATCAAGAAATTTTATGGACTACCATCCAGTGTCAATACTCAACCTTGTATTCCCTCACAGACAGACTCAAAGCTCCCCTTGGTTGAGCAATCAAAACCAGAACTGTACAAACTGAAATTGAGGTCTAGCAAGTCAGACAATTTGATTGTTTAAGTCCTCTCCAAGGTGAATCGGTTGAATTTGTCTCTGACATGTATCCTCTAGACCGGAATAGAGAAAGAAATCAACAGATACAGCTTAAGAAGCATGCGTATTGTAAATCACTTCGTAGTCACTGCACAGAAACATTATTAATTTTGTTTTTTCTAAGTCTTCTGATCATTATTTTCAGCATACTATTGCATATGTATTACCCTATTCTTAAGCGTGCTTACAATGTAACTGCAGAACATTCTTTTAGCGAATTACCTCCGCATGAATTGTCCTATAGATTTGCGCTGCGCAACAACACATTTATTAGTATGTTACATCATTCCCATCAGACCAGCAATGCCACAAATTGTTGGATATGTGGCCGACTCCCTCCCTATCAAAACTATAAGGGAGTTTTGCCCCTCTTTCCCTATCCGTTCACACACAATGGCTCCTGTGGAGCATGGTTTAGTTTGATTAATTCCCTAGATTCAAATTCCGCAGTTTACCAAGACAACTGGGTGTGGGGAAACCTGAACCTAGTTTTGCTTAAAGTCTGCTACCCTAACAAGGAGGGACTCCCCAAAACAACAGGAACTAATCTAGAAAATGAAGTATATGGATTAGGTAATTTTACACTTAACCTCATGATCCTGAACGTTGAATCTGAAGCTACACCAATCTTGCCTGCCATGTCAGTATTCCCAGTAAAAGGGGAATTATGTGTAAGAAAGAATGGTTCTATACACATGGGCCATAGTAAATGCAACACTGTAATAAAATTCAGTGATCAAGGCAAGTCTACATTTAGAGCTTCCCATCATTCCTACTTCATATGTGGCCAGACCGCATATATATGTCTACCCTCTAGATTGGGATGGTACCTGTTACATAGCATTCCTTCTGCCACCTGTTTTCCTAGCCCCGCCTGACTATCATAGAAATACTCATTTAGTACACAATAGACAGCAGAGAGATCTCCCAATTGTCGATTACACTGAAACAGCATGGGAAAAATACACAGATTTCAATAAAGGATTCTTTCCCTATATAGGTACAGTCACTAATAGTAAGCTGATACGTAGATTAACCAGAACCCTTGAAGCAGTAGTGAACGAAACTATTTCCGCCTTAGGCAATTTAACAGAAGAGCAGTCTGCTATGCGGATTGTTGTGCTTCAAAATCGTCTTGTCCTTGACGTCATCCTGGCCGATAGGGGCGGAGCTTGTAGGGTCATCGGATCAAGTTGCTGCATTTTCATACCAGAAAATTCACCGTCAGTATATAAAGCCATAACCCGCCTTCATAAGATTATAAGCGAGATACACCAGAGTCCAGGCACCTGGACTTGGTCCGGTTGGTTCTGGGGCGTGTTGTCAGCCTGGGGATGGAGAATCCTATCCTTCCTAGGTATTGGCTTTCTCATACTATTCAGTTGCTGCTTATGTCTACAATGTGGGCCAGCGATTTGTGGTCTGTGTGCCACATCGTGTATCCCACATCCACGTTTTCGTTCAAGATCCCGGAAGAAGAAAGAAGAACAAATGATGCTATATGAACAGATCGATGGATTGATGAAGATCGATATCTCCTGAGGGTCCGTAGGGGACAAGGAGGGAATGAGGAAATATGAATTTTGTGATCAGTTATGTCCCCTATCGTAGACCCCAACGGCTCCATGTGCATGCTATAAGTACATGTATGTTCCCTCCAGTTCCAGTTTTGAAGACGCAAATACATGTGCGTCCACCGTCAACATGTCCTCTTTCAGATCCGCCATGAATGGGTCAGATATTCCATTCCTAAATATGAAAGGCCACCGACTTTATGTGGTTCACTTTCCACATTTTACAGATTCAGGCGAGTAGGCCCAGAATTCTGTCATCAAGCCTTTTCCTGCCTTCTGCCTCTGAAAGCTCCAGTCTGAGCCTGCATTTGTATCCATGAACTTTGTCCTACTCCCTGCGCGGCTAACGGTGCCTGATCCAGCATATTGCCTGCCAAAAACTGTATTTCACCTTCAAGATTATCTACTTCGCTCCTCATCCGATGCATTCCTGTCTAGCAGTTTAGGTAAACATTCCTTCAGCTACCGTGCAAAGGGGCCAGGCCTCGCTGTCCTCATGCAAGTAATTCATAGCTTCGTTACCATGGAATATTCCTACCCCCTCGCATCTCATGTAGACACTTAGACGCTTGTACACGCACTAACAGTCAGTATAGAATAGATTCTATCCTAGAGACCTTTCCTTTTGGATAACACAGTTCTTTAAACATAGGATATTAGATATGATTTGGGATTAGGTTGACATAACCCCAGACTTCTGTCTCCACATGTAGAGCTAAATGTCAAGTCTCCTTCACCCTCTAGTTGCACGTCAATCACACGTCATGCGGCTGCGCGCGCATCTCTGCCAAATATTTCTGCTGACATTGCAGGATTCTTTTTATGGATCCACCCACTTGTGACATCATGTTTAATGACGTATTTTAGTTCCACCCATGTATACGCCTTTGTTAGTTACGTATGCACCTTTTATCTCTCTTATCAACTGTTACGCCTCCTGCATCTGTTACACTATAATGTAATTCTTATAAAAGTGATTACCTGTCAATAATATATGCCCCTTCCTTCCTGAACTTTCGTGGTGATGGAATAGAAAGCCTACAATTCGAATTGTATTCCTTTGTATAGGAATAAAGCCTTTTAAAACCTCTAATACCACGGATTCTGCCTCTTATATTTACTGAGTTATTCTTACTTGACTTTACCGCATAAAAAATAGTACCGGTAATGAAATATTTACCACACGTTGATGCTAACTTCAGATGACAGTTGTAAGAAAGCTTTGAATTTGGTTTCGTTAAAGAGCTCTGTAAGTTGCCACAGTTATGTTGGTTTCATATCCTAAAGTTCCCATTGTAGAAGACTGCGGTGAGTATGAGATGGTCCAAGATAGCAAAGGCTCCATGTAGCCAGGTTGTTTTCAAATCCCTCGCAATTTGGGGCAACTCCTGATAAAATGAAAAAGTGTTTTCAATAAGAATGATTCGAAAAACCTACTGCTACAAATTTGGCTGGGTTCTCACATCACATAGTTGAAAACAAAATTCAGAACATGAAATGGTATTAAGTGGACCTTCATACAGATAAACTGAGCATAGCCACATGACTCCCACAACGATAAATGAAAATCAGAAAATATCACACCTCCTATTCAAGGGAAGCCACAAATGAAATTGGCTTTTGGAAAGAGATAAAGTTTCAATTGTCTGCATATAATCTCTTGAATAAATGTGGGTATGCTTATCAACAGGTTGGGAAACTCTTGCAATAGATTAGGCACATGTATCATTTTAATGTAATGTGCTTACTCAAATATGTAGGGAAGCTAATAGGTGATTAGCTATGAGCACATTGGTCCCTTAAAATCATGATTAGGAGTCTCTCTAACATTTAACAGCATCTACGAGGTACACTCTCAAAATGGAGCCCACTGCAAGGAGAATATGACTCTCCTCTGAATTTGGTGGGTAACTCAGGATTCACTCAGACCATGTAGCAACAGATTAAGTACAAGGAATAACATGGGTGAAGCTGGGACTATGTATTGTAGCAGCACTGGCATATACCCTATTAATCTGAATAGGGGTAATACCTTCACAGAGCATTAATCTTTTAAAGAGCATTTCCATATGTGGTGCATGAAGAGAGGGAGACACAAAAGCCCTCCCTGGCCCCCCACCATATTTTGAGTCATTTGTAATTGATTCTATTGTAACTAATCTTTGCAAACATGTTATTATTCAAAATATACTCCCATTTAATGTATTTAAAATTAAGGTTTCACTTTCTTCTTGATTTGCAACAGAAGGACCCTGGCAACACAATCAAATACCTTCTATGCCTGTCTAAAGACCATCATCATAAGCTCCTGGAACACTTCAGACCAAATGAGTAGTAATGTGTCAAAACTGAAATGCAATTTTGTTTCTTCTCCTTATACAAAAGACACTTACTCCAGAGTCATTAACAGAGTTATTAGACCTACCAGGTCTAGACCAAAGATTTTAACCACATTAAAATAGAAATTTTCTAATAAAAACTACAGTCTGAAGGAGGCCTATCCTTCAAAACCATCACAAATATATCACTCAGAAGTTAACATAGCCTCCTGTAGACATTTTCAGAAAATGTATGACAGTATGACTGAAACATCCATGTGGAGTTCTTCCGGTAACCTATTTAGTCCCATAGTATAGCCTTTCACTAGAGATCTTATTGCACCCCTGATAACTTTGGGGGTACATTCTGATTCCAGACAAATAATCCCATGAATGTAATGCTAGAATATTCATACCTTCAAAATAGTTTTTTTTTTTAAACTAGAGTTCTCCTGATTCATGTACGAATTAGCTGACAGATAAGCTTAAAGTTCCTGCAAAAATACTACTATCTGATGCTCTTGGACCACAACACATGCCACACTTTTTCTTGACCTACTAATCATGGGAACATTATTCTCTCTACCATTTGTGCCAACACAACAGACTACACTATTGTTTGAGAAAAATTGGCTGCAGAAGTCTGCTCAGTCATAACTAATTTGAGTGGATTAGAAGTCATTAAAGCCTTACATTCCATACAATGTCAAATGAATTCCCTTTTAGCTCCAGGTCACCCAGATGAACACGATTATGGAAAATCTATATTAATAGGAGTTGGCAAGTAAGTCATAATTCTGTTGCAGCAGCACACTTTACTTATGCCTTGAAAATACAGTAAGCCTTGACAGCCCTTTGATTCACATAAGCAGATCCTGAGTGGTTGTTTAGCTGAAAAAAATGGTTGAATATTTCTCTAGATGATTACAAATCAGAATAAAATCGACACAAATTGCTTAATAAAAAACAAAGCAGCCAAACACACAAAGCAAAGATATAATGCAGTAATGGTATTACTATCAGAATGAATGAGGAAAGACTAGAGAATTAGTGTAAAATAAAAGTTATTCCTAGAATATTAATAATGTGGAGCAAAAAAGGGTAGTCGATGAAAAATTGATTATATTGACTTCTAAGAACCACCAGGCCAACGTGGCTGCTAAGAGATTTGACAGACAACATGGGCTGATGTAATCTTAATTCCTTTTCCCTAACTAACTGTATCAAATTAAATACTGAGAATGTAAACAAAGTTCTAGCAGACAATCAAGGATTCTGCCTGCTCAACCATGTCTTGTGCCATTCCTATTAGGGTCACACACCAAGACGACATTTAATGTGACTTTGAATATTTGCAATAATCCAGTGGACCAGCAATTTGGTCTTCACTTCCACAATCTGCAGCAGAGGTTATGAACCAGATGGGCCTGAAAAAACATCCTTAATATCCTGTGAAATTAGTAGCTCCTTGAATGTCACCCTAGTTCTTCTTTGTGCATGATTATGAAACTGCGTTTTTTTATGAGAGGGCCTTGAAATTGGGTTTGCTCAAGATCAATGTCAGATTAGAAGTCATTAGGGTCACAGTTTGGATATTATATCATAAAAGTATGAACATACATGATTAGTATGCGTCAAGTTCAATAAACTAAAATTGCAGTATATTGTCAAAGTGTTGGAAACGAGGCAGCATCTGTGAGACCTATACAAATAACATGACTACATTTGTCCTTCACTGGGAACCAAACACCCAATTGCAGCGCCTGACTCTCAGAGGGTAGCGTTGCAGAGCATTCTGAGGCTTACTCAAAGGAGGTGGTGTGGGCTAGTAATCGCCATTGGCAGGTGCGCAAAAATAACACTCAATAATTGATTGTCCAGTCTGTACTTTGTTCTATAAAGTAAGAGTGCATTTATTAAACACACACAATACTCAATACTATGCACAAATTTACAAATATACATAAGCTGCTGGAATTACATTGTGACATTGCACAAAATCTCCAGCCCTCCCGCAGGGGGGTGGGGTCTAGTACCACCACTCCCATGTATGCACATCAGCTTGCCCCCAGTGCAATTAGTTGATCATAACCTGGGGCAAGGGACCTGCGCACTGGCACCATCCCAGTGGCGACCCACCCCATAACCTCAACAAGCATTAAAAATGGGTACACCTGCCTTGGTGACACATGACCCTGACTGAGCATCTCCTACTGACCACCAAGTATGCACCTCTATATCTTAAGGGCTAGCAGTCTGGGGTCTTCACCTAAGCGCAGCAGCAAGAATCCATGTTTACGCACACTTTGGAATGACAGTACTCATCACCTTGGTTGATCATTTGAATGCATTGCAATTACAGCCCCTAAAGGCATCACAGATGAAATCACAGGATTACGCATATACAGCCAGACACCCTAGCAGGACTGCCTGGCAACATAACCCCACATTTCTCCTGCAGTGCGCCTCTTCACTTTAAAAGGAATCACAGGTAAAAGCATGGGATTACGTAAATACAGCCAGACCCCCTAGCAGGAAGGTCCAGCAACATAACTCCATTTAGCTTAACATCACCTTACACATGTACTTCACTTTACACATGTGACTTTCAGTCCACCTAAAAAGAAATAACCAGATTAAATGCATTTCTGGTGCAATTACACCTCTCCACCTCCAGGGGATGCTCTGCTCCAGGCATCCCTAAATCAGCCCTTCACTCCTTGATGCACCTCTTCATTCACCTTCCGCTGTAGAACAAAAGGTCCAGCCCAGAAGGTGTTAAATGCTTGCTGAGCCCTTGAGGGGTTATTCTTTCCAAGTCCCCATGAGTCTTAGGGTGGAACTCTTTTTTGTGTTGGGGGAGACCAGCAGCTCCCCCAGCACCTTTGCACACATATGGTGGTGACCCCGTCCTCCTGGGGCCACCGCGAGCAGAGGAGCAGCTGATTTTCCCTACAGGCCGGTCCGGACCTGCAGGGCATTATGGGGCGATTCTCTCCTCTTCATGAATAATCGATGAGCGGCTCTCCCGCTGTGTCGGGGAGAGCAGCGCTGGTGGCGCTGGCGGCTTCGCTGCATCTTCCCGCTTCGGTGGGGGGCCCGGTCCCACCCAGACCACCAGGTGATGGTAGGCCACTCGGGGAGCCCACCCCCGGCCGCTCCTTTGGTTTTCTGGGGCCCGGTCCCACCTGGGCCCCTTGCACCTCCTTCAATCTTCTGGGGGTCCCAGTTTCACCCGGGGCCCCCGATGCCCCTTCAATTGAAGGCAGCCTGGGGAGCCCACCCCCGGCTGCCCCTGCCGGCTCCCTGCCCAGCCAGCACTCTTCTGTGCGGCCGCGGAAGCCGGCTCCTGTCTTCAGGTCTCCCTGCTCCGGCGGGCAGACGCTCGGAATCCAGCAGGTCCTTCTGGACCAAGGGGGAGTGCGACGGCCCCCTTTTGGTCACCTTCACGGGGGAGCGCAACGGCGTCCCCCTGGCTTGACTTCTCTTTGGGGGCAGCCCCCGGGACCTGACACACCCCGGGGGCATCTCTGAGACCGGCGGCAGAGCCCCAGCGCTTTGTCGTCGGTCTTCTTAGGGGTCAAAGGTCGCCTACCTTACAGGGGCCATATCTCAGCCCCTGGGGGTCCAATCTGCCCCATTTCTGCGTCTTCTTGCTCCCGGTGGTGCAGCTCAGACACTGGGAGCACTCTCCTTCACCCTCCGGGTCTCCAAGAGAGTGGATTCAGCAAGGAGCTGTCTTCACTGACTCCCTGCGCCAGCCTTTCACCTGGCTCTACTCCTTGGCCTCTCTTCTCCCTGCGCAGGGGCCACTGCTTCTGCGCACGGGTCCTGGGCTCTTCTTCTGTTGCTGATAGGGTCCTGGGGGCAGTCAGGGGGTCTCTCCTTCCAACTTCCCATTGCGCCAGGCTCCAGCACCTTCAGCCTCAGCAGACCACACCCCAGAGAGCTTCTCTTCCTGTGCAAGCACTTTTTAAAAGTTGAGTAGGGGGATGGCAGAAAGTCTCTGTTGGTCCTATCAAACAGCGACACATCACTTCCCTGCCCCTGCCCCCTCCTTCTTGTCCAGCCTCTGGGCTTGTTCAAAATGGCATCGTCCAGGGTCTCTGACCACATGTCTCTGAAGCCCCTTCCCCCTAGCTGCCTTCCCTCCTTGGTGCAGCCTGGTGCCTGGCACCCAGTGACAGCTGCTAATGGATGAGCCTGTAGCCGGTTATCAATCCATCCAGCCGAGGTCAGCCCTTGAGGAAATTCGATTTTCGATCTCGATCGCATTGACCCGCCATTTTGTGCTCTGCCTCCATTTTGTGTTGCCCTCACTCAGGCAGCACGACAAACGAAGTCTTTTCTGCTTTTTCTGCAGTATCGTGGCAAAATAGCCTTCTGCCTCTGTTTACAAAACTGCTGTCAGGAACTGGCCGAGTACACTAATCCCTGTCTGGTTTTCCTAATCCATGTCTCAACTATCTGTTGGTTCACGCTATTCACTTCTGACTTTATCTTATCTTCTGGCCTTCGCTGTCCTCTGCTCGTATTCTCTCGTTTCACAACTGTCCTCCAAAACACACAAATGTATCTTGCCATCTGCAAGTCAGTTATAGATACGTTAATACATTAACCTGTGGGGAGGGGTGACAAGCACAGTTGGAGGAGAGGCTTCTTCGAGTTACTTGATATCTTGTTTTTAAACTCTCTCTATTGACTATGTCTTGTTTTTGAACTTTCCTTATTGGCTCTTTGTGTATGTATTGGGTGTGTTTTTGGTTAATCTATATGTCATCTATATACTATAAAAGATTGTGCGCCATGGAGTGAAGGGGCAGTCTCCTGAGAACATACCGTGTGTACTTCTAGGACAACTGTACTAGCTGCAGCTAACAAATCTGATCTTTTACGCCTACAGAGTGTCCCCGTGTCTCTGTTAGCTAAAGCAGGAGAACCCAGGAGATTAAGGCGTACCCTGCGCCGCCAGGCCCATAAGGTTCTGGTTCTTCAACTGGCGCCCAATGTGGGGCGGTTTCAGAGGTAGTGGTTCTGCCTGAAGGTCGTGAGGAACCCCGCAAGAAAATTCTGGAGGAATTGCGAACCATGTCAAGCGACCTCTGTATGTCGAAAGTGGTCCGAAGGTCTTTTGCAGCGTGTTTACTCCTTCCTGACAGCTACTGATGACTGCTGTCCTGACTGTCGCCCTGCCTTGGCCCTCTTTTGGTGATGCATGGTAACGCGAGACGATAGACGGGCCTCTGTTGGTGTAAGAAGACATCTTAGTTAAGTATTGGTGGGTATTGGTGGGTCGCTCCCACATGGTTCTTTGGTTCTTTGGTTCTTTGGGTCTTTGATTCGGGTATTGCAATAACCGAAGCCGAGGGGTAAGTAGTAGTACATTTGTGCTGTGTTAATTAATTTTACCCCCTTGATGTTTGTGAACAGTCCAGTGAAATAATGATGCCTGGTCTGACTAAGTTTAGGAAACTTTGTTGCCTTGGTTGTAATAGGGATTCCCGGCTGGAGGACTCTTGTCCGATTCCTTCGGTTGGAACTCCCACTTATGAGCTCTATTCTAAACATGGTGTTGGCCCCATTGCCTTTAAAGAGAAATGGATCCGATACACGAAGAATGATGGTGTTTTAAAGTGGCCAGAAAATGGTAGTTTTGAGCCTGACATATTAGATAATTTGGAAGCGATTTTATTTAAAAGAAAAGCCCGGCCGGCAATGTTTGACTCTTTCCGCCTTTGGCGTAAGGAAGCCAAACAGAGAGAAATGAAGCAAGCAAAACGAGATAGGATAGCACAGGGTATGACGATTATACAGGCTGCTCAGCAATTTAAAGATAATGAAGTTGATACTGCGATGGAAATTTCAGAGAGACAGCATCGTATGGCGATAGATAAATGCTATCCGGTGTTGCCTGCTTCCCCCTCTGATAAAAGAAAAGACTTAGAGGAAGATCCCTTAATGTCTCACTTATTGAGATTGCCTCCGCCCTATGTACAAGGTGCTAATGCACCCCCGTTGTTACAGCCTGTTCAGCCGCCAGTTGCGCCTCTGCCTGATCCGGCTCTTCCACATTTGCCTCTTCAAGCATTGCCCTTACCAGCTTTGCCTTTGACTCCTTTGCCTTCATCTTCTGAACTTCGATCTCCTTCTGCTCCTCCGGTAATTACTGGTTCCCCTTCAGTTAGTTCGCCTAATACCTTGTCCCCTATTCTTATGTCCAATTCTCCGTCTGTGCGTAAGCGACTCACAGATACTGTCTCTGGTCTTTTATCTCCTTTCTTTGAGGCTTTAAATATGTCTCCGGCTTTTTGCTCGAACACAGTCCCGTAGTCAGTTCCCAGCTTCCGAAGAACGAGAAAGGTTGGACTCTCTCGCTCACAAATGGATCGAGAGGGGTCCCCAATATAGTGTGCCCGACATTATGTCCACCTTTTCACAATGGAATGCGCCTACGCAGAGATATGTTTTCAATGTTATGTGTGATACTCTCGTTAAAGAATGGGAAATTATTAATTTGGGTGCGGTTCCTCAGGGTCTGTTAGGTGTTCAGGCTGACTTCGATAAAGGACTCATTGTGGGTTCTAAGGTTGAGAACGCTGTAAGGACACTTGTTACCTTTAGATCCTTGTTGTCTTCTCAGACTTTCCTTGACTCCGATCCTTTGGTTAGGTTGATACTGAAAAATTACCCAATGAGAGAGGTTCCTCCAGTGTGGAAGGAAGCGGTTGCAGCCCAGGGTCCTAATCCAGCTGTTCCTGCTCACTTCCAGCGTATATGGGTACATGTTCCTTGGAAGAGATCTGAAGTTTTGGCTCTTAAACAGTCTTTACCGGATCCTCGTAAGAACCCTGCGGGTTATTATAAAAAATTGTCACAGACCGTTGATGCCTGTATTATGAATCTAGCCGATATTGATATGTTGATGGGAAATGTAGTCCCACAAGCGTTATGGGCTAGGATTCGTAGAGAGGATCACGCTCAAGCATTAGGTGGTGATTGGACTGCTATAACTGCTGCGGATGCAGCTCAAGTGGGTGGTGCGAAGCCTGATGCTTTGATTTCAGAACTCCCTGGTAGTATTATTACAGTAATGAAAACGATGATACCTGCCTTGAGAGTTAATTGGGATAAACTAGCTGCGTGTAAACAGAAGAAAGATGACAGTGTCTCCGATTTCTTGACTCGTTTCGAGGAGACATTCATTGATCACAGTGGTCAGGATATGACTACAGAAGGTGGACAGCGATTATTTGTAGATAAGTTTGTATTTAATTTGCTTCCCGAGCTGTCACACAAGTTGAAAGACTCTGAGAGTTCATGGGCTGTTTCTTCTTCTGCCCAGATATTGGCTACTGCTCAATATTATGAAAATAGAGATAAAGAAGAAAAAGAAAAACAAGAGAAAAAGACTAAATAATTGAAAACTAAGGTTCTCTTGCAACAGGCTTATCCTCCTCGTTATGCTCAGCCCCAGTTTCAACAGCCTCCGCAGTTTCAGAGGGTGTATCAAAAGCCTGAGCCATATATTCCGCGACCTTTGTTAGGTCCTAATCAATGTGCCTATTGTAGGGAGGAAGGTCATTTTAAGAATAGTTGCCCGGTTTTATTACAGCGTAGTGGAGCATTATCTGCTCCACGCGGTCGTGGTGACCTCCAGTCAGCAAACAGAGGTAGAGGTCGAGGTATGTTGACCCAAGAACAGTGTTCCCTTCCTCCTCCAAATTCCGTGGACTACTTTGATCAGCAAAATGCTAGGTCTACACAGTATTACAATGAGGATCATTATGTTGAAGGCGAGAATGAAAGTCTTCATGCTAACTAGGACAGCCATGGGCAAAGTAAGGGAGTTGTGTCGATTCCAGTAGATCAGAATGGACCTTATGTTAATGTCGCTACAATGGGTGTTTCAGAGCCATTTCTTTTAGATACTGGTGCGATGAGAAGTTCTATCATTCATTCTAAACTCCCTGGGGCACCTTTGTCTGGCTTAATGAATGTATCTGTAGGATTTTCTGGTGCCCCAGTTCGTAATCCAGTCTCTTGCCCTTTGCCTATTTCAATTGGCCCTTATGATTTGGAATCTCCGCTTCTCTTAACAAATGGTTGCGGCGAGAATCTGTTGGGCTTGGACTTATTGAAAAGAATGCATGCCACGATATACTGTTCTCCTTCTGGTGTATATCTTACTTTGGGACAGAAATTGACTTCTCCAATGTATTTGTCTAAATATCAATTTCCACCTGAATTGCTCTCTCTTCCTGCAACGCTTTGGGCTACGGGTCCAAATGATGTTGGTTGTCTTGAGATTCCACCTTATATTGTTACTCTCAAGCCCAATGCTGAATTGCCACGCGTTCCTCAATATAGAATTTCCAATGAAGGTGAAAGAGCGCTTTTGGAAATCATTCATGATTTGATACAGAAGGGTGTGGTTGAGGAAACGAGAGGAAACATATGTAATAGCCCTATTCTTCCTGTTCTTAAACGCACTGATCCTTCTCAGCCTCCTGTTTATCGCTTTGTAATTGATCTTCCGGAGGTAAACAAAATTGTGTTACCGCAGTTGCCTGTTGTCCCAGATATCACTGCTCTGTTGACGATGATACCTTCCACAGTGGTTTGGTTTTCTGTTATCGATCTGAAAAATGCCTTCTTTAGTATTCCCATTCGAAGAGAGTAGGGATATTTTTGGCTTCTCTCTTGGAGGCCGAAGCTTCCGGTTCAAGAGCGCACCTCAAGGCTATTGTGAAAGTCCCTCTATTTATAGTCAAGCTCTGAAATGTCATCTTGATGCTTTTCCTTTGTCGTCTGGTGCTACTCTTATTCAGTACATGGACGACTTGTTAATCGCTGCTGATTCAGAGGATATATGTAAGAATGTGACTGTTGCATTGTTGCGTCACTTGTCCGATCTTAATCATAAGGTTTCACCTTCTAAGCTACAATATGTCTGCCGAGAGGTTACCTACTTGGGTCATCTCTTATCAAAGGAGGGTAGGCGATTAACCCCAGAACGTATTCAAGCAATTGCGCAAATGTCTGTGCCATCCACACAAAGAGAGGTGCGTGCCTTTCTGGGCATTACTTCTTATTGTAGGCAGTGGATTCCGAACTTTTCTTTGTTGGCCAAACCTTTGTTGGCACTTACTTTGAAAGATACACCTCAGCCCCTTCCATGGATTGACGAATGTCAGAAGAATTTTTCTGACTTACGTGCCGCTCTGTGCTCTGCTCCTGTATTAGGTACTCCTGATTTCAATAAGCCCTTCACGCTCTATGTTCATGAAAGAGAGGGTTGTGCGTTGTCAGTCTTAACGCAGCGATTTGGAGATAAACAGCGACCATGTGCCTATTTTTCGGCTACGTTAGATCCAGTAGCTAAAGCATTGCCTAGTTGTCTTAAAGCGACAGCAGCAGCAGCAATTTCTATTCGTCCGTCGGCTGGAGTGGTGCTAGATAATACTCTCATTGTTATGGTGCCACATGCAGTGGATACCTTGCTAAATGGGACAAAAACGCAGCATCTTACGAGTGCTCGTTTGTCAGGATATGAGCTGACGCTGTTGGCTAGTCACATGCACATCAAACGATGTAACACTTTAAATCCAGCTACTTTGTTGCCTCTTCCAGAAGAGAAAGGTGTTCAAGAACAACATGATTGTTTCCTCCGTACTGAGGAAGAGACAAAAGGTAGAATTGACTTGACAGATACGCCATTAGTGAATCCGGATGGAACGCTATGGGTGGATGGTTCTTGTTTTAAGCTTCCTAATGGAGAGACAACTTCAGCCTATGCTGTTACTACTTTGCATACGATTGTGGAGACAGCACGCATAAGACATAATTCAGCTCAAGCGGCAGAACTGATAGCTTTGACCAGAGCGTGTGTGTTATCAAAAGGAAAAAGAGTGAACGTGTATACCGATAGCCAGTACGCATTTGGTGTGGCGTTCAATTTTGGGCGGAAAGAAAGAAAGGGGATTCCTTACCTCCCACAGCACTAAAATACAGCATGGTCAGTTGGTGACTGACCTTCTTGAGTCACTTGCTTTGCCTACCCAGATAGCAATATGAAGTGTAGTGCGCATAAGAAGATTACTGACGATGTTGGACGCGGGAATGCATTTGCGGATGAGGTAGCTAAAAGAACAGCCAGAGATGCTACAAGTCGCATGTATATTGCGGGCCCTGCGAACTGGGTCAGAGAGAGAGGAATGTATGAAGACACAGTAGAAAGTGTGAAATCGATTCAAGAAGAGGCTACAGAGAAAGAGTTGAGTAAGTGGAAAGAAAGTACAGGAATGTTAGATGAGATGGGATGTTGGGTAGAATTATCAGAGCACCAATGTTGGCTGTTACCAGATGCCTATGTACTACCTGTAGTTACTATGGCGCATGGTCCAGCCCACTTAAGTGCGAAAGGAATATGCAAGCTTCTGGCTCCAGTGTGGCAGAACGAAGGAATACCGAAGTGTGCAGATAATGTAGTGAAGCATTGTATTATTTGTTTAATGTACAATCCAGGAAAGGGAACCCCAACTCCAGCAGGTCATTTTGCTCCTCCGACCTATCCATTTGAGGTGTTGCAAATCGATTACATTCACATGGAACGATGCAACAATCTCAAATATGTTCTAGTGGTGGTATGTGCCTTTTCCAGATGGATAGAGGCTTACCCCCTGAAAGACAACACTGCTTTATCTACAGCCAAAGTACTTCTAATAGAGTTCTTCCCTAGATTTGGTTTGCCGCGCATTGTCTGGAGTGACAATGGAAGTGAGTTTGTGGGCCAAGTCATGCAAAAAGTTTGTGCAGGTCTTGGTATCAAGCAGAAGTTCCATGCGGCAAACCATCCACAGTCAGCAGGTCTAGTAGAGTGCTATAATGGTACTCTAAAACTTAAGCTTGCTAAAGTACAAGCCAGTACAGGTCTTAATTGGCCCGATGCCCTACCTTTGGCTCTTCTATCCACCAGAACGGCTGTGCATTCTCGCTTGGGACTTAGCCCTTATGAGACGCCCAGCTAATATATGGGGAGTCCCTCGCCCTAAAAAGTATTCTGATATACCATACCCGATGTTGATTGATTATTTGCACGACCTCACAACTAAAATGCGTGTTCTCCATCAACAGGTTCAGAGTGCTTTGCCAGAGGCCTCCACAGACCCAGGTCATTCCATCCAACCAGGTGACTGGGTTTGTGTGAAGAATTTCCAAAGGTCAAAGAATTTGGAGCCTCGTTGGAGGGAGCCTCGACAAGTGCTTTTAACAACCCGTACAGCAGTGAAAGTTGAAGGAAAGAAGAATTGGATTCACGGCGTGCATTGCAAGAAAGTGCCTTTGCCTTTGCCCTTTGATCAGTGGGTCCGTAAGGGTATAAGTCACTCTGAAAGCGAGAAGGTTTCACAATTCATACCTTTTAGTGATGCACGCCTGAATGGGACACTGTCAGAGAAAGAGAGCGACGACATTCTCCAAGAAGCTGTACCACCGCATCTTCGCTTGAATACCACAAATCCACGAACATTGTTTCAGGATCAGGTTGTACCTGACAAAGCTAATTACAATTTAAGACCTAGACTGAAGAAGAAAACTTGAGATTCTCTCTTCCGTGTAGTTTCTATCCCGGTTGCAGGGTCACGGTAGGAGTCTTGGTTATGACCTGAGTAGTGGCAATAGGTCTGCAGGACGTGCAGTGTCATAGGACGGCAGATAATCATAACCAAGTGATTGAGGAAGATTGCCGTGAGCATCCACTTAGAAGATGGAGACTACATTAGGAGAAAGAGAGAAAAAGGACAAGATGAAAAAATACTGTAAATTAATGTACAGTCGTTGTGGTGTAACATTGTGTGTTTTTATATCATTGTATATTTTATTGGCGTGTATAGGTTGGATTATTCATGCTATGCAGCAAAAAGTTGTTCCTTCTTCTATCTCTGTGCCTTCTTATTCTACTATCTCTCCACATCTATTTCGTACACTTCCTCAACATGAACTCATCAGAAGAACTGAATATTATAATAATTAATTTGTCCATTTATTGCACCAACACCAATTAGTAATTAATACAACCGACTGTTGGGTGTGTGGACTTATGCCTCATACCACAAAAAAGGGATGCCATATCTAGTCCTTCCGTTTTCTTATGAAGGTTCCGCTTGGGCTTATTTTGTAATATTCTCTAACGCCTATCAGAGCCGATTTAAACGACCTGTCAATTCTTATATTAGCGGACCAGATTTTAGTCATAGTTCATTGATAAAGGGAATGGTAGCTATGGCTAAAATCATGGAAAATAGTAAAATTTCTGTTGATGAGAATAAAGCATACACTAATTGGAACGTCACTCATTTTATCACTAGCCTTAGTGATAAGGTTAAACAGGGAAAATCTCCACCGATTTGGACTGTACCTCATCAAGGCAATTTTTGTTTGCAAATAAATGGCCAGACTGCTGACACCGAACAGAGAAAAAGCTTTTGTTCCCATACGTACATCCACTCATCTCAGAATTCGCCACCGTTAGTACCATCCCAGGGCACGTATTTTATCTGTCACGATAGGGCCTATACATGGTTACCGACTTGTTTCTCTGGAACATGCTATATAGCTTTTCTTCTTCCCCCTACATACACTGCTTCTTCAAACCATCATAGAAACAGATATGGCAGAGGAATTATTGATTCCAAAGACACAGCAGGACAAGAGGGAGGAGACTTCCTCAAAGGATTTCTTCCTTTTTGGGGTCCTATGGTAAACAGCAGGAATATGAGACAACTTGTTTGTGTTGTAGAGACTACTATAGACATCACTGTAGGAGCTTTGAGTAATATCACAGCGGAACTACAGGCGGATCGTCTTATGACATTATAGAACCGAGTTGCCTTAGATGTTGTTCTTGCGGACCGTGGTGGAGTCTGTAAATTGATCGGATCTAGTTGCTGTATTTTCATACCTGACGATGCTCCGACAGTATACCAAGCCATCTCTAAATTACATGTAATCTCCGAGTCGATTCATCAGGACGAAGGAGACTGGTCGTTATTGGGGTGGTTTTGGGGACTACTGTCTAAATGGGGATGGAAGGTATTAACATTCCTTTGCTGACTGCATATTAAATTGCTTCACTACGCTGCTCCAGCGCAGCCGTTTACGTGCTGACGCTGGGAGTAAAGGTGAGCAGCCGCCATATTGGGGGAACAAAGGGTGCCGCGCCAGTAGTTGGATGATTCCCGTCCTCTCAGGCTATAACTGCTGGCTTGTAGTGCGAATGCGCTGACTCTAAAACTAGTCTCACCCCTGAGGCGGAAGCCGGGGGCTCAGCAACGTTTTTAAATTGTGTGAATTTGTACTTTTCAGTTTGTTTAAGTTTGACTTACATTTTGCCTGCTTTTAAAGTTCGCGAGCTGACTGCATCTTAAATTGCTTCACTACGCTGCTCCAGCACAGCTGTTTACGTGCTGACGCTGGGAGTAAAGGTGAGCAGCCGCCATATTGGGGGAACAAAGGGTGCCGCGCCAGTAGTTGGCTGATTCCCGCCCTCTTCCACTCGTCCACACTGGATAAAAAGAGAGGGTCATCCCGTCCGCGCAGCGGGAGGGCGCAGCGGGTGCGCCGGCGGCGCGCCGAAGGCGTGCCAAAGGCGTGCCCGTCTGCGCCCGTCTGCGCCGGACAAGCGCCTAGCGCCATAACCCCTGGTCTTTTAACTAAAGAATGGATTAGATATTCATCGGCGGAGTTATCACAGTTGAGACCTTCTAATGGGATTGTGTGCCCTCATCATGATCCTGGCGCAATCACCGGAATGATCAGCATTCACTGCCTTAAATGTAAGTCCTCTATACCATTTGGTGCTCTCAAAGCCCCTTCTTCACGTGCCCATAACTTTAAAACCAAAAACATCACTTTTTCACTTATTAATGCGCGATCCTTAGGCAGACATAGGCAGGAGATTGTCGACTTTATTCAGGACAAAAAACTTGACCTACTCTTTGTCACAGAGACTTGGATGAATGAGGCATCCGACCCTGATCTAGTGGTAGCAGTGCCACAGGGCTTTACCGTACATCGTCATGATAGACAAGGGAAGAAAGGTGGGGGCTTGGCAATTATTACCCGGAACATTTTCCAGGTCAGAATCTCCCCCATTCTCTCCAAAACATGCGAAGCTCTTCATTTTAATATTAAACTCACCCCCTCATATAACTTCAAAGGAGCGCTTATCTATAGACCACCAGGTCCTCGCTCCGAATTTCTGGCCACATTTATGTCACTTATGGAACCCCTTGCCATTGATGATTCTTTTGCGGTTTTGGGAGATCTAAATTTCCATCTGGAAAAAACGGAAGATACTGAAACCCAGTCCCTTATGGCTGATCTCACTACTTTGGGACTATCTCAGTTGATAAATGTACCCACACACGAGGCGGGTCATACATTAGACAGTATCTTTTCTAATACTAAAGATATAACAGTCAGCGATATATTGCCTCTTACGTGGTCAGATCATTTTGCCATCCTGAGCAATATCTCCACCATCTCGACCCACACACCAAAACAGCATCCCCCAACCCAAGCATATTTTAGAGTCTGGAAGGATGTCGATGATGTGACCCTAAGAGCATCCCTAAATAAATCCCGTCCAACCATTTCTACAGATGCCAATATAGCTGTGCAACAATACACAGATTGGCTAAGTAATGTTGTGGAGACAATGGTTCCTCTCAAATCAATTTCCAAAAACAGGAAAACGGCGTCTGCACCCTGGTTCTCGGAATCATTAAGAAAACAAAAACAAATTTGTAGGAGCCATGAAAGAATTTGGCGAAGGTCTTATGACAACGAAAGCAAAATTCTATACAAAAACACATTGCTTACCTATAAAAGAATGATTAATGAAGCCAAAAAAAACTTTGGCTGGAAAATCACCTGATTTGGTTCCCCCCCCTTCTCAAGAGCTTTGTGACGCATTGGCAAACTTCTTTTTCTCTAAAGTAAACGACATTTACTCTGAGTTTTCAGTGACTGAACCATCTTTGACCTCGGTTCCCAGTTCTCAAAGTAAACACCTTGAATGCTCACTAGACCAATTTAAAGAGATAAAAGAAGACCAAATAGCTGACATTATTAAATCCATTAAAACAGGCTCGGCCATTGATCCCTGTCCCCCAAAGTTTCTTTTTCCAATAATTGACTTAATTAGTGAAACCATCATGCAAATATGCAATATAATGTTCAAATCCGGGATTTTTCCAGATAGACTCAAGAATACATTACTAAAACCACTTCTCAAGAAACCTGGTCTAGATAAAGAGCTGTTGAAAAACTATAGGCCCATTGCTAGCTTGCCGTTTCTGGCCAAGGTAGCCGAGAAAGCAATGAACCATCAACTTTCGGAATACATTGAACACAATGCACTGCTGGATGATTCTCAGTTCGGATTCCGAAAATTGCATAGTACTGAGACCGCCTTAATTAAAGCTGCGGATGACATCAGAACAATTAGAGATCAGGGGGGCACGGCGGTACTGGTCTTGCTGGATCTATCCGCGGCCTTCGACACGGTCAATCATTCCATCTTGATTGACCGTGTCAGAGAGTTGGGCATTCACACAAAGGCAGGAGCATTGATCGCCTCCTTTTTGTCTGGTAGAACTCAGGCTGTAACACTGGGGCCTTTTAAATCGGCCGATCTGGCTCTCCCATGTGGGGTTCCTCAGGGCTCATCCCTAAGTCCGACACTTTTTAACATCTATGTGTCGGACTTAGCTAGGGTCATCAAGACCTACCAGATGAGCCTAACCACATACGCTGATGATACCCAGTTGGTGCTATCCATCAATAATTATGGAGAAAGGGTAGCGGCTCAGTTCCAGGAAGGCATGCTGGCAATAAAGGAGTGGATGGCCTGTAACTGCCTAAGGCTGAACTCCGAGAAGACCGAGGTGATCATTTTTGGTAAATTATCCCTCATGTGGTCATCTATTTGGTGGCCCCCATCACTCGGAGCCACACCAACTCCAGTTCAGAAGGTCAGGAATTTAGGTATCATCTTTGATGAGAAACAAAATTTTGTTAATCACGCCAACCAAACAGCTTCCTCAGCATTTCACAAACTCAAACTTCTAAAAAAATAATTCCATTCCTCCCAGAAAGTACTAGGAAAACTGTAGTGACTTCACTGATACTTTCATCTCTGGATTATTGCAACGGTTTATTTGCAAATGCTTAATGTCGGGTAGTAGCCAAATTGCAACTGGTCCAGAATGCGGCTGCAAGACTGCTATCTGGAACCCCCAAATTTAAACCAATCAAGTAATAAGAAATTATCATTGGCTGACGGTGAAAAATCGGATCAAATTTAAGACACTGTGTCACACGTTTAAAGCCCTACATCAGCTAGGGCCAGAGTTCCTTAAACAGAATCTCTCTTTTTACCATCCCACTCGGCAATTAAGATCCAAAAATTCATACCAACTAGTGATACCACGGACCAAGACCGTCTCCTGGGGAGACAGACGTTTCATTACCATCGCAGCCAGACTTTGGAATACTCTTCCACTGGTGATTAGATCTACACCCACCCTGCTCCAATTTAGGAAATTGCTGAAAACCTGGCTTTTTGACCAATAGTTCCTTTTCGTTGCGCCTCATTGATTTCATGCTGTTTCTGTTTTTTAAAGAGATTTTAGCCGAGTCATAGCGCCAAGACGCCCACGGGTATACGCTGCGCTTTACAAATTTCAAAAATAAATAAATAAATAAATTTGTTTAACAAACATATTGTGTTTAATTAATTATTTTAATGCTCCAATCTGTTTTTATTAAAGAATAGCCCTTTCAGCATTCACTGTGGGAGGTTTAAGTGAGATGGGTGAGTTATGTGAAACTATAGGCTTTGTAGCTGTAGTGGAAAAAAAGATATGCAACTGCCCTGAATGTTGTATAAAGTTTGTGGCATCTGCTGTTTTTCATTGGTGAAGCTGTAACGAAGAAATTTTATGTCAAAGGACTCATTTTTGGAGGCTGGTATTTGATCCATTAGCCACTACAAACCTGACTGCATTGCCTAACTGAGATAAATTATGTCTCTCAAAGTGGCTGAGTGTTTCCCATTTTCTTACATTGGACTCTTATATCTTTCCAAAATGCAAACATAAGCTAAAAATATTTAAGAGTTACCAGAGTAAAACAGCCGCCTAGTTTGTGTGAGAATTATCACTTCTTTTTATCTAAGCTGCTGTAAAACTCCTGTGAGAGGCACTTATAATTGGTTTCAAAGGAAAAGAGAAAACAAATTGAATTGTTACCAACATCAACTGTACGTTTTATGCGGCAAATCAAACCTGATATAGTTGCACATGCAGATTGCAATACAACTTGTATTGCAACATCGCACTATCAATTTCTAAAACTGGTTGCTGTATTCACAAAAAAGTGGATAAAAAGTACAGGTGGAGATCTCCTCACGAATGTACTTTTCCTACTTTTTGCTGTTCACCAGCATATTCAGGAGTAGGCCTGAAAAGCTCCAACAAGCTCAGGTTTGCTTGGGTACTCCTGGGAAGCTTGGGTGATATTCAGGTGAGATCTTATTCTCTCTGTGCAGGCTTCTCTAAAGTGGAGAAATCTCTTTTCCTCTACCCCACTAGATGGGATTTCCATTGCCACCCTGGAAAGGGTTGTTATGCCAGCCCTGTGTTGTAGTAAATTTACTAACTATTCCAGTGTGGAAAGGGGTAGGAGAGGAGTTTGGGGACTGAATACAAAAAAATATATGTTTTTGGGAACTTCCAAACTTCAAAGGCAAGCCATGCTTTGGAATTCCAACTTCCCACCCTTAACGTGGGATGTTTGGCCCCTGACTCCTCCACACTGGGTGGAGATGTCAGCCTAGTAAATGGATTTATGTCTACTATGACTCCCTTTTGAATTCCTGGAAGGTGGAAAAAATTGTATATTCAGTGTACTTTGTTAATAGGTCCCTGCCAGTTATGGGGTTATTAATTTGGGAGGGAGATGCCCCTACCAATGTAATGAATCCACTCTGGTTAGGTTACATTTTTAAACACATTTAAGGACTTTCAAACATTTTAGGAGGAGGCAATTGTCCACATGACCACTGCTCACCAGTAAAACAGGCTTGTAAAAACATTTCAATTTTCTTTTTAAACCCATCCCATTTAACATTCAGGAAAACAGACTGCAATTAAAAAAACAAGATTGCTTTGTTGAAAAGCAATCACAGACATGGTGGTCTGGTGATCCATGCCTGTCATTTATCAAATTACAATCCACTATGGTTCTTTGACAAGAAAGTTTATTGTCTCTCCCCCACGTCACTGTTCTCATATACCAAATGACAAGAAAGTTTATTGTTTCTTCCCCACGTCACTGTTCTCATATACCAAATAAAAAAAAATGCCTTTTCATGGAGGACCATTAGCAATGTTTCTTAATACTATGTGCCTGGAAAGAAAATGCTACCTTGAGGTCTGAATGTATCCCTTCTGTTTTTACATGTACCCCCTTTGTAAAATTCTGAGATGTCATTATAAATCAGAACAATGTAAGAGAAGTTGTAGAATCTGGACATTACACCAACCTAATTAGATACAAGAGTGCCTCTTTAACGCAGAAATGTCTAGTTGTTCTAGAAACTCAAAGCACTTATAATCCATACCAAGTTTTGTTATGCCATCACTTGACATTCTTCATGACTAGTAGATTGGTATTGTAATGTTGGTAGAACTATATCAAATGTGGTTTTTTTCCTAGTATCAATACACAGGATAACATGAATACACACATGCATATTATAGCAGTAAGTGGTGTTAGATTGCAAGTAACACTCCATGTCCACATTTAAACATTCTAATAACGTAACTCAATTTCCTACTCAGCGTGGTACTTCCAAACTCCAAGCTGGCAGATCAAGGCTGCTTGAGTCTAGAGGTTTGACCACGGCAGCCTTGGGGTTTCCTTTTAGATGCTGCTTTTATGCCTAGCATAAAAATAGCTTACGCTGTCGGCCACGGATAAAAAAAAAATACATAGAGATATTTGCTAATTGCCAAAAACGTTGTTTGTAAATGGGCAAAAAAATAGCAAAGACACTGATGTATGTGAGTGCATTTTCTAGGTAGGTGCAGAAGAAACTGTGTTGTACATTTGTACTGTGCTATTCACCTTTCTTTGTCACTGAAACAGTTTTAACCTTTGATTTGATGGAATGCAAACTCTATAAGATGCTATTGGTCTGAAGGTGTCCATCCCTCAATGATTAGAACGAGGGAGATTAGCTGGGTAAATTCAGGCTTTCTTGACAACTATGCTATATTTTCATCTTATCAGACCAAGTTCAATAGAACATTTTGCCTGTTTGATGTGTCCAAGAATGCTGAATTAGATTTTCCAACGTGGCACATCTGCTTGTCTGTTGTATTGGTTTTCACTAACATAATCCAACTTCTGGTTGTCTTATTACTATGACATGAGGATGTCACCAATGTACCTACCACCACAATGAAAGGAGATACATTAGTTGCTGCCCATCCAATGCACACTGACTCACCAGCTCACCCATCAGAAAGTTTTCACACAATGTCATGGAATTTACACTCATGATGGTTTCACATAGTTGTATGTAAAGTTTGCCATTGAAGTGAAGAAGTTATTTTCAATGTAATGATTTCAAGGAATATTTTACTGTATGCCAGGAAATGTGCTGATCATGTACGTAGGAAATTTCAAACTGCCATAAACCATCTTGGGCATTTTTGTACTCTGATAATCTGGATGTTACTGAGTTAGATCCTGATATTGTGGGTCTTGACTGTGGTCTTTTGCACAGTGTGTGCACAGCAACATTTGACAGTCATTGTAGAGAAATGATGAGATAAGCAGCTTCTCTGTCAGTCAAGCGGCCAGCGTGTTTCCATTTTTCAACTAGATGCTTAAGTTATGTTGACAGTGTGTATATTTTGGTTGTTTTCAAGTAAACCATTGCAATTAATGTTATTTAGTTGACATTCTAGGTCTGCCTTTGTGTTGCAACCTTTGCTTGTTTTTCAGCAGAGATTATATTTCTGAAGAGAATTTTGCATTTCTTTTTGTCGCCTTTCTTGTATTCATGTGCAGCTTGTTTTACTTTCATCTGGCATACTTCTACATTATGTCCTGTAGGTATGAAAATAGATTTTATTTTTTAATAATGATATCTCCCACGTGTATTATGCAAACTATTCTTTGTATCTAGACCACCAAAACCTGGTGTTTCCATACCACGTATTTAAACTGATGTGACTGGGTACCATTTAAAAGACATGCAACCAATGGCAACCCTTTCAGTTGAAGAAGCTTTGCAGGACATCAACGAAACAGCCAGAGGAAGCAAAACATAGAACAATCATTTAAAAAATCTACTTTCATAAGGTGACTTCACCTTATCTTTTACACAAATGTCTGCCTTAAACGCCAGTACATAGACACATTCTCTCTTAACCATTGGGAGGTGTCAATTATTAACAGCGCATTTGTCTTCTAAATACGACTGAGCAAACTGGTATTCATCCCTCCTTATATTTAATCAAACACTTCAGAATTGATCACACTGTCCCCTTCCCCACCGAATTGTTCCAGTGTGAGACAATGCTTTCTATAGAGGCCTGATAGTACTCTTTGATCCCTCTCTCCCATCTTGCATGGCTCTTTCGTACCACAATTACAATCCTTTATCTTGTGCAATTGGTTCTTTGTTCCCATCTCTTGTTTTGGTATGACACAGTGCTGCCTTTGTTGGGTTCTTGCCACTTTTTGGTCCCAGCCCTGCTACGAGCCACTCTTATTTGCATCATGAAATGGTACCTCGCTAGCAGGCTGGTAGTATTCTCCAATCACAATTCCCCTGCACCTTTCCATGCCCCAAAGGTTGACAATGGATACTAAGAAATGGTACCTTGCCATTCTTCTGTCTAACTCTTAATGTAGTCTCCAAGTTCTTATTCAGAAAATTTTCCTTGAAACTGGCTTGTGATATTCACTGGTCTCAGCCTCATTACTGCTAAACTAAAACTTGCGGACTCGCTGGTGTAGTCTTCAGAAATTCTTCCATTCCACATGACCCATGTTCCTCTTAGGACCTGATCACAAGTGGCCCATGTCAGATGCAATAATTATCCCATTTGTTATACTCCAACACTGAGGTGTTCAGAATTTAATGGATACAATATGTATCCCCAATACTACTTTTGAGGGAATAACATGCTGATTTTTGTGCTTTCTGCACCATCTCCATATCCCAGTAAATACAAGGCCTGTTAACTGTTTTAAATTCCAGCCGGTATGACCTGTTGAAATGTAAGAAGGTTTTAGTCTTTATCAAGCCTGGTAATTACTGGCTGCGATAAACAACCCTCCACTTGTAAGTAAGATACCTGTGTAAACACCTGTGTACACACAGATCACAATTTAATGGGCCTTTGGTCTGATACTATGCTTCCTGTAGTTTTTTTATGCACCAGCCCCCTCAAACTCGCACTACAGCTTCCCTTTCTCTAGCGGTGGTGCCTCAATGAGAGCAGAGTAGTGTGTCCCCCCCACTGGAGAGCAGGAAACATGAAAATTTCAATTGTTATAAAACAGATCTATTTCCATTTTATTTTGCTCGCTGGTAGCAGCAAAGTCTGAGGGCAGGGCAGTGGCAGGGAGGAATAGTGTGCACTTCAGTTTAAAGTGCGCATGTCCAATTAATATAATGCTAGAGTATTCAGACCCTCTAAATTGTTTTTTTTTTAAAGCAGAGTTCTCCTTATTCATGTATGAAGTAGATGACAGAAAGGCTTAAAATTCCTGTAAACATACAAGTATCTGATGCAAGAAGTCATTAAAGCCTTACATTCCATACAATATCAAATGAACTCCATTTTGCTACAGGTCACCTTGATGAACACGATTATGGAAAATCTATAATAATAGGAGTTGGCAAGTAAGTCATAATTCTGTTGCAGCATCACACTTTATTTATGCCTTGAAAATACAGTAAGCTGTGACAGCCCTTTGAGTCACATAAGCGGATCCAGAGTGGTTATTTAGCTTAAAAAAATGGTTGATTATTTCTCTAGATGATTACTATTTAGAATAAAATCCAACTCAAATTGCTTGCTAAAAAAACAAAGCAGCCAGACACACAAAGCAAATATGTAATACAGAAAGAGTATTACTATCAGAATGAATGTAGAAAGCCCGGAGAATGAGTGTGAAATAAAAGTAAATCCTAGAATATTGATAATGTGGAGCAAAAAAGGGTAATCACTGAAAAATTGATTATATTGACAAAGAACCACCAGGCCAATGTGACTGCTAAGAGATTTGACAGACAACATTGTCTGATATAATCTTAATACATGTGTCTAACTAACTGTATCAAATGAAATAGCTATTATTCACAAATACCGAAAAAATGTGCATGGCACGGTTTGGGTGATAACATTGGAGATGGGCTTAACTCTAGAGCCCATGACTCCCCACCTTTCTTATGATGCATTTTTTTATGTTTCAGCTCTGATGAAGTCTAGTTGTATTTAACGGATGAAACACGTGTTGGCAAGGAGCTGTAGTGATCTCAAGGAGTGACATGTATGAAGGATTGTAATTACTGAAATAAAGCCTGGATGTCTCAATAAAAGACACTGGACACCTCTACACACAATTACACTTGTTTTTTTACTTTGAGTGCTTGGAGTTTTCTTGAACTATTGATGGGAAGCTTTTTTCCAGTTAAGGAAGATTTGGTGGTTCTCCCTCCTCCTGAGCATCGATTGGAACCCATGTATATTGAAATTATGGACATTTAACTGTACCAGTATTGAGTGTTGCCTGTTTTCCCAGCCATCATTTTCAAAGTGTATATTAAAATATTGGTGTGTGCATTGGCAGAGGGCATATTAGACCAACATTGCTTAGCAACTAAATGCAGGCTCACTGTGCCATAAAAAATGCAATACGTAACCCAAACAAGCCCTTATTTCTAAATGATGTGACATGTTAAAACTGACTGTTAATGATCAAAACGGCCATGTTCAGCAGTATTAATAAAATGCTATAGAACATTTCTACAAGAGCATGATTAGTCAAAAAGCATAGTGCCCCTCAAGCGAACCGCAACCCACAAAATAAACTAAATAAACTCACACAAAGGCATGTTTTAACATCTGATACCTCCCTTAACCGCTTCCATGCGGCACACATTTTCCCCGCTGTGTGGGCGAATTCTATGCGTGCGCAAATCAAACGGCCCTCAGCCGTCCGACGCACACGCCCACTGTGATGTCAGACGGCCGGGGGCAGTCCGACGCATGGAAGAGGTGAAATGTTGATACGCAGAACTGCACTGTCTCTGATTTCTAATCTTCAATAACGGGACCAGGTGTTGCTTGGTAAATCTAAAATCATACCCACAAAAGAAAATAAAGTGCAGCATAGATTGGCCAGAATTATCATTATAAGGGCACAGATGAGATTCAAGAATGTGCTGATAACCTAAAGGGAAAAACATAAATTATTTAACAGTATCAGCCCTAAACCAAAATAATAATGCTCAATCCATCTTCCTCCAGCATTCTACAAAGAGCTAGTAAGGGACTTTTCTGGACATAATTGCAAATATAGTGCAATATAACAGGGGTACCCCTAATTTAGTTTCCCATATCAGGGTCTACAAAAACTGTTTGCAAATAAACATATAGGAAACTATAATGAATAAGGTAGACTGATTAATAAATAAAAGTGCATTCAGTGATTGAAATAATTAATAGTGACCAAAAACATACAATTCTAAATATTCATTTATTGATACAAATCTATATTTTTATACATATATATACAATTTGTCCATGGTGTTCTCCGAGTTTTTACTTATCATACTATTTTGATACATTTCCCTTTCATGCAGTTATTCATATGTGCTCTATTGTGTATATATTTACATTTCTTTTAATTCTTTACAAATCATGTATCCATACGTTTGTAATCAATATTCAGTAAATGAAGAAAACGACAAAAGAACCAAAAAGAAATGACCAATAATTAATTCAAATTGGTCAAAAAGGTCACCATAAATTCAATGTTAATTGTTCAAACATGGCTAAACTTAATCGTACTACGCGCGTTTCGGCATTCTGCCTTCATCAGGTAGCCATGATGTTTAAGTTCCTAGAACATAATAGAAAGAGAACAAATGACCTATAATGTTCATGTACATTGCAAGTATATCAATTTACTAAAATGCACAAAGCAAAATTAACCATAAAACAGTCTACTAATATATACAATATTTACAAATTTACATATTTCACCTCCAAAGTAAGTTGCCAGACCACAGAATACACAGAATGTTGTGAGTTCTTCTGCGTCTCTACTACGCAGGAACATATAAAATTAATATAACTTAAGATTGCAAGCGCTTATCTTAGAATGTCGTATCTAACTCAAATGGGCTGTTATGAAAACATTCTTAATTATGTTGTCTAACTGAAAGGACACTGTGTTAGCTAAAAATAGTCCATAAAGCTGTAAAACGGCCATATACCTTCATCAAGAACAACCCAGTTTCAGGCTGACATTAAGGGCGAAGTGTTCCCCAATTTTATCACAAACACAGGGCGCGATGGATAGACGCTGGATTAATTCTTCAAACCATGTCGAAACCAATCTATATGTGGGAAACCGGTATTTATCAGGGTGAGTAGTTTGCCTATGGTATTTATGTTGTAAATTAGCACCATTATTAGGTAAAGATTTTTGTTGAAATACTCACTTAATCGCCCGCAACCCAATAGGGAAAACTCGACAGGTTAATGAGGTCTGGTAGAACGTAGCGCTGCAAATATATGTTGGATGTCTTCGGAAAAATCTGTCAAAACATAAGGGATACCGACATCTCAGGACTCTCATTACCCCTCATTGTAATATTCCATATCTATCTCTGTGCTACTCTAGTTGCCTAAGTTTAAAAACATAACCATATACAGGGTAGTTATAAAAAATAATCTAACCAGACGGCGTATTTTTACCAATTCAGTTATGTATACTTAGATCCATTTTTGAAGTATGCTGCTTGCTAAAGGTTCCTTATTGTTTTTTTGTTTGTTCGTTGAACCTACCTGATATGCAAAGCTTAATGGATAAGATAGGGTATTCGTCGGTTGGTTTAACTCGCACGGGTCGGTATTAAGGAACGCTATGCCGCCATCTGTCTTTCCCGATGCGTCTTCACAGGTCGTCCAGAACGCTACTGTTGCCTTGTCCTGCCCCTGAGAACCAAATTCGAACAGGAGTTTCGCGCCAAAGTTAATATATATAGATGAATGACCATGATTGGCTACACAGTGCATCTGCTAGACGCACCTGCTATCAGAATCCCCGCCCCTGATCTCGTTGCGGAATGACGTGAGCTAAACGGTTATACAGCAAATTAGAGCTCTAATGAAAACATAGGCGCCATCTTGTAATGGGTATATGTGTTCGGTTTCAAAACTTTATAAAGCGATCCTCATAATTCTCTATATAATTTCATTTGAGCGATCTATTGTTATTAGAGGAAAATTCCTTTCAGAAATGATTACAAATCTTCATGTATTCCTCATTAGTCATCACATTAAAGCAATATTGTGGCTAGTATAAAATGCTAAATTGGATGGAACTAAAAGTGCCATTACAAAAATAGCGCAGAGATGATGTTCCTAAGTTAGTATCAGTGATTTACCCACTTTTGATGACAGATATTTCTAATTCTAAGAAGAAATCATTGGTTGTATCGTATTGCTTGACTCCAAGGAATTTCATTATTCAAACCTCTTTTATAGGTGTCCAAGGAAAATATCCAAAACACCTCCCTCCGTTTACGAATCTCTGTTCCTTTTGTACCAGTTGTGTGTATTTTTTCCAAAATCAACCATCGTATGTCATCCGCATTGTGATTACTATCAACATAATGTTGTGTAAGTGGGGCTTGCAATTTTTTGGTCCTGATAGCGGACCTATGTTCAGTAAGGCGCGTCACCATAGATCGCGACGATTCTCCTGTGGTAAATATTTAAATTACCTGTACTATTTTTTATGCGGTAAAGTCTAGTAAGAATAACTCAGTCAAAATAAGAGGCAGAATCCGTGGTATTAGAGGTTCTGAAAAGGGCTTTATTCCTTACAAAGGAATTATAGTTCGAACCAGGCAATCATATTCCATCACCACGAAGGTTCAGGAAGGGATCAGCAATACATTGTTGACGAGTAACAATATTTATATGAAAAGCATTGCATTAAGACAGATGCAGGAGGCGTAACAGCTGATAATACAGATAAGAATACACATACGTAATGAAAATAGGCGTAATACAGGCGTATACTAGAAACGTCATTTAAAATGATGTCACAAGTGGGTGGATCCATAAGAGAATCCTGCAGTGTCAGCAGAAATATTTGGCAGAGATGCGCGCGCAGCCGCATGACGTGTGATTGACGTGCAACTAGAGGGTGAAGGGGAATTGACATTTAGCTCTACATATGGAGACAGAAGTCTGGGGTGTCAGGACAACCTAGTCCTAAATCATATCTAATATCTTGTGTTTAAGGAACTATATTATCTGGAAGGAAAGGTCTTCTCGGACAGATCCTATTCTATACTGACTGTTAGTGCGTGTACAAGCGTCTATGTGTCTACATGAGATGCGAGGGGGCAGGAATCTTCCATGGGCCTATGAATTACTTGCATAAAGACAGCGAGGCCGGGCCCTTTGCTCGGTAGCTAGAAGGATGTTTACCTAAACTACTAGACAGGAATGTATTGGATGAGGAGCGAAGCAGATAACTTGAAGGCTGAATACAGTTTTTGGCAGGCAACAGGCCGTGTCAGGCACCGCTAGCCGTGCAGGGAGTAAGACAAAATTCATGGACACGGATGCAGGTCCAGGCTGGAGCATTTCAGAGGCAGAAGCAGAAAAAGGCTCGATGGCAGAATTCAGGGCCTATCTTGCCAGAGCTGTAAAACGTAAAAAGTGTACCATATAAAGTCGGTGGCCAATCATACTTAGGAACGGAATATCTGGCCTATTCATGGCAGATATGAAAGAGTACATATTAACGTTGGACACAATTGTATTTGCGTCTTCGTAGCTTGAAGTGGAGGGAACATACATGTACTTGTAGCATGTACATGGAGCCGTTGGGGTCTAAGATAGGGGACACAATTGACCATAAAAATTCATATTTCCTCATTCCCTCCTTGTCCCCTACGGACCCTCATGAAATATCCATCTTCATCAATCCATCAATCTGTTCATATAGCATCATTTGTTCTTCTTTCTTCTTCCGGGATCTTTAAGGAAAATTTGAAGGCGGGATACACGATGTGGCACACAGACCACAAATCGCTGGCCCACATTGTAGACACAAGCAGCAACTGAATAGTATGAGAAAGCCAATACCTAGGAAGGATAGGATCCTCCATCCCCAGGCTGACAACACGCTCCAGAACCAACCGGACCAAGTCCAGGTGCCTGGATTCTGATGTATCTGGCTTACAATTTTATGAAGTCGAGTTATGGCTTTATATACTGACGGCGCGTTTTCTGGTATGAAAACACAGCAACTTGATCCGATGACCCTACAAGCTCCGCCCCTATCGGCCAGGATGACGTCAAGGACAAGACGATTTTGAAGAACAACAATCCGCATCGCAGACTGCTCCTCTGTTAAGTTGCCTAAGGCGGAAGTAGTTTCATTCACTACTGCTTCAAGGGTTCTAGTTAATCTACGTATCAACTTACTATTAGTGACTGTACCTATGTAGGGAAAGAAACCTTTATTGAAATCTGTGTATTGCTCCCATGCTGTTTCGGTGTAATCGACAATCGGGAGATCTCTCTGTTGTCTGTTGTGTACTAAATGGGTATTCCTATGGTAATCAGGCGGGGCTAGGAAAACAGGTGGTAGAAGGAATGCAATGTAACAGGTACCATCCCAATCTAAGGGTAGGCGTATGTATGCGGTGTGACCACAAATGAAGTAGGAGTGACGAGAAGCTCTAAATGTAGACTTGCCTTTATCACTGAATTCTATTACAGTGGTACATTTACTATGGCCCATGTGTATTGAACCATTCTTTCTTACACATAATTCGCCTCTAACTGGAAATACTGACATAGCGGGCAAGATTGGTGTAGCTTCGGATTCAACATTCAGGATCATGAGATTAAGTGTAAAGTTACCTAGTCCATATACTTCATTTTCTAGATCAGTTCCTGTTCTTTTGGGAAGTCCCTCCTTGTTAGGGTAGCAGACTTCAAGTAAAACTAGGTTCAGGTTTCCCCAAACCCAGTTGTCTTGATAAACTACTGAATTTGAATCTAGGGAATTAATCAAACTAAACCATGCTCCACAGGAGCCATTGTGTGTGAATGGATACGGAAAGAGGGGCAGAACTCCCCTATATTTCTGATAGGGAGGGAGTCGGCCACATATCCAACAATTTGTAGCATTGCTGGTCTGATGAGAATGATGTAACATACTAATGAATGTGTTGTTGCGCAGCGCAAATCTATAGGACAACTCATGCGGGGGTAATTCGCTAAAAGAATGTTCGGCAGTAGCATTGAAAGCACGCTTGGAGATAGGGTAATACATGTGTAATAATATACTGGAGATAATAATCAGAAGACTTAGAAAAAACATAATTAACAATGTCACTATGCAGTGACTACGAAGTGATTTACAGTACGCATGTGTCCTGAGCTGTTTCTGTCTATTTTTCTCTCTATTTCGGTCTAGAGGATACATGTCAGAGACAAATTCAACCGATTCACCTTGGAGAGGACTTAAACAATCAAATTGTCTGACTTGCTAGACCTTAGTTTCAGTTTATAGGTTTCCTTCTCGGTTTTGTCAACCAGGGGGAGTTTTGAGTCAGTCTGTGAGGGAATGCAGGGCTGATAATTCAAGTCGGATGGTAGTCCATGAAATTTTTTGATATGGCTCGAGTGCAACCACCCTTTACGTCCCTCAATCTTCACAGTTGTCCTTGTGGTCAATAAGACGAGTTTAGGCGACTGCCAGCGAGGCTCCAGCGGGTTCCTTCTGTCGAAGTTCCTTACTAGTACAATATCTCCCGGAACCACGTCATGGGGCTTCACCTCAGTGTTATCGGGAAAAGCTGCAGCTACCTGTGAACGACAAGATTGTAGTGCAGACATCAAGGAAGCCAGGTAATCTGTCAGCATATTACAATCAACATCAGTTATTTTACGAGGTATAGGCGTCCCCCACATATTTGGTGGTCTACCGAAGATCACCTCATACGGGGATAGCCCTGTTCGAGAGTGTGCTACCATTCTCATGTAAAAGAGCGCAACTGGTAAAGCTACTATCCAGTCGACACCTTTTTCTCTACATACTTTGGACAGTCTAATTTTCAGAGTTTGATTATGTCGTTCCACGAGGCCTGCTGCCTCGGGATGTCGGACACAGTGGAATTTCCATTGGTAGCCTAACAGAAGTGAAACATGTTTCATTAGCTCGGATGAGAACGGTTGGCCATTATCTGAGTACACGACACGGGGCAAACCATACCGTGGGAAGAATTCTCGAACTAACTGCTTGGCAGTAGTCGGGGCAGTGTAATCTGAGACGGGATACGCCTCTGTCCACCGGGAAAGAGCGCATACAACTACGAGGACATATTTGAATCCTCGACATCGTTCCATCTGGATATAATCCATCTGGAGGACTTCAAAAGGGTGATCGGGGGTTTGAAATCCACCCTGTTCTACAGGTACGCCTTTTCCTGGATTGAACTGACAACAAATCATGCAGGTACGTACTTTCTGTTTAGCTGCTGCTCGCAAGTGTTTATTGAACCAAATGTGTTGAATACTGTCTAGCATAGCTTTCTCTCCTAGGTGCGCTGGACTATGTATTGTGTTAATGATGACCTGAACCATTGAGTCGGGGAGAAACCATATAGATTTTCCCTTCGTCATCCATCCTTGATCCGTTTGGATCCCTCCTAATTCAGTCCATCTCTTTATTTCTTCTGGTGTAGCATGTGTCTGTATGTCAATTACATCAAGGGCGGGATCCTTAACTGTCATGCAGTGTGTTGGTGTCGGAACTATTGTCTTTGTCGTGTCAGTTGGACGAGTCTGATTCTGAGCAGTCTGTTTAGCTGTTCTGTCAGCTAGGTCGTTACCCTGAGAAATAATGTCAGTCACTTTCGTATGGGCCTTGCACTTCATAATCGATATTGCAGTAGGCAGATGTATTGCATCTAACAGAGCTTGAATAAGGGGACCGTGCTGGATGTGGGCACCGTGAGAAGTTAAATAACCTCTCTCTCGCCAAAGCACGCCGAAGTCATGGACGACTCCGAATGCATAACGTGAATCTGTGTATATGTTGACTTTCTTATTTTTGGCTTGAATACAGGCTTGTGTCAGAGTGATGAGCTCTGCTGCTTGAGCTGACAAGGTATCGATACAATTTGTTTCAATAATTTCAGTATCTGTTGTGACTGCATAAGCGGCCACTAACTCTCCTGTATTTGTTCTCATGCATGAACCATCTACATACAATGTCAGGTCTGGGTCTGATAATGGAATATCTGTCAAGTCTTGTCTGGGTTTCGTCGTAATAGTAATGACTTCAATACAATCATGTGCCAATGGGTCTGTTCCATTTAATGGCAAAAGTGTGGCAGGATTTAATGTACTACAACGTCTGATTTCTATGTGTGGCTGGAACAATGTCAATTCATAACCCGTCAGTCTTGCTATAGTCAAGTGTTGTGTTTGGGTCCGGTTCAAGAGAACCTCTACTGCGTGTGGTACTTGTACTGTCAATTGATGTCCTAATACTATGGCATCGCTTTGTCTGATTGCTAAAGCTGTTGCTGCGACTGATTTCAGGCACGCAGGTAGAGCCTGAGCTACGGGATCTAATGTACTAGAAAAATAAGCACATGGCTTGTGTGATCCTGCCTGTTCCTGCGTGAGTACTGACAAAGCAGTACCTTCGCGTTCTGTAACAAAAAGCGTAAAATGTTTGCTGTAACATGGCGTTGCTAAAACAGGTGCTTGGCATAAAACTTTCTTTAAGCTTTCAAAAGCTTGTGTATGTTCCTGAGTCCAAGGGAGGACAGTCGATGTCGCTGCCTCCTGTGTTGTCAACTGAATGAGTGGTTTCGCTAGAAATGCATATTGAGGGATCCACTGCCTACAGTACGAAGTGAGGCCTATGAATGCCCGTACCTCCTTTTGTGTCTTGGGTGGCGGCATGTTAACAATTAACTGGATACGGTCGGGTGTAAGCTGTCTTCCCCCCTTGGACAGCAAGTGCCCAAGGTACACAACTTGCTGGACACAGAATTGTAGCTTTGAAGGGGACACTTTGTGCCCCTTGTCTGCTAAGAAATGTAAAACCGTCAGTGATGCTTTTTCACATTCGGGTTCGCTTCGGGCGGTGATCAGCAGATCATCGACGTATTGAAGCAGGGCAGTGTTAGCTGGCATGTGGATACTGTCAAGTTCTCTTTTCAGTGCTTGGCTATAGATGCTGGGGCTTTCTGTGAATCCTTGAGGTGCGCGTGTGAATTTAAAACTTCGTCCATTTAAACTGAATCCGAACAAATATTGGCTTTCCGGATCGATTGGGACGCTAAAGAAAGCGTTCTTGAGATCAATTACAGTAAAGAACGTTGCTTCTGAATCTATGGCTGTTAGCAATGAAGAGATATCTGGGACCACGGGGTATTGTGGTACAATGCATTTATTTAATTCTCGCAGATCAATAACTAATCGATATACTGGTGGTGCTTTTGGATCAGTTTGTTTAAGAATCGGAATTATCGGGGAATTACATACATTGGAGTCGGTTTCCACAACCACTCCTTGTGCAATGAGCTCGTCAATGATTTGCAGTAAAGCCACAATAGCATCTGGGGGTAACTTGTATTGTCGTATTCGTGGTAGTACCACTCCTGTTTTTATTGTGACTCGATATGGTGTAATGTGCATACAACCTACATCAGTGGGGCCTTGCGCCCATAAATGTGCTGGTAGATTCTGTAACCGGTGATCCATGTCTCTAGACACGTAGTGACCTTTAAAGTCACGCAAAAATAGTCGTACTCCTTCTGGAGAACAACATATTACAGCTCCTAGAGCCTTCAATGTTTTTATACCTAACAAGTTTTCTGGACATGATTTCGTAAGTAATAGATCTGTAGTCCGTGTTAATGGACCGACTGTAAATGCAAGTGGTTGCGATACTTCGTTAACAGTAGGCTTTCCCGAAAAACCAAGGGAAATATTTTGTGAGCCTGAGAGGGGTACCCCTGGGACTTCGCTGTGACGGATAGTGGTTCTGCTTGCCCCTGTATCGAGTAGAAACTTTCTGTCTTTCCCTAATAACTGACTCTGTACATAAGGACCCTCTTGATCTACTGGAACCTCAATAAGGGGTAAGCCAACGTCCCTCTCTAGGCTATTTCATGTGTAGCGCTGATACTCTGGATAGTCATTTTGTGCATACTGGTACATCTGTTGTGTCGTGTTTTGTGTTGCAGCAATAGGCTGTGGCTGTTGTGGTTGTGGTGCGGTCTGTTGTACAGCTGGCATAGGCTGTATATTCTGAGGTACTTGTTGTTGGATCTGATCCTGTCTAGGCGGACGTGGTCTCTCTTTCGTTATACCCGTAGAGATATTATGTTTCAGAACTGCGCAATCGTGTATATAATGACCTGGCTGTTTACAATAGTTGCATGTCCCTCTAACAGGACCTACTGTATCATTTGACTGTGTCGTACCCTTTTTATGACCGTCAGCTGGAACTGACTGGGCAACAAGCATTTTCATTTTCGTGTCTTTCATACGTCTTTGTTCATGTTCTTGTTCTTCTCTGATTCTATTGTGATGATATTGTAACATTTGTAACATCTGTGACGGTGTGTTACCTTGCCAAGTACTCTCGAATTTTAATACTCTACTCTTAACTTGTGGCAGGGAATTCTCAACTAATTTTGTCACAAACAGATGTGGATACGATTCACTACTTGCTTTTATGCCACTATTAATACCAAAACATTTTTCAAATCGGGAATAGAAATCACTAGTGTCTTCATCTTGTTTTTGTTTACAGGCTGAAATTGCACCCCAGTCTTCCTTTTTCGTAGTTAATAAACGTGGTAGTACCTGCACTAGTAATCCTGGTAATGCTGTAGTCCTTTCCCCAAGCCCTGAACCTGCAGCTCGGGCCTTTTCTTCGTTTTCTAATGCTGTCCAATCTATCTTTTGGTCTCCCACCTCCCATTCCTTTTCTTTGAGTTTCTCGTAAATACCGGCAGGCAATAAAACTTTCAATATTTTCATAATGTCGGGATAAGTATACTCTCCCATGAGTAACATGTCTTTTATCTCACGGTGGAAACCTGCTGGGTCTTTGTCATGGCTAGGTACTACTTTCTTCATTTCTAATAATTCAATTTTAGTTATGGGCGCGTACACAAACACGCGTTTAAAAATATTGTCCTCACCTCTGATTGGGTGCACTTCGCGTAAGGGATTCTGTCTGTCTATGTGATACGTTTTTCTTTCCTTGGGGGGAACTGAAACATGTTCTGGGCATATGAAGACAATGTACTGGTGTCGATATTCCAGAATTTCTTTAATTAAATCAGTACCTGAACCTCTCCATTTATTCGTGAGTAATTCTATCAATATATCAGGCAGGGGACCAGGATCGGAGTGTTGGCTTCTATATAATATAACGAGATGTTGTATCATGTATATACCAGCTAAACGCTGTTCGTCTGGGGTAAGATTCAAAAACGTGTGTGCCAACGCATCATCACTGTATTTTTCAGAACTGTCAGCCCATTGTACTGCTGACCTGGCTAACTCTTGTTCATCCATAGAATCGAGCATATGATACCCCCTTCGGTCTCGGAGTAATTTATCAGCAGCCTGGAATAAGTGTTCAGGGGACTTCGTATTTAACATAGGGGCTTGAAAATGTCTGTTACATTCTGGACGTATCGGACGTATCGGGTCATTAAAGTATCTGGTATTGTTACAAGGTCTTCCCCTACCTACATAGGCTATCGTTTCTAATTGTCCTGTGGGCATTTCTGATTCTTCCTCCTCCTCTCCCTCTGATTCAGTTTTGTCTGCCTCCAATCTGGCTTTATGTATTCGTTCTACTTCTTTGCGGATCTTTCGGCACATAGCTACTATACATGTCTGTTTATCATGTTTTCCCTCTGATATATTCTGACCCCATCGGGTAAGTACTTGCATTTCATCCTGGTCTACCTCGGACCTATCTCTGTCTCTGATCAAGCAGTTTATGAAGAAACGTAACAGTTGTCTCTGTATATCCGCTTTCTGGTATTCCATGGCTTCGTCAATACTTTCAGGGCCTTGCCCTGTTTGGACAAAGCGATATATATTGTCTAAATGTTTAATCATTCCTGGTAGCGTCGTTAAATATATTGAGGCTCGTCGTATACGTAGTGATGATAACACCATTCTGTCATTTTTACCGGGCACTGGATCATATCTACAATCTACAAGATGTTCTTTAAACATGTCGGACGTTGCTATTTGGGGTGTACGTTGGTTTGCTAAATCTCTAAGAGATGATTTACTTCGTGATGGTGGCGTGGCAAAAATTGCTGTCGCACCTTCTGAGGTGCTAGGCATGAAAGGATTCGTGGGATGTAAGGTAGAGACTGTGGATGCAGGAAAAGCGGTGGAAACAGATGAACCTGTTGGATTGTGCGGAGGAGTTTGTTGTTGCGGAGGTGGGGGCAGATGATCTCGGTGTTGAGCTCCATCGACAGGTGGCGTGTGTGGTGGATCATTAACATATTCGGGAGCTATATCGTCTAAATAGGAGGAAAGGAAAATATCTTTTGCGGTCTTGGGATGTGCTTTAGTCGGGAGTAATGGGGGTGGCAAATCTTTCGGTATTTCCGGGGTGGCCTTAGGTAAACCTTCGGCCAAAAGAGGATACATACCATTCATAAGAGTGTTTCGTTGTCTGTCTACTTGTTCTGTTTTTTCTCGAATACCTTCCTCAACTAATACGTTTTCTCGGGCTCTATTTGAGTTCTCCCTACTTTTCTCTTCCAGTCTGAGCGCTTTCTCTGTGCGCCTATGCGATTCTTTACGCCATAACTCAATGGCATCTTTCTGTGACTGTCTGGCTTTCTTTTTCCATAATTCTTCTTCTACTCTCATGATGCAATCTGCATCCCATGTCCCAGCTGCGGGCCACCTCTGACTTTCTGCTAGATCCTTGGTGTAGTCCACCCATAAATCAAGATATAATACGGCATCTAGACCATGTTTATGATACATAAAATACCCTGGAGTGTCCCTAGGTGGAATGGGATCAGCTTCTTCGAGTACTCCTTTTCTAGTTTTGATCTGTCTTAATTTTGAAAAGAACGGCATCTTTAAACCTTGCTACTTGGTTCTTACTCGAACTGGACTTGAACACAATTAATACAATAAACACAATAATGAACACTCATTCATACCACAATTTTTGAACACAGTAAAACATTTAACATTTAACATTTAACTTTTAACGAACATTTAATATTTAGAAGAAAACTAGTTACTGACATAATACTAATACTAGATAATATTGAATTATATACATGAACATACTGGATATACTGCTAAACAGTACAGATACACTGCTAAAACAGTGCAGACCGGATCTGTGTACCCAAACCCGTCAGGACCGGCACAAATTAATGTGCACGTCTAACTGCCTCCCCAGCAACGGTACTCACCGGGTAGCACGGAACGGAAGGCCTCGGAACTGAACTGAACTGGACCGGACTGGACTCGACTCGATTCGGAACTTCGGAACCTGGTGGGCCTCTGTATACCTCGGATCTTGCTCTCTCAGCTAGACTCTGGTCGGGATACTTCGCACTTCTCACCGCCTCGTCTGGGTGTTGATCGCAGCCTCAGTCACCCCCGCTTGGCCGGAGGGAGATACAGGAAATCCTGCGGGTACGCGTTTTTGTCCGTTCAGCTGTGGCAGGGGACCGGGCCTGCAACGCACCTCCGGCGCGTGAGATGAGAAAGTGTCCCTATTCGGGAGCCAATTTATGTGGTAAATATTTAAATTACCTGTACTATTTTTTATGCGGTAAAGTCTAGTAAGAATAACTCAGTCAAAATAAGAGGCAGAATCCGTGGTATTAGAGGTTCTGAAAAGGGCTTTATTCCTTACAAAGGAATTATAGTTCGAACCAGGCAATCATATTCCATCACCACGAAGGTTCAGGAAGGGATCAGCAATACATTGTTGACGAGTAACAATATTTATATGAAAAGCATTGCATTAAGACAGATGCAGGAGGCGTAACAGCTGATAATACAGATAAGAATACACATACGTAATGAAAATAGGCGTAATACAGGCGTATACTAGAAACGTCATTTAAAATGATGTCACAAGTGGGTGGATCCATAAGAGAATCCTGCAGTGTCAGCAGAAATATTTGGCAGAGATGCGCGCGCAGCCGCATGACGTGTGATTGACGTGCAACTAGAGGGTGAAGGGGAATTGACATTTAGCTCTACATATGGAGACAGAAGTCTGGGGTGTCAGGACAACCTAGTCCTAAATCATATCTAATATCTTGTGTTTAAGGAACTATATTATCTGGAAGGAAAGGTCTTCTCGGACAGATCCTATTCTATACTGACTGTTAGTGCGTGTACAAGCGTCTATGTGTCTACATGAGATGCGAGGGGGCAGGAATCTTCCATGGGCCTATGAATTACTTGCATAAAGACAGCGAGGCCGGGCCCTTTGCTCGGTAGCTAGAAGGATGTTTACCTAAACTACTAGACAGGAATGTATTGGATGAGGAGCGAAGCAGATAACTTGAAGGCTGAATACAGTTTTTGGCAGGCAACAGGCCGTGTCAGGCACCGCTAGCCGTGCAGGGAGTAAGACAAAGTTCATGGACACGGATGCAGGTCCAGGCTGGAGCATTTCAGAGGCAGAAGCAGAAAAAGGCTCGATGGCAGAATTCAGGGCCTATCTTGCCAGAGCTGTAAAACGTAAAAAGTGTACCATATAAAGTTGGTGGCCAATCATACTTAGGAACGGAATATCTGGCCTATTCATGGCAGATATGAAAGAGTACATATTAACGTTGGACACAATTGTATTTGCGTCTTCGTAGCTTGAAGTGGAGGGAACATACATGTACTTGTAGCATGTACACGGAGCCGTTGGGGTCTAAGATAGGGGACACAATTGACCATAAAAATTCATATTTCCTCACTCCTACGTAGGTTTTGTTACATGGGCACATTATAGCATAGACTATATTAGTTGTTTTACAATTAGTTAGGCTTTGCAGATCTCCCTTAGTGCCATTGATGGTATATTGTTTAGTTTCTATGGCAAATTTACAAGCAATGCATGACATGCATTTGAAGTTGCCTTTCAAAATAGGCAGTCCACTCAAGGTGGTCTGTAACATCAAATCAGGGGTCTGTGTCATACGAGACTGTGTGATCAGATCTTTAAGGTTCTTATTTTTACGGTACGCGAACATCGGTTTTGCTATATGTTCAGATCTGTCTCTCGTGGCATTCAAAATGTGCCAGTTGGAATTGACAATATGACGTATGGTGTCATTCATAGTGGAGTGACGAGTAATGAATACTAAACGGTCTTGTTGTTTAGGATTTTTCAATGTAAGTAGATGTTGACGGTCATAGTACCGCGCTCTCTTGTATGAGTCACGTATTAGCCTTCTAGGATAACCCCTGGCAATAAATTTTGCTTTCATAACAACGGCCTGCGTATCATAATCCGTCAGATTGGTGCAGTTCCTACGGAGACGTAGGAACTGTCCAAACGGGATGGTGGTTTTTTGTGCCCTTGGGTGGTAACTCGTAAAGTGCAGCAAGGTGTTGCGGGCCGTTGGTTTTGTGAAAAGGTCAACTATCAATTTTTGTTCATTGGTTTTGATATCCAGGAATTCTACACTTAGTTTGTTGCTAGTTGATGTAAAACGAATATTCAGATCGCATAAGTTGAGCCATGAGACAATCTCTGTAAGGTCTTCCTCAGTTCCATTGCAGATAAAAAAGACATCGTCTATAAATCTGGACCAACTTGTAATGGATTCGCTGAATGGTGCAACATCATTATAGACAAAATTGTGTTCATAATGTGCCATGAAAATGTTGGCCACCGTTGGGGCACAAGATGCTCCCATACTGACTCCTTTAGTCTGTTGGAAGAGTGAACCATTGAATTCAAAAGTATTTTCCCGAAGTACAATCGACAAGCAAGCGAAGGATGAATAATTGCAAATACAACCACATTTGTTCACCACTGACTTATTGACATCAACCAGAGGATTAAATATCAGCTTAGTGACACCACACTAATGAACAATTTAAGGCATAAACTAGAACCTAGCTGAATGAAAGAACATCTGAAAAAAATTATGTATCTTCATATGAAGCACATATTTCTGTGAGACATGCAAAGCCTGAATGGAAGGTAAACTTTATGATGCTAGCAATCATAATACAAGCCACACTTTCTTGATGAAAGGTGGCTGTGTGTGTAAATAAATAAGCCTAGACAGTTGATATATGCGTTTGTGCTACAAACGACTACACCCTATAACAGATGAGTACATAGTGAAGACAAGGTCCTTACAGTTTAACAATGGCATTTTTTGTCTGGAGCACAATAAATAGGCAATTGAAAAAGGAATTATCAAGTGTAACAATTGCTAAGCATGTGAGCAATCCCTGTTGTTGTGTGGACACAAATCAACAAATTTCATTTATGGATAACACATGTAAGTGTTTTTCAGCAGACATGAAACAATTGTCCAACATTATTGTCATCGTCACTCTCTATCCCTAATTTGACAAATGGTAAGAGGAAGAGTGGTCAAGTATGAGAAAGCCAAAGAGAAGGGACTATTTCTCTAACTGATACTAACAAAAATTGGAGAAAACCTAGAGGAAATTTGAATAGTGGAAAATGTGTCCAGATGTCTCCTATGCAACCTTAATTATTACAATTCACAGTGTGAATAATACAGTCTGAGAATAATTAAAGAACAACCATGCATTTGGGTTATGAGGTGAAGCATAAAGCTACGATAACATAGGTGGGCACACTGGAATTGTGCTTAGTATCCATCAAGATTCAATCTAAAAATGCAATATATTGTCAAAGGTCAAAAATCAGCTCATGCGTGATGTTGTTAAATGAGTCACTAAGAGGAGTCATACAGTTACTTAGTGTTAGATGGTGCAAATAAAAAATGTGTTGGAAAATTCTTTCTTGTCTACTGAAAACACTGAAATGTGTTATTCTTAATAATAGATCCTTCAGTTGCCTATTAACCGTTACACTTGATACGTCTTTTTTCAATAACCTGTATATTGTGCTCCAGACACAAAATGTCTGAATGGATGGTGTAGATCTGTTACATTATACTCTGTAGATTCAGCTGAATATTCAGGCTGGGGATATTTCAGATTATCTTTCTGTTTATACAAGCAAAATAGAGATATAACTGAGACAACTGTCCTCAGAACATGACACTTTTGAACTTGTTGTAGCTTTGTTTCTAATTACTGCCTTGATTTTTAATATCCCTTTTAATTGCTTCCAGACACCTATTGTGTGTTATCACCCCATGAACTTTCACCTGGCATTCTTATCTATTTTAGTTAGCATTGTATTTCTATCCTTCATAGCTCGTCTGTGTGGTATATGTCATTTTATCAAGCAAAGAATCAAAGTAAACTCTGCCTACTGCTTGTAGTCGACTATCTGTCAAGAAAATAAGGTCCCACTACCATGCTAAAGGTAATGAAAGATAAGACCTCTTCGATTGAATTTCTGTCTTGTCGAAGGTAATGAAAAGTGATATCCCGCTATCTTGTCCTGATGCTAAGGAACGCATTGCTTTCAGCTGAACCAAGGGTCATTAAAATTAAGAATTTCCTGAAGTGATGGTGGTCAAAATTGACCAAAATGTAGGGAATGTCTCAATCGAATATAATCAAAGTTCGGGGTCCTATCATGACAGGCTGAACTGACTCAGTGCAGAGCTGAACAACTGTTTTTGTGCTCCTGCAGTGTGTAAAGAGAATTAATTTAACTTAATATTTCTTTGAGTTGGTATTTGGTTTTCAGACAGTAAAGCTAGGAACTGTTTGCCTCTTTATGTTTTTTAGCTATGCTGTTGAAAAGGAAGGACGACTTGGTCAAATTTCGGGTTAAATCAATTCACTTTGCATACAACATATGCATAAAAGCAAGCACTCGTCTCTGCACTGAACCAGCATTGCTTATCCTTCTACCATGCCTTAAGTTCTTCTAAACTGAAAGTACGGAAAAGTGATATCATGCTGGACCTTGAGCAAAAACAACATGATCCTAATTGATCAGGAAGTAAAAGAGGTTTAGTAATACAGTGCACTGTCACTAAATTGTGAGGTCCTGGTGGGTTGAGAGTATGGAAAAACATGACCTTCTGCTTGCTGATAGTGAGGAAAAGTGAGTTCTTTTGGACTGCAGGAACTGAATATTGAGGTTCTGTTCAGTAGATGGTTTACAAAGATGAGGTCTAAGGTTTTAGCTAGATTTATGGAAATATGTGAAAATATTTGTTGGTGCACATCCATTGTGTGTTTGCATAAAAGTGCAAGTATTTTAAGTTAAACATCTGGAATGTGCTCATGGCCTGCCTGAATGTAAAACAATTTCACAAGGAGATACAGTGACTCTGTGAATGTTTATAGCAACAGTTCCAAAACCTTTACCGCATTCAACCTTTTGTGTTATGAGCGTAAGCCTTTTTCCACTTTCCTTACTTTATTTGTAAGAAACTGTATTTTTTATTTTTTAAATTTTAATTGTTTTATATAGCTTTCTACATGCATGTGCTTGTTTACCGTATATTGCCTCTTTTTGGGCTATTAGTTTTTTTAACAATTTGTCTTTTTAGAACCTGACTATTTGTAGCACCTTAATTATGTTATATAAGTAAATTCCACATACATATTAGGTGAAAGATGAAGGTTTTTTAGAATTGATCCACCTTGCATTGATGTGTAAAAAAATAGCATTACAAAGGACATAATATCACTATTTTTCAATAAAAACAAATGACAATTTTGGGATAAACCATTAAAAATATATCCATCCAACAATGTAATGCATACCCTTAATTAGAATGCAACCTCTTTTATAGATCAGTACAAATGATCAACATTACAAGTTTATGTATAGTGGTGGAGCAAGAGAAAATCATGGTTATGCTGTGCCCTGCAGATGAAACAGAGAACCAGATGTGTTTCCTTTTGTTTCACTCGTAACTAGGGCAGAGATGTCAAAATCTGCATAATATGGTCATTTCTCCTTAGCTCAATTACTCTTGGGTGTATTGTAACCTATGAAACTTCCTCATCATTGTAGTTGGGATGTTTCCTTAGACATGTTACCAATTATAAATCATAGAAATGACCACTATAAGGATAAGTTTGATTCAGTGCTGTTATCAGCAGCAAATGGAGATTCTGATGATGGAGACAGAGATGGAAGAACAGAGTCATTATCGCTGGTGTGGGAGCATCAGTTAAAGAAGAGGAACAGTAGGGTATGACCAGAGCTGAACAGCATGATCTCCATTTCAGATAAATTCACTGAGAGGTAGATTTATGAAATTGTAAGGCAATACAATGCATTCCTTCCCTTTCCCCTTGTGCTGGTGCCCCCTTTTGGCAGCCTAGCGCCAACGCAGGCACCCTTGCACCATGGTACAATGGTGTCTGCGTTGTATGCAGGATTGTTACTGTACTGGAAGCTGTACCTTCCTACACAAGAAGAAATAAAGATATTTCTCCTTGTTACGCCTCTACTAGGAAAGTGTGTCTTTTTGGTGAATTACCAGGTTTACCAATTCTAATAAATCTGGGACTGGGTCAAAAACCATGAGAGTTGTGTGGGAACACCCACGCAATGCCCATGAAACACCTCCTTTGCATAGAGTAATGCAACACAGTGATTTGTGCAGTGTTGCTTTACTTTAAATCTATGGAGCCACTCACGGCGATGCAAAGTGGCCTTGCATGGCTTCAGAAATCTCACGGTTTGCCTTGCACATGTACCACGCTGCATGATGCAAACACGATGCAAAATGGCTCGAAAATAGTCCCCTTAAAGTTTTCATTCTTTTCTTAATCTTATATCTCAGTTGCTGCCTTTCACATTCCATTAGTGTTTTTTGAATTTCATTTTCCACCTTTCTCTGCACCTACATTTAGATTTTTTTTACTTTGAATTTCTGTTGACATTTCAGGTAGTTTAGTGAATTAATGTTTTTGATGCAGACATATGTAAACAATCTGAACGTTGCTACTTCGTGTTACCTTGAGAATAAACTCACAGTTTTGCCCTTGCATGCTTAATTAAAATGGTGCAATTCAGATTCATAATAAAACGTAAAGACAACAAAGCTGCAAGAATGAGGAATCAGACATTAAAGAAGCAGTTAAAGTGTCATCATTTTGTATTTTTGCTTTTCATTTATGTGCCTGTTTAATGACACCCCTTTTATATTTCCTTTTCCCAAAATTATTATTTTTGTTTCTTTTTATTTGTTTGTTTAACAAACGTATCATTGTATTTTATCAATTATTTTAATGCTCCAATCTGTTTTTATTAAAGAATAGCTCTTTCAGCATTCACTGTGGGAGATTTAAGTAAGATGGCTGAGCTATGCGAATACCATAGACTTTGTAGCTGGAGTGGAAAAAAGATATGCAACTGCCCTGAATGTTGTGTGAAGTTTGTGGCATTTTATGTTTTTCATTGGTGAAGCTGTAAAGAAGACATTCTTTAGTCAAAGGACTCTTTTTTGGAGGCAGGTTGTTGATCCATTAGCCAGTACAAACACCACTGAGATAAATTATGTCTCTCAAAGTGGCTGGGCATGTCCCATTTTCTTGCATGGGACTCTTGTGTCTTTCCAAAATGCAAACATAAGCTAAAAATATTTAGGAGCTGCCTGAGTAAACTAGCCGACTAAATCGTGTGAAAATGACTACTTCTTTTTATCTATGCTACTGTAAAACTCCAGTGAGAGGCACTTATAATTGGTTTCAAAAGAAAAGAGCAAAAAAATTGAATTGTTACCAACATAAACTGTATGTTTTATGCGGCAAATTAGACATGATATAGTTGCACATGCAGTTTGCAATATAACTGGTATTGCAACATCGCACTATTTATGTATAAAACTGGGGGCTGTATTCACAAAATAGTGGATAAAAAGTACGGGTGGGGATCTCCTCACAAATTTACTTTTCCTACTTTTTGCTGTTTACCAGCATACCAGGAGAAGGCCTGAAAAGCTCCATCAAGCGTGGGTTTGCTTGGGCACTCCTGGGAAGCTTGGGTGATATTCAGGTGAGATCCTATCTCTCTGTGCAGGCTTCTCTAAAGTGGAAAAATATATTTTCCTCCACCCCACTAGATGAAAGTCCCATTCCCACCCTGGAAAGGGTTATTAGGCCAGCCCTGTGATTGAGTAAATTTACTATCTATTCCAGTGTGGTAATGGGGGGAGAGGAGTTTGGGGAATGAATTCAAAACATACATGTTTTTGGGAACTTCAAACTTCCAAGCCAAGCAAAGCTTTGGAATTCCAACTTCCCACCCTTAACGTGGGATGTGTGGCCCCGGACTACTCCATACTCAAGGTGGAGATGTCAGCCTGGTAAATAGATTTATGTCTACTAGGACTCCCTTTTGAATTCCTGGAAGGTGGAAAAAAATGGTAAATTCAGTGTACTTTGTTCATAGGTCCCTGCCAGTTATGGGGTTATTAATTTGGGAGGGAGAGGCCCCTACCAACTTAATAAATCCACTCTGGTTAGGTCACTTTTTTAAACACATTTGTAGGACTTTCAAATATTTTAGGAGTAGGCAATTGTCCACATGACCACTGCTAACCAGTAAAACATGCTTGTAAAACATTTCAATTTTCTTTTCAAACCCATCCCATTTTCCATTCAGGAAAACAGACTGCAATTAAAAAAAACAAGATTGCTTTGTTGAAAAGCAATCACAGACATGGTGGTCTGGTGACCCACATGCGCCATGGTGGCGCATGTGGGTCACCAGACCACCATGTCTGTGATTGATCAAATTACAATCTACTAAGGTTCTGCATTATGTGAACTGATCCATTAATATCTTGGTCGGTTTGCAAAATACAAATGCATTTGGTAAAAGTTGATGTGCAAATTACAACGACTTTTGCCAAATCCATTTTAGTACATATGGCCCTAAATTATGACCCCTGTGCAAACAAGACTTTGAACAGGAATCAGAAGTATAGGTTGGGTAAGATGTATCTCAATCTTGCACTTTTCCCCTGCTAGATTCTGTCAGGGCAAGCCTTCTGGCAGGGCAAACCTGCCAAACTTAATTGGCTGCGAATTGTCTTGAAAAGCATGCAGATTTCAATCTGATTACCATAAATTAAAAATTATTCTGCATGAAATGCCTGTTTAATTTCGTCGTAGGTAGTGTTTACTACAGGTGGTAAATGTCTCACCCTGGGGTAATGGTATTTATGACCCACCATATTGTGCCCCACTTGAAATGACGGCCTTAATTAACCTGTGTAAAGAGAAGAAGGAGATGATGTTGCTTAGCCTAAGGCATTGGGACACTGTGCTAGGAATTATTTAAAACTTGTCTGGTAGCTAAGGTGTTACATGGCTAAAAGGGCCTCTACCTTGGCCTGCTTTGCTTTCTTGAGGCTGCTTTATTAGGTTGAACTCTGACTAGCATCTGTTAATTTTGTCCACTGGAGACATTATTGATTTAAATTCCCATTTTATCATTCAGGCTCTTACTTTCTAATGACCCCATTTATGTCTCTAGAGCTCCTATTTCTGTGAATGAACCATGACAATCATGGTTTATTCTGAAGTTCTGAAAACAATAGTAAGACAAATAAATTGAAACCTTGTCTAATACAATTTGAATGAATTTCTATAAGAGTAGGTGGTTAGGTTTTACTCTCATAGAAGGTTTGATATCATTCCAGATATGTTCCATGTACATAGAGGGAGGTGTACGTGGTTGTAATGCCTAACACTTGACCCGCTCAGAGTACGAGGCAGCTGATCAGAGTTTTTTGTCTGTCATACACTGTGGAGCTATTTTCTGCAGGCAGTCTCGGCTATTACACCATTAAGTATCATTAGATACGGGGGTCACGAGAGAGAAGTGTTTTCATAGCGGTTTTTGTGTTATTGGCTTCTCATAGTAGGCTCAAACAGGCTGTTTTTTTAACATGCGGTCTGTGGACATTTGGGGAGCACGGTGTACTATGTTGTAAAAGTCTGGTTCAGACAGATCTACACAATAGTTGGTTTACTTTGCTTCCTAATTTATTTGTTTTAAGAATGTGAGCAACGGTGTGCAAAGTTGCAAGGTTTTCACTAGTGAAGTTCCAGTAATTCTAATGAATCCTATGATTCCAAATCCTAGTTCATGGCATTTAGCGTGAAAATCAGCACTTTTGGGATCAATTTAGGGTTCTTTGAAGAAAGAAAAAGGTCAGCAATGCTCGCTTGGAAAAAGTCATCGAATTTCACACATCTATTTTCAGTGAAATAAGTCAAGACAGTGTAGAGAAACTTTGCCAGAATAGTGGGGAATTGTGCAAACTACATGCAGGCCAATAATCAGGATCGACACAGTGCTTTGCAGGCTTAAAAAATACCCAGACCACTAAATGGTAGGTTTGAATGAAAAGTTATGCCAAATGTATTTGCTTTTTCAGAGATGGGAATAGAGTAGATCTAAAGCTGAATGTCAGCCAAAAGTGAAAGAATTGGCTTTGAGATCACTGCTGTCAAAACATCTGTTTCAGCAGCTCTAAAGCAGGGATTGTTCGTTCATCCATTTCTGCCCAGCATTGGTTCTACCTCATGCCTCTTTCTTTCAACCTCCTACACTTCCTTCTAATTCCTCTCACTCTTGCAGGATCTTTTTCTCACTTTGAGAGTGTTTTCTATCTTTCTTTCCTCCTTTTTGTGTTCATTGTGTGCCTTTCTCTCTTTTGCTTTGGTCAAAACCTGATGATGAAAAAATGAGTTCTGGTGCCCAGAGCTTGCAACTGATTTGTACAGATTAAGCACCAGGTTATATAACCTTACATACCTTTCTAACATGCTATAAACACTTTCATTTTGTGGAGACATTGAGAAAACGAACATTTAACGTAGAATTCACTGAATAATCTACTGTGCCTTCACTTTATATAGAAATACTGAAAATTCCAATTCTGGGAAAATTAACGAGACCTACTCTGAGTATACTGGATCCTCCAGTTCTAACAATAAATTGAAAATTGCTGTCAGTGGTCAACACACAGCTTGAACCAAGCTGTGTCATCTGTTCTCACATATGCTTATAAACGTTTACATGTTTATGAACACATTATAAAATAGTCTCACATGTTCTCATTTTCACAGTATGAATGTATATTGATTTGTTAAGGCTAATAAACTTTGACAAGAAAGTTTATTGTCTCTCCCCACGTCACTGGTCTCATTTACCAAATTAAACTAATGCCTTTTCATGAAGGACCATTAGCAATGTTTCTTAATACTATGTGCCTGAAAAGAAAATGCCATCTTGAGGTCGGAATTTATCACTTCTGTTTTTACATCTACCCCCTTTGTAAAATTCTGAGATGTCATTATAAATCAGAACAATGTAAGAGAAGTTGTAGAATGCCCTATTACATATCGGTAATCTTCATTACTTGGGTCCCTTATGTCCTCGTCCCATTCATTAACAAAGTGGTGTATTAATGGGACAAGGACATAAGGGACCTGGGGGTAATGCTCTATTACTTACATGTAATCATTACTCTGGGTCCTGTTGTCCTCGTCCCATTCATAAGCCACTTTGTTAATGAATGGGACGAGGACATAAGGGACCTGGGGATAATCTGGACATTACGCCGACCTAATTAGATACAAGAGTGCCTCTTTAACGCAGAAATGTCTAGTTGTTCTACAAACTCAAACCACTCCTTGTCCATACCAAGTTTTATTATGCCATCACTTGACATTCTGCATGGCTAGTGGATTGGTATTGTAATGTAGAATGTGTTTTTTTTCTGGTATCAATACACATGATAATATGAATACACACATGCATATTAGAGTAGTAAGTTATAATCTGGTGTTAGATTGCAATGTAACACTTCATGTCCATGTTTAAACATTCTAATAATGTAACTCAATTTCCTTCCCAGTGTGGCACTTCCAAACTCCAAGCTGGCAGATCAAGGCTGCTTGAGTCTAAAGGTTTTACCACAGCAGCCTTGGGGTTTCCTTTTAGATGCTGCATGTATGCCTAGCATAAAAACAGCTTACGCTGTCGGCCACAGATAAAAAAAATACATAGAGATGTTTCACTAATGGCCCAAAAACTTTGTTTGTTAATGGGCAAAAAATTAGCAAAGATACTGATATATATCCGTGCCTTTTCTAGGTAGGTGCAGAAGAAACTGTGTTGTACATTTGTATTGTGCTATTCACCTTTCTTTGTCAATGAAACAGTTTTAACCTTTGATTTGATGGAAGGCAAACTCTATAAGATGCTATTGGTCTGAAGGTGTCCATTCCTCAATGAATCGAACGAGGGAGATTAGCTGAGTTAATTCAGGCTTTCCTGCCATATTTTCATCTTATCAGACCAAGTTCAATAGAAAAATGTGCCTGTTTGATGTGTCCAAGAATGCTGAATTAGGTTTTACAACGTGGCACATCTGCTTGTCTGTTGTATTCATTTCCATTGAGATAATTCAACTTCTGGTCATCTTATTACTATGTGAAAACAAGGAGAGAGCAAGGGAATGAAGGGGTGTGTTCTTGTCCACAGTTCAATAATAGTCTAAACAATGTGGACGAACCCACTGAAGAATTTGTTTGACACTCACTCTTGTGGTAAGCTATCTCATGGAACCATTAGGGTTTTTTTTAAAGACCCCTCACACACCAACCTGGTTGGTGTCATGCTTCATCAACGGGGTCCCAACCGGATGGCCAAATGCCCCCCAGTTGTTGTACAACGCCTGGTTACAGCAGAGCTAGTGTGGTGTGATTTATGTGAAGTGTTGTGAGTTAATAATATCTCTGGGAATCCTTGCCTGTTGTATTTATCAGTGACGGTCCAGGATATGGTTAAAAACTAGTAGTGCAACTGATGGAGGGGTTTTGCTCCTAGTTGTCTATTAGAGTGTATCACTCTCTGGAAGGAGTGGAAAAATCATCAATATCCAACAATCAAGTATTGTAGTCCAAAAAATAAGATCCAAGTAATTCTCTTCCAATTGGATTTCCTTTTATTATTTTTTCCTTGGATTTCTCATACATGTTGCTCCAACATTTCTCAATAGTCCAATCAATTGATGAATCACAATTAATTACAAAACCACAGCCAATGCGTTTCGTCCCTCTTGGGATCTCATCAGGGCTGTGAAGACAAAAAGAAACATGTCACTAATCTATACAGTCAGAGTCTATATACATTTTTGTCCAAACACCTGCCTATGTAACAATCTAAAATGCGAGGCATTTACCCAATAACTAATTCGGGTAATTATTACCAAATTAAATCATGTGCTGAATACATATAATCATAATTTCTGATTCAATTGCTACCCCCTAATATCTTTGAACTATGTTCATGACCCTTAAACATTCATTTGTAACATTCATAGTCTACTGTTCTTGATCATTCTAATTTAAAATTGCAGTCTGAGCTATCGTCACAAATAACAACTGTATATGATAACATATCACATACCTCCTAAATAATATTGCGATAATACAAATCTCAGTCTTGTTGGGATGCTATAATTCTTGAAGTACCCGGTCACATTTTGTTGATAAACTCATTCTTCTCTTCGTGCGAGTTATTAAATCTTTCTATATATACAAAAAATATAATATATGAACAATCTCCAATTTTTTGATCAGAGTATATTATCATTTCAAATTCCAAGGCAACAGTGTTTCCTTAAATACTTAACCTTGTCCAAATCCAAGGGTGTTCCCCATTTGGCTAAAGCGCTCTCCAATGAAACCCAATATCCTTATGTGCAACTAAAAATGAAAAAAGAAAGAGTAAAACAATATTGTCCCCTGAAACTATTCTAAGGAGCCTTCCATATAACAAGGTGTTGATCCCAACGAGCCTACCTCATTATCCAAATAGATACGTTCCCGCTAGCATCCACCGTCGGTCTGGTATTTTCGCTCGAGTCCTTGTGTTTCACTGCTACGTTTTTAAAAGAATAACCCACCAATCACAATCCACGCTAGTTAACCTTTCCATTTGCATTTTACTGAGGGTGTTTCCTATCTGGTCCGCACACTGTTAGCCTATCCGTTCCAACCTACTGTTAAACTCCTCCTTGTATTTGTCAGAATATGTTTCCGCCTATCAAATTCCTCCTTCCTCTAGCTCACATTTACCCTTGGACCAAATACTGTTATATGCGGTGCACTCGTTGGCGGTCAACCTATCATGTGCGTCCTTACAACAAATGTATAGAACTTCAAAAAACCCGAACCTCGCTAAATTAACCAAATACATTTCTAACTCTTCAACCTATTAAAGAGTTGTTGTAACGAAATTTACGAGCGCCCGTAAACCGAGCGAAGCTCAATTAACATATTTAGACAATTTGTTCCATGCTAGTGATTAATCACAAGCTACGTAACTAACGAGGATATTATCTATTTAATCCAGCACCCCATATAGATTAACTCATTAGTCACTTAATGTTGTTGTCATAAAAATATATCATGACAACAAATATTGCTTAACTAAATAAAAAATAGCACAAAGTCTAAGTCCCAACCTGTACCAATATCATACTCAAAAATAATGAACGAAAGTATTATCATTGGTCATTTTACCAACTAATTACCATACTCTTAACTAAATCCTATATATATTCGTACTATTAAGTACTCAGTATATATAAGTCTGAATTTGACAAAAGTCCCTGAGGCTCTATACTCAAAAAAAATGTATATCTCGCATGTACAGAAATTAATGAAAAACCTATATCTATTTCATACTCAAAAATGATGAACGAAAGTATTATCTGTTGTCATTTTACCAACTAATTACCATACTATTGACTAAATCCTATATATATCTATACTATTAATTACTCAGTGTATATAAGTCTGAATTCGACAAAAAGTCCCTGAAGCTCTATATTCAGAAATAATATCTCGCATATACAGAAACACTGTTGCTCAAAAACTATTGTTTACCATATCTTGATTCCAAAATCTATAATAGATATTATGGGGTAGCTCCGACCATGACCATAGCATTTTAATCATCTAGTCAGGATATAATCCTATAATCCTGATCTGGCATAATAAAAGAAAGAAAGCCTGCACCAACCCTACAAAGTCAAAGAAATCCCAATTAGGTTATTCCAAAACATAATGAAGCTCATTATCACTATTCAATCCAAAATCCACCGATCTACATTGACTAATCCATCTAGCTTCGTTCTGCCTTATCCTGAGTTCCCAATTACCCCCTCTTTTACCAGGCAAAATTCTTTGTATGCCATGAAACTTGATGTCATTCTCCCTTGGGTGCTTATCCTTAATATGGGAATACAATGGGGATCTGATGTCCTGATTCATTATTGCTCTCTTATGTTCTTGAATTCTAAGCTTCAAATTGCGCTTCGTACTCCCTATGTACATTTTTTCACATGTGCAGATTATAACATAAACAACTCCCACGCTGTTACAGTTAATGAATTCCCTGATACAGTATCTTTTCCGAGTTTTATACATAAAATCTTTAATTTATTGATTCCTAAGCTGCATACATTATAAGATCCACACACATAGAAACCAATAGGCTGTTTTGGTAACCAGTTGTGGTCCACAGTTTTTATGGGTTCAACATAGTTTCTAGTTATCTTTTCTCTTATAGTAGGACTACGTTTAAATATCACCCCGGGTTTCTCCCCAATAATACCAATTAAACCCGGAACTCCTTTCAAAAGGGCCCAATTTTTTCCCAAGGTCCTACAAATTTCATTTTTTTGTGCACAATAAGTCGTCACAAATGAAATTCGCTCATCAGAGCGACTCCTATCTTTTTGTACAAAGGTATCGTTTCTCTTAACCTTGATTACTCTTTCTCTGGACTTCTTTAAATTGCTTTGGTGATATCCTCTCTTTATTAAATGTTGTTAGAGATTATCCAACTCCTTAATAAAATCATTTTGCAGGCTGCAATTCCAACGTATCCTTATCATCTCCCCAAAAGGGATCCCTCTGATTACCGAAATGGGGTGAGCACTTTCAGCCCTTAAAATAGAATTAGTAGCAGTGCTTTTTCTAAACAATCTACTGCTTATGTCTTCTCCATCAATGAATAATTCTACATCTAAAAAGTCTAGCTTCTCTGTACTATGATCCATTGTGAACATAATATTGAAATTATTATTGTTCAGATACTCAAAGTACTCATTCAGATCCCCTGGACTCCCTCTCCAGATCATAAAAACATTGTCAATAAAACGGACCCAAAATAAAATATGATCCGTCCATGCAGAGGCACTTCGTCCCCAGGCATGCTCCCTCTCAAACCAACCCATAAACAGGTTGGCATAAGAGGGAGCAAACCTGGAGCCCATTGCCGTGCCCCTGATCTGATGATACCATTTATCCTCAAATAGGAAGAAAATTGTTATTCAAGATTAGTTGACTCATTTCTAACAACATTTCAGAATGGTTCCTCAAACTGGCGCTACGGCTTCCCAAAAAATGATTCAGGGCCTGTAAGCCTTTCCCATGATCAATACAAGTATAAAGTCCAACCACATCCAATGTAACTAAACTCATATCTTGATGCCATTTGATATCCTGCAATTTATTTAGGACGTCCATAGTGTCCCTATTTAAGATGGTAAATTAGTTACTAATGGTTTTAAAAACATATCAACAAATTCCGACAAGTGCTCAGTCATGCTTCCAATACCTGATACAATCGGTCTTCCTGGTGGATCAGTTCTAGATTTATGCACCTTAGGCAGAGTGTACAAGAACGGAAAGGTAGGGTTTTTTATATATAGATATTTAAATTCTGCCTCATCTATCAGTCCTTCCTCTTTCCATACATATAGTCTCTCCATAATATGTCTGTTAGCTTGTGTAATGGGATTAGAATACAGCTTAACATAACAACTAGTGTCACTAAGTTGCCTGTAAATTTCTTTACAATAGTCCATTCTGTCCATAATGACAATATTTCCACCCTTGTCAGCTTCCCGAATAATGATACTATTATCGGATCTTAAGCTATTTAGGGCTGCTTTTTGTTTCTATGTCAAATTGTCTTTCATATCTAATTTCCATTTATCCTTGTCTCTATGATCTTCTAATCTGTAAAATTCCTCCTTAGTTTGTTTGACAAACATGTCTATTGCAGCAAATTGGGTGCCCTGTGGAATAAATTTGGATTTTGGTCTTAAACCACTGGTACAACTGTAATCTGTAGACCCATCTAGTAATGAAGCAATATCATCCACTCCTAGTCTCTCTCCTTCAGTCAAAGACATAAGCAATTGTACATCACGTAACTCTGTAGTTGTCATCTCAGATCTTTTAATATTAGCACAAACATTTACATTTACATTCTTATCCCATGTTGAAAAGAAACTCTTCAATTTCAAAATCCTTGAAAATTTACACAGGTCAATCTCCAATTCAGTAAAGTTACAATGATTCATAGGGCAAAATGATAATCCTTTCTTCAAAACATTTAACTCTTCTGTAGTTAGAATTCTGTTAGACAGATTAATCACCTCCAGTTCACTTTCTGAGCTGTCCCTACTAATCATACCTTCATCATAATTATTGCCTACTTCTTGACCTTGTCCTGACTGCGGGTTCCTATCCTTGTATTTCCTGTGTTTCCTCCCCCTTCTTGTTCTACGGAAGCCTTTTTCTTTCCTCTTCTCATTCTCAGTATCTCCTCGGAAAAAGATGAGCTTTTCGTTGGTGCACCCCCCCCTGCTCCCAATGGAATGGGTTCATCAGTAGATGAAATACTGGAACTACTGTAATTAACATAGCTTAATTCACCCTGAGTTACTACTCCTCTTGGTTGTGTCAATTTAGGAATCTCATCATAACCTTTTGCAACAGTAAATACTCTGCATTGGTTATAGTCTCTTTCATCCCTGCGAAGTTTGCCCAATTTTTTGTCCTTAATTTGTAGTTGATGTCTGTTAATGACATCTTTTAAGATAGCATAGTTCTTATCTGTCAATTCTGGTAAGTTCATTTCCTTAATTTCTCTTTCCAAATCAGCTATCTGACAGTTTAATTTCTCTACTTTTCTGTCAGCATTCTTTATTAATATATTCATCATTGTAAATGATGATGCTTACGAATTTTCTTCCCACTCCTTAAGATGAGCCTCATCAAGGTCGTCAAAAGTGGGAAAGATTAATATCCTGAGACCTCTTGGGATTCTTTGCTGATCCACATAATTCTTAAGAGTGACCCCATCCCACCATTTAGATAATTCCAATTTTTTCAGTTTCTCTAATTTTATAAATCTGTCTCTCAGACTGTAATTGGTAAATCCTTTAGTACTGTAGATTTAGATGTCTTACTTTGTTGGAACAATTCAGCTGCTAGTTTTTCACTGTTATCCTCCATATTTATAACACTATATATCACAATAATCTTGTGCTACACACCCTTGAATTAATTACTCTAACAAAAAACAATGAGGGATGGCCAGTGTGCACTGAAGAGTATATATTCAATCTTGTTAACATATGCAGTATAATGTTACCACTCTACCTCCAGTGGCCCACCGTTATAACCACTCTTAAACACAAAGTATATCACTCTCTGGAAGGAGTGGAAAAATCATCAATATCCAACAATCAAGTATTGTAGTCCAAAAAATAAGATCCAAGTAATTCTCTTCCAATTGGATTTCCTTTTATTATTTTTTCCTTGTATTTCTCATACACGTTGCTCTTTCTAAATAGTCCAATCAATTGATAAATTACAATTTATTACAAAACCACAGCCAACGCGTTTCGTCCCTCTTGGGACCTCATCAGGTCAGTGAAGTCAAAAAGAAACATGTCACTAATCTATACAGTCAGAGTCTATATATATTATTGTCCAAACACCTGCCTATGTAACAATCTAAAATGCGAGGCATTTACCCAATAACTAATTCGGGTAATTATTACCAAATTAAATCATGTGCTGAATACATATAATCATAATTTCTGATTCAATTGCTACTCCCTAATTTCTTTGAACTATGTTCATGACCCTTAAACATCCATTTGTGACATTCATAGTCTACTGTTCTTGATCATTCTCATTAAAAATTGCAGTCTGAGCTATCGTCACAAATAACAACTGTATTTGATAACATATCACATACCTCCTAAATAATATCGCGATAATACAAATCTCAGTCTTGTTGGGATGCTATAATTCTTGAAGTACCCGGTCACATTTTGTTGATAAACTCATTCTTCTCTTCGTGCGAGTTATTAAATCTTTCTATATATACAAAAAATATAATATGTGAACAATCTCCAATTTTTTGATCAGAGTATATTATCATTTCAAATTCCAAAGCAACAGTGTTTCCTTAAATGCTTAACCTTGTCCAAATCCAAGTATGTTCCCCTTTTGGCTAAAGTACTCTCCAATGAAACCCAATATCCTTATGTGCAACTAAAAAGTATACGACACCTACAACTACCACCACTCACCTTAGCGCATGTGTAGGTAAATCACATATTCACGTGGCGTGTTCTTTTGCCACTCACGTTTTCACTTGTCCGGTCCTGAAGAAAGCCCTTTATAACTGTCTTTTTTGGGCTGAAACATGTAGACTACTCTAATAGACAACTAGGAGCAAAACCCCTCCATCAGTTGCACCACTAGTTTTTAACCATATCCTGGACCGTCACTAAAAAATAGAACAGGCAAGGATTCCTTCAGAGATATTTTTAACTCACAACACTTCACATAAATCACACAACACCAGTTCTGCTGTAGCCAGGCATTGTAGCACAACCAGGGGGCATTCGGCCAACCGGTTGGGACCCCAATGATGAAGCATGACACCAACCAGGTTGGTGTGTGAGGGGTCTTTTAAGAAAACCTAATGGTTCCATGAGACAGCTTACTACAACAGTGAGTGTCAACAAAATTCTTCAGTGGGTTCGTCCACATTGTTTAGACTACGTCTTATTACTATGACATGAAGATGTCACCAATGTACCTTCCCCTACAATGAGAAGAGATGCATTAGTTGCTGCCCATCCAATGCACACTGACTCACCAGCTCACCCCTCAGAAAGTTTTCACACAATGTCATGGATTTTACACTCATGATGGTTTCACATAGTTGTATGTAAAGTTTGCCATTGAAGTGAAGAAGTTCTTTTCAATGTAATGATTTCAATTAATGTTTTACTGTATGCCAGAAAATGTGCTGATCATGTACGTAGGAAATTTCAAACTGCCATAAACCATCTTGGCCATTTTTGTACTCTGATAATCTGGACATAACTGAGTGAAATCCTGATATTGTGGGTCTTGACTGTGATCTTTTTCACAGTGTGTGCACAGCAAAATGTGACAGTCATTGTAGAGAAATGATGAGATAAGCAGCTTCTCTGTCAGTCAAGCGGCCAGGTATGTATATTTTGGTTGTTTTCAAGTAAACAATTGCAGTTAATGGTATTTAGTTGACATTCTACGTCTGCCTTTGTGTTGCAACCTTTGCTTGTTTTTCAGCAGAGATTATATTTCTGAAGAGAATTTTGCATTTCTTTTTGCGCCTTTCTTGTATTCATGTGCAGCTTGTTTAACTCTAATCTGGCATAATTCTACATTGTCTCCTGTAAGTATGAAAGTAGATTTTATTTTTTAATAATGATTTCTCTCACGTGCATTATGCAAACAATTGTTTGTATCTAGACCACCAAAACCTGGTGTTTCCAGACCACGTATTTAAACTGATGTGACTGGGTAGGATTTAAAAGACATGCACCCACTGGCAACCCTTTCAGTTGAAGAAGCTTTGCGGAACATCAATGAAACAGCCAAAGGAAGCAATACATAGAACAGTCATTTAAAAAAATCTGCTTTCATAAGGTGACTTCACCTTATCTTTTATACAAATGTCTGCCTTAAAGGACTAGTACATAGTCACCTCCTCTCTTAACCATTGGGAGGTGTCAATTATTAACAGCTCAATTGTCTGCTAAATACGACTGAGCAAACTGGTATTCATCCCTCCTTATAATTGATCAAACACTTCAGAATTGATCACAATGTACCCTTCCCCACAGACTTGTTCTAGTGTGAGACAATGCTCTCTACAGAGGGCTGATAGTACACTTTGATCCCTCTCTCCCAACCTGCATGACTCTTTCGTACCACACTCATAATCCTTTATCCTGTTCAATTGTTTTTTTGTTCCCATCTCTTGTTTTGGTATGACACAGTGCTGCCTGTGTTGGTTTCTTGACACTTTTTGGTCCCAGCCCTGCTACGAGTCACTCTTATCTGCAGCATGACATGTTACCTCTCTAGCAGGCTGGTAGCATTTTCCAATCACAATTCCCCTGCACCTTCCCATGCCCCAGATGTTGACCATGGATGCTAAGAAATGGTACCTCGCCATTCGTCTGTCTAATTCCTAATGTAGTCCCCATGTTTTTGTTCAGAAAAGTTTCGCTGAAACTGGCCTGTAATATTCACAGGTCTCAGCCTCATTACTGCTGAACTTAAACGTGCGGACTCGCTGGTGTAGGCCTCAGAAATTCTTCCATTACACATGACCCATACTCCTATTAGGACCTGACACAAGTTGCCCTTCTCAGATGCAATAATTATCACATCTGTCAGACTCCAACACCGAGGTGTTCAGATTTTATTGGATACAGTATTTATCCCCTATACTACTTTTGAGGGAATAACATGCAGATTCCTGTGCTTACTGCACCAAAATATACATATTCCAGTAAATACAAGTCCTTTTAACTCTTCTAAATTCCAGCCGGTTTGACCTGTAGAAATGTATGAAGGTTTCAGTCAATATCGAGCCTGGTAATTACTGCTGTGATAAACAGCCGTCCACTTGTAAGTAAGATACCTGTGTTAACACCTGTTCAGAAACAGATTGCAATTTAATGGGCGTTTGGTCTGATACTGTGCTTCCTGTAGTTTTGTTATGCACCAGCCCCCCCCAAAATTGCACTACAGCTTCCCTTTCTCCAGCGGTGGTGCCTCAATGAGAGCAGAGTAGCGTCGCCCCTCCGCTGGAGAGCAGGAAACATGAAAAATAAAATTGTTATAAAAAAGATCAATTACCATTTTATTCTACTTGCTGGTAGCAGCAAAGTTGGAGGGGGGCAGTGGCAGGGAGGAATAGTGTGCACTTCAGTTTAAAGTGCGCATGTTACTTTGACCGGCTGTCTTGTGATGGCCAGCTGGGTGGAGAGAATGTACTGGCCCCAGTGCTTCAAAGAGTGATGAACCAGCACACTTCAGCCAATCCTGGTGCCTCTCTCATGCTGCCTGAACAGAATGAGAGCAACACGAGGATTGGTAAAGGGGAGTTGGACGAGGCTCTGGGAGTTTGCTGCCTGTGCTGGAGGAGCCACCGACTACTGAGAGGAAGAGGAGCAGTGGGTAAGTAAATCTTTACTTAATTTAACTCACTGACAGGCACTGTGAGAAACTCGTAGTGCCTTTAGCCCCAACGCTAGAGCTCGCATTCGTGGCCTGTTATAAACACGGTTTGCAATGGACCACGATTGAGAACTTTGGCTTTGAGTCTGAGGGCATTGCTGGCTTCAATTAGTGCCTGCCAGTTGTTCACATATTCGCCCAGTGCCCCACCTGTTTTGTTTGCTGCTGTCCACCACTGTCTTTCTCTAATATGATTTGCACAGTTATTCTTGCTGTGAGACAACCATCTATCGAGTGAGGAGACGCTGTGGAGAGCTTGTGCTGGCTGCCGTTCTCTTGCCGTTTTCTTGATTTCTATAGCCTGCCTGCCATATCACTGATCCTTGCGGTACCCGCTGCGTGGGTCCCGCATCGCTTACCTTGTTGGGACTGAGGCTACATCAGACTAGAGCAGCAGGGCTGTGAGCGCCAGGGCTGGGACTCCATTTCCCAGGAGTCCCTGCGTTTGGTATCACCTGCACCTGGACGCTCTCCCTGTTTGCCCCGCCTCCGACCACCGACTGAAGAGTGCAGGCTTGCACTAGTAACATTGGGAGACAACCATCTATCGAGTGAGGAGACGCTGTGGAGAGCTTGTGCTGGCTGCCGTTCTCTTGCCGTTTTCTTGATTTCTATAGCCTGCCTGCCATATCACTGATCCTTGCGGTACCCGCTGCGCGGGTCCCGCATCGCTTACCTTGTTGGGACTGAGGCTACATCAGACTAGAGCAGCTGGGCTGTGAGCGCCAGGGCTGGGACTCCATTTCCCAGGAGTCCCTGCGTTTGGTATCACCTGGACGCTCTCCCTGTTTGCCCCGCCTCCGACCACCGACTGAAGAGTGCAGGCTTGCACTAGTAACATTGGGAGACAACCATCTATCGAGTGAGGAGACACTGTGGAGAGCTTGTGCTGGCTGCCGTTCTCTTGCCGTTTTCTTGATTTCTATAGCCTGCCTGCCATATCACTGATCCTTGCGGTACCCGCTGCGCGGGTCCCGCATCGCTTACCTTGTTGCGACTGAGGCTACATCAGACTAGAGCAGCAGGGCTGTGAGCGCCAGGGCTGGGACTCCATTTCCCAGGAGTCCCTGCGTTTGGTATCACCTGCACCTGGACGCTCTCCCTGTTTGCCCCGCCTCCAACCACCTATTTCCTTTATCTGGAACTGCTGCTGACGCTGCGCGGGAGCGCGCGGGAGTGTGCCGGGAGTAGCCCGGGACAAGGGCGGGACAGTCTGCGACAGTCCGCGACTGGCAGAGACTGGACTGGGCAATTTACGCTGCCCATTTATTTTGGTAAAACGTTATTTTTGTATTTCTAAGGGTAATCGTGTCCATAGTGTATTGCGGTGCATCATGTCTAATCCAAAGCTTCCTACGGCCATAAATACTATGGATAACTATCTGGTGCAGGTAGTAGCTAAAATCAACACCGAGAGGAGAGCCTCTCTGGGGTTGGATGTATCCCCGGAACTTGCATTGATGGATTTCCCCTCCGCTGATTTACCTGATTTAGCTAGTAGCAGTAATAATGTGATACTGTCTGAATCTGCTGAAAGCACCAACTTGATCCAGCCTAGTTGTGCTGCTGTGGCAAGTAATAGTGAGGAGGAGACTGAATTGTATACAACAGGGGAAAACGCCCCAGTGGCTGTTCCACGTATGACAAGAAGAGTAGGAAAGGGTCAGCCTACTCGTGGAGGCCTACGCTCAAGTCGGAAAAAGCCGGCTTCCCCACCTAATAAAGCAGCTGGGGTTGAGGAAGAGGGGTCGACTGATGATATTTGTATGGCCCTATCCAACGCTCAGTTTAAGAAGCTGATGGGTATGATTGACTCGAAAATTGGTGGCATCGTTAAACCCCTGGCCGGCAGGATAGAACAGTTAACTGCAGAAGTGAACAGGCTGGGGGATCTCTTGGACAAAACTTTAGTTAAAGTAGGGAGTCTACCTGACGAAATTGTAACTAGAGTGGAGACTAAAAAGGGTACAGGTAGTCCGGATGATGGAGGAGCAGTGACTGCTTTGCCTAGCCAGCCGGTGGTTCCACAGCTAGCCACAGGGGTGGCTGTTTCAGGGGATGCTGTCCCTCAAGGTGAATTTATGGCTGTGAACACAGCAAAGGGTTCGGCTGAGCTCATTGTTGAGGCTTCCCCTCTGATACTTGTGTTAGCCAACGTCCCCATATTGTCTCCAGGTCAGGAAGAGTCTACTCCTTCTCTGTTGTCTAAGGCTCTATACTGGCTGTCTAACAACATGGTGATAACTTCCTGGGGCAAGCAACAGCTGGCAGCATAATTAGTTATGGCAAGGAGGGTGGAGTGGATTGGAAGCAGCCCTAAAAGATTTCAGGGTGATTGTGTTGTTTTAAATTTTTCAAACCCTGAAGTATTAATCGATATTCTTCCGAATCTGTTACCGCCACAGCGAAGAACTGCTGATATTATCCCTCTGACCCTAGACTTTTTCTATCATCGGAGAGAGGGAGGGGCCCCAACCCGTCTATGCTGCGGATAAAATGGAGCATGGTGTCAAAACTGGGGAGAAGGGGGTCACAATCTGCCGAATGTGGCTTTAACACAGGAAGAAGGGTTGTACATTCTGAAGAGTGGGGAATACATTTAGAAAATAGGTTCTCGGCTCTTTCAAACTTAGACGAATGCGACTGACTTCTTGGGGCCAAAAGTATTGTTCTATCTGAGTCAAATGATCAGGGTAGAAGCAGTCTATCTACATTTCAGGGTATCGATTGTGGAAATAAGTTATCTCCTTGTAAGGCTATCTGTAATAGGGGCCAGCCTAGTGCTGTGGATTTAGTTATGGGTAACCTTGGCACTCCTAATTTTATCCTTAATACGTTAGTGGGTACTATGACGGGGGCACCAAACTTAATCTCTTGGAACTTGGCAGGTTTTCACTCTAAAATTGAGTGTGGGGATTGGCTTGGTTTTGTTACCTCATTTGATGTATGTTTATTCCAAGAAACCTGGGCATGTGAACATGTTTTTGTCTTGGGGTACTTAAATTTTTCTGTACCAGCTATAAAAGGACCAAGAGGGAGACCAATGGGGGGTCTTACCATCTGGGTTCGACAGTCCCTCAAATTTTCTATTAAATGTATGGTGACTAATTCTAAAGATATCCAGTTAATTAGGATAACTAATGATACTTCAGGTTCTCTTGATGTTTACAACGTGTATGCTAGAACCACCAAGGGTGGACAATCAGGAGTGTTAAATGCCCTGGGCGACCTCCTTGACATTAATACACAAGGCAAGAATATTGTTATAGCAGGTGATCTTAACCGGACCTTTGAGCCCTTAGCGACTGGCGAGGCTTTTCTTGGAGCTGAAGAGGATTCACTTTGGGGTATCCCTGCTTTAGAACTGAAGCCAGTCACACGTTGGACTGAGGACATAATAGGCCTGAATGCTATGTGTCTCGAAAAGGGACTAAGAGCCTTAAATGGTAGAACAAGATCAGATATAAAAGGGTCTATGACTTTTGATAATGGGAGACACAAAAGTAGAATAGATTACGTAATTTGTAGCATGAATCTATGGTCGTCTGTATGTGACATGGAGGTTGTTGAGAGACCTGAGAGTGATCATCACCCTCTGTGTGTGGTGCATAAATGGTGGACAGCTTTGAACGATTTGAATTGCTCTAACGTCCTTGCCCCTCCTCTTGTCATTCCCGGCAATGATTTGCGCAGGTTAAGATGGGCTACTGTGGAGACCAACCAACAGGTGATTGACACTATTAACCAAGAAACTGATAAATCTATTATGGCCATGGAATTGATTAGTGCTCCTCTTGGCTTGGCTGAGGTGGTTAAGATCCACGATTCTCTCTTTGGTCAAATAAAAAAAACATTTCCTGAAACCGGTTGCACGCAAAGGGGCAAGAGTATGCAAAAATGCAAAATGGTATAACGCCAATTGCAGAGCCACCCGGCTCGCTTTGGGTCGTGTAATCAAAAAGAGGGATCCAGTGGCTATCTCCCTAGCCAGGAAGGACTATAAAGTCTGTATAGTAAATGCCAAAAAAGCTTGGGATGAGCAGCATTGGTTGAATCTGAAAAGAGCTAGTGACAATAGGGATTCCAGATTGTTCTGGAATATTGTTATGTGGGGTTGTGAGAAAGCAGCGGACCCCCCAAGTATCAATGTCCCCCAAGAAGACTGGGTGAAATTTTTCAGCTCTCAATACGCCAGTAATAATCAGATAGCTTGTGAGGATAGTATTGCCTGGTCTTTTTCTCAAGAGAATCTCTTCACCTATAAGGAGACAATGTCTGCCCTCAACACAGTAAAAAGAGGGCGTGCCCCTGGTTTAGATGGTGTCCCTGCTGACATCTTTGTAAACGATAAGGTGCGATGGTGTAAATATATTCATTTATTGATTAACTCCATCGCAAAAGGTGCTGAGGTTCCGGCATCCTGGCGGGGTGCTGTGATCATCCCAGTGTTTAAAAAGGGCAATAGAGCTCAGCCAGGTAATTACAGGCCAATAAGCCTCATTGACACCGTGCAAAAAATAGTTGGCCGCGTTGTTGTAAACAGGCTCCTTGACTGGGCAGAGGAGAATAATATATTGTCTCCCTTCCAAGCAGGGTTCCGAAGAGCGACGAGTACTGTAGACCAGGTCTTTCTCTTTCAATTACTGCAATGGAGGACTATGGTGCTGGGAGAAGGCAGCCTATATGCGGCCTTTGTCGATTTACGGGCTGCCTTCGACCTGGTGCCACGGGCCAAACTGTGGCAAGTTTTACATAGCATAGGGGTTCCACCGGAGCTATTATCGCTGATAATGCGGCTCCACGAGCAAACTTTTGCGAAAATTCAGTGGGGTGGATACGGGATGGTCACTGCGGACTTTTCCGTTGAGCGTGGAGTGCGTCAAGGATGTTCAATGGCTCCGACCTTGTTCACTCTATTTATTAATGGTGTAGTCTCCCGCATGTTATCAGCGTCAGTGGATGCTCCTTCACTTGCAGATTTAAAAATTCCCATTTTAATGTTTGCGGACGACACGCTTATTTTATCAAAAACACCTAGTGGTTTACAGCGTGCTCTGACTATTTTTGATACATTTTGTGGCGAACATGGCCTAGAGGTGAATGTCACTAAAACCAAATTAATGTTTTTTAAGCTGCATCGTAATTTTAAACCAAAAATTGTCATGAATGGCCGGTCCCTAGAGGTGGTGAAATCATTTATGTATCTGGGCATACAAGTTGCAGATAATAATAGGTGGTGCGAGCACATAGACATCGCTACATTGCGACACAAGCAATTATCTGGTGCCATTAGTTTGGAACATAGGAAGTCTTTGACTAAACCTATTAAGCCAGTACTGAAGGTTTACGAAGCGAAGGCAATTGGTTCCGCTCTTTATGGTGCGGAGATGTGGGGGTTCGAAAAATTGAGTTCCCTACAAATCTCCGAGAACAAGTTTCTATGTTCCATTACAGGTACCCCGAAAAGCAGCCCATTGTTGCCTTTAAGGTATGACCTTGGTAGGAAACAAATCACGGACCTAGCTAGACTCCACCCAATATTGTACTAGCGAAGGCTCTGGACAACTCCAGAGCTTTCTCATTATGTGGAAGGGTTTATTGATGTTATTAAGGCTGACCGTTTCCATAAGATCGGATGGCTTAAATCATTAAAAGCATCATTGATTGAGCTTGGGCTAACCTCATTATGGGCAGACCCAGCTGGTGTAACCTTTCCTGCTAAATCTGTCATAAAAAATATATTTTGGGAATATGTTGTGCATAGGAGTCTGAGTAAAGCTAGTACTGGGTCCCTGACTGCTGGCTTTCTGGAAGTCAAATTATATCCCTCTTTGGAACCATATTGGGGCATTATTACAAAGCCGGGAGACAGAAAGCTCCTTTTTCAGTTGAGAGTGGGAGCTCTTCCCATAAGGTCCTTCACATCAAAATGGGTAGAAGGGGGGTGTGACTCTTGTCCGGTATGCAGGCAGGGGAAAGAAACTCTTGCCCATTTTCTGTTCGTCTGTCAGGCTTATTGTGAGCCAAGACGTGTTTGGTTATCACCTATGTGCAGGAATCTTGGGACTACCTGCAGCTCTGTTGCCCTGCGTATTATATGCACAAGCCCAGTTACTTGGATATTAATTGCCACCGCTAAATATATGGGATGGGCATGGACGATCAGGCAGAGACTGCTAGTTATTTAACTATTCTCTGTTTGAAAATGTTTCCCATGGATATTATCATTAATTAATTTTAGATAATTAGTTTTATATGTTGGCTACATTTTTAAGATGTATCTGTATTTTATCATCTTTTTTGTTAAACAGGTATTATGGGAAATTGTCTGCAAATGAATGTATCTTAGTTGATTTAATATTGTATTATTTGATTTGAATCGATTGTATTTTAACTGCATTTTAACTATGAGTGTTTGTCCTGCTTTTATGAGTAATCACTCGAATAAAGCATTATTTGACTTGACTTGCTTGCTGTGAGTCCGTAGTGCGAGCCTACAGTGTGAGCCCACATTGATCTTTGCTCACCCACCAAGGGATCTCTCCTACTATGATGTGCCATAGACCTGCTTTGGAGTAGAATCTAAATACTCTCAGGTCCCATTCACCTGTTTTTTCTGCGCAGAGCTGTGCTCATCTGAAATGGATTTTAGTGGCCTCACGTTTTACTAATTGTGCGCTGCCTCATTGCTAAAGTGAGCTAGAGTGATCCCTGCAGGGCTACGAGGGAACTTTTGTAGGAACTGCTTGCAAAAGCAGAATACAGTACACAATCTGACAATCAAGCTCCTTGTACTGGCTCTGTAATTGGACTCCTGCTTTCTCTGTAATCTAACATGGAGGAATGTAAAACTGAGTCTAGATAATAATGATGCACAAATGCCCACGTTACCAATTTATGTGCGAATGTGTGAGTTTGCTGTGAATATTTTGGCAAGAATTAAGCAGTGTTTTGTATTTTCGTTCTTTTCATAAAGTACTTCTTGTATAGCAGCGACATTTGTACAAGGATCAGTTTGTTCTACTTAAAAATCAATTAGCCTCCTCATTAGCTGATGAATTTGCAAAAGCAGTTTTGAAAGTGCAGCATTCTTCTATTTCAGTCCTTCAAATGCTACAGTGCAGATTTAACATATTTAAATAGTACGGGGCATATCAACAACAACCGGCGATAATTATCGCTGAGCGCACTTAGCGCTCGTATAATTATCGCCGGCTAGCGCCGATTTTTATCGCTGAGATAGCGTGCTATTAGCAACGCTTATCTCATCAGCGATAAAAATCCTAGCGCTAACTGGCTAACGTGAGATTATCGCTGGAAACCCAGCGATAATCTCACGTTAGCTTGTTGAGAGGGACTCACAAACTTAGCCATGATATCCACCTTCCATAGGATATCATGGCTAAGTCAGTCCTGAAGCAGGTGTTAGGAAAGTAGCGATAACAGGTGTTATCGCTACTTTTCCTGACGCTATGCTTCATAGCGTGGGGCTTGATGACAGGAGAAATGTCCCTTAGCGACATTTCTCCTATCATGTCAGGTCAGGAACGCCCACTTTGCATCTCATTAGAGATGCAAAGCTGGGCGTTAGACATCCCCTCGCTAAAGCAAGGTTTCACACGTTAGCGTGGCCTTGCTAATATAGCGATAAAATTATCGCCGCTTTTCGGCCGAAAACGGCCGCGAAAGCGGCGATAATTTTTTATCGCCTAGTTGTAAATATGCCCCTAAGTGAGTTGACTGAGTCATCACATCATAGGCTTGATTAAGGCAGATTGCCCTCATTTATGATAACATGAACATCATAAACAGCTTATGACACCCCCTCCCGCACCTTCCAACATGATGAAAGAGTGACGCAAACCACAAGTCATATTTTTGAAACCACACAAAGCCACTTTGAATAGCTTTGAGTGGCTCAAAAAATATGGAGTAATGCAATGCAGCGCTAGTTACTGCGTTGCATTACTCTGCTCTGGGTAGGCATTCCATGGGCATTGTGTTGGGGTTCCCATGCAATTTGCATGGTTTTTGGCTCATTCCCAGATTTACAAGACCTTGTATACCGTAGGAAAAAAGATACGCCTCCCCTGGGGAGGCGCAATGGGAGATTTATCCTAGCGTTTCCCTCTTTCTAGGTGTAATGCATTCTGCAGCACAACTAGAAATAGGAAAATGCCTCTAAGGATTGTTTTTGTGCAGGAAGGTGTGCCTTCTTGCACAAAAAACAATCCTGCCTATAACACAGGCACCCTTACAACATGGTGCAAGGGTGCCTGCGTTGGTGCTAGGCTGCCAAACAGTGCCAGCGCAAGGGGAAAGGACAGGAGTTTATTGGATAAATATGGCGCATTCCTGCCCTTTCCCTGTAATGCAGTGCAGCGCAGCAAGGTGACTTGCTGCGCTGCCCTGCGCCACTAAACTCGTAAATATGACCCTTAATTCTGATATATGGAGTGACAGGAGATACAGCACATGTCGTAATGTATTGGCTCCCCTGTATTGAGGGCCATAGCTTTGATAAATATCCTACCATATAGTAAATCCGCTTCTCCAATGGTGCCACGTTTCCAGCTTTGTTACACACGTACAAAGCCTTGGTGGATACAAAGGAATTATGGCAATTGTGAAAAAGAAAGAAACACCTATGAAATATTTTCTTTAGTTGCGTGTCTTTAGCCACGTGGAGATGTGAGCTTTAGTTAGGAATAGTAATTTAGGTTTTGAGTTTGAAACTTTGTAGAACGATTCAACTTCCCTCTGTGCAAGATTTAGGATAAGCACCGAAAAACCCAGCATTACATTACACGGGATGAACCACCTTTTATGTACATGGCATGCCATGCACAACATGTACTTTCTGAAAGTTACATATACTTTGCATCACCTAAATCTCATTTTATTGAGTTTGCCAACTTAATATTGTGGTTGCTGTTTGTGTGGCTCTCTCAGATAGAGCACGTCATTGTATATCCTGTGCACTACCATACAACATCAGACATCCTGAGACTGGCTAAATGAGAACACACTAACTAGTTGACACCAGAAGGAGAAAACCTTCAGCTGGCCACTTACTAGGCATGCTTAGTAGACTGGTGTGTGGTGGACTATTTTGTCTGTTCACACACCAGGCAGCTGGCAACACTAAGTCTTATAAGAACAACTGGCAGCTTAAACAATCCTAGCTATCTGCACAAGCTGCAATGGAATTCCAAAATCTAATGCTTTTCCCTACCGTGGGATCTTGGTATGCACCTCTCCATTACAAATGAAGAGACCACATTTTATCCTGAAACCACACTAATGTAAAACACTTCTCTAATAAAGACATGTTCTATATTAGGAGGCAGATCTAGACTCTCCAAATACACTGGCACACTTCACTAAAGCTTTGTACTGGTTTCATGCTAGCAGATTCCAGAAGCACCATTTTAGTATGCATATATATAAATGTAAATGTAAATGTCAAGGTACTTATAGAGCGCACTGTCACCAGACGGCCACCTTGCGGTGTCGCCTTTTGCGGTTTCCTGGCGCTGATACTCATACCGCTGTGGAACCCCTCCTGGCTTTCCCTGTGAAGTGTCCACTCCTGGGCACCCCCAGGGTGAAGCCAGGCATCCTTAGCGCTGTTGGGGCCGGTGTGGAGGCTAAGCAAGCTATTGCCCAGAGTTGCAGCGTGGGGCCCGTGATTAGAAGAGGCACCGAGAATAGACAGGTCCGAGGAAATTTGAGCCCGAGCCCCGCCGAGGCGGGAATCAAACCCTGGTCCCTGGCCAGAACTCTGCTTCAGGGTCTGCCGCTCTAACCATTGAGCCACACGCACCAAATGTCAGACGTTTTTGTCCTATCACGCACCAAATGTCAGACGTTTTTGTGTTTGTGCTTCATGCAGGGGTTCATACTTTGTCAAAGAAGTAAGAACTGTTTCTATTGGAGCATTTTTTTCTGGAGCGAATATTATAAAGTTCTTGAATAGCTTGTCACATAGTAACGTTTTTGCAAGCGCACGTCTCACACACAAGCGTGAGTGAGCTCTGTAATTCCAACTCGCTGCTGGGACTCTGATCACTCCTCAGCAGTGTATAGCAGGGTGCATCCCACTGTAGCAAGTGCCAAACAGCATCCAGTATAGTAGGTGTGATTAATACAGCTTACAGTGTATAGCACAGGGGTCTCCAACCTTATCTGTAATAAGAGCTACTTATGTTCAATGAAACTCATTGAGAGCTACTAATATTATTAGTGTTATAATAGTGACCACATCAGACAACATTACATTAGTGACCACCATATGCAAGAATACTAACAGCAATCACCTCAGTCCATCAGTCCAATGCCTTTACATGGGTTTACATAACAGCTATAGCTGCAATGCCTCTGGGACCAAGGTAATAACATTTGTAAAACGTTTTCCCAATGTCACATGATTTATTTTTGTTCTAATGTCTTTATTTCTTTGAGAGAAGAAATTTAAACAATTAAAATACCATAATAAGCAATACAACCAAAAAGAGAGCTACACAATTAATAAATAGATAAATAAACATTCATCAGTATAGATATAATCAATGTCATATATATCACCAACATATCATTTAATATAATGGAAAAAGCAATAAAGAAGCAATACGAGAGAATCAGTTGTATCACTTGAATAAATCAATCAGCAAGATAAAGAGAGAAAGGAAGAAAAAAAGAGAGAAGAAAGTATCGAGGAAGAGAAAGAGAAGTAAAAATAAAGCAAACTAGAGAGAGAGAGAGAGAGAGAGAGAGAGAGAGAGATCGAGACCCCTGCTACAATAGGGAAGGTAAGTTAAGGAGAAGACACAAAGGGATATTGCGCCACCAGGCCTTGTAAGGCTAAGTTCATATAACTATCAAGAGATCTCCAGACCCCACTAGAAACAAAGGGTGTATAGTGTTTCTCCTCCACAGACGTATGAGCCCCTCGGAGAAAAGATACCCAAGCCCACCATGTATGATAGGATATGGACCTAAAGGATTTCCATTCTGTTAATATTATCTTGACCGCAACTGACAGCAACAAGTCTAGCAATTGCATATCAAGAGGATCCAAAGGCAATGGCGATGTTGTAACCCATGGGCCCAACAAAATTAAAGGTAATGAGAGCTCAAATTGAATATTGAAAATTAGTAGGAGATGTTTGTGAACCAGCTTCCAAAAGGGTTGGAGTAAAGAGCATTCAAATAACATATGTTGAAATGTACCAGCAGCTAAATTACAACTCCAACAGAGATCGTTATCCTTGAGTTTGAGGGTATACAAACGAGCCAGGGTCCAATGTAAAAGATTGAGAGAGAAACATTTAGACTGAATAAGAGAAGGAGCAATTTTATTACGCAGAGAAAGTTTCCCAATAAGTTGCCAGATTTCTGGTGAAATATGTTTAAAAAGGTCATGTTCAAAATGATGTAGCCATTTCTGTTGTGTAACCTTAGTCTGCAAAGGTGGGGTGGTGGATACAAATTTATATATTTTAGAGGCAACATAACCTGCTCTATGCCACATAGACAGAAGGAAAACAGTATGTGAATCCGGGTAACAGTGGACCTTAGTTAAGGCAACCTTTATTTTTAAAAATGTATAGAAATCCAAATTACTGAGAGTTTACTGCCGAGCTAGAGAAGAGAAAGGCAAGGGATCATGATTTGAATCATAAAGGTGCTTAACCAATGTGATACCTTTGCTAGCCCAGTATGCCAATGTTGCCGAGTCAATATCAAGTTTAATTTTAGAATTGTGCCACAAAGAGGACCACCGAGACTTATGAGTTGGCTTAGAAACGTTTTTATCTATAGCCTTCAAGGCAGCGATGGTATCTAAAATAATACGTCGAGAAAAAGGTACAGTCAATGTGGACGCAGTTAAAAAAGAAGAGGTAGATAGTAGAGAAGACAATTCCCGCTCAATAGACAACCACGGCGGAATATGTCGAGAGTCTGTAGAGAACCAAAGAGCACCTTGAGAGGCTAAGAATGCCACTTGGTACAAATCCCAATCTGGGAAATTACATCCTCCCATATCATAAGGTTTCCTCAGATGTTTATAGGCAATTCTAGCTCGCTTATCACTCCATAGGAATTTTGAATTAAGGGCGTCGATCTCATGAAAGAAATATGAAGACAACTCGATAGGGAGCATTGAAGACACAAAATTAACAATGGGAGTTATCATCATCTTCAAAGTTTGAAGACGTCCCCACCAAGATATATATTTAGGAGACCATATATCCAACAACTGTTTAACCTTAGCTATAGTTTGAGATTCATTATACAAGACTGTCTCTGCTAAATTGTTACAGAACCAAATCCCTAGGTACTTAATGCACTTTGATTGCCATTTAAAGCCAACATCCCCCATGTGGGAAGGAAAGCAAACGCGTTGAGAAGAAACATTTCTGTCTTACCCTTATTCAGAGTATACCCAGAAACACGAGAAAATTCTTTAATATTATCGGAAATGGCAGGAATTGCATTACCTATATCTTCAGAAAAGATGAGCACATCGTCCACATAGGCGGCTGTTTTGATATTCTTCGAGCCAAATTGAAAGCCTTTAATATCTTGATTTAGATTAAGTTGCTGAAGGAGAGGGTCAATAGATAACAGAAAAAGAAGAGGTGATAACGGACAACCTTGCCTAGTGCCCAGACACAGATTAAAAAAGGAAGAGGTAGCCCCGTTAATTCGAATATTTGCTTTAGGTTGCGCATACAAAGACATCACCATACTAACAAAAGAATCTCCTAGATTGTGAGATTGAAGTATAGGGACGGCCAAGAGACCGTATCAAAGGCCTTATCGGCGTCGAGAGCGATGGCTGCCGAAGGGAGGCTAGATAACTTTGCTTTCCCCATGATATGACAAAAAGTCTGAATATTGTCCCTAGCCAGCCTGCCCTTAACAAAGCCAGTCTGTGAGGGGTGAATAAGCGAAGGAATATTCAGTTCCAATAGTTTGGCCAAAATCTTGGCGAACATTTTCGCTTCCATATTCAGAAGGGAAATGGGGCGAAAATTCCTAGGGTCTGAATGACCCTTACCCTCCTTAGGGATTACCACAATAGTAGCCTCAGCAGCTGATCCAGAGACCGTCCCTGACAAGACAAAGTTATCAAAGACGTCTTTGAGACGAGATAATAAAGATGGGAGAAATGTCTTATAAAAAAGAATAGGGAACCCATCCGGACCTGGAGCCTTCCCTGACCGAGTGGCCTTAATTGCATGAATAATTTCTCCGGAATCGATCGGTTTCCCCAACTTTACCCCATCAGCGTCAGAAATAGTATGAGTAGGAATCGATTCCAAAAATTGTTGACATTGAGAAAGAGACGATTGATTATAGGGAGTATATAGTCTGCTATAGTAATCACGAAACTCTTCAAGAATCTCTTTAGTCTGAAATTTCCTAGCTCCAGAACTGTCATTTATACAAGAAATCTGCGCTGTCCTGATACTAGAATCTTGATATTTTAGTAGCCGCCAACACTTTCCCTGCTCGATTTTTCAACAGCAACCATTTGGACGTCTGTGCCTGGACGCCAATATGAGCCCTTCTAGTTACAATAGAATTGTAAGAGTATTTTATCCCAATGTCAAATGATTAAGCACTAAAATATCAGCCATAAATATATCTTGGAAACTCAGCCATTTGCCTCAAAATATCAATTTATGAGTTCTGAAAATAAACACATTTTTGTCTCAACTATACAATCTAAATGTTGGTATGCATAATTCAACCAAGTAAAAGCTTCTTATATAGTGTTCTGGCACACAGGAGAGCTACTTACCTAACTACCAGTAGCTCACAAGCAACTTGCTGGAGAAGCCTGGTGTAGCATATCAGGTTTGCTCACAGTAGACATAGGGGAGCGCTCATTGCCATCCGTATTGTGATGCATTGGCTCATTAGAAATTTTGTGGCATACACGATACAGAATATAGAAGGCCACATGGGCACCATCACATTCAAGGTGATTTACATATACAGCAGGTGAGACCTTTTAAACTGCTGAGAAAAAAAAGTATCAAACAGTTTACTTCCACCAGGTCATTCAGGAATGTTGGACAGTGTATTTACAACACTATGGGCATTGCATTCTTTAAATATGCAAACAATTGGTTTAAACCTGCCTTGTTTCCACAGATCACAAACATCTTTTCATACAGTTTAGTCCATATCCATTACTGTGACTCTGCCCAGTCACCACCCAGATTGGGTGGTACTCAGAATTTATGCCAGTATGAGACATGTCCTGCTTGTACCATGAAAAAAAATTACTAAAGCATTCAAAATGTCAGAAAACTAAATTTACTTAAAATAAGCAAAACATAGTAATCGTGATTGCACAAGAGTACATTCTAAAAATATATACAGGCTTCAGAAATGTACACTTTTTATACATCATGGGGAAAGCAAAACTACAGCAAACACAATGGATAGCCTTGATCAACCACACACAAATACGTAGACATACTAGGTGACCACGTCAGCTGAAAATTGCCACGGATTTTCATTTTTTTAAGGATTTTTCAGCTGTGTTATGACATTTAGTTTTATTGAAATGAATCTAAACCTCAGTGGCTATTATGCAATAATGTTAGACCTGTCAACCTTAAGGTGGTCTTAGGGCCGGCTCTAGGGCGGTGCGATCGGTGCCACCGCACCAGGTGCTGACTTGGGGTGGGGGCATAATTTCTGCAAGTATATTAACATTTTAAAAGCACATACTGCCGTGGTTCCTGGCCTCCAGCAATTTTCAGGCATCAATTAGAATGATAAGAGAATTCGGTGATTAATCGTCTTCCTGGAAAGAGACTGGAGGTTTGTCTATTGGAGGTTTTGACTCATTTTAAGGTAGCACAGAGGGTTAAAATGCCTGTTGTTTAAAATGTGTACCATGCCGATCACAAAGTGCATATAATGTAAATAGTTTAGTGTAAGAGAGCTTCTTTTGTTACTTGTAGTTAATAAGTCAAAATCCTAATATACAACATTGAGCTATTAACTGTCGTCAAAGAGCTGCATGCAAACTACAAGGTATAGTTAGAGCTAAATCTTTTTAGTCTTTCATTATCCTAATCTTCCCAAAAGGGTTCATTTGGGTAGAAAACAATTCTTCAAATTAAAGATAACCACTAACAATGGGGTTACTTTTTAAATTCTGGATTTGTGCTTTTCCAGATTATGGACTTTTAAACTATATTGCCTACCAGTTTCGATGACATGTCACTCCTACACTACACCTTGTAGTCCTGTCTTATGTAACATTTCCTATACACTGATTTACACACATATGATTGTGTCTGTGCAATGTGTGTGTGTGATGTAAAGTGGTCTGACATCCTACACTGGTATGAGTGGTGCTATAAAACTAAATGAATCTGAGAGACAGTGGTTATGGAGACTTGAGGGGCACTGTCAAAGGGTGCTAGTGAGGGAATCCATGGCTGAGGGGGTCATTGGGGGGCGCCAACAAGCACTGTCACACAGGGCGCCACCAGTGTTAAAGCCAGCCCTGGGTGGTCTTCCCCAAGTTTTTTGCTTTCACTCTTCTGCATTGCTAAATTACTTTTTGCTGGCCATAGAACTCTGCACACTTTACCACTGCTAACTAGGGCTAAAGTGCTTGTGTCTTCCCTTTAAACATGATGACATTGTGTTACACCCAATTACCACATTTAATGTACTTGTAAGTCCCTAGTAAAGTTGTACTATGCGTACCAAGGGCCTGTGAATGAAATGCTGCTAGTGGGCCTGCATCACTGATTGTGCCACCCACATAAGTAGCCATTAAAAACATGTCTCAGGCCCACCAATGCAGCCTGTGTATACAGGTTAAGACAGTTATTTTGACTGGGCAAAATAAAACTATGCTAGACCTAAACCTTTCTTTTTAATATATATAGTTCACCCCTAGGGTAGGCCCTAAACAGGCCATAGGGCAGGGTTCATTGTATGTAAAAAGATAGACATATACTTTTAAGCTTTACATGTCCTGGTAGTGAAAAACTCTTAAATTCGTTTTTCATTATTGCAATGCCGACCTCTCCCATAGCATAACATTGGGTTACCTTATTATATTTAATAAGTGATATCTTCTGTTTGAGAGCAGGTAGGAATGTTCTGTTTGGTGTCTGAGGAATTGTCATTGAAACCCCTCTTTAAAGATAAAGTCGAATTTTAAGTAACAGTTCTGAAAATGTGTCTTTTATAAAGTTCACAATAAGTGGAGCATAAATACGTTCCACACACGTTGCACAGCAAAGAGAGAGCAGAGAAACCTCTACTTCTCTAATGTTCTAATTTTTTATTTTTTTCCTTTGTTTGTCCGTATTCTATTTGTGGAATAGAATACGGACAAACAAAGGGAAAAATTAAAAAATTGGAACATTTGAGAAATAGAGGTTTCTCTGCACTCTCTTTGCTGTGCGATGTGTGTGGAACATATTTACGCTCCACTTATTCTGAATTCTTCACCAGTGTGCTGTTGGGGTAAAGCACAAACAAGTCTGCACGTAATAACTTTGCCAAATGAGCATTACTTAAAGGAATCTATGAGAAAACAGTGTGCATTCCATCACTTTCATGAAGATCTTTAATAAAGTTGACATTTTTTTGTCCTAACAATTAGGTGTCTGCAGCCTGTATCCTGTGTCACATGACTGGGTATAGTTGGACTTTGTGCATTCCTCCCAGACAGTATCACGAAAGACTGACTGGGATTTGGCAGGATGGGCCATCTCTGACAGGATAGGGGGGGTGGAGCTGTCACTTATCACACTTGCACTCCAAAGGCACTGGCCCAGCTCATACACAGAAGGCTTCACCATAACCTATTGTGCCCACAGACACACTGGGACCAGGGCAGGGTGGCAAGAAATTTCATATATGTCTGCAATGGGAAAACTCCAGAAACTTCTCCCACTTCAAAAGAGCCACTAGCTATAAAAATAGGACTTTCAGACTGACTCATCAGTACAGTCTTGGATCTGTGGATAATAAAGAAGAGGGCCCCCTGCTGTCTTGCAGATTGAGGCTTGTCCTGCTTGCTGAGATGGAAGACTGAACCTGCACCCTTCATTCCAGGCTGAAGTGACTCCAAGTGTCGGCTGTTTGCCCTTCTGTTCTGTGGCTACAGGGACGTGGCAAGCTCCAGAGACCTGACCTGCTATAACTGGACCTACCTGCACCTGCAACTAGAACTGCCAGACCCCTGCTGACTTCTGCTGGAATTAGTTCCTGATCCCTAAAAGGTACCCTTCAAGTCCTGGACCCATGGTGTGGCATCAGTTCAGCTCTTCCTACATACGGGCCCATTCACACCAAAAGGTTGCCATCTGCACTGGCTGCAAATGTGCAGCTCTGGTGAACCCAACTCTTTGCACTGCAGTGACTGCCAGTGACAGCCGTCAATGCGAGATCTGCACTTCACGCTACCACATCGACAGCCCATGGTGACCACCCACGTGAAGACAAAAATGAAGTACATGATTAGAGATGTAGTGCCTTGATATAGAGTTGTCTTGCAGCTTTGCATCTAACATGGGAAAACATGAGAATACTTTACTAGTCTTTGAAATGTAGTTGTATTCATATAAACAGAGAAACTATAACATTTTAATCATTTTGTTGTGAGAAAGGTAGAATAAAATGTTGCATTTCTACTGAACAAACAATGATACAAGCAACTCATACAGCATGACATTATGTTTCTACTCAATCCATTAATTTACATTATAAGCAGACATCTAAAGCCCTCCCATGTCAAGTGTGGGTTACTCATCCCATCCTGTTTTTTCTTTGAATCAGTTTATTAGCTCTTGCTACAGACAGCTTCAGCTATATGTCTAAGTTGTATTGTTTATATTGCATTACATATCTGTAGAGTTGTCTTTGGCTCACACACGGCCCCATATTTGCTTGGCTTTATTGTCTATCTCTTGTCTCTGCTCTTGATTTGAGGGATATTCTTGTGCCTGCCCAGCACAGGGTCATTTTGGGCTCACAGTCATCTAAATGGATGAGTGGTAACCTTCCTACTAATGAGTACATATCTTCCCTCTTTCTCTACCCCATCTTTTTGTTCCTCCTGGTATCAATGCCCTCTGATCACTTATTGTGTTTGATAACTCCCCCCGCCCCCTCGTTTCTCCCCATTCCTCTTTTCTCTATCTAGCACCTCTATCCCTTGCATGGTCTTTATTCACTACCCTCCACCACTGATGCTTTGCTCACCAATACTCCCTTGTCTGAATTTCTGTTTTTAAAGTTTTGTTTTTTACTGAAGGCCCTGCAGCAATGTATTAATACAGTCACTCTCATCATTTTCTTCCTTCTGTAATTTTTATTTTTTACTTCTATTGTACCATTCTAAAATAACCACTGGCCAACTTGGATTAGTTAGAAAAAAATGCCAAAATGGTGCACATATGCAAACACACTGATGACTTTTTTGGAATGCCTTGATGCACATGCATATGACACTATATGCATTTACTTGTGTATGTGTCAGTGTCCATCTACAAATGGACTTGTTTAATAGAAAACCTATTCCATGATAGCTGACTAAGCACCTGCATGCATGCACAGGCACCGTGGCACACTATCAGCCATTTTGGCATTTGCAAATGTCAATGCAAATATGCCTCTGCAAAGCTGATAATTCAGCTCTTTTCAGCCAAAACATGTTGAGTTTGGTAATGATTGTCACTTATTGGGCTAACAGCTGTGGCAAATGTTTCCTATTAAAACATGCATGTTACATATGATAAACGCTTAATTGTATGCCAACATAAACAGCATTAACTATTTACAGTGGATATTTGGTGGCTTAGAGCATAGAGAACTAATATTCTGAACGGTGATGTCAGCAAGCAAGTTGTGTGCGAGATTGTCATTTAATTATAGCAGAAGATTGACATTCTTCACAACACCAAAAGTAAGAAAAACACAGCAGAGAGAGATCGTCCATTCTGCTGTCAGGAGTCTGTGTTCAGTGATTAACACTGCAGGGTCATCTGGCCTAAGATTGGCAGGAAGGAGGAAGCAAATCTGATTACAGTTACTTATCTTTCGAGCACCACTCTGACAAAGGGATTGTGTGCGCTTTAGAGTGCAGAGACAGTATGGGAGCTCCATATCCACTCTTCCTAGAAAATCATTGGGTAGAAAGGCATAAAGAGACCCAGGAACTTGGGGGAAGCAGACAAAAAGACTTAGGTGCCCATTCCGATCTGTTAAAAATAATTTGCGTACGACCCGTATCCGTATTTTTTTATGTACGAGTCATACAAGTACCGTACAAACGGCCAAGTACGATTCGTACGTGAAAAATATCTACGAATAGCGTCAGGAAAAGTCTACGAGAGTGCGGCGGAAAGTTATTATGTCCGAATATCGTCGGGAAAAGTGTACGAGAGTGAGCCGGACATTTTTACGTGCAAGTCATAAAACACAAGTCCGAGCGCGCAAGTACAATCCCGACCGTCTGTCCGAATACACAATCGCACGTAAAATGGCCCGTACGGAGCCAACGCAGTAGCACACATGTACACAGGTAAACTTATGCCCGTGTACGAGCCGTACAGCCCCCCCACCCCCAAATATGTCAGCACTGTACACCACCCTGTCCGCACTGTACCCCAGCCCCGCAACTGTACGCACCGTACCCCCCCATGTACGTGCCATACCCCCCCATGTATGTGCCTTACCCCCCCTGTCCGCACTGTACCCCAGCCCCGCACCTGTACGCGCAGTACCTCCGCATGTACACGCCGTACCCTAGGGCCGCATGTGTACGCACCGTACCCCCACCGCATGTACGTGCCTTACCCCCAAATGTACGCGCCGTACCTCCGCATGTACGCGCCGTACCCCAGGCCCGCACGTGTATGCACCGTACCCCCACCGCATGTACGCGCCGCACTCCAACACTGTACCCCAGCACCCTCACCCAGCATCGCGTATGTACGGTTCGTACCTACGCGAAAAAGACTCATACAGAAACAGGACACTGTAAAACAGCACAAGCAGGGTCAATTCGACTCGCACAACACCACAAAACACATCTACATGACAAAATACATCTCAAATTCTCAATGACTGACCTGGCACATCCAAACAAGCAAACAGAGGCCCCAAATCACAACCACCTCTTATAACACACCCACCAAAATTCAAACACAGCCACACCCAAAAATTGACCAATAAAAAGGGCCCACACACACAACCCATGAGCCTTTGCAACAGACCCACTGCTGCCAGACCCCACAGAGAAACAACTCCACATTACTCATACCTTCACTACACCTTCACTCACATACCTTCACACAACCTCCTCCACAAACATCCCCCTCTTCACATTCACACACACACCGTCACATTCACACCCACACACCCACAACCATCCACACGCACAACCACACACCATGCCCACAGACAAGAATCCAAAGTTCACAACGGCGGAGCTGGACCTCCTTGTCAAGGAAGTCATCAGAGTCGAGCTACAGCTGTTTGGAACATTGGTCAGACAGACCAGCATAGCTGAAAAATCTGCCATTTGGCAGAGGATTGTCGATAAGGTGAATGCTGTTGCGCCCATCCGAAGGACCAGGCATGAATGCCAAGCCAGGTGGTACGATCTGCGCAGGGCGGTCAAGAGGAAAATGAATGAAGAATATGCCCAGAGTAACATCACTGGAGGTGGGCTGCCCCGCAGATCCGTACACTACCATCCCTGGGAGGAGAAGGTGATGGCCCTGCTACCGCCGGTGGGAGTACACGGAGTCGAAGGAGTCGCAGAGCCTGGTGAGTACACAACTTACGTAACATGGGGGCAATGGGGTCCACACCACATATACACCAAATGCACGCAACTTCCCCCAAGCACTCACCGCACACAACCACACTCAAAAACCACGCTCATGCCACTAACGTCTCCATGCACCCTTCACAAATCAAGGCAAGGCCATTTCCAAGGCTACAACAACCACAAACACAAGACTGGATGTCCGGGAGGCTGGGAGGGTGGTCCCCACACAACACATTGTGAAAATGAGACGCAGACACCAATGCCCTCAGCCCATATGGCATAGGTACATACCCATGCACAATGCACAGGGACTGGAAAAGTACTGACAAGGTAGCTGACACTTGGCCCTGCTGTATGCAGCACAAGGCCCTCCTGGGACCACTGTACAATCAAACACCAACTCCACAAGCACAGGTATCTAGCACAGGAACTCACACTCACTGTCATGCCAGCATGCACCATGAGGGGACAGACACATCACCTGGGAGACCCAATGACAACTCATACTACACACAACAGCAGGCCTGGTCACAACCCCCCCCCCCCCCTAACACAAGCACACACCCCCGGGGCAAGCAACGGATTTACACACTCCCACAATGGACATGTGACACAACAAGACCATTCCAGAGCCAAATAAGCATCAGAGCCAACAATCTACAGGTCTAACACTCAGGAGAACATCTCAATCTGTCCCCTGCAACATACCCATCCCCAAGTGGACATTGAGAGGAATGCTAGGCACATCCAACTACCTGGAGGAACTGTGTCAACTTGAATATGTATGAAACATAGATGTCGCATGAAACACCATTAACATTGTCTCTCTCTCAAACACAGGGCAATGTCGTCGATCTCCCCCCAACACTGGGGGGGAAGAATCACAGTCCCAGGCTCCGTGTGAAGACGATCCCACTGGCAGCAACTATTCTCTCCACTCCGTGGAGGACCCGACCAACCTGGACCCTCTGGTGCCCAAGCCCCTGCAGCACCTGCGTCAGGAACATCTGTGCCAACCACCCCCCCCCATTCCTGCCACATCCCAGGACACACCCAGGAGCCCTGCTCACACTGAACAACAGAGCCAGTCTGACCAGGAGGGACAAGGTTCTCCGGGCACCAAGGAGGAGGCAGGCAACCCTGCAAATGCCATCCCTCAGGGGTCCCGTAGACCCGATGTGCCCACAAGGGCAGGCCAGGCTCAAGTGGGCAGGGGTGGTGGGAGTGTAGGCAGGTGGAGGCGCGAACCTGACCAGCCAGCTCAGGACACCGGTATGTCACACATACGCAACATCCTGGACTCATACCGGCGTGACACCAGAGGCATCAACCAGGTCGTGTCAAGACTCTCCGAGATGCAGGGGACCCTCGATGAGATTAAGAACCTGCAGGTCGAGCATCATGCCAGTCATCAACAACACCAAGGACGGATGGAGGCAAGACTGGCTGAGCTCCTGGCGATGCACAGGGACATGAGCCAATCACTCCGTCAGATCGCCAAAAGCATGGGCAACCCTCCCTGTGCCACCAGGCGTAGACCAGCACCAGACACAGGGAGGGAGGAGGAGGAGGAGGATTCATCTGACGGAGCGTCCCCAGCATCGTCAAGGCCTGCATCTGAGGGTCCCCGGAGGAAGGTGGGTTGTCCACGGAAAAGACTGTGAGAGTCAGCGGACCATCCCCATCTCCCAGGTCATCTGCCCTGGCACCTGGCCCTCTGGCACAACAGCAGCACCTCATCCAATGACATTCTCTGCCACATGGACTTGCTGGTCACAGTCTGACCAATGATGACCAACACTGTGCCCTGGACTCTGATGACTTCCAATGCCAAGGATACCATCTCCCCCTGTGAACTTTGGATTCTATTCCCCGGTAGAGCACCTAATTTCATCTACCAAAACACGTACCCAACCGCAAATAAATATATCACTTTGGTCATGAGACGTTCCTGTCATTTTGCATTATTCAACGACATATGTGTGTGGAAATGTCTAACTATGCCTGAGTGTTGAACTAACTCCAGCCATCCATACCCTGGGATCAGAGTCTGGTACAGGACACACATGGGTCACAAGGTATCATTCAATGTAGGCATGGAGAACAACACTCACCTGGAATGGCCTCTGGCTGCTGAGGGGGTGCTTGCTAAACTGTGCAGAGAGACCTATTTGGGAGTTTATCATCAAGGCGTAGAGGTCATGGCTCATGTGGAGGTTCCTGGGGAGGGAGTCCCAGGTATGTGTGGCCAGGTGGGAGAACAATGTCCTGTATGCTGGAGTACGGTGGATGTGAAGAACGGTGGCCAGGGCAAGGTTGGATGCACGGAGATGGCCCAACGGGATCTAGGATGACAGACGTACAAGGTTGGTTTGGGGTCAGGTTGTGGACTGCCTCCTGAGTGTGGGTGGGGAGTGTGGAGGTCATCCTGCTGCAGACAGTGATCCATTGCAGCTATCTATGGTGGGCGGTGAGGTGGCTGGGGCACAGGGTTTTGAAGCTAAGGTGTGCAGATGCCCCCTGGAAGTGGACCAGTTTCCTGGGAGTTTGGATGTACTTGCTCCATAGAGGGCAGGGCAGTATTTGACACGGATGTTGTCATGGACCTGGGGGATGGTCTGTCTTTTCTTGGAGTGGATCTATCTGTGGATCATGTGCATAATGCAGAGGGCGTTGCAGCATGAAGTACAGATGCTGTGGACTAGCATGGCATATGTGAGCGAGCCAAACATGATGCACACCATCTTGTGTGTGTGGCCACTGGGTGCTTGTGCAGGGCTCTTGCGGGTGGGACACAGGCACTTGACCCAGCTGGAAGGGGACAATCCTCAGATGATCACCTCAGTCCTGTACAAGTCCAGCCTCAGGTGGCTCGTGTTCAGCCATTCATCAATGGATCTCATGCATACTTGAATGATTGAATGATGGAACTGCCAATGTCTGTGTCTTTGTTGAGGGTGAGGAGCACCTTGCTGTCAATGGCATACGAGCTGATGATGAGGTGCTGTGCGCATGTGATGGTGGAGAGGGGGGTCCTGGACACTCTGTAGATTGACATGCTGAGAGATGATACCTGTGCCATGTCCCAGACGATGACACCATACTACATGCTGAAGCCTTGAGTCCCACTCCCATGCCCTTGCTGGGCTACAGAGCCTGTGGGGAGTATTAGGGACGTGACCTGGTTGGTGTGGCAGGGCCTGGAAGGCGGGGCAGCGCAGTGTAGGCAGTTGGAGTTGCACACTCAGCATGCAAAGGTGTCGTGTGTGTGCCCAGGGTATGTCTGACAGCATGCGTTAGATGTGCGGATGGACATAGCTCGGAGTGTGGCTGATACATCAGACTGTAGTGTGATGTGGGTTATGCAAGGACAGGATGGTGGTGCAATGTGCACCTTGCATGTGCTGATGGTCCAGCCTTTGGCACCGCGTGGCGGCAACAGTGGCATAGACAAGCTGAGGACAGCCAAATGAATGGGTGGAGGGAGGAAGTGAGGAGCATCTTGGAGGCGTGTGTGTTGCCAAATCTGGATACTCTGTGGGCCCTTGCTGCAGGGGCCGCAGCAGCAGGCGGCATCTCCTTGCAAAATGACAGAATTTGCACACAAAGACTAGGACGTCAGAAGGACAACTGCAACAGGCGCGTGTGTAAAGTAAGGAGTGTCCAGTGTCACATGGCACACCCAGAGACAATGCATGCACAATCACCAAAGAAGCATGACACCGGATCAGGAAACTGAAGGCCGACCTGCGCACAGGAGACACACCCTCAGCAGCTGTTGATGGCCCATTGTGTGGACCAACATGCCAAAAAACATACACGACCATGTACTTCATGCCCAATAGGAAGCCTAATCCATGAGCAACTGAATGCATGTTGCTAAACTACACATGGACTCCTATGCATAATCTTCCACAACTATGCCAGATATGCCGCATGCAAAGTGGCAAGAGACCTGCATTGACAGAGATGAGGCACCTTGGAGTGTGATGAACACCTTTATTACTCAGCCTCACACTAAGGGAAATGCATCAATTGAACAGACTCACAGGTCATTTGGCTGACCATGTGTGACCTACACTGGACACCCCCTTCAACACACAGATGTGGTAAATCCTACTGAGCTGGCACACAAGTGAAGGGGTTGAGCCTAACACCCCTTGCTGCACACAGATAGTCTACAATTCCCCATTGAGCCTCATATGGGGATGTCCCACACTATGTCCACCATTAGCATCCCGTATGTTCCTGAGGGACGTTATACACACATTGATGCCTTCATCAGAATCCACAAACCATCACAGATGACTGTCAGGAAGGGTGCCGTATCACTAGGCCCTACGGTACCCCTAACTATAGTGATAGGCACGTACTCACGCGTGTACGGCCCGTACACGTGTGAGTACGTGCCATATCACTAGGCCCTACGGTACCCCCAACAATAGTGATAGGCACGTACTCACGTGTGTGCGGCCCGTACACGCGTGAGTACCTGCCATATCACTAGGCCCTACGGTACCCCCAACTATAGTGATAGGCACGTACTCACGCATGTACGGGCCGTACACGCGTGAGTACGTGCCGTATCACTAGGCCCTAAGGTACCCCCAACTATAGTGATAGGCACGTACTCACGCGTGTACGGCCCATACACGTGTGAGTACGTCCTGTATCACTAGGCCCTACGGTACCCCCAACTATAGTGATAGGCACGTACTCACGCGTGTACGGCCCGTACACGTGTGAGTACGTGCCGTATCACTATAGTGATGGTGCCCTAGGGGTACGTGTGAAACGTGTCGTACCTGTGTGGGGATTTAAGAATTACAATGGGGACACATGAGGGACAAGTATTAGTGCCTAAATGCATGCTGGTTGTCATGGATACCGAGTTTCAAGTTCAAAATTTAACATCATGTGGTCTAGAAAAAGCAGTTGGCCACATTATACATTGTTGCAAAGTGGTTGTTGACTTGACATGATGCTGCAAAATCAAAAGATGCAAAGGCTGTCACTGGTGTATGTTTAAAGGGATTGGAGGAAACGTAGGATGCAAATGAGTCTGACCAATCACTCTGTACTCCTGTAAATGAAATAGGCCAGCACGGCAGATATAAGGCAACCAGAACCCATGAGAGGGCACTTGCCTGCACAACATGTCAGTCGATACCACTGCTGCTGTATTGTCTCCCTCTGGCACCATGTCAAGGACTGTGGAGAGGGCCCAGCCTTTCACCCAGGAGGAGAACGAGGCCCTGCTGGATGTGATCCTCCCACGGTACCCCATGCTGTATGGTCGATCAGGGGAGCAGGTGAGTGCTGACTCCACTACCTTTGCCTGTGCACCTTTATTGTGTCTGTCACTTCTGGTATTGTGGCCAGGTGTGACAGACATGCAATGTTGGTTGGAGTGGGTCCCAGGGGGGGATGGCTTATGTCCCTCATGCAGGGCTTGATGTAGTTCATGTGTGCACTCCTCACTTGCATTGTGCTTACTGTGACATTCACTGCATAGTGCATGGCACATTCAGCCAGCCTAATCCTCTTGGGCATTCTTGTTCTATTGTCCTGCGGTGATTCAGTGGTCACCCCGGTGTGACAGGTGACTGCACCCAGAGATGTGTGTGAGAGTTGAGTGGAGCTGTGGTGAGAGTGGTGAGAGTGTCCAAATGATGTGTACGCCCCCTGGACATTGATGTGTGTGAATGTTTCTTGTCATGTGGGTGAGTGTCTATGTGGAGTGTTGCACCACAGCTGCATGGAGGAGGCAACTGCTCAATCCATCTGATGTGTGAAGTAAGCCATGCTGTGTGTCTGACTTGCTGAGCTAGCCCCACACCTGTGACCCCCCCCCCTGGCAAGTGGCACATGTGCAGAGTGAGGTTTGCATCCGCTGTTGCCAATGGCAGGTGATTGATGTGTGTCCGTGTGTGTCTGTGTTCTCTGCTGAGGTTTCGTCAGAGGCCTGGGGCATGTGACTGCTTTGCGGTGCTGTCCATCAGCCTTGTGTTGCTTGGGATGCACAGTGTGTGCCATGATCAGGGATTGTTTCACACCCCTCATGCCACCTGTGTACTTACTATGCCATGTAGTGCATTGGTGCGTCCACAGTGGAAAAAAGTCCCTATGACTAAGGTGCTATTACTTGCCAGCATACTATGCCCTGTTCAACAAATCTAAGATGTTCAAATGTGTGTCTCTGTGACATGGTGCAGGTGTAGTGATGTTGTCCCACTTTGTCATCCACACAGTTATCCCCCTACCACGAGGGGAAGATCTGGAAGGATGCCGTCAAGGCCGTGCAATCGGTGGAGGGTCGCAGTCGGCGCCTGCCACAAATGAGGAAGAGATGGCAGGACATCCGGTGCTGGACCCAGAGGATCGCCCGGGTCATGCTGAAGGAGGAGTCTCCCCGCAAGCATGGCGGGCGCCGGCGCCTGACTCACCAGATGCGGCGTGTCCTGGCGGTGGTCTTCCCTGACCTGGATAGGCGGATACAGGAGTTACAGCAGCAGGAAGGGGGTAGGTACATGTGTGTTTGTTGTGTGTCGCCAGCTTTTGTAGCTTCTCAGTCGCCTGGATACACTGCCAGGGTATATATGTGCAGTGCATATCCTGTTCCCCAAAGTCAACCTGTGCTGTTCTTCCTCCGTTCCCCTCCTTGACATGTGTTACCTGGTCTGTGTCTTATCACTATTGCACATGGTCATCTAGGCTGCCAGTTTATCAAGGTGCACACTGCTTTCAGCATCATGTGTGGGGGTGGTCTGCCTGTGCTCTGTCCAGTTCAGTCATTTAGGGGTGCATAATTGTTGGCACTGATGCTGAGTCTCAACATAGGAGTGTGAGGGTTCAAATGAACAGACTTGCAGCCTGCATTACCAATGTTGTGGCCTCAGACATGATGTGCATGAGTGGGATATATGCATAGTGCCGGGACGGTTGCTCCTGTAACAGTCAGCTCATTCCAGGACCATGGAGCAGTGTGCACACTACAGTCCCCTGACACAGCCTGCCCTCTTACTCATGTGTGTCATCCAACACTGTGCACATTCACTGTGGGTTCATCATGGCTCTGCCTCTGTGGCATTGTTCCCTGGCCTAGGTAGTAGTTTTCACATGTGTGATACATTTGCCCACTGGACAGGGATACACCAGTTTGCTTGTGCATACTCACACTGGGCAGTGCCTGTGTGGCTATTCACTACAATCTATTGATGGTTGTTTGTGACAAATATGTTTTGCCAGCCCTACAAGGTGATGTCGTGTTAATGAAGCTAGTTTTCAAGCACAGTTATTGTAACCCTGAATAAGAGGTGTCACTTCTTGATCGGTATCAGTCACATTGACTCAGGTATGGGTGGGTGTGTTGGAGGGGCGTACATGTTCAACCCTGATGTTTCATTGCCAGTTCTGACTTGTGTGTGATGATTTGCAGTACAGAAAGTCATCGTGCAGTGCCCCCTTGATGTTGGCCAGTGCTTAATGTTCGTGCTTCATTGCCTGTGTCTGTTTCTGACAATCATGTATCCTGCTTGTACATTTTTGGCACCTGTGTGTGGTTCAGATGCTACACAGTTGTGACTTTGTGTGCTGACATCTGTGAGTACATTCTGGCTTGCCATGAGGGGGAACCCACAGTACAGCTAGGCTTTTTTGCTAAACAATTGCAGGCCCATTAGCTTATGCATTGTCCTGGGTGTGGACATGTGTGCCACTCCAGATGACAGTCAGTAGGTCATATGTTTAGCCAACTGTGTGATCAGGTGATGGATAGCCATGTGACAAATGACATTATTCAAGTTGTTACTCAATGAAATTGTCCGTTGGCAATCACTACACCTGTCAACAAGTCTCAATGTTTCATATGCTTGACCTTGTTGTTTTGTTGTGAAGGACAATAATGTGCCTGCATGACAGATGTCTCGCAAGGAAGTGCACAAGACACCACCTTGACACTTTCCAGGGACCCGCTGGCACATTTTAAAGTAAGGCACAGTTTGAACAAAACTTGTTTAGAGTTCATACATATACATGTTCCCACAGTGTGGTTGCATTTGGGTTAGTCCTTGGTTGTTGCCGATACCAACTTACGAGTGTCAAGTCATCCAGACCACCGTGGTGCCATGTATATGTACGTACTGATACCCCATATCTGCCTAACAGTGGCTTATTTGAATGAGTCTGGCAGCTCAGACAATGACTGTGTACATGTAGTTTGGTGTGCACCTCCTTGTGTGACTTCTGTTATACAGACACATGTGTGTTCTGTTGACAAAGTGACACATTCTAGACATGTCCATTGTGTAAAGGGTTGTGATTCTCCAGGAATCACAATGTATTTATTTGGGGTTTCCTAAGTACTCACAGGTCTCTGAGTGTGGGGACACCTTCTGCATTGGCATGTGGTATTTGGCCTTGGGTGCGACAATACTGTTTGGTTCACAGTGAACAAGAGGTGGCATGCCTTCATAGTCTTGCTGTGCTCAACTGATCCCAGACACTAGCTTCTCATGATCTTGTGATTTCAAGTTATTTGCTGTTGTGTCCTAATTTTAATTGTTTCCAAGTGGCTTGGTGGGTCAACCAACTGGGGAGTGCAGGGCTTACATATGTGGGGAGTATCCTAAATGTTACTCATGATGCCTTTCCTGATATGCACTGTTGCCTATTTTGTTTGGACTCATGTGTCAGATGTATACAGGTGACTTATTTTTTCCTGTCTCTTCACCTTGCCCACAGCATCATCGGAGGACACAGAGGGAGACACCGGCACGGACGTGGAGGAGGGATCGAGCAGTGGTGCCACCACTGCTGAGGAGTCGGTGGAATCTAGTGGCACGGAGGGCGAGGGGAGTGAGGCGGAGGACCTGCCCAGTACCAACACTGACTACGAGGCAGACGGGTCCGAGGCTGAGCTCCCAGAGGGGGCGGAGGCTGCTCCCACAGCTGAAAGCAGCAGTACATCTCTCGCCGCCCCCTCCATTCCCATCACCGCCCTCCCACTTGCTCGGGTCCCTTCTGTCCGTGCTAGGCCACATCATGTCTCCTTCGTGCCAGGCACCGCACCCCCTGCCCCTGTCCCCCTTGCTGCCCTCACTGCCGAGTCTGTGGACATTCAGCGGCAGTTGCAAGTTGGGCAGACATCGATCCTGACTGTCCTCCATGGCCACACCAGACTGCTGACCCAGATGGTGTCGTACATGGAGGGCATGTCATCAGTGATGTCTGACCAACGGATGTTGCTGAGGTCCCTGGACTCGTCACTGACGGCAGTAGTGAGTCACCTGCAGCACTGCGTCCCCCCCCACCCCTGCCCCATCCATAAGTCCCACACCCGTGCCTGTCCCAAGCACACCAAGACATCCACACACATGCACCCCACCAGACAGAAGCAGCACACCACCACGTAAGGGCAAGCGCACACCTCCTGACACGCACACTCAGGGGGAAGCAGGCACACCCACTGGGTCTGGGGCATACAGGCAGGCATGCAGCCACAGACCTCGTCCACATGACTCACTCCCCAGTCCCTCTGATGTCACTGCCCTTGGCTCCCCTGCCCCAGATTCGGAGAAGGAGGCCTACTTTGCTGGGCTGGGCCTCAGCCCCACTAGTTCACCTGGCCAGAAATGGTCAAGGCACTCCACGGGTAGGGGAGTTAAGTCCCCCAGTCCGTCCACCACCTCCCCCAGTAGCGCTGCAACCCATCCCTCCGACCCCCCCCCCCTCCTTGGGGCATGTTGTTTCTCCAGGTGCAGGAGAGACGCTTGAAGAACTGGCAGAAGTGTGCAGCGCCAAGCTCGCCTCCACCTTTGGCGCTGCCCCACCCCCTGTGGTGGAGTCGTGCGTCCCTGCACCCACCACACCTACCCTTCCCCCTCCTGTCCCTGCGGTGCCTGGTCCTTCCCCACATGATGCCCCCCCAGTCAACGACACAGTCTTGTGATGTGCAGGCAAGCTAGGGGAGACGCATGGCCATGTGTCCCCCCCCCAAGGACTGATGATATGGACTGGCCATTGGCCTTTGTGAATAGTCTCGTTTACACATTATTATTTTCATGCTGAATAAAGCATTTTCTTTTTCATTTGAAAAGTCTTGCATTTCAGGTATTGATGTTGATGCTGATGCTACAGGAGTTGGGGTTGTGGGCATGTGTTATGTTTCAGGGAAATGTTGTAGTCTGCTGCTCATTGGGTGGGACCTGGTATCTGCGTGCCATCAGAAGGTCTCTGCAAAGATTCTTTGTCGTGTATGCTCTTTGTGTTTGGAGACATTGTCCCAAGGAGTGTTCCTTCCTCTGTGGCACCTGACATCTCCCCTGCAGAGAGTTGCACAATTGTTGTGTTGCCCTGTGTCTACATTTCCTTTGTTGGTGATGGATCCCTTCAACTCTGGCCATGCCTGCTCAGCAATATCTCCGGCTGCATCGTCTGTGCCATCCTTGGTACTCACTGTACTTGTGTATAGAGTATTTTGCCATGCCTTCATGGAGAAATTGTCCCTTTTCTGCACAATGCATGTGTGTAATCCCAGCCTAGTACACATATGGTACTTGTTCTGCTGGGTATTTGAACACCTGACTCACAATTGTGGCCATTGTATCTGTGGGAACTCCACCCTATTCCTTCCATGACAGACAACATCTTGGTGGCTGGCCCAGCACCTGAACATTCCTATCAGTCCTGGGATGTGCGTGACAGTGTGTGTTCTCTTTGGTTCTCTTAGTTTATTAGGCAGTGACATGACTATACAGTCTAGTGGCATGATCTCAGTGTGTGTATTGTGCTGCATCTGCCAGGGGTGGGTATGCATGTGTTATTTGTCCTCACACCCACATGTGGTGTGTCATGCAGTGGGTAAAGACATCCATCCTCCTGGGAGTGGGACACTGCTGTCAGTGATGTGTTGTTATGGCACTATCATCATCGTCCAAAGTTAGGGATACGTACATTCACCCATGGAGTTGTGGTCATCTGATAATGATGTACACCCCCCCATGTCTCTGTCCACTGCTGGGAGTCCTCTGCACCCACCCCCATGTCTCTGTCCACTGGTGGTATTCCTCTGCACCCACCCCCATGTCTGTGTCCACTGGTGGAATTCCTCTGCACCCACCCCCATGTCTGTGTCCACTGCTGGGAGTCCTCTGCACCCACCCCCATGTCTGTGTACACTGCTGGGAGTCCTCTGCACCCACCCCCATGTCTCTGTCCACTGCTGGGAGTCCTCTGCACCCACCCCATGTCTGTGTCCACTGCTGGGAGTCCTCTGCACCCACCCCCATGTCTCTGTCCACTGCTGGGAGTGATGGGCACCCACCCCTCACATGTCCCTGTCCACTGGTGGTATTCCTCTGCACCCACCCCCATGTCTCTGCCCACTGCTGGGAGTCCTCTGCACCCAACCCCATGTCTCTGTCCACTGGTGGTATTCCTCTGCACCCACCCCCATGTCTCTGTCCACTGCTGGGAGTGATGGGCACCCACCCCTCACATGACCCTGTCCACTGGTGGTATTCCTCTGCACCCACCCCCATGTCTCTGTCCACTGCTGGGAGTCCTCTGCACCCACCCACTTGCACCCTTGCTGTGGTACACTGCTGTCCTGGGCATACACCACCCCCAATTTACAGCTGATGTGCTACACCAAGCCGTACACCTACATCCGTGGCGTGTGTACGCCTTGTATCCATCATGTAATGGGGCTGTAGGGGTACGCATCGTACGGCCCGTACCCATGCTCTGGGGACGTGGGTACGGGCCGTACCACCATTGTGGCGGTGACATAGGGGTACGCGTGGTACGGCCCGTACCCATGCTCTGGGGGCGAGGGTACAGGCTGTACCACCATTGTGGCGGTGACGTAGGGGTATGCGTGGTACGGCCCGTACCCACGCTCTGGGGAGCGTGGGTACAGGCCGTACCACCATTGTGGCGGTGACGTAGGGGCACGCGTGGTACAGCCCGTACTCATGCTCTAGGGGCGTGGGTACGGGCCGTACCAACATTGTGGCGGTGACGTAGTGGTACATGTGGTACGGCCCCTACCCATGCTCTGGGGGCGTGAGTAGGGGCCGTACCACCATTGTGGTGGTGACGTAGGGGTACGTATGGTACGGACCTTACACACGCTCTGGGGGCGTGGGTATGGGCCGTACACGTGTACCCCTACATCACCACTGTAATGGTGGTACGGACCGTACCCACGCTCTGAGGGGCGTGGGTACGTCCCGTACCACCATTGTGGTGGTGACGGGTACGCGTCCACGTCCACTTCCGTTGTGGCGGGACGTGGGATTGGTGGACACGCCCCCCGAAGTTACCAGACCATGGAGGTAATTAATGTGCCAGATATATTAGTTTTTTGTGGGGTGTGGGTTATGTTTCATGCCCCTTGCACCCCCCCCTTTGCCCCTGGGGGTTGTTCTGACCTTCTGCGGCGTCTGCGTCGGTTTCTGAACACGAGGTCGTAGGCTATGAGGGCCGGGATGACGCGTAGGTTGGGGTCCATTGCTGTCCGTCGCGTACCGGTGCTCCTTGTTCGCGTCGTCCTCAATTTCCCGGCAGTTTTTGGCTCCCGTAAAAAATGCTACGTGCGGAGTGACGTAGGCACGAATCGTATGGAAATGGTATTTCTGTGCGAATCGTACTTGCGAGTTTGTAAGGTGTCTTTCCCGGGTACGAGTCGGATGGAGAAAACGCTCCGTACGACCATTTGTACCCGGGATTTACAGGATCGGAATCGGCACCCTATTGTTAAAGTAGAGAAGCATTTCCAGCTAGATCAATAAATGTATCACAGGTGGGAATGATGTTGTAGTGTATGTACTGATGTGTCCATGTGGTTTAAGCTATGTGGGAAGTATTATTGGTCCTGTGAGAAAGAGAGTGTTGGAACATTACAAAGCTATAAAGAATATGGATGTCAATCACCCAGTGGCCAGACATTGGGCAAGAGTTCACAACCAGAACACTGACTTACTATCCTATTTTGGTATTGACAGGATCCTGCTGAATACCCGAGGAGGATATACGAAGAAGAAACTTAAACTGCTGGATTCCGAATACATTATCCTGCTTTGGAGTAAATCCCCGGGAAGCCTTGATGAGGATGAAGAACTTCATGTGCATATTGGCTGATATCACATAGGATGCGTGCAGTTTGTTTAGTCTCATATATATTTATATAAGAACCATGCCTCCTCCCTACAATCATTTTGAGTCTAGTTTTCCTTTTCCTATGTCAGTTGACCATGCTTATATATATATGTTTATATACTTGCAACCTCTCTGGTCGTATCATCCAATGTATTACCAGTCTCAGTCTCACCTCTCTGCTGCTCGCATATTTCGTTGAACACTGACAATTGATACAATCCTGACAGACTTGAAGTAGTCTATTCTTGAGCAGGTGATGCTGATTAAGTAAGAATCAAGGGAAATAGGGGTTTGTGCCAGGGATTGTTGTTACTTTCTGAATATCAGTATTCATATTTTCTTTTTTTGGTATAACAGGCTGTGTGTGTAGAAGGTTGTTTGAACCGTTCACAACAGGATTTAATAGCAACTAGGCTAGGGGAGGAATTTCATGTCAATAAAGTGACACTGTGTCAGTGACATCAAAGTAGGTGCAAATATCCAACAGTTATATAACACATGTTTTGAAATTAGCCACTTGGCTTGACTATAACTCAGTATCAACTTGCATCTGGGGTGCGTTGAATTCACTGAATTCCTAGGGCACTATCCATTAGCCACAGAAAGTCAATGTCATGAATGTTTGTTTTTTCCTGTGTTTTCCTCGTCTTTCCCGGATATGATGGACTACCAGAAAATGTTCAAAAGTAATGGGGCGCTCCGCTCAGCTCCTACCCTGAAAGTCTCGGGGTGATTCGTCAAGCGGGGGCTGAGAAAAACGGGGGGTCCCAAAATGCATTTTCCCCATGCATTTTCCCATAGGACCTTTAGTCGAAGGTACAGCCCGAACGGCTGAACAGAATTACTTGAAATTTGGCAAAGAGGTATTCCTCAGGTCAGGCAGGTGTCTTTTGCATATATGGTGTAAATCCGTTCAGTAGTTCCTGAGAAAATCAAAAGTAAAATCACATATATATCTGGGCGGAGCCTAACCACACATCTAATTGTGAGATCTGATTGGCTGTCAGCACTTCATCCAAGAAGTGTTGGCAGCCATCTTGGGGCCAATATACATGATAGCACCTCATTAAAAAGCATTGCAGTTAATAGAAGGTTTTAAGACTTTAGTTACATTATAAATCATTTGTTGATGGTACCATACTCATTTTAGGAATTGTGGTATGTTCTAAGGTGATTTTACCATGTGAAAAAGCCTTCTGCTGGGATATCATGAATCATGTTTGAGAGAAAACTATTTTCACATGCTTTTCCCACAGAGGTTTGGAAGGTGATCTATAAGCTAAACTGAGAGCATATTTTCTGTAAATTCACATTATCTTTCTCAGTCATGTGAGAATGAAGTCTGACATTCTCAGTAAAACATGTACATCCAACAAGGGCAGAGACTGTCAGTTGATTCCTTTGTGTTCTACTGCAGCTTCCCAGAGTGTTCCAAAGAACAACTAGAGCGCTTCCACTCCTACTTATGATAAACGTATGGCACACCTGAAGCCATCTTGATTGGAATAAAGTGGTAACTCTTAAAATATTTAATTTAAAAAGGAACAAAATGAGAGGGTTCATTTTGCCATAGAATGTATGATTAGTGCTGCAGAAAGAAAAATTAGGGCACATTTTGAGTGACTTCTCAAATCCTCTTCTATTTCATTAAAGAATTCTGACACGCAGACTGAAACATGCACTTTCAATACCAGCAGCAGACTTCCCTGGTGAGCAGTAGCTTTACTACAGTGATCTAGGGGCATATGTATCAACATCTCCATTTGCGATTCTCAAATAGCGATTTTTAAAGAATCGCTATTTGAGAATTGCAAAACGGGATGTATTTAAACAATCGCAAAACTTTCGCGATTTCTTAAAATTCCTTAATTGCAATTAGCAAATTGCAAAATCGCAATTAAGGAATACGTTCCCATTCATTCCTATGGGCCAGGAGACCCATAGGAATGAATGTGAAGTAATTCCCAAATTGCGATTCGCAATTTGCTAATCGCAATTTGAGAATAATTTCAAAGGTGCAAAGGTGTCATGATTAGGCCTGGGCAAAAATTTCGTTCCGTTCGCGGAAATTGCGATAATTTGACATTTTTGCGTTCCGCGGAGAGCGCGAAAATGTCAAAAATTCCGGTTTCCGCAGCTTGGCGATAATTTGTTTCTTGCTCGCGCTGTAAAATGATACATTCTCGCGCGCGCGCGATCGCCTTACCTGAATCCCTGCGTTCGCCGACAAGTTTTCTTGATCCGGTCGCGTTCTCCATGAGATGTTGTATTGTTTTTAGCCATTTGCGCTGTCTCGCGACAGTTCGCGCCCGCAGTGACGTCATGCGTCGCGCGATCACGTCTTTCTTCTCGCGATCATGCACCGCGAGAACAACTCAAAACAAGATGGCCGCGCCCGCAAGCAACCACATGGGTAAGTTGGCGACCCGCAACCATGCAGAAAATCTCGCGAACATGCCGGAAAAAAACTTCCGCATCTTCGCGATATTTCTGCTTGTTTGCGATAATTTTAAACATTCTCGCGATAATTTGCGAAGGTTAATTCCGCAAATTCTGCCCACCCCTAGTCATGATGACACCCTGATGCACCCCTGAAATGAGCATGTGTGCGCATATGGCGCATATACATGCCCTAAGGGCATGTATGTGCGCCACGTGGCACTTTGTAAAATTCAAAAAAGTGCATTTTGAAAGGAAATCGCAAATTACCACCAACTAGAAGTTGGTGGTAATTTGCGATTTCTTAAGGATAATTCGCACAACTTGGGTGCGTGTTACATATCATTTAAGAAATCGCATTTTGCGATTTCTTAAATGCTTACGCAAAATTAAGAAATCGCTAAATTAGCAATTCCTTAATTTTGCGATGAGATATTGGCTCATACATCCCGACTAGCGATTTTTTAATCGCAAACGCTGTTATTTTGCGAATCGCAGCGTTTGCGATTAAAAAATCGTTTGATACATATGCCCCCTAATGAGCAACTAGAGTGTTAACATTCTGAATTTATGGCAAATGTGTGATACATCTGAATGCCTTCTTCATTTAATCAAAGTAAAAAACTGACAGTATGCCTACTGAGGAGACTGTAGTAAATGAGGAAATTAGGAAACTTCATAACAAGTCTCCCAAGATGGCCACCTGAGACAAAAGAGCCCAAATGTAGCACAAATATCACCGAGATGTAGCCCAAGTATAGCTCAATGACAGAAATCCCAGAGTGTTTTAAAGAACAACTAAAGCGCTAACAGTCTTACTTATGACAAAAGTATGGCACACCTGAAGCCATCTTGATTGGAATAAAGTGGTAACACTTAAAATATTTAATTTGCAAAGGAACAAAATGAGGGTGTTGATTTTGCCATAGAAATTATGATTAGTGCTGCAGAAAGAAAAATTAGGGCACATTTTGACTTCTCAAATCTTCTTTTATTTCATTAAAAAGTTTTGACATGCCGACTGAAACATGCACTTTGAATACCAGCAGCAGACTTCCCTGGTGAGCAGTAGATTTACTACAGTGATCTAATGAGGAACTAGAGTGCTACCATTCAGAATTTATGGCAAATGTGTGTCACATCTGAATGCCTTCTTGATGGAACCAAAGTAAACAAGCATTGAAAATGCAATAGGTCTCGCCCTCGTTTAAGTTAAAGCAATTCTGTTTGTAATTAGGTGGCTTTTTAGCTTTGCTTTTATTAGTGTTTTTCAAAATTTCATGTACATAACATGCATATATGTATATGTATGCATGCATTTATATTTGTATTTATATAGATATGCAGATTATATATATGTTTATATATGTATGTATATTACCTACTGGCGGTCGCCAGTAGGTAGTTATAGTTAGGACCACGTTTCCATAGGAAAACCTCAACATTCTATTTTGAATAACTTTGGCACCGGTCGACGAATCCTCGCGAATTTCTCAAAATAGGTGGGGCGCTACGCTCCGCTCCTACCCTGAAAGTCTCGGGGGGATCCGTCAAGCTGGGGCTGAGATAAAAGGGGGGTCCCAAAACGCTTTTTTCCCATGCATTTTTCCATAGGACCTTTAGAACGAGCTACAGCCCGAACGGCTGAACAGAATTACTCAAAATTTGGCAGAGAGGTAGTCCCTAGGTCAAGGAAGTGCCTTTTGTAGGTTTGGTGTAAATCTGTTCAGTAGATTCTGAGAAAATAGCCTTTAAATCAATATATATATCTGAGCCCGCTTACGGTACGCTTACCGTACGCTTACGGTAAGCGTACGGTGGCGTGCGCGAGCGCGATTCTGATTGGCTCTTAGATCTTAGTAAACATTCGAATCGGTCGAAACCAGGAAGCGGCGGCCGCCATTTTGTGTATTTCACTCTGAAAAAAAAGAGTGAAAACAAGGAAAGGGGGCAATGAGGAGAGTTACAGACCCCCTAACATTTGTAAGGGGGTCAAAGAAGGACAGAAAAGTACAAAAAAAACATTTATTGATTTTAAAAAAAATCACGGGGTACGCGTACGGTAAGCTTACGGTAAGCGTACGGTAAAAAAAATAAAAATAAATAAATGAAAAGCAGATTTAAGAGTTTAGATATTAGGGAGCTCTAAAAAGAGCTGTTGTGTTTATGAAGTCATTTTTTTAGTGGTACCTACAAGTAAGTACCGATGCAGAGTCTAAGGTTCAAGAGGAAGACTCTGTTCCCTTCATCATTGAAGTGCACACCATCTCCTCTATAAATGTCTTGCATGTCATAACGCAAGTTGTTGTGGTAAATGGCACCCATACCATAGTCACGGAGGAAAGCAGAAACAGATTTGTTGACGTGCTTTCTTGCTTTGTCAATCTGTGGACAGAAATGATTGGACCAGTTCCATTTTTGCCTTTGGCATATGTTGGAAAACACAAAGGCAGTTTTAGGGAAAAGTGTAAACAGTTGTGCAAAGGTGTCCTTCATAAGCATTTCCAGACCTACCCCAGTCAAAGTGCCTAGGTCATTGCCACCACAGTGCACTATTATGAGGTCAGGGTGTTGGATTTGAATGAAGGATTTCACCAATGGCATCAATTGGTGCCACTTTAACCCTCTCTGACCAATCCATTTAATGTCTACATTTGGCAAAGCAAGGTCTCTCACCATACCTGTTTTCTCTGCAAACTTTTCACTCCAGAAGACATAGCTGTGCCCTACAATCCACACTGTGAACATCTTCAAAGGAGAACTGGATGCATTCAGGAGGTGTCTTTCAGTAGAATGGCAATATGAAAAGAAAGACAGTTTGGAACGAACTGCGTTAAGTGGGCGCGCACGCCACGAATGGCGTAAAGTAACTTAGCATTTAAAAAACCGTACAAATTCACTGAAAAAACCATAGGTTTCACACACGTTATAGTTAGGAATTAGCATTTAAAAAACCTTGCAAATTCACTGAAAAAACCATAGGTTTCACACATGTTATAGTTAGCGGAAATTTTACTGATAAAAAACCAATGAAATTCCCCCGTTATAGTTAGTGCAGGCAACTATAACTCACGCGACAGCAATCTTCTGCTGATGACATATGTGTCTTTATGAAAAAAAAATATTTGTAATATATGTATAGCTAAAAATGTATGGAAGAAGACATGGGCAAATAAGTGTCTAAATACAGTATTAGCATCAGCAGAGGATTGCGGTCGCGTGAGTTATAGTTGCCTGCACTAACTATAACGGGGGAATTTCATTGGTTTTTTATCAGTAAAATTTCCGCTAACTATAACATGTGTGAAACCTATGGTTTTTTCAGTGAATATATATATACACATACATATATATGAATGCATATGCATATATGTGCATATGTGTGCGTGTAGAGAGAGGTAGAGAGAGGTAGAGGTGTAGAGGTAGAGACGTAGAGGTAGAGAGGTAGAGGTAGAGCGGTAGAGGTAGAGAGGTAGAGATTAGTAGAGAGAGAGGTAGAGAAAGGTAGAGAGGTAGAGAGTAGAGGATGTGTAATAGAGAGTAGAGAGAGAGTAGTAGAGAGTAGTAGAGAGAGTAGCAGAGAGTGAGTAGGAGAGAGTAGTAGAGTGAGTAGTAGAGAGTGAGTAGTAGAGAGTAGTAGAGAGTGAGAAGTAGAGAGTAGTAGAGAGTAAGTAGTAAAGGGAGTAGTAGAGAGTAGTAGAGAGTGAGTAGTAGTGAGTAGTAGAGAGTGAGTATTAGAGAGTGAGTAGTAGAGAGTAGTAGAGAGTGAGTATTAGAGAGTGAGTAGTAGAGAGTAGTAGAGAGTGAGTAGTGGAGACTGAGTAGCAGAGAGAGAGTAGTAGAGAATGAGTAGTAGAGAATGAGTAGCAGAGTGAGTAGTAGAGAGTAGTAGAGAGAGTAGTAGAGAGTGAGTAGTAGAGAGTAGTAGAGAGTGAGTAGTATAGAGTAGTAGAGAGTAGTAGAGAGAGAGTAGTAGAGAGTGAGTAGTAGAGAGTGAGTAGTAGAGAGTGAGTAGTAGAGAGTAGTAGAGAGTGAGTAGTACAGAGTGAGTAGTAGAGAGTGATTAGTAGAGAGTAGTGGAGTAGTAGAGAGTGAGTAGTAGAGAGTAGTAGAGAGTGAGTAGTAGAGTGAGTAGTAGGGAGTAGTAGAGAGTGAGTAGTAGAGTGAGTAGTAGAGTGAGTAGTAGAGAGCAAGTAGTAGAGAGTGTGTAGTAGAGAGAGTAGTAGAGGGTAGTAGAGAGTGAGTAGTAGAGAGTGAGTAGTAGAGAGAGTAGTAGAGAGTAGTAGAATAGTAGAGAGTGAGTAGTAGAGAGTGAGTAGTAGAGAGTAGTAGAGAGTGAGTAGCAGAGAGAGTAGTAGAGAGTAGTAGAGTAGTAGAGAGTGAGTAGTAGAGAGTGAGTAGTAGAGAATAGTAGAGTGAGTAGTAGAGAGGGAGTAGTAGAGAGAGAGTAGTAGAGAGAGAGTAGTAGAGAGTAGTAGAGAGTGAGTAGTAGAGTAGTAGAGAGTGAGTGGTAGAGAGTAGTAGAGAGTAGTAGAGAGCGAGTAGTAGAGAGTGAGTAGTAGAGAGTAGTAGTAGAGAGTAGTAGAGTAGTAGAGAGTAGTAGAAAGTGAGTAGTAGAGAGTGAGTAGTAGAAAGTAGTAGCGAGTGAGTAGTTTAATTTAAAAGGAACACAATGAGGAGGTTCATTTTGCCATAGAAATTATGATTAGTGAGTAAAAAAGAAAAATTAGGGCACATTTTGAGTGACTTCTCAAATCCTCTTCTATTTCATTAAAAAATTCTGACATGCAGACTGAAACATGCACTTTCAATACCAGCAGCAGACTTCCCTGGTGAGCAGTAGCTTTCCTACAGTGATCTAATGAGCAACTAGAGTGCTAACATTCAGAATTTATGGAAAATGTGTGACACATCTGAATGCCTTCTTGATGGAATCAAAGTTAACAAGCATTGACAATGCAATAGGTCTCGCCCTCGTTTAAGTTAAAGCAATTCTGTTTGAAATTAGGTGGCTTTTTAGCTTTACTTGTATTAGAGTTTTTCGAACTTTCATGTGCATACCATGCATATGTATGCATATATGTATATGTATATGTATATGTTTGCATGAATTTATATTTATATAGATATGCAGATTATATTTATATGTTTATATATGTATATATATACACATACATATATATAAATGCATATGCATATATATGCATATATATATGTGCATATGTGTGCATGTACAGAGAGGTAGAGAGGTAGAGGTGTATAGGTAGAGGTGTAGAGGTAGAGAGGTAGAGGTAGAGATGTAGAGAGTAGTAGAGAGAGAGGTAGAGACGTAGAGAGCGAGTAATAGAGAGTAGAGAGTGAGTAGTAGAGAGTAGTAGAGAGTAGTAGAGAAAGTATCAGAGAGTGAGTAGAAGAAAGTAGTAGAGTGAGTAGTAGAGAGTCAGTATTAGAGAGTGAGTAGTAGAGAGTAGTAGAGAGTGAGTAGTAGAGTGAGTAGTAGAAAGCAGTAGAGAGCAGTAGAGAGTGAGTAAGTAGAGAGTAGTAGAGAGTGAGTAGTAGAAAGTGAGTAGTAGAGAGTAGTAGAGAGTGAGTAGCAGAGTGAGTAGTAGAGAGTAGTAGAGAGACAGTAGTAGAGAGTGAGTAGTAGAGAGTAGTAGAGAGTGAGTAGTAGAGAGTGGTAGAGAGAGTAGTAGAGAATGAGTAGTAGAGAGTGAGTAGTAGAGAGTAGTAGAGAGTGAGTAGTAGAAAGTGAGTAGTAGAGAGAGAGTAGTAGAGAGTAGTAGAGTAGTAGAGCGTGAGTAGTAGAGAGTGAGTAGTAGAGAGTAGTGGAGTAGTAGAGAGTGAGTAGTAGAGAGTAGTAGAGAGTGAGTATTAGAGTGAGTACTAGAGAGTAGTAGAGAGCGAGTAGCAGAGAGCAAGTAGCAGAGAGTGTGTAGTAGAGAGTGAGTAGTAGAGAGTGAGTAGTAGAGAGAGTAGTAGAGACTGAGAAGTAGAGAGAGTAGTAGAGTAGTAGAGAGTGAGTAGTAGAGTGTGTAGTAGCGAGTAGTTGAGAGCGAGTAGTAGAGAATCAGTAGTGGAGAGTGAGCAGTAGAGAGTAGTAGAGAGTGAGTAGTACAGAGTGAGTAGTAGAGAGTAGTACAGAGTGAGTAGTAGAGAGTAGTAGAGTGAGTAGTAGAGAGTGAGTAGTAGAGCAAGAGTAGTAGAGAGTGAGTAGTAGAGTAGTAGAGAGTGAGTGGTAGAGAGTAGGAGAGAATAGTAGAGTGAGTAGTAGAGAATAGTAGAGAGTGAGTAGTAGAGCAAGTAGTAGAGAGTAGTAGAGTAGTAGAAAGTGAGTAGTAGAGAGTGAGTAGCAGAGAGAGTAGTAGAGAGTAGAAGAGAGTGAGTAGTAGAGAGTGAGTAGTAGAGAGTAGTAGAGAGCGAGTAGTAGAGAGTGAGTAGTGGAGAGTGAGTAGTAGAGAGCGAGTAGTAGAGAGTGAGTAGTAGAGAGTGTATAGTAGAGAGTGAGTAGTAGAGAGAGAGTAGTAGAGAGTGAGTAGTAGAGAGTAGTAGAGTGAGTAGTAGAGAGTGAGCAGTAGAGAGTAGTAGAGAGAGAGTAGTAGAGAGTGAGTAGTAGAGAGAGAGTAGTAGAGTAGTAGAGAGTGAGTGCTAGAGAGCAGCAGAGAGTAGTAGAGTGAGTAGTAGAGAGCAGTAGAGAGTGAGTAGTAGAGAGTGAATATTAGAGAGTAGTAGTAGAGAGTAGTAGAGAGAGAGAGTAGTAGAGAGTGTAGTAGAGAGTGAGTAGTAGAGAGTAGTAGCGAGTGAGTAGTAGAGAGTAGTAGAGAGTGAGTAGTAGAGTAGTAGAGAGTGAGTGGTAGAGAGTAGTAGAAAGTAGTAGAGTGAGCAGTAGAGAGTGAGTAGTAGAGAGTGAATAGTAGAGAGTAGTAGAGGGTGAGTAGTAGAGAGTAGTAGAGCGTGAGTAGTAGAGAGTGAGTAGTAGAGAGTGAGTAGTAGAGAGTAGTAGCGAGTGAGTAGTAGAGAGTGAGTAGTAGAGTAGTAGAGAGTGAGTAGTTGAGAGTTAGTAGTAGAGAGTGAGTAGTAGAGAGTAGTATAGTAGTAGAGAGTGAGTAGTAGAGAGTAGTAGAGCGTGAGTAGTAGAGAGTGAGTAATAGAGAGAGAGTAGTAGAGAGTCCGTAGTAGAGTAGTAGAGAGTAGTCAGTCAGTGTCAGTCAGTGTCAGTCAATGTCAGTCAGTCAGTGTCAGTCAGTCTGTCAGTGTCAGTCAATCAGTGTCAGTAAATCAGTGTCAGTCAGTCAGTGTCAGTCAATCAGTGTCAGTCAGTGGCAATCAGTGTCAGTCAGTGTCTGTCAGTGTCAGTCAGTCAGTGTCAGCTAGAGCAGCTCTGCTGACCTGGTTCTCTGGCTCTAAAGCAGCTCTGCTGACCTGGTTCTCTCTCTCTAAAGCAGCTCTGCTGACCTGGTTCTCTGGCTCTAGAGCAGCTCTGCTGACCTAGTTCTTATGCTACAGAGCATCTCTGCTGATCTATTTCTCTGGCTCTACAACAGCTCTGCAGACCTGGTTCTCTGGCTCTAAAGCAGCTCCGTTGACATGGTTCTCTGGCTCTATAGAAGCTCTGCTGACCTGGTTCTCTCCCTCTAAAGCAGCTCTACTGACCTGGTTTCTCTGGCTCTGCAGCAGCTCTGCTGACCTGGTTCTCTGGCTCTAGAGCAGCTCTGTTGACCTGGTTCGTAGGCTCTAGAGCAGCTCTACTGACCTGGTTCTCTGGCTCTAAAGCAGCTCTGCTGACCTGGTTCTATGGCTCTAAAGCAGCTCTGCTGATTTGGTTCTCTGGCTCTAGAGTAGCTCTGCTGACCTGGTTCTCTGGCTCTAAAGCAGCTCTGCTAACCTGGTTCTCTGGCTCTAAAGCAGCTCTGCTGGCCTGGTTCTCTGGCTCTAAAGCAGCTCTGCTGACCTGGTTCTCTCCCTCTAAAGCAGCTCTGCTGACCTGGTTTCTCTGGCTCTACAGCAGCTCTGCTGACCTGGTTCTCTGACTCTAGAGCAGCTCTGCTGACCTAGTTCTTAGGCTCTAGAGCAGCTCTGCTGACCTGGTTCTCTGGCTCTACAGCAGCTCTGCTGACCTGGTTTTCTGCACTCAACGCGCACGCACCCGAGTTCGCGAAAATATATTTAAAAATAATATAAGTTTCTTATAAGTACAAATATATTATTTTGATGAATATCTTACATAATCTCTTGCCTTAATATGTATATTAAAGACACATACATATCATTTTGGAACATACATTTATTTTGCGGGAGTCGCGCACCCAGCGCGCCCCAGCACGTATATGATGTCACGCGGGACCCGCAAGCGCGCAAACATCTCGTACCGTAATGCGCAAGTGTCACGAATGCGCGGGAGCAGGAGCCGCAGACTGGTCGCATACCAATCGCGCATATCACGTGATATTAAATGTAGATGATGAAACTGAAAAACACGCAGCCGTCGCACACCATACGCAGATCCTTCATGACTTTTCTAAAATGGCGGCTAGAATGCGCGCACCCACCGTGATGTGTACACTTTGAGTGCGCGAGTGCAAAAAAAATTAGAATTTTTTTTAAAGAAAATTATATAAATATATTAAAATAAAAAATGAAAACAAGAAAATTAATCAATATTTCAATTTTAATTAAAAAATGTTTTTTGCAATTTTCAGAAAAATATATAATGTTATTTAATGAATAAAATATTTATAAATAAACAGTTAAAAAACTGTAGAAAATCAGTACAAAAAAATAGATATAACTACTATCACACTTAAAAGTTAGCATTTAAAAAACCTTTGAAATTCACTGAAAAAAAACATAGGTTTCAGAGACGTTATAGTTAGAAATTAGCATTTAAAAAACCTTAGAAATTCACAGAAAAAAACATAAGTTTCAGGGGTGTTATAGCTAGCTGCCCATTTCACTCGTACAAAACCATAGAAATTCCTCCGTTATAGTTAGTTCTGCTAACTATAACTCACGCGCCTGCAATGCACTGCTGATGATGTCACATATTGCATCATTCATGACATGGTCAGTGACATCACTGATGACATCACTGATGACATCTCAAATGACATCACTGATGACATCATCCACTTGACAATCCGATACACCACATCATACACTAGTATAACCTTTCATCACTCACTGTAAAATACAGAGTACCATATTTGAAACCATTGACACACCAATACCAGTTACTACATACCCACTCACTGATTCCTAAGTCTATACACACAACTATCCATTCAACAACAGAATCATCTATACGTGCAGTCATTAATTAATAGAACACCATCAAATGCACATATACACATATATAGACATTGACACATCAGCAGTCATCTTAGTCGGTTATGCAGTCATCCTACTCACTCATGAAAAAAATGTATCGCACTTAAATTTACTCACTTACACAATTATCCAAAGACACCTCATTTATTCAAACACATAGTAACTCATCGTTAATATGTTAAAAAAGCACCATTACAATTATACACTCATTCATATATTTACTCTCACAATCACTGACTCTTACACAAACTTATTTATATACACCAACTCTCACATACAATGCCTTTTATTTTTTTACTTTGTTGAAGATGTACAACTAAAACATATATTCGCATTTTGCGATGCAGCGCGCGCTACGAAATTCGTTTTATTTATTTAATTGTTTACTTACCTGTAATTATCCATATTCCGGTTTTTAGAACCCCCCACCCTGCCCCTCCCCCGCCCCGCCTTACCGCCCCATGGAACTCCCTCCACGGGCCGCGGCTGGGCTGGTTGAGATCCTTCCTGGAAGGGCGGGCCCAACAGGTTTGGCTACCACCGGCTGCCTCTACCTCGCAGGCGGTTACTACGGGTGTCCCTCAGGGGTCTTCCCTTAGCCCCTTTCTTTTTAATATCTATGTTACTCCTCTGGTCTTTTTGGCCAAGGAGTTGGGGGCTAAGGTGATAGCATATGCTGACGACACCCAGCTCCTCTTTACATGGGGTAAGGATGCAGACTCAGTACTGCCTGTACAGAAGTGTTTGTCTTTGGTGTTTGGATGGCTTGCAGGGGCACAACTCAAGTGTAACGAAGACAAATCTGAGATCCTTCTCTACAGCAACTTTCCCCCTGATTTCAGAAATATGATTTGGCCTCCTGGATTTCTCTTTCCTTCTTCTAATGGGAAATCTGCTAAAAATCTAGGAGTGTGGTTTGAGCATAACCTCTTTTTTTCTGTTCAGGTGAAAAAGATTTCAGATTGCTGTTTTGGCCTCCTTAAAACACTCAGGAGTTTTCTCCCTCTCCTTCCTAGGTCTGCCAAAGAGTCGGGCATTGGTTCTGTCTTGGATTACACTAATGCCCTGTAAATTGGCATCCCTGGTTATTCTATGAATAGACTTCAGGTGATCCAGAACGCGACCTCCAGGCTGCCTTTGGGAATCGCTAGGAGGAGCAGTGTGCGTGCTCATCTCCGCACCCTGTACTGGTTGCCTGTGGCGGAGAGGGTCAAATTTAAATCGCTGGTAATCGCTCACCGTCCACTTCACGATCACGGGCCCACCTATTTACAGAAACGGTTCTCTTTTTATGTCCTGCTCAGACAACTGCAGTCTTCTGCCCTTTTGTTGGCGAGGGTGCCGCGCTTCTCCCGTCACAAACTGGGTGGCTGCTCTCTTGCTGTCAAGACCTCTCAGGCTTGGAATGCCCTTCCATTCTTTTTGCGTAATACTCATAACCTGTTAGTAGTTAAGAAATTATTAAAAACTCATGTGTTCCCGTAATTGCTGGCTAATAAGTCAGATACTCCTCTTGGCTCCGCGCTGGGACACTCTTTGGAGTAGCTATTGCGCGCTATAAAAGGATTTAACATAACATGAACTCTGCCATTACTGATTCTATACTGTGTTTCAGATGAGTGAGCTTGAGGGCTACAGTATGTCCCGGCATGTGGTTGGAGACACACCGGTGGCGGAAAGGTGAGCTGTGAGGGTTTTGCCTGCAGTGTCGGCACTCTCCATCTCTTCCTTTATCTCTCTCACACTCTTTCTCTCTGTCTCTCTCTCTTCCTCTCTCTCTCACTCTTTCTCTCTTTCTTCCTCTCTCTCACACTGTTTCTCTCTTTCTCTCTCTCTTCCTCTCTCTCTCCCTCTTTCTCTCTCTTCGTCTCTCTCTCACTCGCTCTCTTTCTCTCTGTCTTACTCTCTCACTCTTTCTTTCTCTTTCTTCCTCTCTCTCACTTTTTCTCTCTCTCTTCCTCTCTCTCTCTCTCACTCTTTTACTCTCTCTCTCTCTCTCCTTTGATGGGTGCATGACGCACAATCTTATCTTGCTTTTTGTCTTGCAGGCTGTATTTGACAGATTGTCGACCCCCCCGACACGGGTCTCCCGCCTCATAGCGATGACTTGAGTTCCACTGAGTTAGTGCCACCAGAGCTGAGCGGGTTTGCAGCCTGCAATGATGCACGGCCTTGATACACCATCCTGGCAATCAAGACCCGATTTGAATTGTGAGCTCTGCTGGACCTCGTGTATGCCGTGGCTGAGGAGGTTGCTTCGGCACGTGGTGGGCCCTCTTGGACACACGCCAGTGGCGGAAGGTGAGCAGACAGACTTGTTTGCGCAGCGGCAGGCAGTCTCCTCTTGGTGGTGGGAGTAGATGGGGTGCAGCAGCCTGGGTATGCAGGGGTGGGCAGACACCTCTGGGTGGCGGGAGTGAATGGGGTGTAACAGCCTGGGTGTGCAGGGGCGGGACAGCCATTTAGGTGCGTGCAGTTGTATGTACTCTGCCATTACTGATTCTATACTATGTTTCAAATCAGTGAGCTTGAGGGCTGCACTATGTCCCGCAATGTGGTTGGAGACAAACCGGTGGTGGAAAGGTGAGCTGTGAGTGTTTTGTCTGCAGTGTCGGCACTCACTCTCCCTCTCCATCTCTTCCTTTCTCTCTCTCACACTCTTTCTCTCTTTCTCTCTCTCTTCCTCTTTCGCTCACTCTTTCTTTCTTTCTCTCTCTTCCTCTCTCTCACACTGTTTCTCTCTTTCTCTCAAACTTCCTCTCTCTCTCTCACTTTTTCTCTCTCTCTTGCTCTCTCTCTCACTATTTCTCTCTTTCTCTCCCTCTCTCTCCTTTGATGGACGCATGATGCACAATCTTTACTTGCTTTTTGTCTAGCAGGCTGTGATTCACAGATTGTCGACCCCCCCATACATGGGCCTCCCACCACATGGCGATGACTTGAGTTCTACTGAGTTAGTGCCACCAGAGCTGAGCGGGTGTGCAGCCTGCGATGATGCGTGGCCTTGATACACCATCCTGGCAATCAAGACCCGATTTGAATTGTGAGCTCAGCTGGACTGTGTGGATGCCACGGCTGAGGAGGTTGCTTCGGCACATGGTGGGCCTTTCTGGACACACGCCGGTGGCGGAAGGTGAGCAGAGAGGCTTGTTTGCCTAGCAGTGGGATGTCACCTCTGGGCGGTGGTAGTGTATGGTATGCAGCAGCCTGGGTGTGCAGGAGCGGGCAAACACCTCTGGACGGTGGGAGTGGATGGGGTTCAGCAGCCTGGGTATGCAGGGGTGGGCAGACACCTCATGGGTGGCGGGAGTGGATGGGGTGCAGCGGCCTGGGTGCACAGGAGCGGGACAGCGATTTAGGTGTGTGCAGTTGTATGTAGTCTGCCATTACTAATTCTATACTATGTTTCAGATCAGTGAGCTTGAGGGCTGCACTATGTCCCGGCATGTGGTTGGAGACAAACCGGTAGCAGAAAGGTGAGCTGTGAGTATTTTGTCTGCAGTGTCAGCACTCACTCTCCCTCTCCATCTATTCCTTCCTCTCCCTCACACACTTTCTCTCTTTCTCTCTCTCTCTCTTCCTCTCTCTCTCACTCTTTCTCTCTTCCTCTCTCTCACACTCTTTCTCGCTTTCTCTCTCTCTTCCTCTCTCTCTCACTTGTTCTCTCTCTCTTCCTCTCTCTCACTCTCTCTCTATTTCTCTGTGTCTTGCTCTCTCTCTCACTCTTTCTTTCTTTCTCTCTCTTCCTCTCTTTCACTCTTTCTCTCTCGCTCTCTCCTTTGATGGACGCATGATGCATAATCTTATCTTGCTTTTTGTCTAGCAGGCTGTGATTCACAGATAGTCGACCCCCCCAGACACGGGCCTCCCGCCACGTGGTGATGACTTGAGTTCCACTGAGTTAGTGCCACCAGAGCTGAGCCGGTGTGCAGCCTGCGATGATGCGTGGCCTTTTTACACCATCCTGGCAATCAAGACCCGATTTGAATTGTGAGCTCGGCTGGACTGCGTGTATGCCATGACTGAGGAGGTTGCTTTGGCACGTGGCGGGCCCTCTTGGACACACGCCAGTGGCGGAAGGTGAGGAGAGAGGCTTGTTTGTGCAGCGACAGGCAGTCACCTCTGGGCGGTGGGAGTGGATGGTGTGCAGCAGCCTGGGTGTGCAGGAGCGGCTAGACACCTCTGGGCAGTGGGAGTGGATAGGGTGCAGCAGTCTGGGTGCGCAGGGGTGGGCAGATACCTCTGGGTGGTGGAAGTGGATGGGGTGCAGCAGCCTGGGTGCGCAGGGGCAGGACAGTGATTTAGGAGTGTGCAGTTGTATGTACTCTGCCATTACTGATTTTATACTATATTTCAGATGAATGAGCTTGAGGGCTGCACTATATCCCGGCACGTGGTTGGAGACACACCGGTAGGTGAGCTGTGAGGGTTTTATCCTCAGTATCGGCACTCACTCTCTCTCTCACTCTTTCTTTCTCCCTCTCTTCCTCTCTCTCACTCTTTCTCTCTTTCTCTCCTTTGATGGGCGCATGATGCACAATCATATCTTGTACATCGAGGGATGTACCTACATTTATTTTGTTGTTTTGTTTAAATAAAATGTTTTATATGTAAATCCATAGATGACTGAGATTCTCATTTGTCCAACCTCACATGCATCTTTTTTATTATAATTGTGCAACATCAGCCGATTTGTTACATTCCAGATTTCTGAAGGATCCTGTCACATTTGTTTGTCGGGGGGGTCAGGGGAGATGACAGACAAGGGTCTGGTAGCGGGGAGAGTCGGGGCACTGTTGGGTGTCCGAGCTGCATGATCGTTGGCTCCATTGCATCTATTGTCGTTCAGGTGTGGCTGTGGGCTGAACTCCCTTTCATGTTGCAGGTTGTAGTCTGACTTTACACTAGGTCCGAGCAGGTGTAAACTTCCTGGTGCTAACACACCATATCGCCTGTTTTGTATTCTCTTCGCCGATCTTGCTGGTGGTTGAGAAAGTTGCGAAGTGGTGTGTTCGCTGCTTTTTGCAAGAGAATGCCTACTCTACATCTCATTTGCAATATTTGCCAGGGTAATCAATGAAGATGCTTTTTGATGCTGCTATCGCTGGTAAACTAGCGATATGGGATGTTTGCACCAGCTTGTGAATGGTGGGTTAAATTAGGAACCTATCTAATGGTGCATACCACCGTGGTAGTGGGGTCCTGACGAATGCCTGGTGAACACGCTACAAAGGCAGAAACATGTTGACCATTTCTTATTTTTCACTTTAAGGGATAACTTACCAGATCTGGTAAATAGTTATTATAATTCCCTTTTTTAATTAATGCTGGATTCACCACAATAAATAATTTTGGTTTAAAATCCAGTCATTTTTTATCTCACCTTGCACTCATTTCTCTGCACTTACACATTACACTGAAACACCAGCTCTGCTGTAAACAGGCGTAGTAGCACACCAGGGAGGTATTAGACCTCCCTGGTGGGAGCCCAATGATGAAGCATGTCACCAACCAGGTTGGTGAGTGAGGGCTCTTTTAACAAATCTGATTGAACATTTTGCGTACTGGCTTTATTTACTCTCTCCCTTTTGATTTGCCCATACTCTTTCGTTGTTTAATAGCGTTAAATTTATCACCATTTTGGCTGCAATAAAGTGCCATTAACTCGGCGATGTATCCTTGAGAATAAGCCCCTTGGTGTTTTAAAGTCCTGAGAAGTACTCGAGTGCCGCACTGAGAGCTGTGCACCCAGCGCGTTCACACTAGGGGGCCGCTCTAGGGTCGCGACTCCAAACTTTTTTGAAAAATAAAAAGCGTTCACTTTCATTAATTTACATTCGCCTCAGGGACACCATCACCCGAAGCATGCCAACATCCCCAAAAAAATTTCAAACGGGAGGGGCCTGGCCTCTCTGTTGGTGACCGTGGGGGCAGCCCCAATGCCCCCACGGTCCCGCTGGCTCCCCATCCTGCGCGAGCCGGCATTCCTTTTGGGCAATGAGACCATGCAGCTTCCCTTGCCCAAAAGCAATTCTGCTTTGCTTCATTGAACTGAGAGCAGGTTTTCCCCCTCTCTCTTCAACGAAGCAACCAGGGTTTGCTATGACAGTGTGCGAGACATGCTTCCACCCTCTCATACCGAACAACAATGTCCTGGGGTGAGCTTCCTGGGAGTGGCGGTCCCCAGGGCCATCAAGAGCTCCAGCAGGGAAGCCGCGCGTCCCCCCTCCCTCTATTTTCAAAACCCCAGAGAGGTGGTGTTGTCCGGGGCTTTGGGGAACCCGCGAACCCCACCCTGCATATTTAATTAAAGCCGATCCCCAGGGCTTGGGAGGGCCTTGGACGCCCCCCAAAATTACAAAACAAGAACCGGGGAGGTGGCGGTCCCCGGGACTGCGGGAGGGCTGTGTGCCCTTCCGCATCTAACTTACATAGCCCCGGGGAGATGGCGGTCTCCGGGGCTACCGAGGCCCCGCAGGCCTCCGCCATATAATTATAAGTTTGCCCCCGGAACCTGGCCCACCTGGAGGCTCATTTAAATGAAGTGGGGCAGCCCCCGGTTCATTTTATTTTTTGTCGGGATTCATGCACCCAGAGCACATTCTGACATTTGTATTCTTAAATAATAAATCATTTTTGGGCCTGGGGTTCCTTGTGGGACCCCCGTGAGCAGAACTTTTCTTCTCTTTTAATCTTTTTTCGACTGTTTTCTTGTGACTCAGTTCTACCGAGTCACAAGATGGCTGCCAACACTTCCTGGTTTAGAGTGTTGGCAGCAAATCACAGTGAAGCGCGTGGTTGGGAGGGTGCGCGAACCCACACCTGTCCCAGATATAGAAACTTTTTTTTTTTATTTCTCAGCAACTTCTGAACGGATTTACACCATTTGAGAAAAAGGACGCTTTGTGAACCAAGACCTACCTTTTAGCCAAATTTGGCGTAATTCCGTTCAGCAGTTCGGACTGTAGCCTGTAATAAAATTTCCTATGGAAATTAACATGGAAAAAACACTTTTTAGGACCCTCCTTTTATCTCAGCATCACCGCCAAACTGTTAGGATATGAGCTGACCTTGATAGACCTTGATAGACCTTTTTGTGGAGAATTTCGTGAAGATTCGTCAAACGACACCAAAGTTATTAGGAAATCAATAAATGTTTTTCCTATAGAAACTAGGTACTAACTATAACTATAACTATAACTATAACTATAACTATATATATATATATATATATATCACCATAATTAGATAACAATTGACCCTTCGTTTTATTTTATTTTATAGAATCAACTATTATATATCTTATGAAGGATCTTGTATGTTTGATACAACACTTACTGCTCTAGCCTCCAAAGACCATCTCTATATATATATAGGGAAAAATTATCAAATGAATCCAACTGCCGAGGGTCCCCAACTGTTGTGACGTTGTGCTTTTTATAAATTCAAATATGGTATGGATATATAGAGATCAGAACTCCACATGCATTACACATATCTGTTTAATGTTATGCAGTGCTGGGTGAAACTCTCATTTATTGCTGAAAAAACAAATATGTTTAAATGCTACATAATGCAATTGGAATTTAAGTACTTTACAAGTTTGTATAGGCATTGATGTGGCTGAAAATGCTCAAACCTAAATTGAATGTGTTCGATTGTTCCCTTAAATGATACATATTTTTCTTTTAAAATTTGGCGATTTTTGGTTAATTGGGGCGGATCAGACCAACCCCTTTTTAAACACCCTTCACTGACTATCACATGACCCGGATGAAGGCCTTGGGCCGAAATGCGTAGGTCGTCTTTTTTGATACCTGATGCACTTTGCACTTTGCATGTTTGAAATTTAAGAAGAAAAAAAGCAAATAAACACTAAGCAACTTGATATTAACCTGGATTTGCTTTTTGGTGTGCTGCCTTTCTGTGACACTCTGGGACTTGGTGGTTATTATTGAGGGTCTGCATGGAAAATTTCTTCCTAAGTAGTATGTGGTGTCGGACCACAAAGGTTAAGCACCTGAACGTGGAGCGGCGTCTCTGTTTTCTGACAGTTCAGCGGTGGATTCTTGAAAACGGCGCCTGCCTCCAGAACCAGCGACCCAGCAAAATAATTTTGAGCAAGGTAGCGGGGATACTGGCGTTCAGTGAAGCGGGAGGCTCTTGGGCAAGGGCTGTGGGCAGCTGGTAGTTCTCTCCGAAGGGGGGGGTCACCGGGAGCTCTTCCCCTTAGTCCGCGCTCAATTGCTGAAACGCCGAGGCACCGAGATTCCAAACCCAATATTGCTGTATTGCCCAAACGAACACAAAGGGTTTTCTGGTTTCTGTAGTTCAGTTTGAGTGAGAATCACAAGTTAACCTCAGAAGAGACTCTGCAACAGTTCTCGAAGTGTGTGATTCCGTTCTCCAAGCAGCATTGGTAACGTGGCAAAACAGCCACAGTGCTCACGTTTAATCTTGTCATTTCAAGTTTTTCTTGCGTCAGGAACAAAGTATACATTGATATAAGGGAACAATTGTTTCATTTGCAACAAGGTGATAATGACTTGAGAAACATTCATTAATTTGACTTTTGGGACAAGACGCGGCCATCGCGTAGCCGCTGTGTAACAATCTCTGGGACAAAGACAAAGACTGACGTTCAAATGGCTCACGGAATGTTTGACCATCATTTCTTGAATAACATTGAGTGACTCTTGCAATGCATGGCCTCTATCCCTGAATAACATCGGCAACGTGGTAAATCAATTACAGTATTCAAATTGAAACATCTCAAAACATTTTGAATAAAGTGTCGTGTATCAGGAGTGAAACCGATGCCTGCATAAGGGAACGCCTCGCAAAATGTGTAACAACAGGATAATTGAACAACGGAATTAATACATTTAAGAACTCATTTTTATATCTGGAATTTATCTGATATTCATATAGAAAAAATTGGCAAACGGACTGTAAAGCTTGCAGTAACAGGCCAACGATCTAAACATATCCTCTACATGTCAGGAATGTATTTGATATCCATATAGGAAATAATTGTCAAACGGATAGTAAAACGTGCAACGGGTCAATAATCTAAATATATTCTTCAGATTAATGTGTGCAACAGGATACAATGACAGCATAAATATAAAAATATTATAATACAATCTTTGCCTCATTATCGCTGAGAAAATAAAAACATTTATTTAGTCAATGTGTGCAACAGAACGTTTGCTTTGAACAAAAACTTAATTGACTCATTTCAAACAAATTTTTCCTATCACTTAAAAAAAAAAGGCTGACCACTGGACTAAACGAGAACAGCTTCTAAAGGATATGTTCGATGATGAAGGGGAGCTAACAGTGGGACACAGTCAGCATAATGTCAAATCAACAGGATCAAAGAACTCACCAAAACAATTGCTTAAGGAATTAGAACAAGCAAGGATAGTAGAGATTAACAAATGGTGGGAGAGTGTCACTCTAAAAAAGTATATTGACTGTAAAAGAGTTCCCAGAGGCCTACGAATTTTCATTTTACCAACTCTAAGTGACATGGATCCAGACCTGCTTTTAAAATGGCAATCAGACACAAATTAATGTTCTATGAAATTAATTAACACCCTAATAATATACGCGGAAAGGAGATTATCACAAACTATGGAAACAATGAAAGACTTGGAAAAAGCTTTGGAAGATTTCAAGAAGACAACAGAAGGCACCAAAGCATTTGAGGACATGGAAAAGAAACTGAATAAACACGAGGAAGAGATACAGAACAAGAACATTCAGAAGTTTCAGTGTGATAAAATAGATTACGCCACAGGAAGAGTTTACACCTTCGCAAGAAGATATGATGCAAATTATAAGAAACAATCAATGGATCGAGCTCTAGACCAGACAACAACACATCAGGAGGCTGTGAGAATGTCAAGTGCGGAGAGCTCAGAAGTGAGTTCAGGGGATGAGGGATTACCAATAAACAGATTGGGATTGGATTTTTCCGGGGAGATGTGTCTGGTAAGAATGACGACACAGGGAAGGGGAAGAGGCCTCCCCAGAACACGGAAAATCAATTAAAAGAACCAGACGGGGGCGCAAGAAACAAATCCAAAAAAACGAGAGATCAAAAGAAATAGAGATCTCACAACATCATGAGAACAATCTAGTGGTTATCATCTAAAAAACTAACAAACAAGCATCTCAATCTACTCAACAAGGGACTAACATTCTGCCCTTCTAACAACATGGACCTAGCAATGTCCAGGGTAGACTTATATCTCTTCTGCCATCAACTGAAACTGAAAAATCACTTTGCCTCAATACCTACAAAAATGGTGGCCCAGCAAACCCAAGAACCTTTAACACCACTTACTTTGAATGATCTTGTGCCCTTGACAACAGCACACAGTCTACTACTTGAAAATTATACTAACACACCAGTAGATATAGTGGACAGGACGAACACACAGATCTGTGAAACCATAGCAATTGCAACAAATGTAACTGTTAGTAGTCAATGCAAATCCAGGTCCCGATTTTGTCCACAATTACCAGCGGGCAATAGAGTCGATATATTTCAGGAACTAATTACTGTGGAATTACGGACAATCTACATTAAAGAAAGAAAAAAGAATCATGATAAATTTGGGAATATGTCTCAAGATGACAGATGGGCACTGAACGATGTAAGATCGGATGACCAGATCGTAATTAAACCCTCTGATAAAGGGGGAAATGTTGTAGTTATGGATGAACAAAAATATTACTTAGCAATCAAACGTCAATTGAATGATCCATCCAACTACGAAAAGCTCAAGGAGGACCAGATGCCATTAATCATGAAAACTTTCCACAAGAACCTTCAAGACTGGCACCAGGATGGATTACTTGATGAGAATGAATTGGGCTATTTACTGATCAAACATCCGATAACACCAACAATTTATGTACTACCAAAAGTACATAAAAGCCTAGATAATCCACCTGGTCGTCCAATTGTTAGCTCATGTGGTTCTTTACTTGAAAACACCTTGAGATTCCTGGATATCTTTCTATTCCCATTCGTACTAGGTTTACCATCTTACATCAGAGATTCGATGGACTTCCTGAATAGGATCTCTAATATACCATGGAAGGATGAGTATACAATGATAACTATTGATGTTGTATCATTGTACACTTCGATTCGGCATGAAGATGGGATCAAATCCTGTGAATCGTTCCTCCGATCAAGGGGATTGAATGTACTCCAACAGACCAATATGTTAGTAGAAATGCTACGTTTCTGCCTCATGAACAACGTTTTCATCTTCGACAAGAAATACTACAAGCAAAGCAAAGGTACAGCCATGGGGACGTCCTTTGCACCTACATATGCTAATCTCACCATGGGCATGTGGGAGACAGAACAAATCTGGTCAGAAAGAAATAAACATATGTTGTAGCACATTGTACTTTGGGTACGTTATATAGATGGCCTGTTCCTGATATGGGAGGGAAACACAGAGGATCTGACCACCTTTCTCAAGGGTCTCAACAACTCCTTTCAATTGCAATTTACTTGTAACATCAGAAAAACAATGATTGACTATCTTGATATCCATATCTATATCAGTCAGTCAGTCAGTCAAAATTACTTTATTCGGTTCATAGCAAAAACCATAAAAGTACAGTGTACATAAGACAATACAAACATTATAAAAACCTTTAAAATAGTATTACAAATATATTAAGAGATAATATTAATAAAAAATTGATCACAATTCAGAAATTAACTACACTAAGACCACGTGATTTTTTCCTTAGCCTCATTGAGATTACTAAAAAATTAGCTATGTTAAAAATCTCCCAAGGAGAACCCAACATCTGGAGATACAAAAGTGCTGGTTTAACCTGTCTAAATCCTTTGTTTTTTATGAGGGGGATAATACATTTTTTACGAATTAAAGACAGGTGGCTGCAAAAGAAAATAAAGTGCGTAGTGTCTTTGATGGAGAATCTGTCACAAGGACAGATCTCCAGATCCCTCTCCTTCGTCCACCCAGGAGAATCAGTAAGTAGAAGATGGAATTTATTCATCCTGAACCTGATTAATAAAAAGCGATGATTCATGTTATTAACAATACCCAGGTAAGGCTCTAGGCTATTAGATGTAATGATCAGCTGATGAGCCCTTACTGTGGGTTTAAGTAACTCCTTTTCTTTCCTTATTAGCATTGCCCTCTGTTTATGGGTATCTTTAGCCCATTTTAGGTCCCCCTTTATTATGTTACTTGGATAATCAAATATTTCTGGCCGACCCAATTCCCTGGCTAGGTTCTTGATATAATTCAACCAGGGGATAGTTTTGCCATACTCTAGAGATAAGCAATCTTTTATGATCGCATGATTCAACTATAGTTCAGGGTTTAGCCAAATTGAAATCCATTTAAAAAATGGGGCTAAAGCTTTACGGTCTGCTAAATGGTCTATCCCACATTCTTGGTGGACAATATAACCCGAAGTTGAACAGGGGAGGGATAATAAGGATTTTAAGAATTTATCTTCTACAACCTGTAAGTCAAGAGACTTTTTTGATTCCCCACAAATCAGCGCCATACAATGCAATAGAAGTACATTTAGCTACATAGATGTTCAACATAGCTTGCATAGGCTTCACCCCCAATTTACGTCCAAACTCCAGGACAGCAAGTGTTGCCCTAGCAAAAGCATTACGTTTAGCTGCTAATTGTGGGGCCCAGGTAGACTTATCATCAAAAATGACCCCCAGATAAGGGAATCTCGTGACCCGGGATAGAACGTGGCCTTCGCAGAACATAGTCTTTGCTCTCTTTGGTTTGCTGCCCACGATCATCACATGGGATTTGGAAAAATTCACGCCAAGATCAAGTGCAATCATAAATTTTGAAAAAGAAGTCTAAAAGATTTTGGAGCCCTACTGCAGTACGTGCTAATAGGGCGGCATCATCTGCATATAGTAATGCCGGGATGGAGTATTTGCCCGCCCTAAGGATATCCTTGCATGACTCGGTTAATACAGAGCCCAAATCGTTAATATAAAGTGTAAAAAGCAGGGGGGCTAAAATACAACCTTGCCTAACGCCATTAGTGATTCCAATCTTATCCGTGCAATTACCAAGGCGATCATATCTGACAGTGGCAGTAAGGTCTCTATGTAGATCCGCAAGGAAATACACAATATTTGCATCTATGCCACATTTAAGGAGTAACCCCCATAGTTTCGAACGATTTACTCGATCGAACGCCGAGGACAAGTCCATAAACGCTAGATATAACGTCCCTTTTTTAGCTATGGTATATTTGCCTATTAATAGGTGAAGGTTCAGGCTTTGGTCTATGGTCCCGCGACCCTTACGGAACCCATATTGTAGGCACGAAAGGGTATCCGTGTCTTCTAGCCAATCTGTTAGTCTGCCCAGAACCACACGCCCCAAAACCTTCACTGCTGAATCAATAAGGGAGATAGGCCGATAACAGCTAGGGTCCCCCCTGCTACCTTTCTTAAAAATGGGTATGATCACAGATTCGGACCAACTGTCCGGAATACCTGCGATACATACCCTGTTAAAAACATTTGTTAATACTATGGACCAGGTCTCAAGATCAGACTTAAAGAGGTCCGCTGGGACACCATCGGGACCTGGAGCCTTGTTACTTGTCATCTTCCCAATGGCCTCAGCCACCTCTGTCTTACAGACTAATAAAGTATATGGGTTCACAATGGGGGAAGTAGTACTCAATTCCCCACAGGTACCCATTTCATAGACTGACTTAAAATGGGAGGGCCACGATTGTTTCCCAATACCGCAATCTAATTGGTCGTTACATGTATCACGAAAAAAGGGTTTATTTACCACAGACCAAAACTTGGCACTATTTCCACGCAAGAGAGTTCTTCCCATGCGTCCTCCCTAATCTTCTTTTTCCTGATGTCCAGAATTTTATTATATTCTTTCCTCAGCCCAGCCACAATAACCCTATTCACTGGCTTGCATTATAGGGCGGCCTTCAACTTTCTATTTGCAGTTGAGCAATTTTTATCAAACCACCCAAGCTCGGCCTTATCCTTATGTTTACCTGGGCATCTCAGGTCTGCAAAAATCTGCAAGCAGATTACAGAGTATGCTACCAGAACCTCATCATTCCCTGCTTCAAAATCCAGGCACGTATTTAACTCAGGTCCTACCTTGCTTTTTAGATTATTATAAAAATCGCCTGGAATAACTTTATTCCATTTAATTCTGCGATCCTGATCTGTAGGACGGATTTCAGATTTATCCATGCTAACCTGGGATGTAACAGGTTTTTTAAAGAGGTTCAGAAGAGTAAGGATCACGGGATTATGGTCGCTGAAATGGGTCCAAGTCGCCATGTAACTGTTGATACTAACCCCAAAAACTGAACTAACAAAAATATAATCAATGACTGAATTTTTCCCATTTCCTTTAAAAGTGGGTATATTATCATCCACCATGAGAGGGAGTAGCAAACCATGGTCTGCCAGTATGGTTTCGAGAAGATCTCCCGCCACTGTATGTTCAAAATGTGCATCCCCTAACTCAGTCGGACCCAGAGGATCCACGTAAAAGCACTTATGTGAGCAACCATGGATGTTAAAATCACCCATTATTATGGTAAGACAATTCTTGCTATTATTTTTGTTAGTCTCCTTGTGATCATCCAAAAAACTGTTTAACGCGGCCAGGTGATCAGTCGTGGCAACTCTGTCGTAGGAATTATAAAAGTTAACGATTAAAATATCAGATCCCTCGATCAACGAAATTTGGATTGCCAAACAATTTGGCGAGCCTGTTTCTAATTGGGTCAATGACCCAGGAATACTTGCCGAAATTAATGTGACCAGCCCACCCTTCGCCCTCCCCATACTAGTCGGGGTAGCAGATACAAAGAAGCTAACATACCCATCCATACTCAGCGTATCCTCTGTGTCCCAGGTTTCTTGCAAGCCAATGATATCACCCAAACCAATTAGTTCTCTCCAAGCAGGGTCGTCTAATTTACTTTTTAAACCTGCTATGTTCCAGGTGATCAATTTAGATGAAAAACCAGGTAATCCCTGATTTAATCTTACTGAAGTGGGGACATTACTTGGCGATATCACGGCTTCAGGGACAACAGCCCGTATGTCAGGAGTAATAATTTGTTCTCGTGTCCCTAGTCACTCATTTTCTTCCAAATTGGAAAAGACATCAAATCTATTTGAGACTGGGACAGCAAAATTATTAGGGCCAAGTCTATTGGGTTGGTCATTAAGCGTCAGTCTGGTATAAAATGGGGGGTAGAAAAAACCCAATGGGAGAACATTCACAAACTCTTTATGGATTCTCAATGACCCTGCCTGTCTCAGTATATCATTCACCAGCCTAGGGGATCTAAAACTTATAACAATACAGTCTCCCTCTAGGTGTTTAACAGTCTTGCCCACCCATGGAACCCTTCTGATCATCATAAAATGATTATCAAGGTGATGACCCAGGACCGTTTTGTTCGACAAATAGTGGAGAGCCTTATTTTTCAGGGAGGTCCAATGTTCCTTTTTGTCAGACTCCAATTTAGGGACGTTAGCTAAGATTATAGTGTAAGGGCATGCCTCTACTGGTAGGTGTATTGCCAAATCCCCTCCACGTTGGGGTACTAAAGAATGTGACCCCCCCCCTTAATCTGTGTTTGCCCTTCCTTTCTGTGTGTGTTTCTCAGGATGTCTTGTGATGATAGGGGAATGTTAGGTCCCAAACTGTTAGACACTACAGGAAGAACTGGTTGTTGTAATGGAGTAATCATTGAATTCAGCAGGCTATCAACGGAGGCCGTAACTGTACTGAGTGTGTCCCCTACCATGGTACTTGGGCCTGTCTTAGATGCCCTAATACTAAGGTGAGTTTCGATAATACTAATACGATCCTCAATGCGCTTCAAAGTATCCATTAAGGGCTGGGTAAGTGACCTAAGGTGAGCATCCATAGTTGTGACAAGGCTCGACATGAGTGTCTCCCTACTCTTGTCCGTGCCTAAATTAGAACAATCACACCTTCTCTCACCCGGATCCACTCTATCTAGATGGGGAAAACTACTGTTAGTTCGTTCTGTCCCTAAGGCGATAATACTAGTCCTTGGTTGTTTCGCCTGTTTCCGACTACCCTCTGGGTTTTTGTTGGCCTTTCTTTTCCCCGTGACAATTTTCCCCCCCTTTAGTCATCAAATCGCTTTTGGCCCTGGACTGTCTAGTGGTATAGCCACAGGTGAGGGAGCTGTACTATCTGTATGTAAGGGGGCAGTAGCAATCAGTTGACAATCTTCCACAATTGACCCATTAGAAATCACACGGGGATACACTACAGCCGAAGGTGCATTGGAAGAGGGAATGTCTACCGGAGGTAGCAAAGTACTTGGATGTCCAATGGGGTCAAGGGACAGTCGTCGTTCAACCAAGGCTATTTCATTGACTACAGCAGTTTCAGCCTGTTTTAAAAAATTGTCCAATGTCCCCATGCCCGCTGCCCTTGTACTTGGTTTGGAAGACCCCTTCGTCATATCGCATATGGATATATGGCAACACCGATGAAAGTACTTTACAGGACTCACCCCAGTTCAAACGAATATAACAAGATGTTAAGGGATAGTCCCAATCCGACCTCCTTTGTCCTCTGACGGCCTCAGGCGGCCCGCCCTCTGCCCGGGCTCAGCCCGGTGCCGCCCGCGCGCGTCCCGCGACGCGGAAGGAGCCTCGGTCTTTTGAGCGCCTCCGGGCGCGTAGGTGGCGTCAGGACGTGAGGGTCCGCTAGGGAGTCTGGGTATTGTAGTCTCCCCCTCTCTCTCGTCCTCAGAATACTATGGCGGCGGGGGAGAGACGTGTCCGAGGGAACCCTTACAGCTGCAACAACAGCGCTGGCCGGCAGAGCAGACCAGCGAACGAGACCACCAGCAGGTGAGCAAGGTTCTGATTTTGGATTTCCCGCTCCCCAGAGGGAGCCTCGGTCTTTTGAGCGCCTCCGGGCGCGTAGGTGGCGTCAGGACGTGAGGGTCCGCTAGGGAGTCTGGGTATTGTAGTCTCCCCCTCTCTCTCGTCCTCAGAATACTATGGCGGCGGCGGCGGTGGAGAGACGTGTCCGAGGGAACCCTTACAGCGGCAACAACAGCGCTGGCCGGCAGAGCAGACCAGCGAACTAGACCACCAGCAGGTGAGCAAGCTTCTGATTTTGGATTTCCCGCTCCCCAGAGGGAGCCTCGGTCTTTTGAGCGCCTCCGGGCGCGTAGGTGGCGTCAGGACGTGAGGGTCCGCTAGGGAGTCTGGGTATTGTAGTCTCCGCCTCTCTCTCGTCCTCAGAATACTATGGCGGCGGCGGCGGGGGAGAGACGTGTCCGAGGGAACCCTTACAGCGGCAACAACAGCGCTGGCCGGCAGAGCAGACCAGCAGACCAGCGAATGAGACCACCAGCCGGTGAGCAAGCTTTTGATTTTGAATTTGAAAAATCAGAAGATCTGTACGACACTTTTTCATAAGTCAACTTCATGTAACAGTATCTTATCGGCTAACAGTGCACATCCCAAGTGTCTAAAATGGAATGTTCCATATGGAGAATTTTTAAGAGCACGGAGAAATTGCTCAGAAGAAGAGGAATTTCTTTTACAACTTGATGAGATGTATCAGAGATTTTCAATCAGAGGATACCCAGCAATAGTGTTGGATAATGCTAAATTAAGAACTTTACAAAAGAAGAGAGAAGCCTTACTATTGCTGAAAAGAACAACTATGGAACAGGTTGAGAATCCGGATAGGAATAAAATAAGATACATTACTAAATTTAACTCATCCAGTAAAACTATTAGAGATATACTCCAAGATCACTGGAAAATCCTAAGAAGAGATGATGACCTAAAAGAAATGACATCAGACCATCTCAATATCACATACAAAAAAGCTCCATCTTTGAATGATATTCTTGTACATAGCCGTCATCAAAGGAGTGAACGAGGTGGAAGTAAAACACAATGGCTAAAAGCAAAAGGGTTTTTTAAATGCTCAAAATGCAAAGCCTGTCACCATGGCTTGAACCAACAGAAAATAGATATCATGTCTGGTGAACACATGGTTATCAAAGAGAGGATTACTTGCGAAACCATGCATGTGGTCTATGCTTTAAAATGTGAATGCAGGAAGGAATATATAGGTAGCACCGTAAACATACTAAAACTGCGTAATTTACAACATCTGAGGGCTACAAAGAACAAAGATTTTTCCTATACAATCGCAAAACACATTTGGAATGTACATAGTGGCAATTTAGATGATTTAAAATACTATGGAGTTGAACATATCCCTCAGAACATCAGAGGTGGAGATCGTGATCGTCTTCTGAGACAAGCTGAATCTAGATAGATTATTCTGAAAGGAACAGAGATACCATAGGGTTTAAATGCAGATGCTGAATTACATAATTTCCTATGAGAACAATTTGGGACAATTCAACTATAGAGAATACTGATCCATAATGAAAAATGTGTGTTTGACTGAGACATACACATTAGAAAATGTAACTATTTAGTCTCTGATGATATGTTTTTATTAGGATGTTTCCATTAGGTCTTTCATCTGAGAGAATGGAAGAAGAGCTAAAACCCAAGAGAAATGCGATGATTTCCCATGGAATGGTATCACTGTGGCCAATTTGAATCAATTGGCCTATATATTTTTGCTTGGGGCAATTTAAGATGTTGTACAAGTTGGATAAAGGAGTTTAGGAACATGGTTTGTATAAGAATCTAGGAATAGTGAAGCACTTCAACAGATACTTAGAGTTCACCTTCTTTTCATTAATAACGGGAAAGGGTTTGGCCTGGAATTAGCTGTGCTCCATATCTCCCTGTCTATTTTGACATCTTATTAGGACCAGATAATAATGGTCTTCATTATGTATTATTCTATTTTCACTTCTCAAATCTAGTACTTCAACATGATTAGATAACAATTGATCCTTCATTTTATTTTATTTTATAGAATCAACTAATATATATCTTATGAAGGATCTTGAATGTTTGATACGACACTTACTTACTGCTCTAGCCTCCAAAGACCATCTCTCTATATATAGGGAAAAATTATCAAATGAATCCAACTGCCGAGGGTCCTCAACTGTTGTGATGTTGTGCTTTTTATACATTCAAATATGGTATGGATATATAGACATCAGGACTCCACATACATTACACATATATGTTTAATGTTATGCAGTGCTGGGTGAAACTCTCTTTTGTTGCTGAAAAAACAAATACGTTTAAATGCCACATAATGCAATTGGAACTTAAGTACTTTACAAGTTTGTATAGGCATTGATGTGGCTGAAAATGCTCAAACCTAAATTGAATGTGTTCGATTGTTCCCTTAAATGATACACATTTTTCTTTTAAAATTTTTGGGATTTTTGGTTAATTGGGGGCGGGTCAAACCAACCCCTTTTTAAACACCCTTCACTGACTATCACATGACCCGGATGAAGGCCTCTGTCCGAAACGCGTAGGTCGTCTTTTTTCTTACCTGATGCACTTTGCACTTTGCATGTTTGAAATTTAAGAAGAAAAAAACAAATAAACATGAAGTGAGCAACTTTTAACTAACCTGGATTTGCTGTTTGGTGTGCTGCCTTTCTCTGACCCTACGGGACTTGGTGGTTATCATTGAGCGTCTGCACAGAAAATGTCTTCCTATATATATATTCACTTAAAAAACCATAGGTTTGACACATGTTATAGTTAGCTGGACATTTCCCTCGTAAAAAACCAATGAAATTCCCCCGTTATAGTTAGTGCAGGCAACTATAACTCACGCGACCGCAATCCTCTGCTGATGACGTCAGATATTACATCACTGATTACATATGTGTCTTTCTGAAAAATAAATATTTGTATTATATGTATAGCTAAAGATTAATGGAAGAAGACATGGGTAAATAGGTGTCTAAATACAGTGATGTAATATCTGACGTCATCAGCAGAGGATTGCGGTCGCATGAGTTATAGTTGCCTGCACTAACTATAACGGGGGAATTTCATTGGTTTTTTACGAGGGAAATGTCCAGCTAACTATAACATGTGTGAAACCTATGGTTTTTTAAGTGAATTTGCCAGGTTTTTTAAATGCTAATTTCTAACTATAACGTGTGTGAAACCTATGGTTTTTTAAGTGAATTTGTACGGTTTTTTAAATGCTAAGTTATGTATTTATTAATATATTTTTTTTTTCAGGTTTTTCACCATGCGGTCGCCAGTAGATAGTTATAGTTAGGACCATGTTTCCATAGGAAATCTGAAAATTCTATTTTGAATAACTTTGGTGCCGGTTGACGAATCCTCGCAAATTTTTCAAAATAGGTGGGGCACTCCGCTCTGCTCCTACCCTGACAGTCTCGGGGTGATTAGTCAAGCGGGGGCCGAGAAAAAAGGGGGGTCCCAAAACGCGTTTTCCCCATGCATTTTTCCATAGGACCTTTAGTCGAAGGTACAGCCCGAACGGCTGAACAGAATTACGTGAAATTTGGCAGAGAGGTAGCCATAAGGTAAAGGAAGTGCCTTTTGAAGATCTCGTGTAAATCTGTTCAGTATTTCCTGAGAAAATAGCATTTAAAACCATATCAATATCCATACGCGCGCACCGTGCGCGCACGGTGCGCGCACCCCACCGTGCACGAGCGCAATTCAGATTGGTTGTTAGATGTCAGTAAACATTCGAATCGGTCGAAATCAGGAAGTGGCGGCCGCCATTTTGTCTCTCGCAGTCTGAGGCAGTGAAAAACAAAGGTGGAGAACGTGAAAAGGGGGCAGGGTGGACAGTTCCTGACCCCCTAGCCTTTATCAGGGGGTCACTGCAGGACCCCCAAGGGTGAAAAAAACATTTATTTTTTTGTTGAAAATGCGTGGGGTGTGCGCACGGATCTCGCACGGTGCGCACACACCACGCATAACGCTTCTTGGGCGCTCGGTGCGCAAAGCGCACCGAGTGACCACAGCGCGCGCACGGTGCGTGCATGGTGAAAAACCTGAAAAAAATATATATTAATAAATACATAACTTCGCATTTAAAAAACCGTACAAATTCATTTTAAAAACCATAGGTTTCACACACGTTATAGTTAGGAATTAGCATTTAAAAAACCTTGCAAATTCACTTAAAAAACCATAGGTTTCACACATGTTATAGTTAGCCGGACATTTCCCTCGTAAAAAAACCAATGAAATTCCTCCGTTATAGTTAGTGCAGGCAACTATAACTCACGCGACCGCAATCCTCTGCTGATGACGTCAGATATTACATCACTGTATTTAGACACCTATTTACCCATGTCTTCTTCCATTAATCTTTAGCTATACATATATTACAAATATTTATTTTTCAGAAAGACACATATGTAATCAGTGATGTAATATCTGACGTCATCAGCAAAGGATTGCGGTCGCGGGAGTTATAGTAGCCTGCACTAACTATAACGGGGGAATTTCATTGGTCTTTTACGAGGGAAATGTCCAGCTAACTATAACATGTGTGAATCCTATGGTTTTTTAAGTGAATATATATATATATATATATATATATATACATATAAATAAATATATATATATATTTATTTTTATTTTTTTAACTGAAAAAGAAAGGTTGCTGAGACGTTATAGTTAGGAATTAGATTTAAAACAACCTTATGAATTCACTAAAAAAAACAACAAAGGTGAAAGAGAGGTTAGGGTCAGATTTCACTCTTACAAAACCAGTGATATTCAGTAGTTATAGTTATCTGAGCTAGCTATAACTAACGCCCCCATGCACTGCTTATGACCCTGACCTCACATATTACATCACATGACCATCTCAACATTTATTAGTCTCTCAATATTTCTATAACAGTGTGTATTAATGATTCACTGGGTTATGTGAGTGGGTGCATAAGTCTCCAAGTGGGTCTGTGAGTGAATATATGAGTTTGTGACTGGATCTATTAGTGGGTGCATGAGTGTTTGAGTTGGTCTGTGAGTGAGTATATGAGTCTTTTACTGGATCTGTGACTGGGTGAATAACTCTGAGAGTAACTCTCTCAGTGGGTGCATGAGTGCCTGAGTGGGTCTGTGACTGGCTTCATACAGACGTATGAGTCCTTCATTGGGTCTGTAAGTGGGTGAATATGTCTGTGAGAGGGTATATGAGTGGGCACATGAGTTTTTGAGTGAGTTTGTGAGTCTCTGACTTGGTATGTGAGTGGGTGCATGAGTATCTAAGTGGGTTTTTGAATGGGAGTTTGAGTGTCTGAGTGGGTCTTTGAGTGGGTGCATTAATCTCTGAGTGGGTGTGTTTGTGGAGGCATAAGTCTCTCAGTGAGTCTGTGAGTGGGTACCTGAGTGTCTGAGTGGGTCTGTGAGTGAATGCATCAATCTCTCAGTAGGTGTGTGAGTGGAAGCATAAGTCTCTGAGTGGGTCTGTGAGGGGGTGCATCAGTGTCTGAGTGGGTCTGTTAGTGGGTGTATTAGTCTCTGAGTGGGTCTGTGACTGGGTGTATAAGCCTCTGAGTATGTATGTGAGTACACACATGACTCTCTAAATGAGTCTCTGAGTGGGTACAAGAGTGTCTGAGTGCATATGTGAGTGGGTGTATGCGTGTCTGAGTGGAAATGTAAGTAGGTACATGAGTCTGTGACTGTGACCAGCGAGGGTGTGTATATAGACATTGATACCTTTTGTTTTGCATTTTCACCAGTATTTGCAATGTTGCCGCGGAAGTCGTGACGTACCCGCGACAGTAAACGGATGTAGTGCATTGTGGGTGCTTGAGTTATAGCTAGCTTACAGTGGACTGCTCCCTTCTTTGCATAGCTCTGCCTACTAGCTGCTGCCCCCGAGCTCAGTCAGTGGTTTGAGCCTTGAGGCCCTCCTCCACCCACAGACACCAGCCTGCACCTCATCCCTGGTGGTCTAGTGGTAGAGCATTATTGCTCTGCTGCTGGGCTGGCTTTTTCCTTGATTCTTTTCCATCCCTTTCACCCTTTTGCACTTTTTCCTTTTTTCTCCATTGTTCTCCTTTTGCCCCTGCGATCCTGCTCCCATGTTCCCACCTCCCAGATGTCCAGCCCCCCGCACACTACATAATGGCAGCCGCTGAAGGTGTGCCAAAGGCAAGCCTGACCATGCCTGGATCACGCCCAGCACCACAAACCCTAATCCTCAGACCTTCCACAAATATGATGCCAGTACCCTCCTCCCCCTCAACACTGGACGCCATGCCGCCTCCCACTTTGTGTCACCGAATGACACCCAATTACCTTTCTCCTGCTGCAACTGCAGCAGCATCCTCGCCCACCTCTGCACTCCAGCTCCTCTCGCCACCAACCTGACCAACAGCACACCCTGTGGAAATTTAGCTTGTAACTGAACATTATCTGCGCCATCTTGCCTCTCCCCAGCGCCACGCACAGCGAATGCACGGCCGCTATTTTAGGCACCCCACTCTCTCCCAGCTCATTTTCGATCGCCAGTCCGTTCCCCTGGCGCTGCGAGCATCCCCCGCGCGCCGGCCACCCCCGCTCTCTCATACACGGGCCATAAACACTCTCATTCTGCGCGACCCTGCCATGGAACCACATCCCACACCTGACCGACATCCCATACATGGTCATGCCTCTCTTTGATAAACCCCCTTCCTCTGCGCCCCATTGTCCGAACCGATCCCAGGCCATCACCTAGCCCTGCGGATGCAGTTTATTGCCCCTACTGTAAGGGAAACACCCCACATCAAAGGGATTACAGTGGATCAAAGCCCCTACCCCTCTGAGACCCGGCCGGTTGCACACACCCCCGGGAATTGGCGGAATGTCCAGCTGCGTGATAGCCATCTCCTACTGTAGATGGGGTGGGGACTTCTACTGTAGATATGTGTGGGAACGAGCTTGAAGTGGGGGTTCCAAGGATGTCTTTCCGTACATCAAAGTCTCAATAAGAATGTACCATGTGTAATAAAGCAATAAACCTGTGTATAAGAGGCCAGGCCTCAGAGATGCAGTTAGAGCACCTCGTGACGATACCTTGCTGTCTGATCTGATGTGTTCTGCTCCGACGGAATAAAACTTTGTTTCCTGCCTTCCAGTCTCCGGCGCCTGCCTCTTTCATTGGTAAATTATCGAGTGGTATGAGAGGCGATTACCGCCGGGCAATACTTGAAGGGTTATCGACTGAAATTGCCGCTACCATTTAACAATTGGCGTCCCAAGCGTGGGGCCCATCAGAGACACGTGGATCCAGTGGGAGAGGTCCTGACGACAGAGTGAACGACTGCAACGATCGGGAGAGCTCCTGCCCAATAGACCCTCGTCTGGCAGCCGATCATCCGAACTTCACTGGTTCCGAGCAGACCTCTCTCGAGTGATCTACGGTCCTGACTGGGAACCATCAGGAGTGCCACAGCAATAACGGAGAGTAGAGGACGATCGGGCGCTGGAGGCGGAAGACGAGAAACTGTCCACGCGGTCCGGGTAAGGTCGTGATACACGACAAATTGCGAAATAATTGATTGATTGTTTGAAGTTTTGAAAATACTAGTATTGCTCATTGATTGTTCTCTTTGAGATATTCGCTGTCTACAAACGGGGAGGAGTAGAAATACTCTCTCTCTCTCTCCCTTTGCAGATAGTGAAGGGTAGGTAACGCAGACTTTTGTCCCCATTGAAACCCGTCGTGCCTATCTTTATCTCCCCACTGATTGATTGTCCGAACATTGATTGTTTTGAAGAATAGTGCTCTTTGAGATATTCTCTGTTTGCAAATAACGTAGAATAGAAATATTCTGTCTAGTCTTTGCAAATAGTGAAGGGTAGGTAACGCAGACTTTTGTCCCCGTTGTAACCCGTCGTGCCTATTTTTATCTCCCCATTGATTGATTGATTGATTGTCCGAACACTAGTTGTTCGATATTGGTTCTTTGGAGGTATTCTCTGCTTACAAATAACGAGGAATAGAGATATTCTGTCTAGTCTTTGCAAGCAGTGAAAAGATAGGTAGTGCTGACTTTTGTCCCCATTGAAACCCGTCATGCCTATCTTCTCCCCACTGATTGGTAGTTGGTTCTGCCCGGACCGCTTATTAGAGGTGGACCATCCGGCTCCACTGGAAGGCACCCCTAATAAGGACATGTTCACTAAATATGGACTAGTCGCCGTAGCTTATAGCAAGCTATGGCATAAATATACAAGGAAGGACCCCGAGAGTCAGTGGCCACTGATTGGATCCTTCGACGACCATAAGATAGAAGTGCTAGAAATGGCTCTGCGTAGCAATAAGACGACGCCTACTATGCTTGACAGTATCGGCATGTGGCGCAAAGAAGCAACGCAACGGAAAAAGAGGGAAGAAGTAAAAGCAGAAAAAGGAATTACGAAAGGCAGCTCACCTTGCCGCTAGAAAGTTAGAAGAAGAAATAAAGGAGAGAAGGGAAACTAAACTAAGACAGGAGCCCGAAACCTCAGGCCAGTACGCTGTTAGGACCCCCTCTATGCTCTACCCTGAGTTGTCCTCTAAGCAACGAACGAATGACGAATTACTATTAGGTCCCCCAATCATTTACATGCCCCCTCCATACGCACCCTCCCAATCGGTAGTGCAACACCCACAACCCCCAAACACGAGCGACAGCAGTACAGGGGCCTCGGTCCTCACGGCCTCCGCGCCGGCTGAGCCTCTTGTACTGAACACAACGTCGGCAACGACGTTGGATGACCCTGAGATAAGAAAGAAAGATTCCACCAGAATGAATCGACTAACGAAGGATGAACGAGCAGGAATCGACAAAATAGTAAAGGCACTGGTGGGATCCTTTTTGACCTTACAAAACTAAAGTAGCGCTAGAAGATAGCCCTTTGTGGGATATATGAAACCAAGGGAAGGAGCCAAGCTCACGGACGAGACGGCCACGAGGTAGCCCGACTCCATTACTCTCGCTACCTAAACATGTCTGCCCTACTGCCCACCCTGCCCAATAAGCATGACAAAATCCTGCACAAACGGAAGCCTGCTGACACCCACCATCGACGTCACCAAACTAGGGCTAGATCGCGCTCAATTGGGCTATGTTATTTCTCCAATTACACAGTAACATCCTTGTGCTCATTGCCAGATTGCAAATATATACAAACACTCCAACGAAGTAGTATAGTTATAACATTTTAATAACTTATAGATATAACAAACACACCAACAGGGTAAACAGGTTAAAACACGTTTTTAAACAACTATTTACATGACAGTCTGCTGCAACCTCCATCTCAAAGCCTTAACGTCCACGTGACACCGTCCTCGCCTCTCCTTCCTCGAAATTGCAACATTGGCCTGTTTTGGGCGGTCCTTTTAGTCGACTTTGGGCTATAAAAGCCATGCAAAAACCCATTGACATCAGTGGCGGACGACTGTGCGAATAGGCCGGAGGCTACACGAAGCGCCGAAGTTCTGGCAGCGCCAAGGCGGAGTCTGCCACGCTGTGCGGACCTTCCCATTTTCTTCTTCTTTCTTCAATAACGGCGGGTGCCCTGGTGGGGGGGAGGCGACGCGGACGTGTCTCCCCCGCCTCCCCAGGTGGAGGCTCACCAGCAGATGAGGGCACCCCAGCCGTCTTTTTCATCGGTCTGCTGAGTTGCACCCTGACACGCTGTGCGGATCTTCCCATTCTCTTCTTCCTTCAATAACGGAGGGTGCCCTGACAGGGGGAGGCGACGCGGACGGGCCTCCCCCACCTCCCCAGGTGGAGGCTCACCAGCAGATGAGGGCACCCCAACCGTCTCTTTCACCGGCCAGCCGAGTTGGCGCCCCTGCACGCGGCCGCCGGACAACCACCCAAGCACAGGGTTCACCAGGACTGCCGCTAGCACCCGACGCGAGGAGTGGGCCCCCGCAGCCAAGTAATCGGGGACCCACTCCGGTGGCGATACCATCCGAACTGCTGTCGTTGCTGCTACTGGACCCACTCCGGTGGCGATACCATCTGAACTGCTGTTGTTGCTACTATTGGCTCCTCTCCGATGGCCGTACCGAAGAGCTGCTGCTACTGCTGCCCCTGGACTCCGGCGGTCGGTTCTCCGGATCCAGGCCTAGCCCACCGTGAGGTGATTCTGGACTCGAAAGCTTGTCTGCTCGGGCGTGGGCCCCACCCTTGACAAGGCGCCCCCTCAGCTTTGCAGGGTCTGCGGGAGTCATTGGCACTCGACTCCCGCGGACTTCCGGTAAGAACAAACCGCTGCCATCGTCCTTTGCACCGGACAGCAGCCACCTTGCCTCCGCTTGGTGCAGTTAGAAAGACTGATTCAAGACGTCGGCGGAAGAACCCGCCTGCTGCCCCACCCCAAGAACGGGCCACGACATTGCTACAGGATCGCGGTGACGCCATGTTGACGCAAGCTGACGCTAACGAAAGTTCTCGAACTACCGAAAGGAATTCTGGTCCAACAGCTAATTCATGGAAAGACTTAGACTGTACACTGGCCCAACCTCGCCCCAAAATGGCGCCGATGTAGGAGAGGCCTACAACTCCTTGTGGCGTTCCAGTCACGTGGCATTTGTGTTAAAAGGATATGAATGTGATGTTCCCACACATGATGAGCAGAGGGACGGGAAGGGTACTGACCGAGCATACGTACAACCTTACTGATTGCTGACCTACCCATTTTTATTTTTAGCTAAAGATAGTATTGCTCATGATATTCGACGCCTCTCATGCCGTGGCCGGCCTGAACGGTTGTAGGCCCGTATTTGTATACTGACATTGCTTTAAATAAAGGGCCTCTTGAAAGAATTACGGAATCAGTGTCATGACTAATCACATAGGTTGATAAAGATTTCTTCGTTTGAATAAATGATTGTTACTCCCAAGCAATAGAATACAGATAATGCAGACCCCATTTGCCTGAATCTTTTTGATTAATGGAATTTGTACCCATCACACCTGTCCTTTTCCAAGAGTTGTCAAATCGATGGTCAACTATAGCTTAAGGTGTAGGCCGAACGCAAGGTATGATATCTTGCACCATAGTACACGACCGATTGAGAAAGGCATGCGCGACCAGGGAACACGAATTTAGGGGATGAAGGAAATAGAACATCTTTGCCTCGGACAAAAAGAATAATAGGTCTGTGGTATTACCCATTCCTGCGACTAGCCTGGTACGTGGTAAGTAGAACTTTTTCGTGTCTGCGCGCGCTAGGGTACTTTGAATACTGCACATCCCCTCCCCTCTTTTTTTCCCTCTATAGGTCACGACGAAGTTCCGACTGAAGAGTGGAGTGGACATGGACCGCACCGAGTTCAATATCAGGGAAAACATAGACAAACGTTGTGAGATAGTGCGTAAAGTGCAGACCACCATTGGGAACATGAAAAACTGTATGATATGACTGTGCGTGTGTGCTACGATTATACGGTATGACTGTGTATGCATTTCATGCTTGGGTCACTTGAAGAGAGCGTCACCGTATGATTGAAGTGCTCGTCCATCGACCAAAAGGGAGGAGAGTAAAAAGGTCCAACACCCCCCCCCCCAAGATAAACTACAAAAATACTGAATATACGCAGCATGCTTAGGAAAGAGGACAGGAAAGGAGAGGTCCCCATACTCAGCGTAGCCCTGAGTCTTCGTCTTAAGTCTCTGCGCTTGATGCATGTGCTGTTGCACCCTATCCGGTATTTGTGTGTACGTGATCACCGAATTTATGTCTTTCCCCCGCTTGTGTTTCCTTACATAGAACAGACCCATGCTACTCCATGTTGTGTGTGCACCAAGTGGCCTATTTTCGTACCCATGTCTCTCTCGTTTTGTGTCGTACATATGCCAAATAGCCCACTTGATGCACATGGCTCTCTCTCTCTCTCTCTCTCTCTCTCTCTCTCTCTCTCTCTCTCTCTCTCTCTCTCTCTCTCTCTCTCTCTCACTCCCTCCCTCACTAAAAAGCCTTCTTACCCTCTTTCTTTTTGAACAACTTAACGACACATACCTCCTCAGTAAGTGTATAATTGGCCTGGAGCACGGTGGTGTTCGAACAAATTGACTGAAACAAAACGACCATACTTTGCCACGTTACTACCTCTCCTTTCTACAAATATTGAGCTTAATTGGCTGAGGAAAGAAAGGACAGGTAAGACGACTGATGTCTCCCAATTTGGCCCTCATCACGGGGACTATATGTCAGTGGTTTCCGTTTTTTCAGAGCTTTAACAACACCATCTCCACCGCCCAGAATCACCCCCGCCCAATTAGCCAGAAATAGAATGTCTAAAGCACCCCGTTCTCCCAAAATAACCCCAGCCCTATACTAGCCGCCTCAGAGTATTTCGAACGAAACAGCTGATGACCTTATTCTCTAATAATACATCGCCTAAACTGATAAAGGGTTACCTATTGTCGCCAGCAAAAATAATGCTTAGCTTATGTTCCTCCCCGAAATGGATACTCGTGAACCCGTGACAGTAGCACCTCGCACTTTCTTTTCATAAACTTAGCAGTCCTCGGAAGGAAATATGTATTAACAAAACTTGTGTTGAGACGAACGAGTCTCTGCCGGAGAAGCCGGTTCGAATTTTTAATAGACTAGAAGGTTGACAGATGTCAGGCTTCCTGCAACCAGTATCGGGCGCAGGAATCGGCACCTAGAGGGCCAGACGATGGACAGGGACACCCACAGAAACTTGCACCACAGCAATGATTAATAGATTAGTAATGCACACACTAACATCAGAGTTAATAGACACCAATCATACAGCAACCGATAAAAGCATGTCCGCAACTACTCGGTGGTTGGGAGACAGGATGAAGTATGTAAATGTCTTCCCTGCCAACTCTCTAAGATTTTTGTTTCTTGTACCCATTCAAAGATAACCTGCGGCCATCGGAAGAGAGGGGTCGGACGTGGCGCACAGCCTGGCTGCGGACCATGGAACATCTATGGCATCGACCAAGGGGGAAGCATCGAAGCAAAAAGGGCGTGAGACGAGGCACCTATATCAGGATGATAAGTGATAGAACGAAGGGCTATATCAAGGCCCCCTGCTCACTGACCAGCGTGCCTGAAGTCCCAACCCATCGGGCCCGATTGATGGGCCCAGTGCTGGAAGATTCTGCTCTCCTTGGTCCGCATTTTGATCCGATCCCACTCCACCCCCTCTTCCCTCGGCATCCCGAAGCACGTCGCACCCTTCTCTCTCCCTCTCCCCCTTTTATATGGATTATGAATATTGACTTAACTACAGAAGAACAAAAAACAGGTACCCTGTCTCAAAGTACCTATGATGAACTGTGTTAAGGAACAGGACTATGATCGGAGAACAGCGAATGGTCACACCCTGCCACGTGAGAAATTGGATTTGAGCTGGACCTTAGCTCCACCGCCGGTGCTCAACAGTGCCAACGAAAGAAGAACAACAATAAGAGCTTACCAGTGATGGCTCTTTATAAAAGGACACTGGAAAGAAGAACCCATGTTAAGTCGAAAATCCTCTCCCAACCACCTTTTTATATTAACTATCTTCCTATCGAGTTTTCATGATGTTGCATCAGTCACTTCCGACTGCACACTGAGAAGTTTAGAAAATCTAACTTTGTATAATGACATTCATACAACACCAGCCATGCACACGACTATACTGACTATCTTTTTGATCCACACGAAGTCTGGGCCTTATGTAATGTACGAAATATCCCTTGCTTTGCCAGAAACATTTTTGCTTTACAGTATCCTATTTGTGCTCAAACAAGCTCACATCTTCCTACCCCTGGGCCTGACATGCGGCGCAACTGATGTAACTTTGTATGTACTACCTCCTCGCCTACTTTATCACCTGTATGTAACTATGTACAAATGTGTCAGATTTCTCCTGCCTGCCCAAAAAAAAAACTCTGTATCTTTAAGGAATGTACGAAAAGACATTAACGATATTATAGCTGAAGGTTAACGAAGGTGAATGTCGGCCAGGCAAGCTGGCGAGATATGTTAAAAGGGAGGACTGTGGAAATTTAGCTTGTAACTGAACATTATCTGCACCATCTTGCCTCTCCCCAGCGCCACGCACAGCGAATGCACGGCCGCCATTTTAGGCACCCCACTCCCCGCTCATTTTCGATCGCCAGTGCGTTCCCCTGGCGCTGCGAGCATCCCCCGCGCGCCGGCCACCCCCGCTCTCTCATACACGGGCCATAAACCCTCTCATTCTGCGCGACCCTGCCATGGAACCACATCCCACACCTGACCGACATCCCATACATGGTCATGCCTCTCTTTGATAAACCCCCTTCCTCTGCGCCCCATTGTCCGAACCGATCCCAGGCCATCACCTAGCCCTGCGGATGCAGTTTATTGCCCCTACTGTAAGGGAAACACCCCACATCAAAGGGATTACAGTGGATCAAAGTCCCTAGCCCCCTGAGACCCGGCCGGTTGCACACACCCCCGGGAATTGGCGGAATGTCCAGCTGCGTGATAGCCATCTCCTACTGTAGATGGGGTGGGGACTTCTACTGTAGATATGTGTGGGAACGAGCTTGAAGTGGGGGTTCCAAGGATGTCTTTCCGTACATCAAAGTCTCAATAAGAATGTACCATGTGTAATAAAGCAATAAACCTGTGTATAAGAGGCCAGGCCTCAGAGATGCAGTTAGAGCACCTTGTGACGATAACTTGCTGTCTGATCTGATGTGTTCTGCTCCGACGGAATAAAACTTTGTTTCCTGCCTTCCAGTCTCCGGCGCCTGCCTCTTTCATTGGTAAATTATCGAGTGGTATGAGAGGCGATTACCGCCGGGCAATACTTGAAGGGTTATCGACTGAAATTGCCGCTACCATTTAACAACCCGACCGGCTCAACTGCATCCTCCTTCACACACGCTCCCTCCACAAATGCACTGCAGAAATCTGGCTCTGTCTCTCCTTACATCGCCTTCCTCACGGAAACCTGGACAAACCCTAGCTCTGACCTGGACATCGATTCGCCACCACCATCCCTGACTGCTACAAGATCACCTGCATGGACTGCACTGACCAACCAGGAGGAGGCATCACCATTGTCCACAAAAATGCCCTTCACCTGACCAACTACTCAGATGGCCGAACGACAACCATGGAACACCTCCTCTTACAGATCCATAACAACCCCAACATCACCCACCGCAGCACCCTCATCCTTCCCGACCTTCACCAGCACCATCATCAACTTCATTACTTCCACTGATTGCATCCTACTCGGTGACCTCAACTTTCACCTGGGCAACCCCAATGACTAGAACATCATATCCCTTCTGGAGAACCTTGCCAACGTAGGACTCATGCAGCTAGTCACCTGTCACCTGTCCAACCCATACTTAAGTACACACATTCAACTATGTCTTCTCTGCCAGCAAAAACTTCACCTACAGCCACAGCACTGAACTCCTTTGGACTGTCCACCTCTGCGTGCACTTCGCCTTCAACAATTTCATCGTTCACCACCGCCCTCACTGCCTACCCTTCCGTAGCTGGAACAGGGTCATCGAAGAACAACTCGCCTCCTCTCTCAGCTCTACCAAAGCACCGACGTCTGTCAGTGCTAATTCCTCAGCACGCAACCTCCACCACTGGATCTCCAAATGCTCTGGCACCCCTAAAGAAGGTACCCTGCAAGCAACACTCTAAGAAAGCCAGATGGTTCCCTCCCACCCTCCATGAGTCCAGCTGCATCTGTAGACGACTTAAGAAGAGATGTAGGAACAACAAATTCTAAAAACCCATGCAACCTTCAAAGCTGCCATCACCGCACACCACCTCCCCCTCAAAACCACAAAGAAAACAGCCCTCCAAGACAGAATTACCACCAATGCACACAACAGGAAAGAACTCTTTGCCATCATCAAGGAGTTTGCCAGGCCCAACAGTGAGACAACAGATGTCCCACCCTCCCAAGACCTTTCAAACAAACTCAGCACCTTCTTCCACCACAAGATCAGGCAGATCTGTGACATCCCAAGACCCTCCCACCATGCCTGATACCATCGTACTGCACCCAACCCTGCCATGCCCCAACAGATCCTGCTCAACTGGACCCCGCACATCACACACTCAAGACCATGAAGAGCATCCTCTCTGGAGTCCCCTCAGACTCATGCCTGCACCACATCCTCCATAAAGCAGCAACCTCAATCACCTCTGAGTTTTGACGCACCGTGAACTGCTCCATCGAGACCGCCGCCTTCCCCAATGACTGGAAACGCACCAAGATCAACCCCTGCTGAAGAAGCCATCTGGCAACCCTAAAGAACTTGAGACCCATCTCCCTGCTCCCCTTCCCAGCCAAGGTCATTGTGAGAGCTATCAACACACAACTCTCTGAGTTTATCTAAGCGAACCATGTCCTGGACATCTCCCAATATGTCTTCCAAAGCAAACACAGCACTGAGAACACCAGTAATAACATCCACTTCCTCCTTGACCGGGGCAAAACCACAGCCCTCATCTTTCTGGACCTCTCGTACATCTTCAACACCATCTCCCATGGCACTTTAATCACAAGACCCAATGACGCCGGCATCCACGACAGGGCCCTGGACAGGATCCACTCCTTCCTCACCGGTCAAACACAATTAGTCAGACTACCTCCGTTCCTTTCAGTACTCATAGAGATCAGCTTCAGAGTGCTCCAGGTCTCCTCACTGAGCCCCACCCTCTTCAATGTCTACATGGCCCTGCTTGCAGCCATCGTCATGAACCACGGACTCAACATTGTCTCCTACACTGATGACACCCAGCTAATTCTCTCCTACACCAAAGAACCCACAGCTGCCAGAAACAACTTGGTGGGATGAAGGCCGTGGCCACCTGGATGAAAAACTGTTGCCTCAAACTCAACTAGGACAAGACCAAAGTCCTTATCCTGGGACCACCCCCTTAGCTTGGGATGACTCTTGGTGGCCCGCCACATTGGGAACCCCACTGGACCACGCACAAAACCTCAGCATCATACTGGACTCCTCGCTCATAATGAACCACCAGATCAACGCTGCATCCTCATCATGCTCCCACATTCTCAGCTACATGACTTTATAGCTTAATATGTCAGTGGATTATAACTATCCTGGTCAATTTGCAGCTGGGTGCATAAGTCTCTCAATGGGTCTGTAGTTGGGTGTATAACTCTCTGATTGGGGTCTGAAAGCAGATGCATGAGTCTCTATGTGCCTGCATTTCTGAGTGAGTCTGTGAGTAAGTGCATAAGCATCTTAGCAGGTCCATGAATGGATCTGATTCTCTTACTGGATCTGTGAGTGGGTGTGTGTGTCTGTGAGTGGGTCTGTGAGTTGTGCAAGAGTGGCTGAATGGATCTGTGAGTGTGTGCTTGAGTGTCTGATTAGGTCTGTGAGTGGGTGTGTTAGTCTATAAGTGGGTCTGTGAGTGGGTGCATGTATGCATCTCAGAGTGAGTCTGTGAGTGGGTGCATGAGTCTCTCAGTGGGTCTGTGAGTGGATGCATGAGTTTCTGAGCGGGCTGTGAGTGGGTGCATGCATCTCTGAGCGGTCTGTGACTGGGTGCATGAGTCTCACAGTGGGTCTGTGTGTGGATGCATTAGTATCTGAGACCTGAACTGGGGTGGCGAAGTGAGCTAAAGAACGATGATGGATTCAACCCAGATCTGTGACTGGGGGTGAGTGTCTTAAAGGTTTCAGTGCTCCGTCCATCATTTCCTTGTGTTTGCTTTGTTTGCCCTAAGTTGGCAGGGTATGCCCAGATGTGGGTCCCTTGCTCACTTTGCCACTGGATTCAAGCTAGCCTGGCTTATGAGGGGTGTTACCCCAAAACTGGTCCCAGGATGCTTGTTTCCGGTCCAGGGAATACCTGGCTTGTCAGTTCGAGTTGGACTGTTCCCATGAGGAACATGGTCAGGCTGATTTGCATATGCCTGGGTCTGAACTGGGGTGGCGAAGTGAGCTAAAGAACGATGATGGATTGAACCCAGATCTGTGACTGGGGGTGAATATCTAAAAAGTGTCAGGGCTCCGTCCATCATGTCCTTGTGTTTGCAGTGACATCACTGATGACATCACTGATGACATCTCAAATGCTATCACTGATGACATAACATGTGTATTTGTAAAGCGCATGTTCACCCCAAAGGGGCATCTTGGCACTGAATAACAGATGTTTATTGTTACCCAACTCAATGGTAGTCATTTTATTGATCACAGAAAGGATAAAAGGCTGAGTGAACCTGCCAGGACTTGAACCTGTGACCATGAGATCGAACACAGGCCCCTGCAGTGGATGCATTAGTCCACTAAGCCAACAGACCCAACTTTAATGACATCATTCAGTGAGTGTAAGTATTTGGTAAACATTTCTGAGACTTATACTAAGCTACAGCATCAGTTAAATTACTATTCTTTTTGTGCTAGTAATTAGCCATACTATTTCTAACATATCTCATCTCAATGGCTGTGTGACTGTCTGTATCAATGTTTGAGTGGATGTCTGAGTGGCTGTATGGGTGTGTGAGTGGGTGTGTGAGTGGCTGTATGGTTGTGTTAGTGGTTACGTAAGTAGCTGTATGGGTGAGTGAGTTGCTGCATTGGAGAGTGAGTGTGTGAGCAGCTGTAAGGGTGAGTGAGTGGGTGTATGAGTGGTTGTATGGATGTATGGATGTTTGAATGAGTATGCAAGTGGTTCTGTGGGTGTCTGAGTGGTTGTATGGGTGAGTGAATGGCTGTGTCAGTGCCTGTATGGGAGAGTGTGTGGGTGTATGGGTACCTATATGGGTGAGTGAATGGCTGTTTGAGTTTCTGCATGGGTGATTTAGTAGGTGTGTGATTGGCTGTAAGGGTGTATGAGTGGGTGTATAAGTATCTGTATGTCTGTATGACAGGATGTGTGAGTGGTTGTATTGGTGAGTGAGAGGGTGCACTAGTGGCATTATGGGTGAGTTAGTGGGTGTGTGAGTGGCAGTATGAGTGAGCCGGTGGGTCTATGGTTGAGTGACTGGTTGTGTGAGTGCTAGTATGGGTCTGTGAAAGGGTATGTGAGCACTTGTGTGAGAGGGAGTGGATGTATGAGAGGTTGCATTGGGGTGTGAGTGGGTGTGTGAGTGGTTCTTTGGATGATGTGATCAGTGATGCGATCGGTGATGTCACTGACCATGTCATGAGTGATGCAATATGTGAGGTCATAAGTAGTGCACAGCGGGGGCATACGTTATAGTTAACTCAGGTAACTATAACTGCTAATTTTCTCTGGTTCCTTACAAGTGAAATCTGAGCCTAACTATAACGCCCCAGTAACCTTTGTTTTTTCAGTGAATTTCAATGTTTTCTAAACTGCTATTTCCTAATGACAACATAGCTGTAACCTTTAGTTTTTAAGTGAATTTCTAAGGTTTTTACATTTTATTTTCAAACTGAAACTTCTAACCTTTGAGACTGAGTGTGTAAGTGAGTGCATGAATATCTCAGTGGGTGTGTGACTGTGTGTGTAAGTGTCTGAGTGGGTCTGTGTGTACCTGCATAGGTGTCTCACTGGGTGTGGGAGTGGATGTGTAAGTGTCTGACTGGGTCTGTGAGTGAGTGCATGAGTGTCTGAGTAGATGCATGAGTGTCTGAGAGATCCTGTGAGTAAGTGCATGAGTCTCTGAGTGGGTCTGTGAGTGGCTGTCAGAGACTCTGTTGGGTATGTGAGTGGGTGCATGTGTGTCTGAGAGGGTCTGTGAATGGGTGTGTGAGTGTCTGTGTGGGTCTGAGAGTGGGTAAGTGGATCTGTGAGTGGGTGTGTGAGTGGCCAGGCCACATTTAAAGGGGGACCACACCCCCCCTCTCTGGGCTGTTTTTGGCCCTCGGTACACCACCCTCAGTGTCTGGCCATTAACAAATGGGTCAGGTGGGCCACGTGGTCCCCCTTCCTGGGCCAATTTCAGCAGTGGGGACCCTAGCACATGGGGCCCAGCCATTAACAAATGGGGGAAGGGGACCACACAACACCCCTCCCCAGGCCAATTATGGCTCCAGGGACCCCATCACCCGAGGCTTGGCCTTTTTATTGTTTTATTAAATAGGGGAGGGAGGCCGTGCAGCCCCCCATAGCCGATTTGAACCCTTGGGACCCCAACCCCCGGGGTCCAGTCTTTTTCCAATAGGGAGGGGGAGCCACACAGACCCCTTTGCCTGGCTGATTTCGGCCCGGGGGAGCCCATTCTTGGGTCCCAGCCATGGGCAACCCAGGACAGAGCAGGAATCGGCATTAGGGAGTGGTGGTCCCCAGGGCCAATATTGGCCCAGTGGAGACGTAGTAGTGGTGAAACGTAGAGAAATACTTTTATTTCTCCTTACTTTTCCTCTTTCTATACGTGCTGAATTCGGCAACATGCATGGAAAGAGGAAAATGCCATCAATGATTGTTTTTGTGCATGAAGGTGTCCCTTCCTGCACAAAAAGTATCATCCCCTCAACACAGGAACTCTTGCAGCACCAAGCAAGGGTGCCTGCGCTGGCGCTTGGCAGACAATTGTGCTCCAGCGCAGAGGAAAGCACACAGATGCATCGTATTGTTGTTAATACGATGCCTTACTGTGCTTTTAAAAAGAAACAGCTTGGCACAGCAAGATGCCTTGTGGTACCACACTGAGCCATTATTTTTAAATGAGGCCCTTAATTTAGATGAGCCTTACTCATCACACAGAAGAGTGAGAGCCATCTTTCCATTCTCCATTTCTTCAAAGGTGACGCAATAAGCATCATCTTCTCCTGGGGACTTTGTTTGGCCACCTAAATTGCTTGGTTCACGACAGTCTACCGCCTATGATTGATAGAAAAAAACACGAACTACCAAAATAAAAACCGTGCACTGGATAGGCTACTTGTACATGACATGGGACAGCCTAAGATCTCTGTTTTATACTTAATCCATTGATGTCTCAGGCCAAATTGAAGCTTCTTTTCAACAGTCAAGTATTCTTTCAAACGTCGACATTTCCTATGATTCAGAGTATGAGTTAACTATTCTGATGCTTTTTCGGCTCTTCTATATCTCATGTAAACCATAGAGAGGAAAGAGGAATGCTGAGTAGGGAAGGAAGCACACCTTTAAAAATCAAACCTACCGACGTTTAATGGGATCATTTAAATGTTTATAAATCTAAAAATACACTGAGATAAAAAAAAAACAATTAAACCTGAGGACAAACATAAACATGCCTCCTAATGAAGCAAACTGCTTCTACCATTGTGCAGCTGCAAATTTGAACTAAAATGGAATTCTCCTGTTCCTGGAAACTTTCAACCCGTTCAGGAATGTTACACACACTCTGCCCCCATTTGTCACTGTAACCTTTCCAGGGCGCTTTTCCCCTGTGATTGGCAAGTTGTTTTGTTAGCTTTTGAACCACGGCTAAGTACTCGAATGCTTCAACTAAATCGAGTCAACCTGTATGTTTTCTCTCATCCTGAGCTCCCTAGGCTGTTGCATGATGGACGCCTGGTGCAGCAAACTACTAAAGAAGAAATAGACAATGACAGTTCATTATAACTCCCCTCTCTCCCCTTATTGGAAATGGAGCAATGAATAGGCACTACATCTGTCACTGACGAAGCAACATGGATAAACATTATTGGTATTGAATGTCGTTTTGAATACTCAGACATGGTGCCTTGGGAAGAATTTATTCTGGTGGCAATGATATGGTCTATCGCTTGAACACATGTACATGCCATTAGCCGAATATCTCCACCCACTTACTAAAATTAGTCTTTGGAAAGTAAATTTGAGGAAATAATAAACCTACATACATTCTTTTAGTCACTACCGCCAAGCCTCAGACCACAGAAATCACAAGATGGACTGTGCAGCCCCAGTGATGTTGTTATAAATATCCGTTCCAATAGGCATGCGGTTTCATAGTGTTCCAGTGCACCTTGCAGCGTGAAAGCTTAATGTTACCTTGAAATGCAATAAACCTCCAACTTCTTGCTTAGCCAGTACATGTGCAGAGGTGTAATATTTATTGTCAGTATTCTAAACTCCTGAGAATACCAAGAGGAAGCAATGCCGGGTTTACTGGTGCCACAGTCATTGAGCGGGAATAGGAAAGCCAATAGCATAAACAGTTCTGAGTATTATTGTGCAAGAGCTGGGCTGGCAGTTTGTACAGCTGTGTTTCACATAGCTTGGATTTCCAGACTAAATAAAAAGACATGCATGGTGTAGCCTTTACTTGACTCCACTTAAAGATAGACTTTGATAAACAATTAGAACTTTGATTGTTTCTTATTCTTTGCTTTGAGGTTAGACCACTACATTATTTTAATCTGCTACACTTCGAGAAATTAGAAGAACATTTTTATACAAACGGGCAAGAATTTGAAAAAAAAATCTCATGTGTGGTCTTGTATTTGCCATGTTATGTAAACTTTTCCACTTGACATTCTCATAAATTATAGATAAAAAAAAGAAAACAATGCTGCCATATGAGATCCTTATAAAATAACATTATTACTTTATTAAACTACCATTAACAAATGTGATAAATAGTGGTGAAAGGGTTGATCATCTTAAAATAAGTGCACAGATAAAAAACCCTGAAGCAAGTGTGACCATCCAGTCTTAGAGGGATTTCTGTGGATTGGCCATGACAGGCACTAAGCTCCCACCTGCACTACAGCACAGGGAATATCTGACATCAGTGTGCTGTACATATTGGCATTATTGTCCTGTCGCTGCCTCATACGGACCATTTACAGGCCACAAGGGCAGTGGCAGGAGGCTCCTCCGCTAAGTGTCACCCCACTGCTTTTTAGCAGTGAAGTTAAGGAAAAATATATTGATAATTACTTGTATTAATATCATTTTGTTTGTCCTGATGTGCTGAAGCTTCACGGGTGAGGGTGCTCTCACGACAGGAGCAGGGGGAGTGGTGAGCACACTGTAAGTGCGCATGAATGTTTGGCCGGACGTCTCGCATTGCAGCGTGCATCGAGAACATACCCAGAGTCAGCATCTGAGCACTGAACCACGGTGCTCAGACCAATCACAGCAAAGCATTGCAGTGTTGTGTTTGGCTGACTAGGAGCCTGGGTGTGCTTCCTGCTTAGACTGGAAGGAGGGACTACGGAGGTGAAACGCGATGAGTAAGCAGCGATAAGGTAAGGTATTTTCTTTTTCTTTTTTTTTTACACCCACTTCGCCCGTGTCCCCTCCGCAGTCCCACCCCTGATCTGTTGCGGCCGCCGCTGCACAAAGGCCCTGTTCTGTTTAAGTGGCAGTCATATAAGTAGGAAGAAAAGTTCTTTTAGTGAAAATCAGCAGAATACAGGAGAATGGCGAGAAGAAGCATCATGAGTACATTCAGGGGCAAACCTGCTGGAGAACGGTGTATGCATGATGCCGTTGAGACATGATGTCATAGTGAGGTCGTGTCAATCAATGTGTCCCCCTGAACATTAAAAAGCCAATTTTGGGCAATGGGGAGCACACATTAGGTGCTACTAATTCTGCCGTCCCCATTGAAACATTGTAACTTCAAACCCTAGCTGGGTTTATGAAAATGTGTTGGAGATCACAAATGCAACAGGCAGGTAGCAAGAAATTCCTGTTAGAAGGGTACTGGGACACTAAAAATACTAAGGAATTGACAGTGGACTAAAGTTAATCTAGTTTCATCCACTTAACCACCCTGGACACATTAGGTCCTCGGTCTGCTTAAGGTACTGACCAAGTATTACGGTACTCTATTACTTTTTGGAAATCAAGGGACAATCAGGTCTACCCAGAGTACCTGTTCCTGTGGGTGTTTGCAGCACATATTAGAGCACAATATATTTTTTAAAGCACTGGGTGCCCTGGAGTCCTAAGAAGGGGGTCGCGCATTCCCAAGCAAGACTTGTGACTGCAATCAAAAATATTTGCTTTCAATTTAGAAAACAAAGCTGTTTTGGGACTGCTAATTTAGATCGTTATCAGCTGAAGTTTTATCAACTGAGTCTCTAGTGCTGGAAAAGCCTGCATGCCTGAATGAAATGCAAACGTGCGTATCACTTGATCTGCAAATGTAAAGGGTGCTTGGAGCAGGTTCTGGCTGTAATTGTTCAAATCACTCCAAGCTTTGTGATGACAAAGGGGGTCATTATCATGGCGGAAGGACCGCCACCACTGGGCCGGCAGTGGCGGTCCTTCCGCCATCACCAAGCTCATTACCCACTGCCAAATTAGGATGGCGGTGAGTATCGCGGTGGACGCAAATTCCGGCCGCCGCTTTTCCTGGCAGATGGAGCAGGGCCAATAATATGGTGGCGGTGCCTAGCAGGCACCTTCCACCATATTAGGATGTGGGTTTGAAGAGGCCTTTCTATGGCGGCCTGGCTGCCATGGAAAGGCTGGCAGGGATTGGGTTTGGGGGCCCGTTGCAGGTCCCGCTTGTGGGGGGGGTGTTGCTGCACTGGGGGGTACCCATGTTACCCCCTGTGTTTCCATGCACCAAGTGGCAGGCACTATGTGATGCCTGCCACGTGGTGCAGGGAAATGCGGTGCAAGCACCTTTAACATTGCGGACGGTGTTGCAACCTGCAGCACCACCCACAATGTTAAAGGCCCATTCTTATCACAGTTGTGGGACCGCCGCATGTCTGGTGGGTGGTCCCAGCACTGCTATGATGGCAGGTGGACTGATGTCTGCCCGCCATCGTAATGAGTCCCAAAGAGTTGTTTTTTTGAGTGGTGGTGCAAACAGTTAACAACTGGGCTGTGAAGTGCTTGCTTTTAATTTTAACTGCATTTACACAACCCTTAGTACTCCTAAAGAGGTGTTGAAGGGACAGTTATGTAAAAAAAAAATTTCATTACTTACGCTCTGGTATTACTAAAATAAAAATTTTGGAAGCACTATTTTATTGTGAACCTATTTGTACGTTTTGCAGCACTCTATCTTACACTGTGTGTAATGCAAGTATAAAATAATGACTTACATATTCACAGTGCTTTCTGTCATAGGCTGTGACCTCGTAGCAGTAAATATACACGTCACTATTCTCCACTCCACCAATCAAGATTTAATTCTGAGGCTCTCTGGTTACACATAGACCTCTGCAGTGCATTAACTACTAGAGGTTTCATAATGTCCTTCATTGCATTTGGCACTAAGAACCAACTTTTTACATTCATTTTTCATCACACTGCTAATTATTGATGGTGAAAGACCTAAAAAATGTACAGAACATTTTAGGAATTATTTATGAGAAGCTTACATCAACAGAGGAAGCATCTCAACCATACCTCGGAGTCGGTGCAAAGTCACCCTGCATAGCTTTGCATGGCTTCATATATATGGAGTAAGACATAGCAGTGAAAGTCATTGCGTTACCCTACTCTGCGTCAAGGAGGTGTTGCATCGGCTTTGCGTGGTGTTCCCACGCGAAACCTATGTATTTTGATGCTTCCTCATAATTACAAAATCAAGTAAACCTGGGGCAGCTCCAAAAACAAACACCTCCCCAGCGGAGGCGTAACAGGGAGAAATTCTTTCATTTCTCCTCATTCTTTCCTCTTTCCTCTTTCCTCTTTCCTCTTTCCTCTTTCCTCTTTCCTCTTTCCTCTTTCCTCTTTCCTCTTTCCATGTGTGCTGCATTCTGCAGCTCAAATAGAAGGAGGAAAACAACTCTTGGTATTGTTTTTGTGAAGGAAGGTGCCCCTTCCTGTACAAAAACAATCCTGCCTATGTTAGTGCTACGTAGCAATTTGTGCACCAATGCAAGGGAAAAGGACAGGAATGCACCTTATTTCATAAATGCAGTGCATTCTAGCTCTTTCACACGGGCATAGGTCAGCACACTAAGAAGACTTACAGAGCTGCCCTATGCCAATTTCTCATAAATGAGGCCCTTTGTATTTAGCTACACCTTTTACTACAGCCCCACGCTCACTGGCCTTTTGTTTGCTAAACACTGTTTAATATTATTTCCCGACTGCAAAAATTATTTGCTGTGTGAATTTGGGGCGTTTATGATTGTTGATAGTTGTCGATGATGAGGAGTTCCAGGTTCTAGAAAGTTTTAAGAGAAGGGGGTCCTTACGCCTATAAAAATTTGACAAGGAGGTCTCGGCATTAAAAAGTTTGAAAACCTCTGTTTTAGAGCCTATTTATCACCAAGAGAGCCCAAACAGACAGTATCCACTGGTCTAGGAGAATACATAATAGGAAAGTGGATCAATCCCTCAACTCCTTGTGTTTCAAGCTTATTAATATCCCAGTAGCCCACTTATGTGCTCAAAGGATGATCACACCCACTAAAAGACAAGTATACAGCCAACATCAATTTTTCAAACACCATTCATCATGGAAACAGCCCAATCATACATGCATACCTCCATCATCATGCACCCACACAACTAGCATCCTATTTCAATGCACACACTATCATGCATAGACACAGCCAGCATTTACCAGTGCTGTACATTGACACTCCAAAAATGTAGTCATACAACGAGGTACACACTTACAAAGTAGCCAATAATTCTCTGAAAACACACATAATGGGAGGACTTCATTATTAAGTAAAGGGATCACACAGACACCATCATACACCTGCAGAGTCACAATTACTTGCCAACAAACACACCAACATAAATTCAAAAACCATAATCAAACATGCACATAACTACCATTATACACCCAGAAACACAGCAATACAAACAAATGCATAGCCAACATTTACCAGTCCTCTACAGTGTCACACCAATACCTTATTGACACCATCAGACAATCTTTAACACACTAATAAAAATAATGAATTTGCCTCTAAAACACATCATGTTTCAAGCTTCCTCATGTGGTAAGCAGAGTGGTGGTAAAGGAAGATGAAGTCAGAGGGACTGGGGCGCCAGTTGAAGACTACACCTTAACTTGTGAATTTTGTGACATTTTATTTTACTTAATGACTTTTAAAAATTAAAATTAGTTTCTTTAATGTAATACTTGTGTGTATATATATATATATATATATATATATATATATATATATATATATATATATATATATATATATATATTTTCGAAAGTCACTGTGGAGAGCCGCTCACCCTCCTAACGACGCCGGTGCCAGCAGCGGGCACAGTCCCGCTATGTATATTTTCAAAGAAGTCGTTATCCCAAACTCCAGAATAACTTCCAGCGGCACACCAGAGGACGAGTTAATAAAGATTTATTGCCTCAAAAACAAAACAGTACGACGCGTTTCGGTGAAGCCTTTGTCAAGCAGTTTGACCTGTGCCCAATTCCCCATAGAAATAGGGGTTACCGTTTGTAAACAGAAAAACAATACTTCCCACAGACAAACACGATAAGAAAACAGACTGAAAAAAGCGTTGCATGAACTGTATAAAATAGAAAATAAAAGGAAGATATACATCCTATAATACGTCAGAACTGCATCTTAAAGCGCCAATGTTTTTCGCCAAGACGGAATATGCTTAGAAAACACAATGCGTTGGGAAATATATACCAAAGAGCTGACAGCTAATCAGTACTATTCAGCTAACGGTCGCAAATGCCGATATACAAATTAACTGTTTGCAACCCTCTCACATGTACCTTAAATATATAAACATAGATATATACATCGTGGTTAATTCGAGCTCATGTAATGGTGATGTACCCATTATATTGTATAAGTCGTCTAAGGCGACATCACACCAACCAAGATTTCGGCGAGGGTGCCCCAGGACACGCTATTAGCTACACTCATCTTTTATACTGTTATGAGTGATTGGGAGACTACGAGAAAAGTGGAGGCTCTTTCACTCTTCGATGAGAGTCTGGGAACGGAGCAAACTGAACCGCCATTGAGTAATGGGAGTACCACGACGGAACCATCCTTGAAGCAAAAATTGTTTCTGCTCGAGAAATTAACGAAAAGAGAGATCAACAAATGGTGGGAAATTACGTCGCTAACCAATTACATTGAGGTTAATAGGGTACCACGGGGACTTCGAATCTCAATCATCCCCACCTACGAAAATCCGAACCCTGACCTATTGAAGGAGTGGTCGTCCTTTATGGCCAAAACATGCAGGGGCATGCTAGAAATGTTGGTTAAGTATGCTCAGATCGATCTGGAGAACACCAGAAAGGAATTGGCAGAATTAAGACAGGAATTGAGTAAATTCAAAAACGACAAAACAGTCATTGACTTTGAGAAACATCTAGAAACTAAACTAAAAAATTACGAGGATGCGATAAAAGCAAAAAAGCAACGTAAATTTTTACGCGACAAGAGAGACTATGCCGAAGGGCGTATTCTAACGTATGCCAAGAAATTCGATTGGGCTCAAAGAAACCTACACGTAATACAAAAACAAAGAGAACAAACAGTCATATCAACTGATTCAAGTTCTGAACTGAGTTCAGACACAGAAGCCCGAAGTATCCCTTTAGGCACGAGACCCCTCACCTTCCTTCACGAGTTCCATCTATTGAAACAGAAGAAGGATCAGGAAGAGAAACCACAGGGAAAGAGGGGAAGAGGCAGAGGAACAAGAAGAGGAAGAGGAAGAGGAACATTCAGAAAAAACGACGAGTAAGAAATAGAAGGGGAGGCAGAACCGTCTCAAACGGAATATCAGCCTTATCCTCTATTGCGACTAATCTGTCGGTCATCAACCTCTCATCTAGGGAAATCACGAATCTAGAAGAGACCTTGTTACAATTAGGTCTATCATTCTGCCCCAAAAAAGATATGGACTTTGTTTCAACACGTATTGATCTGTTTCTGTATATTCGAAAGCTCAAATTATTGAAATTATACAAGACTGCTACAAAAATGAATATGCCAAGACTAGGTTGTGATCTCACTGAGCAAACATCTGACTTGAATTTGGAAGATGCCAATCTTCTACTGGAACTGCATCAGATGGAAGAAGATATCAATGACTGTTCTCCCAGGGAAAAGACCAACACATTGACGACACTAGGCCTCCAACCAGGTTCTTACTATCATACAGGAATGAGACCCAAATCGACTTTCAACCCAAATGTGCCCTAAGATAACATCGAGGCCTTCAGCAATGTGATAATACAGGAAATCAAGAAAATGAGAGATCAACAACCTAGATCACAATTTGATAATCTATCTGGCCCTCAGAGGAATGCACTAAAGACGCTTATGGACGATAAAAGTATCATCATTAAACCCTCTGACAAGGGTGGAAATGTTGTCATCATGAATGTGGAACAATACAATCAAGAAGCATGTAGACAACTATCAGACACCCTATGCTATGAAGAGATTAGCTGGGACACATATAGAACATCGATTTTAAGATATCATGACATGTTAAAATCCTGGTGGGAAATAGGGATGCTAGACAGGGCTGAATATCTTTTTCTAAAAACGGACAACCCACGAATTCCCTGTTTTTATCTACTCCCCAAGATACACAAACATCCCACTAGACCACCAGGTAGACCTATAGTATCCTCTAATGGAGGTTTGCTAGAAATCACCTCAATTTTCCTGGATTATTTTCTGTCACCATTCGTAACCAGATTAAGATCCTATTGTCGCGACAGTACTGATTTTTTACGTCGCATTCACGACATAACGTGGGAGGAGAGCTATCATATGATAGCACTTGATGTGTGCTCACTCTACACCTGTATTGAACAATCGAAGGGAGTAGAAGCGTGCATGTATTTCCTAAGGGAGAGACATATCTCTCTATGGGACCACACACAAATGCTAAAAACAATGATGCTGTACTGCCTAAATGAAAATATCTTTCTCTTTGATAAGACACTTTACCGCCAGAAGGCAGGGACTGCCATGGGTACTTGTTTTGCCCCCAGTCTAGCCAATCTCTTCCTAGGCTGGTGGGAGGAGCAGATAGTCTGGGTTGAGGCCAATGACAGATACACTGAACACATCCCCATCTGGATCAGGTATATTGACGACCTGTTCCTGATCTGGGATGGTCCGGTGGATCTGGCATTGGAGTTCATACAGGAATTAGGCAACAATGACCTTAACCTCAAGTTCACTGAGTCCATCAGTCAATCATATTGCGAATTTCTTGATGTTGCAATCACTATCGATAGAGGGAAAATGACCACGAACCTCTTCCGCAAGAAAACGGCTGGCAATACTTTATTGCACGCCCATAGCAATCATCCGGCCCCACTAAAAAACAGTATTCCCTATGGGGAATTCCTTCGGGCTCGAAGGAATTGCAGTACTGACAGCAATTTTGTAAAAGAACATACCATCATGATGGACAGATTTAGGCAGAGAGGTTACAAGGATAGGATCATTGAAGCCGCAAGCAAAAAAGTTAAAGCTATTACCCGTAATGAGGCACTTTTCTCAACCAAAGATAAGTCGAAAGACAGCAGTGGACCACCGAGATTTATTACTACTTTTAATGGGAGATCCAATCAGTTAAGGACAATTATGAAAAAGCACTGGGGACTCCTAGAGATGGATCCCATGATTGGGCAACATGTGGGGAAAGCTCCAGCCATAACCTATAGGAAACCCCAATCACTTCGAGATTGTTTGGTCCACAGCTACCAGCAAATACCCACCACCCCTACTTGGCTGGGAACGGCTAAGGGCTTCAAAAAATGCAATTCCTGCAAGGCTTGCCGTAATAGTACCAACAGAGACAGCTATTTCACCGGACAGGGTAGAAAAAAGAAGAAAAGAGTAATCAACAAATTCATAACTTGCACTAGTGAGTTCTGTGTCTATATCCTAGAATGTCCTTGCGGCCTACGATACGTAGGAAGCACAAAACTTCAACTCAAATTACGTGTGTTACAACACATGAGGGCAGTAACCAATGCCGATTTGAATTATCCTGTCGCGAGACATTTTCATGAAAAACATCAAGGTAATTCAAATCTTCTCCAATTCTTCGGCATTGACAGGACCCTGTCTCACCCTAGAGGTGGAGACCGGGAGAAACTCCTACGTATCATGGAATCCAAGTACATCATAGATCTGAATACAAAAATCCCACATGGCATGAATTATGGAGAAGAACTGGCAACCCACATAGGTCATAAATAATCCTATCCCCATATTTTCTCGTTCTCCTTTTCTGTATGTGTCAGCACTTTTGCTGTTACATTTCACTTGATTGCACTTTTATGAGGGGTAGTTTTGATAGTAATCGTATTATAGGGCAGTTTCTGATAAGTCCAATAGTAGCGACCAAGATTCCGTGCCCTATGCACCATGAAGAGTGCAGTAAGCCTGTATGCCGGTAATTTGGCTATCCGGCTTCAACTGCGATCACATTTCTCCTTACCCTTCAATGCTATCTTTTTTATACTTATCACACACTTATCACTCAACGATTCACATATCGTAGCATCACTGTAAATATTCTCATCACGAACAAATGTACACCTTTGCCCTTTACAGAAAAACATACATGTCTATTTGAAAGGCAGTGGAATGCAACAGAAGTGGTCATGCCATATAATAATATGCTATTGGTTATTAGGTACAGGGTACATTACCCCTGGTAATCTTTGGTTGACTATTTTATATGTTTGTTGTGTGCATATCCTGCTATATATATGAAATGTTATTACGCTTCCCCTATCAACTGCAGATTTAATTGTATGATAAACATTTGCATGAATCATGTTGCTGCACGTCATGCGCTGGGTACATTACCCCTTGTGATGTCGCCTTAGACGACTTATACAATATAATGGGTACATCACCATTACATGAGCTCGAATTAACCACGATGTATATATCTATGTTTATATATTTAAGGTACATGTGAGAGGGTTGCAAACATTTAATTTGTATATCGGCATTTGCGACCGTTAGCTGAATAGTACTGATTAGCTGTCAGCTCTTTGGTATATATTTCCCAACGCATTGTGTTTTCTAAGCATATTCCGTCTTGGCGAAAAACATTGGCGCTTTAAGATGCAGTTCTGACGTATTATAGGATGTATATCTTCCTTTTATTTTCTATTTTATACAGTTCATGCAACGCTTTTTTCAGTCTGTTTTCTTATCGTGTTTGTCTGTGGGAAGTATTGTTTTTCTGTTTACAAACGGTAACCCCTATTTCTATGGGGAATTGGGCACAGGTCAAACTGCTTGACAAAGGCTTCGCCGAAACACGTCGTACTGTTTTGTTTTTGAGGCAATAAATCTTTATTGAACTCGTCCTCTGGTGTGCCGCTGGAAGTTATTCTGGAGTTTGGGATAACGACTTCTTTGAAAAAAAAAAAAAATATATATATATATATATATATATATATATATATGTATATATACACACAATATATATATATACACACAATATATATATAATCCATTAGGAAAAGGTTTTCTGCTTTCATAATCTTATTTAGTTGGCACGTTACCTCCGGTCATTATCAATTTTCGTGACCATTGGTACTTCATATAGAATAAGCTATCACATATAAGATGAAATCATGATTTTTGATTCTTGATTGCACTGGTCACTTTGAAGACCTGACAGCACTGCATGGATATGATGAATAACCTGTTAATGTGTTCATATCTTTTTATCACTTGAAGTGGATTGTTATAACGTGGCTATGAATTTGAATTATTTTATATTTTCCCTGCACATGCACTTTATATTTATATTCAATGAGGGAATTGAATTTGAATCCAATGTACTTTATAATTATGAGGAACAGTATATGAATTAGACCACTGTGAACTGTTTTGATCTTACATAATATGTAATGTTCTTGATGTACTGTTTCCACAAAACAAAAAAAGGAAAAAATTCGACAAAAAAATGGTGGGTGGAAATTGCTATTATCCACTCTTGAGGAGTTACAATCTAGCTGCGAGTATCAGTAAAAATTGTAGATGGACTAAGTACTTGTGCACTTTAAAGACGTTCTAGACAGTGGGACTCTATGGTCCAGTAGAAGGCTGTGAAGCCGAAATGCATAGGCCATCCTATTTTTGATGCACTGTGGTGTGTGCTCAAATGAAATAAAAAAACCCTGTTATTTTTAAACACTGCAGTGGTGCCGTGTTCTATCGTTGAAGATCAAAGATAAATGTGGTGTGTTTCTAATATATATATATAGATGGATATATATATATATATATATATATATATATATATATATATATATATATATATATATATATATATATATATATATATATATTCACTTAAAAAACCATAGGTTTCACACAGGTTATAGTTAGGTGGTTATTTCACTTGTAAAAAACCAATGAAATTCCCCCGTTATAGTTAGTTCAGATAACTATAACTCGCGCGACCGCCACTCTATCACAATGATGATGTCATCAGTTATGTCATGAGTGATGCCACTGACCATGTTATGAGTGATGTAATATGTGACGTCATGAGCAGTGGATTGCGGGCGTGCGAGTTATAGTTATCTGAACTAACTATAACGGGGGAATTTCATTGGTTTTTACGAGTGAAATATATTATAATATAATATATGAATATATATATATATATATATATATATATATATATGCAACTCCTCACACTTCTCCTCCAGGAAGTATACACGGACACCAGGGAGATTTGCAGTTTTCAAAATCGGTTTAATGGACTGCACAAACAACGCGTTTCAGCTTTCGCCTTGTTCACGTTACATCAATGTTTTTTTTGTGTAAAGTTAAATACAGTTTCTGAACACAAAACAAACAACAGACTCTTCGCCACAGAGAATGTGTAATATAAAGAATTGGTAAACGTGGCGGCCATCTTAGACTAGTGCAAAAATTCACTCAAAGGGTATAAATTACCCACTGGCATGTCTAAGAGTACACTGCAAGATGGTGATCGGTTACAGAATGACATCAATTATCAAAAATAACTGTATCAAATACACCATTTTTTATCAAAAACAACTGTATCAAATACACAATTTAGATTTAGGGGTGCAGCCTAAATCGCGCTGTCCTGTTGTCATTCCTGAATACAGTATAACATAAACATAAAGTAATGTATAGGCATTAAGCCCCAGTGGGCAAATCTCCATTGATGTTTGTGCTGATATTATTAGTATACACCCCAATCAGATTGATAATCTTGTAAAGGATATGCCACAGTATCGCCCCAGTGGCCATACTGAAAAATAATAAATTGATGTTTGAAATATAAATCGAAGTTCTGCAGTGCCACAGCATGATTCAATACCACTCTCTGAAAAAACGAAATGAAATAAGATTTAGTATATTACCAAAAGAATCACAGTAAAGACTTAATGGCAATTCCACATTCTACTTATGTAAGTGTACAGATAATTCTTCACTAGAATTCAGCCCTTTTGGGAACATTGTATCGAAATCCACGATGTATCTAGATTCTAATTGTCTGAGATGGAGCAATCTATTACCCCCACGTACAGTGTCAATGACAGCATCAATCACCACCATTTTCAACAATCCTTCATTCTGTGCATGTTGTTCAAAGAAGTGTCGGGCAACGTGAACAAGGCAAAAGCTGAAACGCGTTGTTTGTGCAGTCCATTAAACCGATTTTGAAAACTGCAAATCTCCCTGGAGTCCGTGTATACTTCCTGGAGGAGAAGTGTGAGGACTTGCATATTTGGGGTTGCCGATTACCCCCACACGGACCGCCCTGACAGACAGCCTTCGTCTTTATCGGGACTGTTTTTTTTTATATATATATATATATATTCACTGAAAAAACCATAGGTTTCAGGGGTGTTATAGTTAGCTGGACTTTTCACTTGTACAAAACCATTGAAATTCCCCCGTTATAGTTAGTTCAGCTAACGATAACTCGCGCGCCCGCAATGCACTGCTGATGACGTCACATATTACATCACTCATGACATGGTCAGTGACATCACTCATGACATCACTCATGACATCTCAAATGACATCACTGATGACATCATCCAGTGAATGTGTGTTTTTCTGAAAATTAAATATGTTTTATATATGTATATCTCAAGGTCGATGGAAGAATAAATGGGTATATAAGTGTCTAAATGGATGATTTGTTTTTGAAAAATTGATTGTGTAACTGACTGATTAAGTGTATCATAGGGAATACATGGCTTAGTGAGTAATGTTTAAATATGTAAATATCTGTATCAGTCTCTCACTTTGTGTATAAGTGGCTGCATGGGTTGGTGAGTAGCTCCATGGGTGTCTATATAGGTTATTAGTTGGTTTTTTGAGTATCAGTCTGAGTGTCTGCATGGTTCGGTGGGGGGTATTACGTAGTGCATAGGTGCATGAATGAGTGACTCACTGTTTGTATGTGTTGAAGACAGCATGTGTGCAGGACTGTATGGGTGGATGAGTGTGTGTAAGGTTGTGTTAGTGAGTGAATGACTGTCTCGATAGTGTCTTTATGAGTAACTACATATGTTTTAAACTAGTATATGTGACTATTGGTGTATTGGTGTATATAAGTGAGTATATGTGAGAGTGAGAGATTGAAAGAGTTCCTGTATGAATAAGTATGTGTTTCTATAAGTGATTGTTTAAAAGACTAAGTATGTGTAAGTTTCCGTAGAAATAAGTGTGGTGGTGTGTGTATAACTGTATATGTAAGTAAATGTATGTTTGATTCTTTATTAGCATGAGTGACTATGTGTGTGAGTAACTCTATGGATGAGTGGCATTGTGTAACAGGATGTATAGGTGTATGAGTACATATGATGAGTGAGTACATGTATGAGTGACTGTATAGGACTGTTGGTGAATGAGAGGATGTGTATGTGGATCTTAGAATTACTGAAGAGGTTGTTGTAACTGGTATTGGTATGTCCATTGTTTTGAAAATTTTAGTCTCTATTTTTGAATGTGTGTATCAAAGGTTATATTAGGGTGAGAGGAGGTCTGCCACTCTATCACACGGATTATGTCATCAGTGATGTCATCAGTGATGTCATTTGAGATGTCATCAGTGATGTCATGAGTGATGTCACTGACCATGTCATGAGTGATGTAATATGTGACGTCATCAGCAGTGCATTGCGGGCGCGCCAGTTATAGTTAGCTGAACTAACTATAACGGGGGAATTTCAATGGTTTTGTGCAAGTGAAAAGTCCAGCTAACTATAACACCCCTGAAACCTATGGTTTTTTCAGTGAATTTCTGAGGTTTTTTAAATGCTAATTCCTAACTATAACGTGCCTCAAACCTATGGTTTTTTCTGTGAATTTCAAAGGTTTTTTAAATGCTAATTTCTAACTATGCCTACAGAGATAGGACATGTGAAGAAAGAAGAAAAAATGCACAGGAAGAAAAAAAAGAAGTGCAGAAAGAAGCAACAGAAGTCCTCAAAGACGAAAAAAAGTGCAGGAAGAAGGATAACGTGCAGAAAGAACAAAAAGAAGAGCAGAAAGAAGCCTTGTTGCAAAATCATCCTGTACCCTCAACTTTTTCAGACGGATACTGGTGGTAACTGAGTCTGACTAACCAGTCCTAGAGCCAGTGCTATGTTAAAAGACACTTAGAATACAGTGAAAACACCTACATACACTAGGGAACATTATGCGTTGGTGTCCCCCTGTGATTAGCATGACCTCCTCTGTAAGCCCCTAGTATATAATAGGGCAGGGGGATTAAAACTACCTCTTAAAACAGGCCACAGGGCGTTTTTGCACACGTTAACTCAGGCCCCGTCCCCTCCCTTCACCACTGTGTAAACACGCCCTGTGTCCGTTTTTAGTTGGGAGATTAAGTTCATTTGAATCCTGAGGGTCCCTAGGGTCCAATTAGCCTACTAGGTACCTCCAGTAAGTGCCACAGAGCTGCGTTGCAGAGAGGTGTAAAAAGTGGCACGGCCTGGACCACCTCTCTGCAATGCAGCTCAGTGGCGCTTACTGGAAGCACTTGGTGGGCTAGTTAGCCCCCAGGGGCCCTCAGTATTGAAGGGAAATTATATCCCCAATTTAAAACGTGCCATAGTGCGTGTTTGCACACGTCACCTCAGGCCCCGTCCCCTCCCTTCACCACTGTGTAAACGCGCCCTGTGGCTGTTCTAAGTTGAGAGATTAAGTCCCCTTGAATCCTAAGGGTCCCTAGGGTCAAACTAGACCACTAGGTACCTCCAGTAAGCGCCACAGAGCTGCGTTGCAGAGAGGTGTAAAAAGGGGCTTGGCCTCAGAACACCTGTCTGCAGCGCAGCTCCCTGGCGCATACTGGAGATGCCTGTTGGGCTAGTTGGCCCTCAGGGACCCTCAGTATTGAAGAGTAATTAATTCCCCAACTTACAACTCGCCAGGGGGCGCATTTGCAGAGTGCTGCAAGGAGGGGGCGTGGCCTCCGGCGCGATGCCAGTCTTTTATTTATTTTAGTTTTTTTAAGAAGGGGGGCTGTGTAGTTCCCCTTCTTATTCTAATTTATTGGCTCTGATGACCCCATCCCCCAGGGCCTGTCTCCTAATTATATTTTTTTTACCCCAATCCCCAGGGCCGGCCACTGTTTTTTATTATTTTTAAAAAATATATATTTATAGACACACCTAGGACATGCTGTACAAACCGTACGTACCTATCACCATGACGATTTGCGTGATATTCATTAAAAGGCGACTATGCATACAATGAATCCACGTGGAATGTATTTACACCACTAGTGAAGCTCTGACATGTCTGATGCCCTATCGTGCCTAATCCCGGTAGACACCCTTGTCGTTTATTTATACAAACATGGGTAGCTATTGACGGGCACATTTAATACACATGCACACCAAGCCATTCAAAGGGGATTCGACAAAAATTTGACCAAAACTATGCAAGAAACCCCCCTCACGGTTAATAAAACACACATCCACTGCCGGATGTGTAATTCTTTTTATTTTACTCTCTGGAAAGGGGACGAACATCACTTGAGAGTCACAGCGCGCTCCTGGCAGAGCCCAATGCTGTGTTACACCCACCATTGCCTGCTGAGTGCCAAACACCTCTGTGTTGTATTCCACTAGCTAGTGCATATGCTATGACACTCTCTAGCCCATGTGCACTGTAACACCACCCCGTGAATATGTCATGCCACACTTGTCTTCGCACGGGTTACATTGCCCCATCTAACGTGCCTTCCTCGATGCCTATGTTATAACGCACAGTGCTATGCCATACATATTACAATCTGGGATCCATACCTTTGTCACAGTGCATCTGCAACGTTACACTCCCCAGCACATATTTTATATTACAACTTTAGAGACTAGTTAGGTTACACAACACTGCCCTGTGCATATTACACTCCAAGGCGCATATCGCATAGCACGCGCTAGTGCCTGTGCTATCTCGCGCTCTCCAATGAATCTGTCATTGCGCACAATGTATTGCATATTATATTTCACGCCCGGTTCATCTTATATCACACTTTTTGGTGCATAGTTTATACCATACACTATATCTAGTTTTCATTTTCAATCGTGCTCTCAGGACTATGTTCTATATAACACTGTGTTCAGCTACCCTTTTCACGGGCATTACATTTTGCGATAGGGGGTGGAGGGTCAGGGGGTGTTTGTGCCAAGTGAGCCCGGAGTCACAGTCACAAACGTCCTCTTCTTCCTGAATAAAAGTGAGATTATGCTGCATACTTGTTCATATTTTAAGTAGTTCGCACAGACACACGTTTTAAAAACAATAAAGTTCCTAATACCCGCCTTCTCTGAACAGTTAGCTTGCTGCCCCATTCCCCTCCTCCCTATCCTCTGTTGTGTGAATCCATGGACTAGCCTCCTCCCTCCTGCCATGCATGGTCTGATGTGCTGCCACTGCCCTCAATTTAGTATGATTTACCAGTCCACTCCTCCTGCCCTCCATTGCCCAATTCTATGCCCCATCATTGACCTCCTGCTTAAACTCTGTGCTTAGCTTGCTGCCCCTATTCTCCTTCCCCCTGCCCTCCGATGTCTTTGTGCATGTCCCTGCTCCATCCTTTTTGCCCACCATGTTCCATGGACCTGCCACTCCTATCTACTCTGAGTGTTCTGTTGAGCTGCCACTCCCCTCCCACCTGCCTAGCATTGTCAGATGACTGTAACCTGTCCTTGCCACCTCCACCCTGCCTGTCCACATGCCATGCCCCTATCCTCTTCCTCCTGTCCTACATGGTCCATTGTACTGCCACACCCTTCTGCCCTCCCTGGTCTGTTGTGCTGCAACTGCTCCTCCTGCCTGCCCCGTGCAGTCTGTTGTGAGGCCCCTTCCCCTGAACTTTCTTGTCTGTGCACAGGTCCTGAACCTCCCTTCTATCCTCCATCGTCCTTTGTGCATGCCCCTGCACCCTCCTTCTTGCCCATCATAGCCATTGTGCTGCCACTAACCCTCCCACTTGCCATGCATGGTCTTCTGTGCTGCCATGGCCCCTCCCACCTTCCCTGTGTGGTCAGTTAGCTGCCCCTGACCCCCTCCCACCTTCCCTTCATGGTCTGTGTGTATGCCATCACAGTCTCACTGTTGCTCTTCATGGTGTGTCTTGCTTCCAGTACCCATTCTGCCTGACCTCCATGGCTATCTTGCTGCTCCTGCCCTGCCCCCTTGCCCCCAGCCCTCTGTTTACATGTGCAGACCCCTACTCCCTCCCTCCTGGCTTGTCTGTTCCATTGTAATGCCCCTGATCCGTCCCTCCTGCCCTTTATGGTCTGTTATGCTGCAGCTTTCTCTCCTGTCTGTCCATTATGGTCAGCTAGCTACCATTGCCTCTTGCCCCTCTGTTCTCTGTTGTCCATGTGCATGGTCCTGTCCCCTCCCTCTTGCTTTCTATGGATTGTTGTGCTGCACTCCCGTTCCGCATGCCCTGTGTGGTGTATTGTGCTGCTGCAAACCCTGATGCCTGCCCTGCAGGGTCAGTTTGGTGCACCTCTCCATGTCCCTCCTGTCCTCTGTTATCCAAGTCCATGTCCCTACCCCATTTCCTTCCATGATCCAATGTACCATACTTGCGAACATTTTGAACTTGGTAAGAGGGAGATTTTGAAAAAAAACTGGGGTATTGATTTTCCCCTTTGAGTTAAATTGAAAAAGAGGAGATTGTAGACAGGAGACAGATCAAATAAAGCCCATTTGAGCTTAAAAACATTGGACGTTTCCTGGCTGAATCGGGTCTGTTGGCATGTATGGTTGTACTACCATTGCCTCTTCCTTCTGCCCACAATGGTCTATTACATTGCCACAGCCTCTCTTGCAAGTCCTGTATTGTTGGTTTGTTGCCCCTGCCCCCCTTTCCACTGCCCTCCATAGTCTGTTGTGCTGCCACGGCCCTTCCTGCCTGCTCAGTGTGGTTAAATTGTTGCCTTTGCACCCTCCTACCTGCCTTCAATTTTCAGAGTCCGTGCCCCTGGCCTCTGCCTCCCAACAGTATCCTAATGAACAACTAGATTGCTAACATTCTATATTTATTACAAAAGTGTGGAACGCCTGACGTCATCTTGATGTGATCAAAACTGTAATAGCTAGAGCATTTCCTTTAGAAATTACATATATGAGAGGGTCTTATTGGCATCAAAATTATGGTTAGTGCTCTAAAAGACTAAAATAAGGACATATTTTCTGAGTTTTCAAATAGCGACAAAGCACTTTTAAATTATTTGTTATCTTTATGTTTTTTTCTCCAGTTGACCACTTGATTAAATGTTGCACTTAGGGGAGAGGATGTGGTGTTACTTCCAGAACTGCAGACTTTGCAACTGGGGAACCAGGTTGGACTTTCTGTTTCAGCTCGACATTCTGTGATTCTGGTCAAATCACTTAGTCTCCCCATGTCTACAACCAAAATGAATTTGTTCTTGTGTGATGTAACCAATGCTCATGTAAAGCACTCCAATACCTGACAAGTCTGCACTATATAACACTGCAAAAACACAAAATACTAAGTGTTTTGCACACTTCTGTCATTGGGCTATATTTGGGCTACATCTGGGTGATTTTGGGCTACATTTGGGCTCTTTTGTCTCCGGTGGCCATCTTGGGAGATTTATTTGTTATGAAGTTTCCTAATTTCCTCATGTACTGCAGTCTCCTCAGTAGGAAAGGCTTTCAGTTTTTTACTTTGATTCCATCATGAAGGTATTCAGATATGTCACACATTTGCCATAAATTCTGAATGTTAGCACTCTGGTTGCTCATTAGATCACTGTAGTAAAACTACTGTTCACTATGGAAGTCTGCTCCTGGTATTAAAAGTGCATGTTTCAGTCTGCATGTCAGAATTTTTTAATGAAATAGAAGAGGATTTGAGAAGTCACTCAAAATGTGCCCTCATTTTCTTTCTTCAGCATTAATCATAATTTCTATGGCAAAATGAACCCCCTCATTGTGTTCCTTTTTAAATTAAATGTTTTAAGTGTTACCAGTTTATTCCAATCAAGATGGCTTCAGGTGTGCCATACTTTTGTCATAATGAAGACAGTAAGCGCTCTAGTTGTTTTTAAGAACACTCTGGGACATTCTGTCATTGGACTATACTTGGGCTACATCTGGGTGATATTTGGGCTACATTTGGGCTCTTTTGTCTCTGGTGGCCATCTTGGGAGACTTATTTGTTATGAAGTTTCCTAATTTCCTCATTTACTGCAGTCTCCTCAGTAGGAAATACTTTCAGTTTTTTACTTTGATTCCATCAAGAAGGCATTCAGATGTGTCACATATTTGCCATAAATTCAGAATGTTAGCACTCTTTTTGCTCATTAGATCACTGTAGTAAAGCTACTGCTCACCAGGGAAAACTGCTGCTGGTATTGAAAGTGCATGTTTCAGTCTGCATGTCAGAATTTTTTAATGAAATAGAAGAGGATTTGAGAAGTCACTCAAAATGTGCCCTAATTTTTCTTTCTGCAGCACTAATCATACTTTTTATGGAAAAATGAACCCCCTCATTTTGTTCCTTTTTAAATTAAATATTTTAAGAGTTAATCCAAGCAAGATGGCTTCAGGTGTGCCATCCGTTTATCATAAGTAGGACTGTTAGCGCTCTAGTTGTTCTTTGGAACACTCTGGGAAGCTGCAGTAGAACACAAAGGAATCAACTGACAGTGTCTGCCCTTGTTGGATGTACATGTTTTACTGAGAATGTCAGACTTCATTCTCACATGACTGAGAAAGATAATGTGAATTTACAGAAAATAAGCTCTCAGTTTAGCTTATAGATCACCTTCCAAACCTCTGTGGGAAAAGCATGAGAAAATATTTTTCTCTCAATCATGATATCCCAGCAGAAGGCTTTTTCACATGGTGAAATCACCTTAGAACATACCACAATTCCTAAAATGAGTATTGTACCATCAACAAATGATTTATAATGTAACTAAAGTCTTAAAACCTTCTATTAACTGCAATGCTTTTTAATGAGGTGCTATCATGTATATTGGTCCCAAGATGGCTGCCAACACTTCTTGGATGAAGTGCTGACAGCCAATCAGATCTCAGGATGAGATGTGTGGTTAGGCTCCGCCCACATATATATATGATTTTACTTTTGATTTTCTCAGGAACTACTGAACAGATTGACTCCATATATGCAAAAGGCACATCCCTGAGCCGAGGACTACCTCTCTGCCAAATTTCAAGTAATTCTGTTCAGCCGTTCGGGCTGTACCTTGGACTAAAAGTCCCTATGGAAAATTGCATGGGGAAAACGCATTTTGGGACCCCCCTTTTTTCTCAGCCCCCGCTTGACGAATCCCCCCGAGACTTTCAGGGTAGGAGCGGAGCGGAGCGCCCCATCTATTTTGACAATTTCGCAAGGATTCGTCAACCGGCGCCAAAGTTATTCCAAATAGAATGTTGCGGGTTTCCTATGGAAACACGGTCCTAACTATAACTATCTACTGGCAACCGCCAGTAGATAATATATATGCATATATATATTATATATATAATATATATATAATCCATTAGGAAAAGGTTTTGTGCTTTCAAATGTTGAGAATTGTTGTTTTCAGTTTTAGAAACTTATTGCTGCATGGGGACGCTGAATAACAGAGCAATGTATACTCTTAGACAGCCATGTATGCAATCATATATCAAGTGTGATATCTAGACATATTCAATCGCCCAGACACTACACATGCACTCTTCTGATCACGCAGGCATTAATTATATACTCATTGAACTACACAGGCTACACCAATGCATTCATCCAATCATCCGGACAGTAGCAATATATTTATGTGAATACACAGGTACTAACTGTGCAGATATGGGACCACCAATGTAGCTGTGAGTAGCAGTAAAAATTGTAGATGGAGTAAGCACTTTTTCAGTTTAAATTGACTTTCTAGACGTTGGGACGCTATGGTCCAGTAGAAGGCTGTAAAGCCGAAACACGTAGGCTGTCTTATTTGTGATGCACTGTCGTGTTTGCTAAAATGAAATAAAAATTACCCTGTTATTTTTAAACTCTGCGGTGGTGCCGTGTTCTATCATTGAAGATCAAAGATCAACGTAGTGTGTTTGTAATATTGAGCAGCGGCTGTGCTGCCCTACACATGCACTCGAGGAGTGAGACGGAGCGGTGGAGAACTCGCAGCCATCGAGTAAATTGGAGTCGTGAACCTGCCGATGCCTCTGCTTGTTGTGGCTAACCGAGCGTGTATTTGCTGAAGTGGAAATAATACACGGCGGCTGGTGATCGTTCCGGCGGTGAGTATGAAGGCGTGGGGAGGTGTATTGGTGGCAGACCGGTCACTGTGATATAGCGCTAGGGAGGCAGCCTGTATCTGACTGCCACGTATAGGAAAGCCGGTTAGATTGCACCAGATCTGGGGAAAGATTCTGGGGAAAGATTCTGTAACTGACACATTGTTGTCTGTTTCAAGCCGTCCCTATCGGTTTCGCAACAGTAATTCTACATAACCATGAACAAATTGACTGTTGTTATCTGACCCTGAGTGGAGCTAAAGTCATTGTGAAAATCAATTTCACCGCGTTCATCTACTAATCTCCCTCGGCAGTTAAAAAGATCATTCTGTACTAAACGTCACGTAAAGTTGGATACAGTGTTTCGAGAACTACAGATGAGGGTGAATTTTCTAATAATTAAGCAAGAGTACACTGCAGTGGCATCACAGAGAACTGATTTTTAATATCCTCATTGTTATTCTTCCCTCAATATGGCAGAGAGGTGCAGAAATAGAACATTACGTGTCAGTGAATTATTTAATGAGGATGCAGAATTGCCAGTGAATACCACCATTGCCACGAGCCAGAAAAATGTAACAAAGAGAACTGTTCATACTGTATGTAGAGATCTACAGCAAAATTGAATTTTTGAAGTTACCAAATGGGGGGAGAAAGCGACTCTGGTAAAATACATTGAATACAAAAGGGTCCCAAGAGGACTGAGAATTCTCCTTATGCCAACATTGAATGATCTTGATATTGACTTAATAAAGCAATGGGAATCTGATACTAATGATTGCTCACTCAAATTGATGAGAACATTGATTATTCATGCTGAAAGGAAGCTGGAGACAATAACAGCTAAAATTAAAGAACTGGAAGAAGAAATGGATCACTTCCCCAATAATGATGAGAAAAAGGATCTACTAACTGCAATGGAAAACAACATTTTCAAACATGATTTGAAACGGATGTGAAAAAGAGAAAAGCCAGCAAGTTCAACAGAGATCGGTTGGACTATGAGAATGGCAGGATTTATACCTTTGCCTGCAAATACGATGCACTTTGCAACAAGTCACTAATGGACAAATGTGCTGGAAATGAAACCACAGACACTGTCGACAGCTCTGACCTCAGCTTGGCTGATGAGGAACCCTGTACTTCAAATTTGGATTTTTGCAGCGAGATGCGTTTAGTACAAATGATCACGTGACAAAGAGGGAGAGGAAGAACGATGACTCGAGGGAGAGGATACACACCATCAGAAGAAGCGGAAAGTGCAGTCAAATCAAAAAGTTGAAGAGGAAAGAACAAGTCAAACTAAAAAGATTTCGAGCAAAGAAATCTAGTTATAAACATCTCAAATAAAATCTTAGTGGATCAAATTACATTGCTAAATAAAGGCCTGACTTTCTGCCCAAATCATGATTTTGACATCTCTGACCTTCGGATTGATTTATAGAAATTTTGTCGCAAGTTGAAATTGAGGAAGCATTTTGACGATAACCCGCCGAATCAAAATCAATATATGGGTACAACCATTGAAACATCTTTGCTTTGTACCAAAGACCTGCCCACAGTTTGTATGTTAATGGAACTGGAGACCGAGCAGGACACTGAAGTGAATCCGTCTCATCAACCACAGGAATCAGATAAACAACTGTGTACACAATTGGGCATTGCGACCTGGAAAGGAGGTAACAGTGGATTGAAGGCCCAATCCACCTTCTGTCCACAACTTAAACCTGGCAATAAGGTGGATCTTTTCCATGAAATCATGGTGGAAGATGTGAACCGGTTACTTCATGACAACTCAAATCAGAGAAAGAACTACAAAAAATAGAAAAAAAGAACTTGAATCTAACTCCCGGTGAAATATGAGCCCTCAAAGAACTATGGGATGACCCACAAATCATCATTAAGACCTCAGACAAAATCTGGAATCATACATTGAGGAGGCAAGCAGACAATTGGGGAAGGAGGAACATTATGAAAAACTACTATCAAGTCCTATGGAGGCATGGACTAAGGAATGTCATTCAATGTTGACTAATTGGAAAGATCAGGGTCTCATTGACTATGAAGAATTTATGTACCTTAAAACTGACTTCCCCACTGTCCCCGCCATTTACTTTCTACCGAAAGTCCACAAATCCATTCATAAACCACCGGGAAGACCCATTGTGACCTCTAAATGTTCACTTTTGGAGAACACGTCATGTTTTATTGACATCTTCCTCATGACATATGTAACCTCATTGCCTTCTTACTTAAGAGATACTATGAACTTTCTAAATAAGATCCAGGGAATTGAATGGAAGGCAGGCCTGATTATGACCACCATTGACATCACTTCTTTGTATACGTCCATCATTCATTCTGTGGGCATTGGAGCAGTGATACAATTTCTCAGTACTAGATCAGTGAGCTTCCTTGAACATTCTGAAATGTTGATGGATATGCTGGCTTATTGTCTCAGTCACAATGTGTTTCTCTTCATTGGTGACTTTTTCCATCAAAAGCAGGGGACAGCGATGGGGAAATCTTTCGTGCCCACGTATGTGAATCTTGTGATGGCAGTCTGGGAGACTGAAATTTTGAAAACTCCATTCAGTAATAACATAAAGTTGTGGATCAGATGTATTGATGATATTTTTGTAATCTGGGAGGGAAGTTGTGCTAAACTTGAAGGACTTCTTTAAATATTAAACAACAACGCTCATAATCTCACCTTCACCTCGAATTTCAGTGAATTGAGTGTTGTGTTTCTGGATGTCAAAGTATCTCTCAAAAACAACAAGATCTGTACTAACATGCACTGGAAACCCACTTCGTGTAACAGCACCCTCCATGCTAATAGTGGGCATCCACAGCACATAATATGGAGGATACCCAACGGTGAGATGCTCCAGGCCAAAAGAAATTGTTCAGAGATTGGGGACATGGAGCCCAACTGGATGAAATGACTGGACGTTTCCTTGAAAGGGGTCACCCACTGAAAATCATACAAAATGTGGGAGCCAAAGTGGAATAAAGAGACTGAAAAGATCTCTTAACTAAACATCAAGACCCCCAAGATACACAACATGAAAAGGAGAACACTACTCGATTGATCATCGATTTCAGCAACCAACATAAACATCTGAATAACATCATAAACAGAAATTGGAAGATACTTCTACTGGATGCGACATTCAAAAGTACTCTCCCACTGCATCCAAACATCACTTACAGGAAAACTTCATCGCTTGATGACATTTTGACACACAGTCATTTGACATCATTCAAACAGCCTATTGCAACTACTTGGCTTAATACTCCTGGCTTTTGGAAATGCAAAAAGTGCAAGGCGTGTGCCCATGGCTTAAACACCAAAACATTTCAACTTGCCAATGGGAAAACAGAGCAGATCATTGATCATATAACTTTTGAATCTAAGTTTGTGGTATACGTATTGAAGTGTCCCTGCGAAAAACTATAGGTGGGGAGCACGATAAATAAACTTAAACTGAGAGTTTTGCAACATCTACGTGCCATTAAGAAATTGGATTTTTCTTATCCCATGGCCAAACATATCTCATTCGAGTGACAATCAACATCTCAAATATTTTGGCATCAAAATCATCATGCCGAAAGAACGTGGTGGAGACAGAATCTTAAATTTAAGAAAAGCCGAGTCACTATTAATTTTGGCCATGGGGAGTGAGAGTCAATGAGGGCATAATCTGGATGCGGAATTACATATACATCTACAATAACTTGACATGTACATCTGTCATGGGATTGTTTATAAGGCCCTCTAGCTTCATGCCTTGGTACAATCTAGATTCTCCGGACCCACTTGCCATATACATTGTTCTCTTTTTCCATTGTTCAGCCATGAGTAATGCAACTGGTTGATATTTGCATGTTCATCATTATAAAGTTACACTTTTACTTTGTTTACAAGAATCATCTTTTCTATAGCCACAGGAAGTTTGCAGTCCCGCAAATGTGCATTATAGATTGAACTGTTTTTAGATGCAGGTGGCATTTTAGTAAGAAAAGATGGGAATGAATTTTGAATCAGGGAGGTACCATATATACTATGAGATATTAGTTTTTTGTGCCACTTATTGGTATTTGTGTACTTTACAATAATCTTATTTTGTTGGCACATTATCTCTGGTATTATTAATTTTAGGTGACCATTGGTACTTTATATAGAATAAGCTATCACATATAAGATGAAATCATGATTTTTGAGTCTTGATTGCACTAGTCACTTTGAAGACCTGACTGCACTGCATGGATATGATGAATAACCTATTAATGTGAAAAATGACATTATTAGTCTGGGACTGTTTATTTCTTTTTATCACTTGAAGTGGATTGTTATAAAGTGGCTATGAATTTGAATTGTTTTGTATTTTCTCTGCACATGCGTTTATATTTATATTCAATGAGGGAATTGAATTTGAATCCAATGTACTTTACAATTATGAGGAACAGTATATGAATTAGACCACTGTGAACTATTTTGATCTTACATAATATGTAATGTTCTTGATGTACTGTTTCCACAAAAAAAAAAAAAGAAAAAAATCCAACAAAAAAATGGCGGGGGAAATTGCCATTACCCACTCTTGAGGAGTTACAGTCTAGCTGCGAGTAGCAGTAAAAATTGTAGATGGACTAAGCACTTGTGCACTTTAAATTGACTTTCTAGACAGTGGGACTCTATGGTCCAGTAGAAGGCTGTGAAGCCGAAACGCATAGGCCATCCTATTTTTGATGCACTGTAGTGTGTGCTAAAATGGTGGTGCCGTGTTCTATCGCTGAAGATCAAAGATCAATGTGGTGTGTCTCTAATATATATATATATATATATATATATATATATATATATATATATTCCAAAGAAGCACGAGGCGTTCCCCAGTTACCGGAGCTTCTGGCTCTTCGGGGCGGTCTCACAGATGGGCATGGGGAAGCCCATTACTCTTTCTCAGCCGAAAAACACGAAGTGAGGCCCAATACATTTGAAGTGCTTTTATTTCATAATTTTCTTGCTTTTCAGGCGCCTGCCTCCATTTGCCCAACGTTTCGGCGTGATGCCTTGTTCACGGACTGGAAACACAAGCGCCCAGGTGCGCTTGAGTGTGCTTTTAAACTAGTGCAGCACGTGACTGTCAATGTCGAACTACTGATCCCAAAGTGCTTTGTGCGAGTTGGTAAAATGCATGGTGAAAGTCACAAAAGTTCTAATCCTTGGTGGTAATATTTATCACTTTGCACAAGCCCGATGTAATAGTGGAAATATTTATAAAACAGTCATGTGAGTATGATTTCGCCGCTGCTTCTCAAGTGAGTATCAGAAATTTGGCAAAGACATCTTCAAAATGCACGATCTCGACAGCCTGTTTGTGCTGCCAGAATCCCTTCCACGCACCAACCTTATATATATGGAAAGAAAGGAGTTGACCCCAGGCGAAGCGCACTCTTTCAACAAACTTTATTCCTTAGAGAGCAGCTTCAGGTTAGATGCACACACAGCAAAAAAACGATTTTCTTTTTGCCAATGCATCTCACCTCAAAGCACTCTATTTCAGGGGGTCTGTCGATCCGCAATTTGCTGCCCAAATAGGTAGACTGCGACCCGCTAAAGTGGCGCGGTGGTGCACTTCACGGCCGGGCCAGCCGTATTATGTGGAAAGAAAGGAGTTGCCCCCAGGCGAAGCGCACTCTTTCAACAAACTTTATTCCACAGAGAGCAGCTTCAGGTTAGATGCACACACAGCAAAAAAACGATTTTCTTTTTGCCAATGCATCTCACCTCAAAGCACTCTATTTCAGGGGGTCTGTCGATCCGCAATTTGCTGCCCAAATAGGTTGACTGCGACCCGCTAAAGTGGCGCGGTGGTGCACTTCACGGCCGGGCCAGCCGTATTATGTGGAAAGAAAGGAGTTGCCCCCAGGTGAAGCGCACTCTTTCAACAAACTTTATTCCATAGAGAGCAGCTTCAGGTTAGATGCACACACAGCAAAAAAACGATTTTCTTTTTGCCAATGCATCTCACCTCAAAGCACTCTATTTCAGGGGGTCTGTCGATCCGCAATTTGCTGCCCAAATAGGTAGACTGCGACCCGCTAAAGTGGCGCGGTGGTGCACTTCACGGCCGGGCCAGCCGTATTATGTGGAAAGAAAGGAGTTGCCCCCAGGCGAAGCGCACTCTTTCAACAAACTTTATTCCACAGAGAGCAGCTTCAGGTTAGATGCACACACAGCAAAAAAACGATTTTCTTTTTGCCAATGCATCTCAGCTCAAAGCACTCTATTTCAGGGGGTCTGTCGATCCGCAATTTGCTGCCCAAATAGGTAGACTGTAACCCGCTAAAGTGGCGCGGTGGTGCACTTCACGGCCGGGCCAGCCGTATTATGTGGAAAGAAAGGAGTTGCCCCCAGGCGAAGCGCACTCTTTCAACAAACTTTATTCCACAGAGAGCAGCTTCAGGTTAGATGCACACACATCAAAAAAACGATTTTCTTTTTGCCAATCCATCTCACCTCAAAGCACTCTATTTCAGGGGGTCTGTCGATCCGCAATTTGCTGCCCAAATAGGTAGACTGCGACCCGCTAAAGTGGCGCGGTGGTGCACTTCACGGCCGGGCCAGCCGTATTATGTGGAAAGAAAGGAGTTGCCCCCAGGCGAAGCGCACTCTTTCAACAAACTTTATTCCACAGAGAGCAGCTTCAGGTTAGATGCACACACAGCAAAAAAACGATTTTCTTTTTGCCAATGCATCTCACCTCAAAGCACTCTATTTCAGGGGGTCTGTCGATCTGCAATTTGCTGCCCAAATAGGTAGACTGCGACCCGCTAAAGTGGCGCGGTGGTGCACTTCACGGCCGGTCCAGCCGTATTATGTGGAAAGAAAGGAGTTGCCCCCAGGCGAAGCGCACTCTTTCAACAAACTTTATTCCACAGAGAGCAGCTTCAGGTTAGATGCACACACAGCAAAAAAACGATTTTCTTTTTGCCAATGCATCTCACCTAAAAGCACTCTATTTCAGGGGGTCTGTCGATCCGCAATTTGCTGCCCAAATACGTAGACTGCGACTCGCTAAAGTGGCGCGGAGGTGCACTTCACGGCCGGGCCAGCCGTATTATGTGGAAAGAAAGGAGTTGCCCCCAGGCGAAGCGCACTCTTTCAACAAACTTTATTCCATAGAGAGCAGCTTCAGGTTAGATGCACACACAGCAAAAAAACGATTTTCTTTTTGCCAATGCATCTCACCTCAAAGCACTCTATTTCATGGGGTCTGTCGATCCGCAATTTGCTGCCCAAATAGGTAGACTGCGACCCGCTAAAGTGGCGCGGTGGTGCACTTCACGGCCGGGCCAGCCGTATTATGTGGAAAGAAAGGAGTTGCCCCCAGACGAAGCGCACTCTTTCAACAAACTTTATTCCACAGAGAGCAGCTTCAGGTTAGATGCACACACAGCAAAAAAACGATTTTCTTTTTGCCAATGCATCTCACCTCAAAGCACTCCATTTCAGGGGGTCTGTCGATCCGCAATTTGCTGCCCAAATAGGTAGACTGCGACCCGCTAAAGTGGCGCGGTGGTGCACTTCACGGCCGGGCCAGCCGTATTATGTGGAAAGAAAGGAGTTGCCCCCAGGCGAAGCGCACTCTTTCAACAAACTTTATTCCACAGAGAGCAGCTTCAGGTTAGATGCACACACAGCAAAAAAACGATTTTCTTTTTGCCAATGCATCTCACCTCAAAGCACTCTATTTCAGGGGGTCTGTCGATCCGCAATTTGCTGCCCAAATAGGTAGACTGCGACCCGCTAAAGTGGCGCGGTGGTGCACTTCACGGCCGGGCCAGCCGTATTATGTGGAAAGAAAGGAGTTGCCCCCAGGCGAAGCGCACTCTTTCAGCAAACTTTATTCCACAGAGAGCAGCTTCAGGTTAGATGCACACACAGCAAAAAAACGATTTTCTTTTTGCCAATGCATCTCACCTCAAAGCACTCTATTTCAGGGGGTCTGTCAATCCGCAATTTGCTACCCAAATAGGTAGACTGCGACCCGCTAAAGTGGCGCGGTGGTGCACTTCACGGCCGGACCAGCCGTATTATGTGGAAAGAAAGGAGTTGCCCCCAGGCGAAGCGCACTCTTTCAACAAACTTTATTCCACAGAGAGCAGCTTCAGGTTAGATGCACACACAGCAAAAAAACAATTTTCTTTTTGCCAATGCATCTCACCTCGAAGCACTCTATTTCAGGGGGTCTGTCGATCCGCAATTTGCTGCCCAAATAGGTAGACTGCGACCCGCTAAAGTGGCGCGGTGGTGCACTTCACGGCCGGGCCAGCCGTATTATGTGAAAAGAAAGGAGTTGCCCCCAGGCGAAGCCCACTCTTTCAACAAACTTTATTCCACAGAGAGCAGCTTCAGGTTAGATGCACACACAGCAAAAAAACGATTTTCTTTTTGCCAATGCATCTCACCTCAAAGCACTCTATTTCAGGGGGTTTGCCGATCCGCAATTTGCTGCCCAAATAGGTAGACTGCGACCCGCTAAAGTGGCGCGGTGGTGCACTTCACGGCCGGGCCAGCCGTATTATGTGGAAAGAAAGGAGTTGCCCCCAGGCGAAGCGCACTCTTTCAACAAACTTTATTCCACAGAGAGCAGCTTCAGGTTAGATGCACACACAGCAAAAAAACGATTTTCTTTTTGCCAATGCATCTCACCTCAAAGCACTCTATTTCAGGGGGTCTGTCGATCCGCAATTTGCTGCCCAAATAGGTAGACTGCGACCCGCTAAAGTGGCGCGGAGGTGCACTTCACGACCGGGCCAGCCGTATTATCTGGAAAGAAAGGAGTTGCCCCCAGGCGAAGCGCACTCTTTCAACAAACTTTATTCCACAGAGAGCAGCTTCAGGTTAGATGCACACACAGCAAAAAAACGATTTTCTTTTTGCCAATGCATCTCACCTCAAAGCACTCTATTTCAGGGAGTCTGTCGATCCGCAATTTGCTGCCCAAATAGGTAGACTGCGACCCGCTAAAGTGGCGCGGTGGTGCACTTCACGGCCGGGCCAGCCGTATTATGTGGAAAGAAAGGAGTTGCCCCCAGGCGAAGCGCACTCTTTCAACAAACTTTATTCCGCAGAGAGCAGCTTCAGGTTAGATGCACACACAGCAAAAAAACGATTTTCTTTTTGCCAATGCATCTCACCTCAAAGCACTCTATTTCAGGGGGTCTGTCGATCCGCAATTTGCTGCCCAAATAGGTAGACTGCGACCCGCTAAAGTGGCGCGGTGGTGCACTTCACGGCCGGGCCAGCCGTATTATGTGGAAAGAAAGGAGTTGCCCCCAGGCGAAGCGCACTCTTTCAACAAAGTTTATTCCACAGAGAGCAGCTTCAGGTTAGATGCACACACAGCAAAAAAACGATTTTCTTTTTGCCAATGCATCTCACTTCAAAGCACTCTATTTCAGGGGGTCTGTCGATCCGCAATTTGCTTCCCAAATAGGTAGACTGCGACCCGCTAAAGTGGCGCGGTGGTGCACTTCACGGCCGGGCCAGCCGTATTATGTGGAAAGAAAGGAGTTGCCCCCAGGCGAAGCGCACTCTTTCAACAAACTTTATTCCACAGAGAGCAGCTTCAGGTTAGATGCACACACAGCAAAAAAACAATTTTCTTTTTGCCAATGCATCTCACCTCAAAGCACTCTATTTCAGGGGGTCTGTCGATCCGCAATTTGCTGCCCAAATAGGTAGGCTGCGACCCGCTAAAGTGGCGCGGTGGTGCACTTCACGGCCGGGCCAGCCGTATTATGTGGAAAGAAAGGAGTTGCCCCCAGGCGAAGCGCACTCTTTCAACAAACTTTATTCCACAGAGAGCAGCTTCAGGTTAGATGCACACACAGCAAAAAAACGATTTTCTTTTTGCCAATGCATCTCACCTCAAAGCACTCTATTTCAGGGGTTCTGTCAATCCGCAATTTGCTGCCCAAATAGGTAGACTGCGACCCGCTAAAGTGGCGCGGTGGTACACTTCACGGCCGGGCCAGCCGTATTATGTGGAAAGAAAGGAGTTGCCCCCAGGCGAAGCGCACTCTTTCAACAAACTTTATTCCACAGAGAGCAGCTTCAGGTTAGATGCACACACAGCAAAAAAACGATTTTCTTTTTGCCAATGCATCTCACCTCAAAGCACTCTATTTCAGGGGGTCTGTCGATCCGCAATTTGCTGCCCAAATAGGTAGACTGCGACCCGCTAAAGTGGCGCGGTGGTGCACTTCATGGCCGGGCCAGCCGTATTATGTGGAAAGAAAGGAGTTGCCCCCAGGCGAAGCGCACTCTTTCAACAAACTTTATTCCACAGAGAGCAGCTTCAGGTTAGATGCACACACAGCAAAAAAACGATTTTCTTTTTGCCAATGCATCTCACCTCAAAGCACTCTATTTCAGGGGGTCTGTCGATCCGCAATTTGCTGCCCAAATAGGTAGACTGCGACCTGCTAAAGTGGCGCGGTGGTGCACTTCACGGCCGGGCCAGCCGTATTATGTGGAAAGAAAGGAGTTGCCCCCAGGCGAAGCGCACTCTTTCAACAAACTTTATTCCACAGAGAGCAGCTTCAGGTTAGATGCACACACAGCAAAAAAACGATTTTCTTTGTGCCAATGCATCTCACCTCAAAGCACTCTATTTCAGGGGGTCTGTCGATCTGCAATTTGCTGCCCAAATAGGGAGACTGCGACCCGCTAAAGTGGCGCAGTGGTGCACTTCACGGCCGGGCCAGCCGTATTATGTGGAAAGAAAGGAGTTGCCCCCAGGCGAAGCGCACTCTTTCAACAAACTTTATTCCACAGAGAGCAGCTTCAGGTTAGATGCACACACAGCAAAAAAACGATTTTCTTTTTGCCAATGCATCTCACCTCAAAGCACTCTATTTCAGGGGGTCTGTCGATCCGCAATTTGCTGCCCAAATAGGTAGACTGCGACCCGCTAAAGTGGCGCGGTGGTGCACTTCACGGCCGGGCCAGCCGTATTATGTGGAAAGAAAGGAGTTGCCCCCAGGCGAAGCGCACTCTTTCAACAAACTTTATTCCACAGAGAGCAGCTTCAGGTTAGATGCACACACAGCAAAAAAACGATTTTCTTTTTGCCAATGCATCTCACCTCAAAGCACTCTATTTCAGGGGGTCTGTCGATCCGCAATTTGCTTCCCAAATAGGTAGGCTGCGACCCGCTAAAGTGGCGCGGTGGTGCACTTCACGGCCGGGCCAGCCGTATTATGTGGAAAGAAAGGAGTTGCCCCCAGGCGAAGCGCACTCTTTCAACAAACTTTATTCCACAGAGAGCAGCTTCAGGTTAGATGCACACACAGCAAAAAAACGATTTTCTTTTTGCCAATGCATCTCACCTCAAAGCACTCTATTTCAGGGGTTCTGTCGATCCGCAATTTGCTGCCCAAATAGGTAGACTGCGACCCGCTATAGTGGCGCGGTGGTGCACTTCACGGCCGGGCCAGCCGTATTATGTGGAAAGAAAGGAGTTGCCCCCAGGCGAAGCGCACTCTTTCAACAAACTTTATTCCACAGAGAGCAGCTTCAGGTTAGATGCACACACAGCAAAAAAACGATTTTCTTTGTGCCAATGCATCTCACCTCAAAGCACTCTATTTCAGGGGGTCTGTCGATCCGCAATTTGCTGCCCAAATAGGTAGACTGCGACCCGCTAAAGTGGCGCGGTGGTGCACTTCACGGCCGGGCCAGCCGTATTATGTGGAAAGAAAGGAGTTGCCCCCAGGCGAAGCGCACTCTTTCAACAAACTTTATTCCACAGAGAGCAGCTTCAGGTTAGATGCACACACAGCAAAAAAACGATTTTCTTTTTGCCAATGCATCTCACCTCAAAGCACTCTATTTCAGGGGGTCTGTCGATCCGCAATTTGCTGCCCAAATAGGTAGACTGCGACCCGCTAAAGTGGCGCGGTGGTGCACTTCACGGCCGGGCCAGCCATATTATGTGGAAAGAAAGGAGTTGCCCCCAGGCGAAGCGCACTCTTTCAACAAACTTTATTCCACAGAGAGCAGCTTCAGGTTAGATGCACACACAGCAAAAAAACGATTTTCTTTTTGCCAATGCATCTCACCTCAAAGCACTCTATTTCAGGGGGTCTGTCGATCCGCAATTTGCTGCCCAAATAGGTAGGCTGCGACCCGCTAAAGTGGCGCGGTGGTGCACTTCACGGCCGGGCCAGCCGTATTATGTGGAAAGAAAGGAGTTGCCCCCAGGCGAAGCGCACTCTTTCAACAAACATTATTCCACAGAGAGCAGCTTCAGGTTAGATGCACACACAGCAAATAAACGATTTTCTTTTTGCCAATGCATCTCACCTCAAAGCACTCTATTTCAGGGGTTCTGTCGATCCGCAATTTGCTGCCCAAATAGGTAGACTGCGACCCGCTAAAGTGGCGCGGTGGTACACTTCACGGCCGGGCCAGCCGTATTATGTGGAAAGAAAGGAGTTGCCCCCAGGCGAAGCGCACTCTTTCAACAAACTTTATTCCACAGAGAGCAGCTTCAGGTTAGATGCACACACAGCAAAAAAACGATTTTCTTTTTGCCAATGCATCTCACCTCAAAGCACTCTATTTCAGGGGGTCTGTCGATCCGCAATTTGCTGCCCAAATAGGTAGACTGCGACCCGCTAAAGTGGCGCGGTGGTGCACTTCACGGCCGGGCCAGCCGTATTATGTGGAAAGAAAGGAGTTGCCCCCAGGCGAAGCGCACTCTTTCAACAAACTTTATTCCACAGAGAGCAGCTTCAGGTTAGATGCACACACAGCAAAAAAACGATTTTCTTTTTGCCAATGCATCTCACCTCAAAGCACTCTATTTCAGGGGGTCTGTCGATCCGCAATTTGCTGCCCAAATAGGTAGGCTGCGACCCGCTAAAGTGGCGCGGTGGTGCACTTCACGGCCGGGCCAGCCGTATTATGTGGAAAGAAAGGAGTTGCCCCCAGGCGAAGCGCACTCTTTCAACAAACTTTATTCCACAGAGAGCAGCTTCAGGTTAGATGCACACACAGCAAAAAAACGATTTTCTTTTTGCCAATGCATCTCACCTCAAAGCACTCTATTTCAGGGGGTCTGTCGATCTGCAATTTGCTGCCCAAATAGGTAGACTGTGACCCGCTAAAGTGGCGCGGTGGTGCACTTCACGGCCGGGCCAGCCGTATTATGTCGAAAGAAAGGAGTTGCCCCCAGGCGAAGCGCACTCTTTCAACAAACTTTATTCCACAGAGAGCAGGTTCAGGTTAGATGCACACACAGCAAAAAAACGATTTTCTTTTTGCCAATGCATCTCACCTCAAAGCACTCTATTTCAGGGGGTCTGTCGATCCGCAATTTGCTGCCCAAATAGGTAGACTGCGACCCGCTAAAGTGGCGCGGTGGTGCACTTCACGGCCGGGCCAGCCGTATTATGTGGAAAGAAAGGAGTTGCCCCCAGGCGAAGCGCACTCTTTCAACAAACTTTATTCCACAGAGAGCAGCTTCAGGTTAGATGCACACACAGCAAAAAAACGATGTTCTTTTTGCCAATGCATCTCACCTCAAAGCACTCTATTTCAGGGGGTCTGTCGATCCGCAATTTGCTGCCCAAATAGGTAGACTGCGACCCGCTAAAGTGGCGCGGTGGTGCACTTCACGGCCGGGCCAGCCGTATTATGTGGAAAGAAAGGAGTTGCCCCCAGGCGAAGCGCACTCTTTCAACAAACTTTATTCCACAGAGAGCAGCTTCAGGTTAGATGCACACACAGCAAAAAAACGATTTTCTTTTTGCCAATGCATCTCACCTCAAAGCACTCTATTTCAGGGGGTCTGTCGATCCGCCTGAAATAGAGTGCTTTGAGGTGAGATGCATTGGCAAAAAGAAAATCGTTTTTGAACATGTGAAAGACTGGCAGCCCACATGGGTTTTATGTTTTAAACTACCACTCCCAGGATGCTTTGCACTTGCTTTGAACTCACCTGAGGATAATGAGAGTCACATGATGCTATAAAATGGTGGACTTTTATGCACAGACTTTTGATGCATGCAGCCTTTGAGAAAAGAAGTCTCCTTCCGAAACGCGTCAGGCATTTGTTTGCTGTGTGTGCATCTAACCTGAAGCTGCTCTCTGTGGAATAAAGTTTGTTGAAAGAGTGCGCTTCGCCTGGGGGCAACTCCTTTCTTTCCACATAATACGGCTGGCCCGGCCGTGAAGTGCACCACCGCGCCACTTTAGCGGGTCGCAGTCTACCTATTTGGGCAGCAAATTGCGGATCGACAGACCCCCTGAAATAGAGTGCTTTGAGGTGAGATGCATTGGCAAAAAGAAAATCGTTTTTGAACATGTGAAAGACTGGCATCCCACATGGGTTTTATGTTTTAAACTACCACTCCCAGGATGCTTTGCACTTGCTTTGAACTCACCTGAGGATAATGAGAGTCACATGATGCTATAAAATGGTGGACTTTTATGCACAGACTTTTGATGCATGCAGCCTTTGAGAAAGGAAGTCTCCTTCCGAAACGCGTCAGGCATTTGTTTGCTGTGTGTGCATCTAACCTGAAGCTGCTCTCTGTGGAATAAAGTTTGTTGAAAGAGTGCGCTTCGCCTGGGGGCAACTCCATTCTTTCCACATAATACGGCTGGCCCGGCCGTGAAGTGCACCACCGCGCCACTTTAGCGGGTCGCAGTCTACCTATTTGGGCAGCAAATTGCGGATCGACAGACCCCCTGAAATAGAGTGCTTTGAGGTGAGATGCATTGGCAAAAAGAAAATCGTTTTTGAACATGTGAAAGACTGGCAGCCCACATGGGTTTTATGTTTTAAACTACCACTCCCAGGATGCTTTGCACCTGCTTTGAACTCACCTGAGGATAATGAGAGTCACATGATGCTATAAAATGGTGGACTTTTATGCACAGACTTTTGATGCATGCAGCCTTTGAGAAAGGAAGTCTCCTTCCGAAACGCGTCAGGCATTTGTTTGCTGTGTGTGCATCTAACCTGAAGCTGCTCTCTGTGGAATAAAGTTTGTTGAAAGAGTGCGCTTCGCCTGGGGGCAACTCCTTTCTTTCTATATATATATATATATATATATATATATATATATATATATATCATCCATTAGGAAAAGGTTTTGTGCTTTCAAAAGTTGAGAATTGTTGTTTTCAGTTTTAGAAACTTATTGCTGCATGGGGACGGTGAATAACAGGGCAATGTATACTCTTAGAGAGACATGTATGCAATCATGTATCAAGTGTGATATCTAGACATATTCAATCACCCAGACACTACACATGCACTCTTCTGATCATGCAGGCATTAATTATATACTCATTGAACTACACAGACTACACCAATGCGTTCATCCAATCATCCGAACAGGAGCAATATATTTATGTGAATACACAGGTACTAACTGTGCAGATATGGGACCACCAATGTAGTTTGTACATACTCAGGGAATCATGCAGGCACTACTTATATTATGAGGGAATTACGTAGGCACTATCTATGCACTCATCCAATCATTCGGGGAGTATTGTTGTACTAAACCACAAACACATGTATTTACAAGCTTTAGTGAGGAATATGTACTCTTTTAGAACAATCTGGTGAATTAAATATGTAACCTGTCACACACTGTTTGCATGTACTCGGAAGCATTAGAGAGCTATATGCTGTGATACAGATTAATGTGCGGATTTTTAATGGAGTGTTCCTCAAAATATAAATGTGACACATCTAATTCAAAAAGTACTGTAACACTATATCTACCGGTGACACAGTGGTAGAGAAGCACATAAATAGCTCTTATGTTGTGTTTTGGGATTTAGAGTATTGAGACTAATTGAGACACTGGGCCTGATTCACAGAACTAACTTAAGACAAAATCCTAAACTTACTACCATTTTCGTATTCACAGAAGGCACTTACTCATTTTGGTATTATCAGAAGACACTTACTCACTTTGGTATTCACAGAAGTTAGGAGTCCTAACTTTAGGACTCCTAAATGCCTTCTGTGAATACCGAAAGTCTTAAAATTAGGATTTTTCTCAGGTTAGGAGTCCTAAAGTTAGTACTCCTAACTTTACTACTAATAAACTGAGAAACATCATAATTTTAAGGGTTTTGGTATTCACAGAAGGCATTTAGGAGTCCTAAAGTTAGGAGTCCTAACTTTACTACTACTAAATTGAGAAAAATCCTAATTTTAAGACTTTCGGTATTCACAGAAGGCATTTAGGAGTCCTAAAGTTAGGAGTCCTAACTATACTAATACTAAACTGAGAAAAATCCTAATTTTGAGGCTTTCCGTATTCACAGACGGCATTTAGGAGTCCTAAAGTTAGGACTCCTAACTTCTGTGAATACCAAAATGAGTAAGTGCCTTCTGTGAATACCGAATTGGTAGTAAGTTTAGGATTTTGTCTTAAGTTAGTTCTGTGAATCGGGCCCAGAGTATGTACTTTTACACTTTGGTTGATGTTGATTTTTAAATGTACTACAAAAGGCATAAAGTGGTCTTTTTCTGTGTAAAAGTGAGAACTGAGATGTGGTGAAGCTGTGTTGTAGGAGAGGGTGCAATAGTATTAAAAGGTAAGTAGAAAATTAAGTTTTGTGGTTTGGTTTGGGATTTGTACATTGAAGTAAATGCTTGGAGTTATGTAGCTAGTTTGATTTATAGATTTCAAACTGTAACATAATCTAAGAACTATTTTTGTATTATGTGTAAGCCAGGAGTAAAGAAGCTGGTACACTGTCTAGAAAAAAAATATATCGTTTTTTTACAGAAGAATATCTGCATAATTACAGACAGATTGCCTACAAAAGCTCAGAGGGAAAAGGAACAGAAGAAAGTACAGTATCTATGCAGAACTTGAGACTCAAAAGGGGCAAAATGACGACAAAGTGGTAAATGAAAAAGAGCTATTGATAAGAGGGCAAACTAATTTGTTTAAATTCTATATGTGGACGTTTCCAAAGATTATGAAATAATAAAAATAAAATTCAACTATGAAAAAATAATAACAATGGACAATATCTAAATAGTAAGAACGGGAAAGACTGAAACAAATATGTATACATCTTAACCAGGAGATAGAAGCAGTTTAAGGAAATCAGAGCTAGGATGTTCCGTAGTAGAGTAGTTATAAATCTACTGAGAAATATTAATAAGTATAGAAGAAGGAGACATGCAGTGAAACAGAAAGAACGAGTTGAGAGAGTAGCTGATAAGGCCTTTGCTTTGAAGATGAAAGTTTTTATTTTGATTATATAAATAGAATAAAGACTCTTGAAATAATGGTGTTGTACTTGAGGAGACAAAACCGGAAAAAAAGATTACTGAATGGATGTAACTTTTGTACAGTTTTTAGTGGAAAATGCATACATACTTCTAGTACAGATTCTTTCTTTAATCAAGAAAACTGTGTCCAGGGTAATAGATTAGCTCATGCTATCGATTACAGATGTCGATGGTATGAAATGAAGAATGGTACTCCTATAGAAAAAGAGGTGAGGGTACCTACAAATGTAGAACAAGTTATTGGAGAACAGGTACAGGGAAGTCGGAGTCAGACACCTCTATAGAAATTGAATTGTAGTAATGTTTGTAGTATTCAACAGCAATCTATTGAGATATTAAGGACATTTCTACATATCTTTCCAAGGCGAAGTTTAAAACAGAAAATAAGTACTTTACAATTACACATTTTCAGGGACACTCACTAGCTTATTTATCAAACAAAGTGTGCCAAAGCTTCTTTCATAATTTTAAGATGTTAGCTGTACACCACTAAACAATGCAAACTTTAATTAGGAGCCTGCAGTATGTGAAACTCTTATTTTATGTTTAGAAGAAATTAATAGAGCACTTTTGCATGGTACTGTGGCAGACGAAGAAAAGGTTTGTGGTGATGTGCAGTTTTGTTTCTTTGGTCCTGAGCAGGATTCTGGGAAAATTAAGAGTTATTAAAAGGCGGAGTTGTAGATCAGAACACATATATTACAGTTGATAGTTTTAAAGAAGAGATTACATAATTTAACTCAGTGTGGTCTAAAAAACCTGAGTATATTTTCATATGTTGTCGATGCACTTACCAGATGATTTAAACACAGATTGTTGACTTATATTTAAAAAGGGAAAAAGTAAATAATGATAACTGGCAAAAGGTTGCTGTGTATTTATTTGCAGAGGAACACTTTGACTTGTCTATGCGGCTAGTTATATGTAAGTAATATTACGGTGAATTAGAAGATAATAAAATGAACAACACACAAATACTAGATACCCATGTTGTAAGATAATAAAATGCCTGCTAATGTAAAAAAAACTATGAAGGGCCAAAAAAAAAAGCATCACCTGTGATTCTTTGCAACACTGTGAAGGGCCATTATGGACTGCTCTCTAGCACTCACTACAACTCCACAATCCATGTAGTATGATGCCATCCGGGAAAACTGTGGCATCAAATCTTGAAGTTGAGATTGAACCTCTGAATGGACTCTCTGCCCCGGTGTTGTTGTGGCTGCTATTGATCTTTAGGGTCCTTCAGCCTTGCATTGCTTTCTTGGAACTTTCACACTATTGCTTTGGTATGTTGTTAGATGGTAAAGCATGGATTTAGTCATGCAAGAATATTTATTTTTTGTGCCCCTTGACAATTTCTTATGACATATAGTGCATTGTGCAAACCTGCTTACTATGAAATCCTCTTAAGAACGTTCAAGATAGATAAATGGGCATGTTCTTCTTTTTGTTTTAGTTGAAAAGTCTGTAAAACAATGGCATTCCTTTATTTCCCTAAGACTTGATTTTCTGTTTTGCTTTAGATTTTTTTGTGGTTTTGTAAAGTTGTAAAATATTTTTGTTCTCTTTTGTGGTAGCAAAAATCGGAACTGGGACAGGAAGAATTTGAAATATGTGCACTGAGAAATGTGCAAAAAATATAAAAAGGGAAAAAAACTGAATGTATGATGTTTTGCAGCATTTTGAAAAGCTGTAACACACTGCTCACCAGCAGTTATAACAATACTACAGTCCATGCAATACATGGCCATTCTTGAAAACTCTGGAGCCATATCTGTTGTAGTAGTCTGCACCTTTAAAGGGACTTTCTGGCCTGGAATTGTTGTTGTTATTCCCACTGATGTAGTTGGTCCTCCAGCTTCAGTCTACTTGATTGACAGTTAGAGATGTTTTCTATGGTAGGTTTTAAGGTGATAGACCATGGATGTCATCCCACATGAATAATATTTATTTGTCTCTCTAGAGTGGATCTTTTAAGAGAGTGTATTGTACTAGTTTTGGAGCAGTTTTTGATTCTTGTTGTGTTTGGGTAAGAATGGCTAGCTTTATGGGTGTTTTGTAGTTATGCTCTATTCGTGAATTTAGATGTTGAAAGTTATTTATTGAAATTGTTGTTTTTGTTAAATGTGTTGCTAAATTAAAGTTAAACAATTATGTCATTAATCAGCTAGACCCAAATTGTATGTAAAATATGTTTAAATATCTGTTTTACATGTTGTCATATGCATTTGTGACTACTGATGTCATTGCGAACTTCAGTGTTTCTGTGAAGAAGGGAAATGCATTTTTGATGAAGTTATTTCGACAAACGTAAACAAAGGGGAAATTAAATTAGTGCATTACTAAAAAGCTGCACTGAAACTTTATGTAAAATATTTCTATACATGTTTTACACTTTATCAAAAACACCCTGTATTAGCATTGTGTCCTTAGCAGTGACACTCATAGAATCATACAGGTACTACCTGTGGAATCATCAAGGATGTCTTTTCTTCATCACTCTGCAAAGGCACCTCCTGGGACAGTACTAGTTGGGGGATGAAGTCCCTTTGGCATTGAGGATTGTTAGGGGCCAACTACCCCTCTGGTTACCTCCAGCAAGTTCCACACAGTCAGTTTTCTACGAGGTCTTCGGAGGCCTCTCCCCCTTTCTGCACCACTCTGCAAACGCCTCTCCTGACACACTACTGGTTGTGGAATAAAGTTCTTCTGGATGATAAGGGTCCTTGGGGACCAAGAAGTCCTCCTTTTACTTCTATAAGTCCTACACAGCGGGATTCCTGAAAGCTGGTCAGAGGACCCGCCCCCTTTCCACACCATTCTGCAAACACCATTGCTACTTAAAAAACATATTAATCACTGAAAAAAGCAAAGGTTACAAGTAAGGTATAGTTAGGAATTAGCATTTAAAAAACCTTAGAAATTCACTGAAAGAAACAATGATTACAGGGCTGTTATAGTCAGGAAATAGAATTTTAAAAACCAGGGATATTCATTAAAAAAACAAAGGTTACAGGGACGCTATAGTTAGGCTCAGATTTCATTGAGTATGTCTCAATTCTTGGATGTTTCCATAGAAAACGTATTTTGGAGCACACAAGAGCAGTTCAGAATGGTGACATGAATTACGCAATGGCGAAACAGATGAGCACCCATCCCTCAAAGGATTGGAAGGATATTAAATACTTTGGAATTGCGACTGTCCCAAAAAACGAGAAAGACGGAATAGAACGTTGCAACTAAGAAGGTTGGAGTCAAGATTAATCATTAGATTTAGAACTAGGACCCCTCGAGGCATGAACAGTGAGGAAGAATTATACGCACATTTATGAAATGAGCAATTGAAACAGACCTTTTGTAAAAATGTCTCCATTTTAATACACAGCAAGTGAGAATTAATTACTGTGCCATGCATATTTGAGAATCTATTTTTTTTGTGGTTTTGTAAAGCTGTAAAATATTTTTGTTCTCTTTTGTGATAGCAAAAATGGGAATTGGGACAGGAAGAATTTGAAAAATGTGCACTGAGAAATGTTCAAAAAATATAAAACTGGAAAAAAATTGAATGTATGATTTTTTGCAGCATTTTGAAAAGCTGTAACACACTGTTCACCAGCAGTTATAACAATACTACAGTCCATGCAATACGTGCCCATTCTTGAAAACTCTGGAGCAATATCTGTTGTAGTAGTCTGCACCTTTAAAGGGACTTTCTGGCCGGGAATTGTGGTTGTTACTCCCACAGATGTAGTTGGTCCTCCAGCTTCAGTCTACTTGATTGACAGTTAGAAATGTTTTCTATGTTAGGTTTTAAGGTGATAGACCATGAATGTCATCCCACATGAATAATATTTATTTGTCTCTCTAGAGTGGATCTTTTAAGAGAGTGTATTGTACTAGTTTTGGAGCAGTTTTTGATTCCTGTTGAGTTTGGGTAAGAATGGGTAGCTTTATGGGTGTTTTGTAGTTATGCTCTATTCGTGAATTTAGATGTTGAAACATATTTATTTAAATTGTTGTTTGTGTTGCTAAATTAAAGTTAAACAATTAAGTCACTAAACAGCTAGACCCAAATTGTATGTAAAATATGTTTAAATATCTGTTTTACATTTTGTCATATGCATTTGTGACTACTGATGTCATTGCGAACTTCAGTGTTTCTGTGAAGAAGGAAAATGGATTTTTGATAAAGTTATTTCGACAAATGTAAACAAAGGGGAAATTAAATTAGTGCATTACTAAAAAGCTGCACTGAAACTTTATGTAAAATATTTCTATACATGTTTTACACTTTATCAAAAACACCCTGTATTAGCATTGTGTCCTTAGCAGTGACACTCATAGAATCATACAGGCACTACCCGTGGAATCATCAAGGATGTCTTTTCTTTATCACTCTGCAAAGGCACCTCCTGGGACCGTACTAGTTGGGGGATGAAGTCCCTTTGGCATTGAGGATTGTTTGGGGCCAACTACCCCTCTGGTTACCTCCAGCAAGTTCCACACAGTCAGTTTTCTAAGAGGTCTTCGGAGGCCTCTCCCCCTTTCTGCACCACTCTGCAAACGCCTCTCCTGACACACTACTGGTTGTGGAATAAAGTTCTTCTGGATGATAAGGGTCCTTGGGGACCAAGAAGTCCTCCTTTTACTTCTATAAGTTCTACACAGCGGGATTCCTGAAAGCTGGTCAGAGGACCCACCCCCTTTCCACACCATTCTGAAAACACCATTGCTACTTAAAAAACATATTAATCACTGAAAAAAGCAAAGGTTACAAGAAAGGTATAGTTAGGAATTAGCATTTAAAAAACCTTAGAAATTCACTGAAAAAAACAATGATTACAGGGATGTTATAGTCATGAAATAGAATTTTAAAAACCTGGGATATTCATTAAAAAAAATAAAGGTTACAGGGACGCTATAGTTAGGCTCAGATTTCATTGACTATGTCTCAATTCTTGGATGTTTCCATTGGAAACGTATTTTGGAGCACACAAGAGCAGTTCAGAATGGTGACATGAACTACGCAATGGCGAAACAGATGAGCACCCATCCCTCAAAGGATTGGAAGGATATGAAATACTTTGGAATTGCGACTGTCCCAAAAAACGAGAAAGACGGAATAGAACGTTGCAACTAAGAAGGTTGGAGTCAAGATTAATCATTAGATTTAGAACTAGGACCCCTCGAGGCATGAACAGTGAGGAAGAATTATATGTACATTTATGAAATGAGCAATTGAAACAGACCTTTTGTAAAAATATCTCCATTTTAACACACAGCAAGTGAGAATTAATTACTGTGCCATGCATATTTGAGAATCTATTGGTGATATAGTGAGAGGAATTGAATTTTATAAAACAGAACATACTGTGAAATGTGAAGAGTTAATACCAATGTAAAGCAGTGGGAGGAAGAAATAAAAATGATATTATTTTGTGCTCATAACAAGATGGCACTTATTAAACAAGTATGGGAAATGACATTAGCGGCACTTAGACTCTATTGTTATCCTATGCCAATGGAGTGAAGGTGAAACTAATGGTATGCTTTGATTTATAGTCTAAAACAGCAACAAGTAGAAATAGGCAAGATAAAGGTATGAAATGAGCAGAAAGAGGCAGAATAAAGGTCAGACATTAGCAGAAAGAGGCAGAATAAAGGTCAACAATGAGCAGAAAGAGGCAAGATAAACGTATGAAATGAGCAGAAAGAGACAGAATAAGGGTCAGAAATGAGCAGAAAGAGGCAGAATAAATATCAGCAACAATCGGAATGAGGCAAGATAAAGGTGAGAAACAAACAGAAAGAGGCAGAATAAAGGTCAGAAATGAGCAGAAAGGGCAAAATAAAGGTGAGAAACGAGCAGAAATAGGCAGAATGAAGGTCAGAAATGAGCAGGAAGAGCCAGAATAAATTCCCGCTAATGAGCAGAAACATGCAAGATAAACATGAGAAATGAATAGAAAGAGGCAGAATAAAGGTCAAAAACAAGCAGAAAGAGTCAAAATAAAGGTCAGCGAAAACAGAAAGATGCAAAACAGAGGTCAGAAACATGCAGCAAGAGGCAGAATAAAGGTGGGAAATGACCAGAAAGAGGCAGAATAAAAGTCAGAAATTAGCAGGAAAAGGAAAAATAAAGCTGAGAATGAGCAGAAAGAGGTAAAATTAAGGTCAGAAATGAGCAGAAAGAGGCACAATAGAGGTCAGCAATGAGCAGAAAGAGTAAAAGTAAAAAATGAGCAGATTCAAAATATAGGTTAGCACCAAGCAGAAAGATGCCAAACAGAGGTCAGAAACGAACAGCAAGATGCAGAATAAAAGTGAGAAACGAGCAGGAAGAGGCAGAATAAAGGTCGACAATGAGCAGAAAGAGGCAAGATTAATGTGGGAAATGAACAGAAAGAGGCACAATAAAGGTCAGAAACAAGCAGACTGGGGCAGAATAAAGGTCAAGAACGAGCAGAAAGAGGCAGAATAAAGGTCAGCAACGAGCAGAAAGAGGCAAGATAAAGATGAGAAACAGAAAGAGGCAGAATAGATATAAGAAACGAGCAGAAAGATGCAAAATAAAGCTCAGAAACGAGCAGCAAGAGACAGAATAAAGGTCAGAAATTAGCAGAAAGAGACAGAATAACGGTCAGAAACAAGCAGAAAGAGGCAGAATAAAGGTCAGCAATGAGCAGAAAGAGGCAAAATAAAGGTGAGAAACAAGCAGAAAGAGGCAGAATAAAGATCAGAAAAGAGTGGAAAGAGTCAAAATAAAGGGAAGCAACAAGCAGAATGATGCAAAATACAGGTCAGAAATAAGCAGTAAAAGAAAGAATAAAGGTGAGAAATTACCAGAAAGAGGCAAAATAAAGGTCAGAAATAAGCAGAAAAAGAAAACATAGAGCTGAGAATGAGCAGGAAGAGGCAGAATAAAGGTCAGACACGAGAATAGTCAAAATAAAGGTTAGAAACAAGCAGAAAGAAGCAAAACAGAGATCAGAAACGAGCAGCAGGATGCAGAATAAGGGTGAGAAATGACCAGAAAGAGGCAGAATAAAGGTCGACAATGAGCATAAAGAGGCAAGATAAATGTGAGAAACGAGCAGGAAGAGGCAGAATAAAGGTCAGCAACAAGCAGACAGGGGCAGGATAAAGGTCAGCAATGAATGGAAAGAGGAAGAATAAAGGTCAGCAACGAGCAGAAAGAGGCAAGATAAAGGTATGGAATGAGCAGAAAGAGTCAGAATAAAGGTCAGAGATGAGCAGAAAGAGGCAGAATAAAGGTAAGCAATGAGTGGTAAGAGGCAAGATAAAGGTGAGAAATAATCAGAAAGAGGCAGAATAAAGGTCAGAAATTAACAGAAAAGGCAAAATAAAGGTGAGAAATGAGCAGAAAGAGGCAGAATAAAGGTCAGAAATTTGCTGAAAAAGGAAAATAAAGCTGAGAATGAGCAGAATGAGGTAGAATAAAGGTCAGAAATTAGCAGGAAGAGGCATAATAGAGGTCAGCAATGAGTAGTAAGAGTTGACAAAATTGGAGGTCAGAAATGGGCAGCAAGAGGCAGAATAAAGGACAGAAATGAGCAGATTCAAAATAAAAGTTAGCAACAAGCAGAAATATGCAATACAGAGGTCAGAAACGAACAGCAAGATGCAGAATAAAGGTGAGAAACGAGCAAGAAGAGGCCGAATAAAGGTCGACAATGAGAAGAAAGTGGCAAGATAAATGTGGGAAACGAACAGAAAGAGACAGAATAAAAATAAGAAACGAGCAGAAAGAGGCAAAAAAGAGCTCAGAAACGAGCAGCAAGAGACAGAATAAAGGTCAGAAACTAGCAGAAAGAGGCCGAATAAAGGACCTGCAACGAGCAGAAACATGCAAGATAAAGGTGAGAAATGAGCAGAAAGAGGCAGAGTAAAGGTCAGAAACAAGCAGAAAGAGGCGGAATATAGGTCAGCAATGAGCAGAAAGAGGCAAAATAGAGGTGGGAAACATATAGAAAGAGGCAGAATAAAGATCAGAAAAGAGTGGAAAGAGTCAAAATAAAGGTCAGCAGCAAGCAGAAAGATGCAAAATACAGGTCAGAAATAAGCAGCAAAAGGAAGAATAAAGGTGAGAAACGACCAGAAAGAGGCAAAATAAAGGTAAGAAATGAGCAGTAAAGAAAAAAAAAGTTGAGAATGAGACGAAAGTGGCAGAATAAAGGTCAGAAACAAGCATAAAGAGGCAAAATAGATGTTAGCAATGAGCAGAAAGAGTAAAAAAATGGAGGTAAAAAAAGAGCAGGAAGATGCAGAATAAGGATGAGAAATGATCTGAAAGAGCAGAATAAAGGTCATTAATGAGCATGTCTGACCATAATGGACCAGGCAGTGATAGCTTCCATCCTTCTTCATTGTTGGAACTTTAATATGTCTCCTTCACAGCTTTCTGAAATGTGGATATCTGTGATTTGGGAAAATGGTAATGGAAATCACCACTTGCCTCCATGAAGTCACTGAAACACATCTGCCACAAACCAGGTTAATTGTAAAAGTAAATTAATTAGAACAAAAATGAAGACACAAATAACACACTTTGGCTGTGATGCAAAAACTGTGGTTTGCAGAGGTTGCTGTGTTTTTACTGGATCTGACATATGGCCCGTGGCTTATTTCGTTCTACAATGGTTGCACTGGTATTGCAAAGACATTTTTAATAAGAATCGCACAATCCCATAATAATAATGAGGTGGTTTTGGTTGTGAATTCTACCAAAAGAACAGGGTATGCATTGATGATGGCGTGAGGGGCACAGCTATCTTTGCATTCCAAATAACAAAATCAGCATGATGCAGAAGATACTGGGAGGCGGGACAGGAGGCAAGCACTGGTCCTCTGGACCAAAGTGAGCTCCCCGCAATGTCCACAGCCCATATTCACAAAGTGGAAGCTTTTCCTCGTGGATCGTTCTGGGTATCGATATCGGTATCGATATCCATTCAAAGGTGTGTGACCACATTTGCGGTCACCGGCCACTATTACATTTAATTGCAACTCATTATGAAGTGGGATGCCAGTTGCATGAGTCCTTTTCCTAAGTATCAGTAATAGGTTCCAAAGTGTACATTGTGACTCGCACAGACGCGTCAATACCTTTTTGTATCTTTGATGTATTGTGTGACCTTATATCTTGCCAGGTCCAGGCCTGTGATTTTGCTAATCGCTGGCTTTGAGATCACAAAATCTATCGATGCGTTATCCCTTTCTTTTGATACCACTGTTTGCTCCTCCTATCAGACTAAGCAGATCATTATTTTAGCTATTATAATTTTACCATTCATAGCCTAATAAATTCCTCCCCAAGTACACGTTTATCACTACGAGATTGTTATAATTTCCTCTGTAAAATACACGGTAAATATTCTGTAAAGATGCTTATTCTGAAATAGTGGTTAAAGTTGAAATGTTTTACTTTAATCCACATAGCCATCAACTTATATGGCATGCTAGGAACCGTAAAGTCATTATAATTAGTAATTGGGAATCATTCTACTGTTTTCCCATTTACATTTCTATTATCCAGAACACCAATCCACTATGTGATAAACGATTAGAATGACCATAAACTGATATGAACTGAACACATTTCCTCAGTAGAATAGTAACAATTAATCAGCAAAGCCAATTTATATTGAAATATTTCTTTACATTTTAAAACAACTGTGTCATATGTAAAACGATTCAGCATTAATAATGGTGTGCCAATAAAATTCAAATGGGAATTAAAAAGATCCATTTAATTTTTTTACATTCATCTCTTGTTTTGATTGGGATGAATCATAGCTATTGCCAAAGAAATATACGTCTAATACATAAGCTGTTACTTAAGCTGCTGTAATTTATTTCATGCAAAAATGTCAATGTTGAGTGTCAAGATTTTTTCTTATTTTTTTATGGATAAATGTTTAATATTGGATGCAAGAATATGGTTTTATGAAGCGAATTGTTACACAAAACTATTCTTGCCAAAATTACATTTCAATTGTGATGAATGTACCTCATTAGTTTTTGACTATTGGTTTGTCAAATATTTTTGTGAATGTAATGCTTTCTGACCGAAATGCTCATGAAATACTTACAAAAGTCTACTCCTGGCGTAACCTACAAACACATTCTGATTACTGCAGGTCCTCAGATGTCTATAGCACCTAAGTGGGGCAGAAAAATGTCACCCAACCTACCAGCATATTTGCAATTGGTGGGAGGTCCAAGGTGCTGTTATAGCAGGAAGCAAATAAAAGAGAACACTAGTACCCTGAAGATAGATGTCCTCTCACGACATGACAAAGACACTAAGCACCACTTTCTATTTGAGAACTAAACAGGAAGTGAACAAGTGGTCTGGCATTTCAGAGTGGAACAGACCAGGGACTACATGAATGGCGAAAAGCTCTAACAGAACTAAAATAGCAAATGAACAGAGTAGGCACACATTACTAATTCTTGGTTCAGCGTCCTCTAATATTGTCTAGCAGAAAGTACGACAACTGGAGAAGCGGTAAAAGAGTAAAGAGTGCAGCACAGGAGCCGCGAAGATACGGCGACTACACTGCCACCGCTGTCACAGGAGCAAATAATCAGACACCCAGCCACTAAAGCCACATCACCAGCGCCACTCCTGCTAGCGGTGGCATACAAATGCTATCGCAGGTGTCTATGTCTCACTAGAGCAATTATACCTTATACACCGGCAATACCATTGGAGGGATCCCCTAGTGGACCTGGGGTACTCACACCTCGCTCTCTCATGGAGTGGCGGGAGGCCGACATGCAAACCCTGGGGGATCTATACCGAGATGGCACACTTATACCATATGAGTCCTTGGTAGCAGATGAGGGGCTTCCGCCGGGGCAATTCCTAATACACCGCTCACTGATACCGACACTGACTGCCAGATGGGGGGACATGACCACAGAACCAAGCCAACACCTTACCATACAGTACCTCCACGTCATGGGGAGAGGCAGACACCTCGTTCGTTGGTTTTCGGCATCACTCCGAACACATGTAGCGATAAGCCTAGATCCGCTCTGCCGTAAATGGGAGCTGGACTTAGGGTCGGCCACTGACAGACAAGGAGTGGGAAAGGATTAAAAGCCCAGTGCGTATACTTAGAAACATGAGATTCCATCAAATACAATTATTTATTGTCCATAGAGCATATCTTATGCCTGAGACGATTAATAGGTACTTTCACCGTACAGATGCAACATGTTCCAGATGCGCCGAACCAGGGGCCGGGTTGATACATATGCTGTGAAGTTGTCCCAAACTATGCACATACTGGCACACAATCAGCAGGCTATTACACATATGCACGGCCCGAGAGATACCCTTTGAATGGACTGTATACCTACTACAGCATTTTAGAAGGACCCCTGCCTCGAAAGTGACATCCCGTTTCCTGGACCTGGAGCTAGTGGTCGCCAAGAGGCTTTTAACTAAATGGTGGAAGGTACTAGACCCGCCACCACGTGGGCATGGTGATATTTGCTCTTAGCATGGGCCAAAGCAGAGGGAATTGCCATCATGAGGGAGGAAACACTGGGGCTGCGGAAGGAGCTCATAGCAATCCAATGGGAGGGACTACTCCGAGCCTTACAGCAAACGGACGAGATTGGCTCTGGGGGGCAGCCCGAGAGTGAGAGATGCGAGCAAGCGGTGAGGGATGTGCGCCCCGTCAGTGAGCCACCGTAGATTCCAAATATGTCTATAAACTGATTGATACATAGCGTAGTCGTAGTCACTGCTAGTGAGTGGGGGCAACCATCCAGATGGTAGTAATCATTGGGATGATGGCTGTGGGGGGGGCAGTGGGAGGGATAGTAACACAAGTAATGGTCAACGTTGTTGTTGAGTTTTATTTGTTCTCACTCATAACATCTGTTCAGAAGCCCATGACGAATGAACTGGAAGGACTCTGTACAACGTACTAATGTAGTCACGCTACTGTTGAACTGTAACCTCTGCCCTTTGGAAAATGGATTGGGACCTAAGATCAGGCTTGCTCCTGAACAAAGATATAGTAGATTCACTTGGTAAGCTCAGTATTCACACAAAAGTAATGTATACCACCTATCGGTAGACGGTCCCATGTGTAGATGACTATCCAAATGTATGTTGCCTTTCATGAATATGCAAAACAAAATCAATAAAAACAGATTTAAACAAAAAAAAGAGTAAAGAGTGCAGTACGGCTTCCTAATGTTTGGAGGGAATTCTGCTCTCGTTGTGTCAGAGGTGCTGTGTTAAGAGGTGAGCTGTGTCAGTCCAGCAGTGCAAGTGCCCCCCTTGTGTAGCTTATAGTGAGATGGCCCTGTGTGATCTGCACTGATCATTGTAGGCACAGTGTATCCCAGAAACCTATATGTGTACTATAAAAGTGAAGGCCCTGCAATGCAAGGGGCTTTAAAGGAGTAGCATGGGAGCAGATTAAGCAACTGAGATTCGGCAGAGAGTCACAAGTTCTAGTGAAAGTATTGGCCATCATGGAATGGGCTGCCTCTTCCATTAGGGTAAAAGCAAAGTATGAACACTTGATGAATGCCCAGGAGCTTCTTGTGTCGCCAATGTGGGTGCACAGCCATCTTGGAACCAGCTGCCGCAATTAAATAAGAAATATAGGACCATATTATCAAGAACGGGAGATAACATTATCGCCGCTGTAGCGGCAGGAAACTGCCGGTAAAGTGGCGATAAGGGTCTTGATAATATGCTCTATAGAATTCCAATAGAATCCCAGGTTCTGGTGTGAAGGACATCAAACCTGGGCTTCTATTGGAATTATATAGCACATATTATCAAGACCCTTATTGCAACTTTAGTGGCAGTTTCCTGCCGCTCAAGTGGCGATTATGTTGCCGCTGTTCTTGATAATATGGCCCACAAAGCCTTGCAAGATCACTAAAGGAGCAGCAGCCATCTTGGAATGGACTGCCATAAAGCTGAATCCAAAATCTTGAAATGTCTTAGGGTAGCAGCCATCTAAGAAAGGCATGGGCTGCCTTCAAGGATACATAAATGTAAGAAAATAAATTGTTATGTAATAAGCACGACTGCAGAGAAATCCAAGGTAGCAAGCGTCCATTCTTGAAAGGAGCAGATGAGGAAGGTCTGCAACTTGCAGTTAGGTAATTGGCTTAAATGAAGGTTTGAAGCAATGAAAAACTACAAATTAGATACCAGTGTGTGGCTTCACACCAGGAAACAAGTCAACCCTAAGAGCACTGTGAAAAATAGCCTATCATAGGTTGTTCTAGAAAAAAAAAAATTTAGTATAGCATCTAGATGCAGGGATAGTAACTGGGAGTAGTAGATCAGTAGCATATAACAGTGTGCTGAAACAGATTTCAATATAACTCAGGAGTGAGGGTCTCAAGTATTAACAATATATTAAGAAGTCATTTGTGCACGGTTCCTCAGTGAAGCAAGGCAGAGGCAGAGGCACACAAAGCTGCTTGGGATTTTGACATTTCATAACATAGATACTTAGATAGGATATATACATATATACATATATATATATATTCACAGAAAAAACCATAGGTTTCACACACGTTATAGTTAGGAATTAGCATTTAAAAAACCTTGCAAATTCACTTAAAAAACCATAGGTTTCACACATGTTATAGTTAGGTGGATATTTCACTCGTAAAAAACCAATGAAATTCCCCTGTTATAGTTAATTCAGATAACTATAACTCGCGCGACCGCCACTCTATCACAAGGATGATGTCATCAGTGATGTCAAGAGTGATGCAACTGACCATGTCATGAGTGATGCAATATGTGACGTCATGAGCAGAGGATTGCGGGCGCGAGAGTTATAGTTATCTGAATTAACTATAACGGGGGAATTTCATTGGTTTTTTACGAGTGAAATATCCACCTAACTATAACATGTGTGAAACCTATGGTTTTTTAAGTAAATTTGCAAGGTTTTTTAAATGCTAATTCCTAACTATAACGTGTGTGAAACCTATGTTTTTTTCAGTGAATTTGTATGGTTTTTTAAATGCTAAGTTATGTATGTATTATTATAATTTTTATATATTTATTTTACAATAAACTACGTATTACATTTAAAAAAATTTTTTTATGGTTTTTCACCGTGCTTTAAAAAAAAAAAATTAAATGTTTTTTTCTGCCTTCGGGGTCCTTCAGGGACCCCCTGACAAAGGCTAGGGGGTCAGGAACTCTCTACCCTGCCCCCTTTTCACGTTCGCCACCTTCCTTTTCCACTCTCGCACTGAAAACTAACAAAATGGCGGCCGACACTTCCTGATTTCGACCGATTCAAACGTTGACTGACATGTAACAACCAATCAGAATTACGCTCGCGCACCTAAGGGTGCGCGCACGGTGCGCGGCTATAGATATGTATGTGCTTTTAACTGCAATTTTCTCAGGAACTACTGAACAGATTGACTCCAGATATGCAAAAGGCACATCCCTGACCTGAGGACTACCTCTCTGCCAAATTTCAAGTAATTCTGTTCAGCCTTTCGGGCTGTACCTTCGACTAAAGGTCCAATGAGAAAATGCATGGAGAAAACACGTTTTGGGACCCCCCTTTTTTCTCGGCCCCCGCTTGACGAATACCCCGAGACTTTGAGGGTAGAAGCTGAGCGGAGCGCCCCATTCGTTTTGAAAATTTCGCAAAGATTCGTCAACCGGCGCTAAAGTTATTCAAAATAGAATTTTGAGATTTCCTATGGAAACACGGTCCTAACTATAACTATCTACTGGCGACCGCCAGTAGATAATATATATAGATATATATATATATATATACATATATATTTTGCACAACAATCCTCCTGGAGGGGAGTAAAAACGGGCCGCACTCTCAAGGTATCAGTTGCAAACGTTTTTATTCCTTTACATCAGGGCCGTAGCAGAGCTAGATCTACGCGTTTCGATGCCGCCTGGCACCTTGCTCACGATCAACTCGCTCTCGGACAAAAGTCTCGTTAAAAAGCAAACCACTTGCTCTGACGTCATTTCCTGTTTGTTTACAGGCTCAATGGCTCATGGTCGTTGTAGTCTGTCAGCGATATTTCTCTGAAACGAAGGGTTTCTTTCCTTGCTTTTTTTTAGGCTTTGATAACTCAAATGTCTTTTGAAACCTTGATGGGTTAGTGAAGTTACTCATTTCGTTCATGTGTGGGCTTCCCCTGATCTGCTCCTTTCTCTATATTAAAATCATCATTGGGCCTAATTGAAATATTGTGCAAACACATCGAGATAGGCTTGGAGAAAATTAAAATACAACTTCAAGAAACGGAAAAAGACATCACGCAATTAAAATTAACACCTGAAATTATTAGCGGTATGGTTCAACCGCGGGGCAACGCACCCACGAAGAGTGCTGCGAGTAACCGGCAAAAAGGAACCTTTGGGGTGGAGATATATATATATATATATATTCACTGAAAAAAACATGGGTTTCACACACGTTATAGTTAGGAATTAGCATTTAAAAAACCTTGCAAATTCAGTGAAAAAACCATAGGTTTCACAGACGTTATAGTTAGCTGGACATTTCACTCGTAAAAAACCAATGAAATTCCCCCGTTATAGTTAGTTAAGCTAACTATAACTCGCGCACCCGCAATCCACTGCTGATGACGTCACATATAACATCACTCATGACATGGTCACTGACATCACTCATGACATCACTGATGACATCTCAAATGACATCACTGATGACATCACTGATGACATCATCTAGTGAATGTGTGTTTTTCTGAAAATTACATATGTTTTAAATATGTATATCTGAAGGTCGATGGAAGAATAAATGGGTATATAAGTGTCTAAATGGATGATTTTTTATGAAAAATGTATTTTGTAACTGACTGATAAAATGTATCAAAGTGAATACATGGCTTAGTGAGTAATGTTTTAATATGTAAATATCTGTATCAGTCTCTCACTTTGTGTATAAGTGGCTGCATGGGTTGGTGAGTAGCTACATGGGTGTCTATATAGGTTATTAGTTGGTTTTTTGAGTATCAGTCTGAATGTCTGCATGGTTCCGTGGGGGGTATTACATAGTGCATAGGTTTATGAATGATTGACTCACTGTATGTGTTGAAGACAGCATGTGTGCAGGACCGTATGGGTGGATGAGTGTGTGTATGGGTGTGTTAGTGAGTGAATAACTGTCTCAATAGTGTCTCCATGAGTAACTACTTATGTTTTAAACTAGTATATGTGACTATTGTTGTATATAAGTGAGTATATGTGAGAGTGAGAGATTGGAAGAGTTCCTGTATGAATAAGTATGTGTTTCTATAAGTGATTGTTTAAAAGACTAAGTATGTGTAAGTTTCCGTAGAAGTAAGTGTGGTGGTGTGTGTATACCTGTATATGCAGGTAAATGGATGTTTGATTCTTTATTAGCATGAGTGACTATGTGTGTGAGTAACTCTATGGATGAGTGGCGTTGTGTAACAGGATGTACAGGTGTATGAGTACATATGAGTGAGTACATGTATGAGTGACTGTATAGGACTGTTGGTGAATGAGTAGATGTGTATGTGGATCTTAGAATTACAGAAGAGATTGTTGAAACTGGTATTGGAATTTCCAATATTTTTTTATTTTTTAGTCTCTATTTTTTAATGTGTGTATCAAAGGTTATATTAGGGTGAGAGGAGGTCTGCCACTCTATCACAAGGATGATGTCATCAGTGATGTCATCAGTGATGTCATTTGGGATGTCATCAGGGATGTCATGAGTGATGTCAGTGACCATGTCATGAGTGATGTTATATGTGACGTCATCAGCAGTGGATTGCGGGTGCGCGAGTTATAGTTAGCTTAACTAACTATAACGGGGGAATTTCATTGGTTTTTTACGAGTGAAATGTCCAGCTAACTATAACATCTGTGAAACCTATGGTTTTTTCACTGAATTTGCAAGGTTTTTTAAATGCTAATTCCTAACTATAACGTGTGTGAAACCCATGGTTTTTTCAGTGAATTTGTATGGGTTTTTAAATGCTAATTCTTATATTTAACGTGTGTGAAAATTTTTTATTTTTTTATCTTTGCAAGGTTTTTTACATCTTTTTTTTTTACTTTATATTCCCTTTAAACACTATGGTAAAATTTAATAAATTCTGCAATATATAACTTTTCACCTTTTTTTAACCAAACAGGTAAGATATAATAGTATAACATAGTGAATCTTTTTTACAATTTTTTTTTTTTTTTCCGCGTACGGTAAGCTTACCGTAAGCGCACATTTTGCTTTATGTACGTAATATTTCTACTCTGTTTGTGTATGGTTACGCAATTTGCGTAGACGCCCCTACTGCGTACGCGACACGTAAGCGCATACGTTACACGCGTACGCGCGCGCGCACGTTACGCGGAAGTGTTCGAGCGTGCCTGTTATGCACATGCGCGCGTGCGCGTGTCTTTTATACGCGCATGCGTACTTTTACCGTAAGCGCTCCGTAAGCGTAACGTACGCGCACGGTTGGTCATGTGATCAAGAAACAACACTTTTGATTGGTTTAAACTACTTTCAGTTCTAGAACCTTCCTACACCACACCCATTCCCCTCATTTCTGCTTGTGATCCCTTAGGAGAAGGAGCTGAGTTGTCTTTGTGATACGATGGCAGAACAGCAGTCCTCTTCTGAGAGTGAGCCTGGTAGCAGCATCGTCAGAGAGAGAAGGAGGAAACAAAAGACTTCTTTTGTATGGGAATATTTCACCTATCCAGAGGGGCAGAAAAAGGTAAATGCTCCTTTAGTCACCTGCTCACTTTGTGAGCGTGTCTTATCTAGAGGGAATCCAAGGAAGAAGTATTCCTTTGGAAATCACTCTATGGTTAGACACATTAAGGATAAACATCCCAGGACTTATGCTAGACATACTGGAGAAACATCTCCAGTAAGTCACCCAAGCACACCTGCAGAAGATCAGCCGAGTACATCTTCGGCAGCTCAGCTGAGCCCTTCCTCTGCGGTGGGAGCATCACCCTTTTCTGGTCCTCTGGATATAAACCCTCGTTTTGGGAGGGTTACAATGAGGTGCACAAGATGTCATGGCCTTATTGTTCATGCGGAGACCAGTGTTTCCCTCATAAACAATAGAATAGACCAGCACATCTGTGGTCCTTGTTAGTATTCCCATTCTTTCTTTCCTCTTTCCCTTTATGAACACAACGGTTCTTTTAAGAGCCAACCTTACCTCTTAACTTTTTAAAAAAAAATTTTAATGACTTTTTTTTTTCTACCGTACGCGTACGGTACGTGCATTTTTTTTTTTTTTTTTTTTTAAAAACCCCAAAAAATGTAATCAACCTACAAGGTCCATGAGGGACTACTACAGAAATGAGAAAAACATAGAGAAGAGTAGTGAAAAAAGTGAGCATTAAAGTAAATGTGTGATAATTCCAGAAATTTCACACTTACCTGACAATGAAAATAACTTAAAGAAAAATAAGTGATTTATTTAACTTTCTATAAAGAAGTTTATTTTTATATTTTTCCTTTCTCAATCTGTAAAAAAAGAAAAAGGTATTAATATTTAACAATGCATTTTAGAATACAGTGCACATATTTTCATATTTCAACAAACATATTTTTGCCCTTTTTTTTGCTGTTTTCAGAATATATTGCATTTTACTGTAAATCGTAAAAGCAATTGCATTCATCACTTAACAGCGGGCAAAAAAAAAACAATCAGAAAGATTGTTTAAAAAAAGCCCAGAATCTCTTCTCACTAAAACATACCGTAATAGAAATGAAACATTTGCAATATAAATCTCACGTAAGAACAATAACTAATTTCAGTAAATATCATCTGAAAATTCTGTTGCATAAGCATAATCACCAAAATAATTTGTGTCAAAGAAGTCCACAATGCAAATTATTACCTTTCCGTAAGGCCAAATGGTAATTTTTATAATAATTTTTGATGACATTTCCGATGGTAATCCAATTAAATTGTAATAATGTTTTCTACAGATGTTGCAATTTCTTTCTAAAATTTTGGTTTCAGAAAAATTAAATAGGAATTTGCTAAATCAAAAGGCAAACGTTGCTTGAAAACCAATTCAGAATCATTACACAGTGTCCAGCCTTTTTCACATTTAAGAAAAACTGTGTAATGACCAGAAGTTACAAAAGGCCCATCATGGAAAAATATTGCAACTGTTACAAAAGTTTTGCCAGAAATTGATAATTGCTGTCCTGTAAATTTCTTTATTAAAGTGTCCAATTTTGTTCCATCAGCTCTACAACGTTGCATCATTAAAATTACATACTGTCCATATTTCTTTAAAAATAACGTTGAAAACATGTCTGATTTACATTTAAAACATTCCATGTTGTGATTGGCATCTTTAACTAATTTACTAAAAGTCACTGATTTACTCTCTGGCAATGTTAAATAGATGAACCTTTCAGAATCAACATTAGAGCTGCATGTGTAGAAACAGTTTTCACAACTATGTTCCCATTTATAAGAGAGACCAAACATATTTTCTATTTCTACCCCTTCATCTTCAAGTACCAAAAGGATGTACATCAAGAATTCCTGTGCATCTTGCTGGACATTTTGAGAAAACTGTGTTCGTCCTGAACAAACATCTAATAGATTTCTAATTTCATTCGCACTTTCTATTATAGCTTTATCAACACTCAGTTTCTCATAAAGAAGACTTAGCACAGAACAGAATCTTTTTTCATGATTTTCTATTATCTGCTCTTGCAAACTTTCAAGATAAAATAGAACATTCAGCACTACATTTGCGTAGCAGTTGACACCAGAGCTATTTTCAAAATGGCAACCAACAACCTGTTCAACATTGTCCTTTTTCTTTTTGCTTGCATTCACATCACTGTCTTTTTGTTTTCTCTTCTCTACATCCTCATTACAGATATTCTCAAATCTCCTTTTCCGACAAACAACACGTTTCTCCAACACAGCATACTGACCTAAATGAGGAGCATAGGTTCTTCTTAATCTATTGTACTCCTTAACACAATTTGCATCAGCACTAACTTTTGAGTCATCAAAGTCTATCATGAATAAACCAGATAATAATTTCACTCATGACAAAGCAACATATGCCATACCTTCTTTGAACACAGTAGATCCAATGTTTACAAATGCACTATCAACAGTTAATCCTTGACACTTGTGAATAGTTACAGCATATGCTAGAGAAAATGGAAACTGCTTCCTACGTACATATAAGTCTTTCACAAGCAAAAAACGGACTGAACAACGACTAATGTCTTTTACCTCTTCAATCTGATCAAATTTTATTTTTAAAAACTCAATTCCTTCTTTTTTCTGGTAGTTAACAAAACCCACAACTTTACCCATAGCTCCATTCACTAAACCTTTTTCAACATCCAAATTTCTCCTTAGAAATACTCGACAGTTCATGCAAAAATATAGATTTTTTTCTAATCCAGCTGTTTTCGAAATGTTCTTCTCTAGAGAATCCAATTTATTTTTCAGTTCGCCTGTTAATGTAATAGTAATTCTTTCATGTTGGATTTTGTTAATCTCTTCCTTTTCCAATTTCAAAAGTTCCTCATTGAATATCGAGCATTCACGTAGTGTTGGCATTAAGCAGATTACAGTATTTTTTTCTGCAATGTTCTTGTATATTTTCTCTGCAACTATTTCTTCACTTGGAAATAAATTATGTAGCAACCGACTCTGTATTGCTTTTCTGCCTACTTCTGTGAGTAGTCCAGTTCTGATATGTTTCAGAATACTTCCATATTCTTCATCATTTGCTTGCCTCATATTGGTAGTGAGTTCTTTGTTCTTTGTACTCAAAGAATGACCAAATATTCGCATTACCAATGCTTCCTAATGACTTCTTTGTGTCCTCATGTGTCACAGTATTAAACACTGGTTGTCCTTTAACTGGAGTGAGCTGCAGTAGATCCCCAAAAACTATAACATGTTTTCCACCAAATAGCACGTCATAGTCTCTTTTTAGAATTTGCTGCATTCTTAAATGCACAAAGGCAAGCATTAAGTTTGATACCATGCTTACCTCATCAATAATGAGAACTTGCATCTTCTTCAACACTCTTGAAACTTCGAAACATGCTTCGCCAGTTAGCTTGTGATATTCTATTTTGTTCTCATGCTCCACTGGTAACATTAGCAAGCGATGGAGAGTAATTCCTTTTATATTATATGCTGCTAACCCAGTTGGAGCAGTAACAACACAAGATAAAGTTGAATCAGTATTTTGCTGTAGGTAGCTTATGATGACTTTAATTAAGAAACTTTTCCCAGTTCCAGCTTGTCCACTCACGTACAACCTAATTGGTTCAAATGCTGTGCATGTGCACCCTTTATTTTCATGTAGTAATCCGTGATCAATTTTTTTTCTGACTTCTTCATAAATTTGTTGTTGTTCTTCATTCAGTTGTTGTTCCAAATTTGGTAAGTCTATTAAATCTTCTTGAGCTTGATTCATAGCCGTTTCCACTTCAGTCATGGCTAACAGTCGCATACATTTTCATTACAGTTTTCAGATACAGAAAAGAGCACATGTGCAAACAGCTTTTTGAGACCATGAACATGTGTGACCTTGGTGACTGACTACACTCCAGCAAAAGAAATCAGCCCTAGTGATGTTGAATGTATTAGTGTTACTCACTGCTACCTGAAACACCACTCACTTGTGAATACTAAGCATGATTCTACAGGATAAACTGCTGGGTGTGTGCTAACAGTCTGCTTATGCAGATTGTGTATTTTCAGTTGCAAGACACATATGCATGGTTACTTCCAAAAAGAACCAGAGAGACACGAAATACATATCTGACAGCAATTCCTCTGTGCTCCCAGACTCATGCTGTGATTTTAGGCAGAAAATGAAATTTGCATGCCAATTTCAAAGCACACTTACTACTGTTTTTTCCTGCAAGTGTTAAGTAATCTAACAGTCGCATACATTTTCATTACAGTTTTCAGACACAGAAAACAGCACATGTGCAAACAGCTTTTTCAGACCATGAACATGTGTGACCTTGGTGACTGACTACACTCCAGCAAAAGAAATCAGCCCTAGTGATGTTGAATGTATTAGCGTTACTCACTGCTACCTGAAACACCAGTCACTTGTGAATACTCAGCATGATTCTACAGGATAAACTGCTGGGTGTGTGCTAACAGTCTGCTTATGCAGACTGTGTATTTTCAGTTGCAAGAGACATATGCATGGTTACTTCCCAAAAGAACCAGAGAGACACGAAATACATCTCTGACAGCAATTCCTCTGTGCTCACAGACTCATGCTGTGATTTTACGCAGAAAATGAAATTTTCTTGCCAATTTCAAAGCACACTTACTACTGTTTTCTGTGTTTTTAGGCAGAAAATGAAATTTGCTTGCCAATTACTAAGCACACTTACTACTGTTTTTTCCTGCAAGCGATAATTACTCTAACAGTCGCATACATTTTCATTACAGTTTTCAGACACAGAAAACAGCACATGTGCAAACAGCTTTTTCAGACCATGAACATGTGTGTCCTTGGTGACTGACTACACTCCAGCAAAAGAAATCAGCCTTAGTGATGTTGAATGTATTAGCGTTACTCACTGCTACCTGAAACACCAGTCACTTGTGAATACTCAGCATGATTCTACATGATAAACTGCTGGGTGTGTGCTAACAGTCTGCTTATGCAGACTGTGTATTTTCAGTTGCAAGAGACATATGCATGGTTACTTCCCAAAAGAACCAGAGAGACACAAAATACATCTCTGACAGCAATTCCTCTATGCTCACAGACTCATGCTGTGATTTTACGCAGAAAATGAAATTTGCTTGCCAATTTCAAAGCACACTTACTACTGTTTTCTGTGTTTTTAGGCAGAAAATGAAATTTGCTTGCCAATTACTAAGCACACTTACTACTGTTTTTTCCTGCAAGCGTTAATTACTCTAACAGTCGCATACATTTTCATTACAGTTTTCAGACACAGAAAATAGCACATGTGCAAACAGCTTTTTCAGACCATGAACATGTGTGACCTTGGTGACTGACTACACTCCAGCAAAAGAAATCAGCCTTAGTGATGTTGAATGTATTAGCGTTACTCACTGCTTCCATGAAACACCAGTCACTTGTGAATACTCAGCATGATTCTACAGGATAAACTGCTGGGTGTGTGCTAACAGTCTGCTTATGCAGACTGTGTATTTTCAGTTGCAAGAGACATATGCATGGTTACTTCTCAAAAGAACCAGAGAGACACGAAATACATCTCTGACAGCAATTCCTCTGTGCTCACAGACTCATGCAAAAATCACCACATACATCCCCTCTCAAACTCATAACTCACCTTTAAAATTAGTTAGTTGAGAAAGAAATGTGGCACTCAAACAGCAGACTATCAGAGTCAGAATATCAGAGCTGTACACCACTCTCCTCTGAGCAGAACCAATTAATGGCAATGTTTCCCTCTCTTTTTTCACACATATACTTGTTAATTACAAATCTCTGTGCTTCCAACTTTTTTTCAAATTAAATCATACAATTCTATTGGTTGAAAACTTCAACACTTTTCCAAATGTACCCTTCCCCCAACTTTACTTCTGCCTGCTACCATAGCAACAGCTCATGGAACACTGCTGTGAGGAGAGAGGTCAGAAGTTCACCACACAATGTTTCAAGTCGAAAGACCAAGAGTGCTTCACCTGTCCAACCTAACAGCAAATCCAAACTATTCTTCTGTGGGAACACACTTTTCTGAACCAATACAAAACATGCTTCTAAAAATGTACACATACAGCCTAGTTTTTAGTGTAGAATGGTGTGAAACAGCCAATGAGTTCTTTTTATTTAAAAAAATATGTATGCCTCCATTTTCAAACTGTCATTCATTTCATATTGCCATTCTACTGAAAGACACCTTCAGAGTGCATCCAGATCTCCTTGAAAGATGTTCACAGTTTTGGGTAGCTCGTCCTGTATTGGAGGAACGCATTATCTCCCTCCTTAATAGGTCCTTGGAAACAGGGTATCTACCGCTGGAACTCAAGGAGGCTCGTGTAAGGCCTTTACTGAAAAAACCTGGTTCGGATCCTGCAATATTAAAAAATTACAGGCCCATCTCCCAGTTGCCTTTTCTCTCAAAAATACTGGAACAGCATGTACTAAAGTCCCTGTCTTTGTACCTGGAGTCTCACCATCTACTCCATGAGTGACAGGCAGGGTTCCGAGCTCATCACAGCACCGAGTTGGTGATGCTCTCGGTGCTGGATGAATTAAGAGGCATGGCTAACTGTAAGACACCGAGCGCCCTGATTTTGTTAGATCTATCAGCGGCGTTCGATACGGTCAGTCATGCCCTACTTTTGGACAGGCTGAATGATTTTGGGATTAAAGGCCTGGCCTTTAAGTGGTTGCAATCCTTCCTTTCGGGTAGGACACAAAAGATACAACTAGGGGACGAAACATCTGAGGTGGGGATTCTGGAATGTGGGGTGCCACAGGGCTCTGCCCTGTCCCCACTCCTATTCAACCTCTACCTACAACCTCTGATTGCATCATTGGCCAGCAAGGGCTGTAGAGTCTTTAATTATGCGGACGACATGCAGCTGCTGCTGAGTGTCGACAATACAAGGACCGCACAACTTAATGCCCAGAACATCTTGAGGTACACTGTACAATGGATGACCGAAAATCTGTTGAAGATTAATCCAGATAAGACTGAGGTACTGGTGATTCCATCTACCGCCTCACCTTGGAATGACCTCTACTGGCCAGCGGAGTTAGGCCTTGCTCCAAAACCAAGTCTGAATGTAAAGAGTTTGGGGATTAAACTGGATTGTGATCTTTCAATGTCCAGTCAAATTTCTTCCGTGGTGGGAAGCTGTACAAATGTGATCCGACAACTGCGGAAGCTAGCCCCTGTCCTCTCTCAATCGATGATGCACTCAATCGTAGCAGCAACTGTCATTTCAAGGTTAGACTATGGAAATGCTCTTTATCTTGGCCTCTCTAAAACTCTGACCAACAGACTACAGGTCGTGTTGAATGACGCTGCGCAACTTATTTTTAGACTCCCAAGGAGAACTAAGGCCTCCCCCCTGCTACCTAGCCTGCATTGGCTCCCCATTAAAGAGCGAGTGGCATTTAAGAGCTTATGCACGGCTCATAAGGCAATCTATGGCCAGGCTCCGGCCTACATTGCAGATCGCTTGGATGTGTACAGTCCAGTGAGAACACTTAGATCTTCAGACTCTCAGCTACTGGTCTGCCCCCGCTACAAATTAGTAACTAAGGGAGGTAGAGCCTTTTCTGTGTTAGTCCCTCAGCTATGGAACACGCTGCCTGAGATGCTGCGCAGGGAAGGGAACCTCCTGCGGTTTAGGAAGATGCTAAAAACATTGTTGTTTAGAAGGATTCTGAGTGTTAGCTAGACCAGGGAGTGTCTTTCATGCTGTGTCTGCCAAGTCTATTGTTGTGACTATCGATTTCGAGCGCCTAGAGACCTGCAGGTGATTGGGCGCGATATAAATCCAATATAACAATAACAATAACAATAACAGTGTGGATTGTAGGTCACAGCTATGTCTTCTGGAGTGAAAAATTTGCAGAAAAAAGAGGTATGATGAGAGACCTTGCTTTGCCAAATGTAGACATTAAATGGATTGGTCAGAGAGGGTTAAAGTGGCACCAATTAATGCCTTTGGTGAAAACCTTTCTACATCTCCCACAGCCTAACCTTATTATTGTGTACTGTGGTGGAAATGACCTAGGCACTTTAACTGGTGTAGGTCTGGAAATGCTTATTAAGGACACCTTTGTGCAATTGATGTCGCTTTTTCCTCATTCTGCCTTTCCATATTCTAACATATGCCAAAGGCAAAAGTGGAACTGGTCCAACCAATTTTGTCCGCAGATTGACAAAGCAAGAAAGCACATCAACAAATCTGTTTCTGCTTTCCTCAGAGACTATGGTATGGGTTCTATATACCACAACAACTTGCGTTACAACATGCAAGACATTTATAGAGGAGACGGTGTACATTTCAATGATGAAGGGAACAGAGTCTTCCTCTTGAACTTTAGACTCTGCATCGGTACTTACTTGTAGGTACCAAAAAACACTCAATGAACACAACGGCTCTTTTTAGAGCCCCCTAATATCTAAACACTTAAATTTGTTTTTTTCTTCTTCTTTTTTTTTTTTCTACCGTACGCGTATGGTAAGCTTACCGTACGCGCACCCCGCGATTTTTAAAAAAAAAATTTAAATGTATTTAACGCTAGGGGGTCTGCAACTCTCTTCGTTTCCCCCTTTCCACGTTCTCCTCCTTTCTTTTATCAGTGTGAGACACACAAAATGGAGGCCGACACTTCCTGATTTCAACCGATTCGAATGTTTACAGTCATGTAACCACCAATCAGAATTGAGCTTGCGCATGGCAGCGTGCGCCTACGGTAAGCTTACCGTAAGCGCTCGGAGCGCGCCTATAGATATATATATTGATTTAAATGCTATTTTCTCAGCAAAAACTGAACACATTTACACCAGACCTACAAAAGGCACATCCCTGACCTGAGGACTACCTCTTTGCCAAATTTCAAGTAATTCTGTTCAGCCGTTCGGGCTGCAGCTTGGACTGAAGGTCCTATGGAAAAATGCTTGGGGAAAACGCGTTTTGGGACCCCCCTTTTTCTCATCCCCCGCTTGACGAACCCCCCCCGAGACTTTCAGGGAAGGAGCGGAGCGGAGCGCCCCACCTATTTTGAAAATTTCGCCTGGATTCGTCAATCTGCGCCAAAGTTATTCAAAATAGAATGTTGCAGATTTCCTATGGAAACACGGTCCTAACTATAACTACCTACTGGCGACCGCCAGTAGGTAATATATATATGTATATATATATCTATATTATCTACTGATATAGGTTTCACACTTAGGAATTAGCATTTTAAAAACCTTGCAAATTCACTGAAAAAACCATAGGTTTCACACACGTTATAGTTAGGAATTAGCATTTAAAAAACCTCACAAATTCACTGAAAAAACCATAGGTTTCACACATGTTATAGTTAGCTGGACATTTCACTCGTAAAAAACCATTGAAATTCCCCCGTTATAGTTAGTTCAGTTAACTATAACTCGCTCGACCGCAATCCACTGCTGATGACGTTACATAGTTAGAAATTAGCATTTAAAAAACCTTTGAAATTCACAGAAAAAACCATAGGTTTTAGGCAGTCTATTGTTAGCAATTAGCATTTAAAAAACCTTAGAAATTCACTGAAAAAAACACAGGTTTCAGGGGCGTTCTAGTTAGCTGGACTTTTCACTCGTACAAAACCATTGAAAATCCCCTGTTATAGTTATAGTCATTGGAGATGTCATCAGTGATGTCATGAGTGATGTCACTGAGCATGTCATAAATGATGTAATATGTGACGTCATCAGCAGTGGATTGCGGTCGCGCGAGTTATAGTTAGCTGAACTAACTATAACGGGGGAATTTCAATGGTTTTTTACGAGTGAAATGTCCAGCTAACTATAACATGTGTGAAACCTATGGTTTTTCCAGTCAATATATATATATATATATATATATATATATATTTATATATATATATATATATAAATATATATATATTACCTAATTAGTCTGGCGCCGGTTGACGAATCTTCGCAAAATTTTCCAAATTTTTGGCCAGCTCTGATCCGCTTCTATCCTGAAAGTTTCATGGTGATTCGTCAAGCAGGGGCCTGTAGGACCTGTTGACGCAGCTACAGTCCGAACTGCTGAACGGAATTACACCAAATTTGGCACAGAGGTAGTCCTCAGTTCAGACTCGTGCCTTTTGCATAAATCGTTTAGATCCATTTAGTAGTTCCTGAGAAAATTAGAGTAAAACAGATAGATATATCTATGGCCTCGGAGGATCTGCGCACCCTATGAGCACCCAAAGCGCACCCTCCCGATTACACGCTGAATGCTAATTGGCTGTCAAGTGTCTGTAGGCAGCCATTTTGTGCCTCGGTAGAAGCGAGGCTGATTAAGTAAGGGAAATAAGTGTGTGAAAGATGTAAAGGGGCAGGGTAGAAATACTCTGACCCTCTAGTGTTGCTTAGGGGGTCCCCCTTTTTATTTATTTTTTTAAATGGCAAAATGCACGCAGGGTGCGTGGATCTGGCCCAAAAAAAAACCCGAAGTGCGGGCTTCCGCACTTCGTTAATAATTAGCCCCCGGGTGGGCCAAATCCCGGGGGCAAAATGTTTCTAAATGAATAGGGGGAGGGGGGTTGCGTGGCCCCCTCCTGGAGCCCTCGAGGGCCCTGGGGACCACCACTCCCCTGGGGTGCCCACCCCCAGGACACTGTTGTTTGCTATGAGAGTCTCCCGCCCTCCCATAGCAAACTTCGTTAGGATTTTGAAAGAGAGAGCAGGGAAACTTGCTCTCTCTTTCAAAATCCAAACGATATTGCTTTTCCACACGGGGAGCTGCATGTCAGCAGCTCCCCATGTGGAAAAGCAATGCTGGCTCCCGAAGGACGCGGGGAGCCGTCTGGGACCGTGGGGGCGTTGGTGCTCCCCCCACGGTCTCCAACGTTTTTTTATAAGCCCCGGGGGATGGGGTCCCCGGGGATAATAAAAATTAGTGATAGGGGCTATTTTTTTTTTACGGTAAAATTAGGTGTCGCGCATCCTAACGCGTTGGGTGCACGGTTTCTCTCACGTTGGGTGCGCAGTTCCTAACGCAGTTCCTAACGCGTTGGGTGCGCAGATCCAGGGGAAAAAACGGAAACGGTGCGCATAGGGTGCGCGGATCCCAAAAAAATGGAAAACAAAAATGAAAAATAATGTATTTAAAATATAGTTGAAAAAATATTTTAAAAAATATAAAAAGATATTTTTAAAAATTAACATTTTTTTAAAAAAAACAATAAAAAAATATAATATTTTTTAATTTTTAAAAGAATTAATTGAAAAAATAAGTTAAAAAAATGGTGAAAAAAAAGTATTATAAAAAAACATAGTTAAAGGAATTGACACACTGAAAAGGAATTAGCATTTAAAACACCTTTGAAAATCACTGAAAAAACCATAGGTTTCATGCACGTTATAGTTAGGAATTGGCATTTAAAAAAACCTTAGAAATTCACTGAAAAAACCATAGGTTTCAGGGGCGTTATAGTTAGCTTTACATTTCCCTTGTACAAAACCATAGAAATTCCCCCGCTAACTATAACTCGCGCCCCCGCAATGTACTGCTGATGACGTCACATATTACATCACTCATGACATGGTCAGTAACATCACTGATGACATCACTGATGACATCTCAAATGACATCACTGATGACATCACTGATGACAACATCCATGTAATAAATTAGTGCATCTTCTCACACCCTAATATAACTTTGATACACCAACTCAACATTTCAGACGGCCATTCTCAAAACCATAGATACTCCAATACCAATAACTACATACCCACTCATTGACTCTTAGGTCTACACACACCTCCACTCCTTCACCTGTAGTCACTCATACTTACAGTCACTCAGTACAGGACTATCATATGCATTTATACACCTATATAGACACTCAGACACCGCCAATCATCCATAGACGTACTCACACACCTAGTCAGTCATGCAAATAATTAATCACACTCCAATTTACTCACCTATACAGTTATACACACACAAGTTCACTTACTCATAAAAATACTACCACATTCTTACGCTCTTATACAATTACTGATTCAAGCACACACTCATCCATACAGCCACTCTCACAATCACACACTCTCACATATAGCCAGTTATATACTCTTACACACATATCCACTGCCTTTCACATATGTAGTTACTCACACATGTACCACTGAGATATACATTCAATCACTAACACACCCATACATACACTCACCCAACCATACAGTCCATCACATATGCACACTTAAAACCATGCACCCATAGAATCACCCACTCACACATCTATGCAGAGTCACACACACTCTACCCACACAAACACTCAGCACCCATAAAGATACTCAGACAACCAATCAATAACCCATATAGACACTCATATAGCTATTTACAAAACCATGTAGCCACTTATACACCAACACACAGACAGATCCAGACATTCACACAGTTTAGTCACTAGTCTGCAGTAAGATACATTTAATGACTCACTTATCGAGTCAGTCACGCACCTAGAAAATCATCCATTCACACACTTATACACCCACTCATTCTTCCATATTCCTTTCCCTATATATATTAAACATATTAAAACTTTACAGAAACACAGACTCACTGGATGATGTATTCAGTGATGTCATCAGTGATATCATTTGAGATGTCATCGACCATGTCATGAGTGATGTAATATGTGACGTCATCAGCAGTACATTGCAGGGGAGCGAGTTATAGTTAGCTGAACTAACTATAACGGGGGAATTTCTATGGTTTTGTACGAGGGAAATGTCCAGCTAACTATAACGCCCCTGAAACCTATGGTTTTTTCAGTGAATATATATATATATATAACTTCCACCTGATGCTGCAGTTCACGGTTCCCTGCCTTTGGCGTTGGTGCCAGTCAGCAGCAGCAGCAGCTGCTTCAAAATTTTGCAAAATGTCCAAGTAGACACCCCAATCGGCGAGATTGGGGCATCCACTTGGTTATTTTGCAAAATACATATATATATATAATTTTATATATGGCATGTGAACAAGGGCTCTTGAAGTCCGAAATGCATTGTGCGTGGGAATAAGATCTGAAGTAAAATAAACATCTTGCCTCTTACTGCGGGGTCTGTGTCTCCTTCATCGCCGCCTGGATGTTGCAGGATCTCGAGTCTTCTGGATATAGATATAGATATATATATATATATATATATATATATATATATATATATATATATATATATATATAGATATAGATATCACACAACTCCCACACCATCCGGCTAGAGAGCACACACACGAAGCTGATGGAGTTAAAGATTCTTTATTTCATTTAGCCTGTCACAGCCCAGGGAGCACAGAGAGATGCGCGTTTCGGCTGGTGCAGCAGCCTTCGTCAATCTCATATATATATATCGAAATCCCCCACACTCACTCCGGCGGGGAAGGGCGAACCACACCGATTGCTCCAGTAACTAAGTTTCTTTATTACAGTGGCAACAAAAGATGCGTTTCTGCCGTCAAGCGGCCTTGGTCACATGACCTCTTCCTATATACATATATTTCCATTGGGAGCAGCAGGGAAAGTATCAAAGGGCTAGATTTACAAATATTTTGCACTGGGTTAGCATCACAAAAGTGATGCTAACCAGCACAAACATTTTTTTCTAATTTACTTTCCAATGCAAATCTTGTTTTGTGCTTGAAAGTACTCTAAAAGTAACTCAAAGCACTGCTTTGCACTAAGTAGCGCCTAGGGGGCATTACATGGGTGGTACATGGGCGTTCCCAAACAACCACCCATATCTTTTGATGCAAAACCCTATCAACAAACAATTGTAGACAGAGTTTAGCATCAAGGGGTAACGTCATTTGAAAGGAGGCACTAAAAGGAGAAATGTGATTACTTATCCTTTCTTTTCTCATTTTCCACTACAAAGCCTATGGTAGACTATGGTAGACTCAGGCACACACTGTACCATTATGGCACTAAGGTGTGTGCAAATGTGGCCTCTCAGGATGCAAAGTACTCTAGATCCTGCACCTGTTATGCTGTACCCGGACAATGTCTTTCTGGTCAAGGCTAGGGTGTGTGCGTCAGCCCTCCTACTTGAACATGACCTACTATGTATCTGGTTGATCTTTGGGTTGAACATGAGGTGGTAAATTGGCGAGATCTGGCACTCCCATTAGGACATAAAAAGATAGTTGTTTGACTGGTCTCTTTTGTGGATCTAGCGCTTAGCAACTGTCTTAAGCCTTTTCTATCACATTTAACCTGTTATTATACAAATAAAAAGTCCTCATTATAAAGGCTTCAAGTTTACAATACAGTTGGTTCATCGAGGACTCCTTGTAAGTTCTAATCCCTCCTGCGTTGCTCTCCCTCTCCATAGACATGCTTGAAGTAACTGGGCCTGTGGCCCCCTTTCTAGTGACCTCCTCTCACTTCAGCAATGTGGCATATTATACAACTCTAGCATTCCTTTTTGACTCTAAATCTTTTATTTCTTTTGCTCATTGGGGGCTCACTTTCAGTAGATAATACAGGGTTGCTTCGGTGCAACTCTGCCACCACAATTAGAATATTTGTGTCTATATGCTCTGTAAGGTGACCTTCTCTAACATCTGTGTTCTCATAGATCCATTTATGCGAACACGTGTTTTTCTCTGGGAGAATGACATTAAGCCACGCTCCTCTTCTACCGAGGTTATTTCCTCAGACAGAACCCCAACTGCTAAAGTTAGAAACAAAATAACAGGCGAGCTCTTGTGGGTTTAATTCGTTGTAGAATTGCAGGTAGTTGGGATCAATTAATGCTTCGGTCTAATGTCTTCGCACACACAAAAAATATGGAGTCCAGTTCAGCCTCATCTGGGTCTGACAGACACAGACCGGACTGCTCTTGTAGGTGTGCTAAGTCACATTTTAGAGCGCAACTACTGCAGGTACAGGTGTGTGAGGGCATCTCCTCTTCTTTGACCCAGTGCTGGCCGGGCATTGCAGTCCTCAAAACAACAAGATAGGCATCCCATGCAGTGGTGGGTTCAAGCATGTTTTTTAGCATTACTGCTGCAGATGCAGGTGCGTGAGGGTCTCCCTCCCTTCCCCAGTGCACGCTGGAAATTGCGGTCCTCAAAACAACAAGATAGGCATCCCATGCAGTGGTGGGTTCAACCATGCTTTTTAGCAATACTGCTGCAGATGCAGGGGCGTGAGGGCCACCCTCCCTTCCCCAGTGCACGCTGGAAATTGCAGACCTCAAAACAGCAAGTTATGCACCCCATACTTGAACACACTACAGTTGTTGTATGTTTTCTCATGGTTTTCATGATTTCACCACTTGCTAATTACATAATTTGTATCTTTTGCCATTTGTATGGCACTGTCCAGTGTGTGCTATATTAAATAGTAGGAAAGAAAATAATATCCAAATACAACAAAAACAGAGCTGCAATCTGTTTTTTGATGTTTTACCTTTTCTTCCACTCATAATTGCAGTATTTGTAGCTTTCACAATCTTGTCATTGATATGGCACTCTATGCCACTGCACCCTACACCAGTGCACCCTTGTCTGCACCACTCTAAGCCATTGCACTCCACGCCACTGCACTCTATGTCACTCTACTCTACCCTACTCTACTCTACTCTATTCTATGCCACAACAACTTGGTGCGGTTTGCAATAAATAAAACTGTCAATAAATAGTGCAGTACAGCAATAAATAATACAATTTAGCTTCAATAAATTTATTAGGGTTTTCTGATTTCCTCCTAAGCTGAAGGAATGGTGTGTCTTTCAGGATTTTTGTTATGGTGTGGAAGTTGAGCAGTGAAGTTGTAATACAATGTATATAGTTAAACCCTTTCCTTTGGAATGTATTAAATATGTTATCTTTGAGATACAGAATATATATTTGTCGATTGAACATGCCATCATGAAGACAACGCAGGTACGGTTCTGCTGCTAAACATATGTGTTTTGACACTGGATTCCTAAAAACTTTGATCAGACCCCAACATAGTTATGTCTTTCCTTATGACTGCTTTGGATGCAAATTCATACCAGGAGGCCTTGTGGTGTGACTGCATTATCCACAATCCCCTCAAGAGATTAGGGGTCAGAAGGATTGAAAACAGCAGCAGGCGCTTGCAGTGCGGAACGAGTCTGGGCATCTCTTGGACGAAGACTTGGCCAAAACAGGATGGTCTGAGCCTGTCTGAGGCTGGAGGAGGCTTGGCTGGAATACCCCGCATGGCTCCTGTCTCGCGTAGGTGAGGAGCCCTCTGGCACAACTAAACAAGCATTTGCAATGCAATAGGTCTCACATTACTGAACATGTAAGCTGTCGGCGTTGCTAACATTAATGCAACGCCAATAGCTCAAATTTTCTGTGGTGCGAGAGCTATCACATTGTAAATGGATCGTGGCACTTGAGCTTTAGCTTTACACATCTTAAGCTAAAGCACGGGTGCTGCCATTATAACAAAAGTGAATACATAGAAGAAAAAAAAACAAGCAGCCGCGTTCATTCCCGCAAATAACAAAAGAAAGGTGTGACTGTCATTATATCAGCTGGTAACATGAAAAGAAAAAGAAAGCATATCCTGCCTGCACCAGTAGGCAGGAGAAAGACATTTAACAAAATGGTGCTCTGAGGCTGTATTTACAAAGTACCAAGTAACAACACATGTAGCGGGGGGTCCTCATGGGAGGTTACAAGAAGAGAAAAGGCGGTACTAAAGAGGGACTACTAAGCCTATTGACCAATGAAAACCCACCATTTACAAAGCCAAGCCAATTAAAAAGATGTGTGTGAAGTGTGTGCTCAAGGCCACACCCGAATGCAGCATTTCTCGAAGAGACATGGCAAGCACTGCCTAGGCAAGAACTAAAAACCAAGTGGAGGACTAAGCAGCATGGTTTTGCCACTTTGGACATGGGCAAGAAAACAATTGTCAAAGCAACAATAACAAGTTTTTTAACAAGCACTGTGGGGGCTATAAACAACAAAATTGGGCTGGTAGAGAAATGATTGGGACTAATATAAGAGCCCATCACTCCACTCTCCTGAGAAATTTACAGATATTACCCATGAGGAAGTGTCTGAGGTTAGACCTGGGGTAAATGCCAGTGCAGGAAGGGGGAATGGAGCTAAAACTGCACAGAGCAAACGTTTAATTTATTTGTTTGCACCAACTTTCTACTAATTAGCCCCACAATGACTCCTCCCCCTCACTGCACTCCTCCCTGTCCACCAACAAAGGAAGAGTAAAAAGCATCTATCTGACAGCCTCACCAACTAGTAAACAACATAATGAGACAGACCATCATAAAAAAACTCATGGCCACTGTAATTCAAGCTGTATACCATAGACAGGAGTTTCTGGCCTTACAATTTGAGTTAATGGATACAATGAAACATTGGAATGCCATGTTAAAGGTCTATGTGGTTCCATGCTAAACAAGCTAACAGGCCTGGAGTCAATGATTTCCACCATTATGGAGCATATAAAGTCTGGAGACATAATAAGACACAATGAGACTGCCACAACTGAACTAGGCGCCGTTTTAGACTAAATAAAAGCTGCCAGTGGCAAAAGGCAAACCATGCACAACCTATTCTTAATAACCAGAGTATTCATAACATATATGGACTGTCCACTAAGGAACAAGGGAAATTAATGGAGGTAAAATAAATAGCATAGTTTCATATCATAGGACTATCGCTGGGCTATTGAAAAAAAATGGGAAACTTGGACTGGCTTAAATTAATTGTAAACTATGATCTGATTTTCCTACATGAGGCCTGGGTTGTGGTACTAGTATTCCTGGATGCTTATAAGTCATATTTTACATCAGCAATACCATCTACCGAGGAAAGAGCAAAGAAGGACATGTAGCCTTTGTATCACCCGCCTACACTTTACTATTTTTTGGTCTAAATTAGATACAAACCTCTTTCAGCGCCTACATATCCAGTTTAATTGATCAATTGACTTATTGCTTATCAGTTTTTACTATTACATTTTTGGTTCTCACATTACATTTTAATATCATCTGAGTTTTTTCTCCTTATGTTTCGAATTAGAAGGTGTTATGTGCACCAGTGACCATATTCACTTGACTGCTATTCTGGAGCTGGACCAAAAATCCAGGGAGGCTTGTGTAAAGGCAAAGCAAAGGGTAGCTTCTGAAAAGTAATAAATGCCGCCTACTATACAGAAGATAACTGCCCAAAAGTGGCTGAAGGGAAGTGGCAATAATGACTCCCATTGAGATAACTGAGGTAGAGCTAGCACAACCCTCAGCAACAAGGCCCCAGGACTGATGGGGTGTAAGCAGACATATTTAAAGGAAATGTCACCTTGTGGACCCCCATATAGACCAATGTGTTTAGAGTGGCTATTATACAAGGTCTACCTAGCACCTGGTCAAAGGCTATCATTTTCCCTATTTTTAAGAATGGTTCTAGGAATTATCCAGCTTGTCATAGAACAATTTCCCTCCTGGGCTCCACATTTAAATTCTGGGGAAAGTCCTGCTTAAAAGAATAGAGATGTGGGCTGAGGAGTATAGCATATTAGCAAATGCCCAGTATGACTTACGCCATGGGGTGGGTTGCTAACTAGCAAATACATCACAGCAATAAATTCCCTTATTTATCTGTCACTCATGGACCTCAGCTCCTCTTTTGACAGACTGTGGTCAGTGATGCTAGAGATGAGGATAGAGGATCCATTGGTTAGCGTATTGAGGAATATGCATAAGCATGTGTCTTCAAGGATGTATTATAGCCAAAGTGTGAAACTCACTGATTCTTTCATTATAAAAAGTGGTGTACAACAAGGGTGCATTCTGGCACCTTTTCTCTTTACCATATGTATAAATCAACTTGAAGAGTTGTTGCTACAACAAAACAATGATATCCCACAAGTTGGCAAAAGACGATTTCCCGTACTGCTTTATACAAATGACACGGTCTGAACCAATTGAGCCTGGCGGCGCAGGGTACGCCTTAATCTCCTGGGTTCTCCTGCTCAGCTACACAGAGACACGGGACACTCTGTTAGGCGTTAGAAGATCAGATTTATTAGCTGCAGCTAGTACAGTTATCCCAGAAGTACACAAGGTAGGTTCTCAGGAGACTGCCACTTCACTCCGTGGCGCATAAACTTTTATACCCTATAGGTAACATATACATTAACCAAATACACACCCAGAATATACAAGAAAGAGCCAATAAGGAACATTGAAAAACAGGACAGAACCAATAGGAGAGATTTGAAAACAAAGTGTCAGATGACTCGAAGAAACCTCTGCTCCAACTATGTTTGTCACCCCTCCCTCAAACTAATTCATTAACGGATTCGTAACTAACTTGCAGGTGGCGAGATACGTTTGTGTGTGTTGGAGGACAGTTGTGAAATGAGAGAATGCTAGCAGAAGACAGTGAAGGCCAGACGATAAGATAAAGTCAGAAAAGAATAGTGTGAACCAACAGATAGTTGAGACGGGGATTAGAAAAACCAGACGGGGATTAGTGTACTCGGACAGGCCTAACATCAGCTTCGCAAACAGAGGCAGAAGGCGTATTTCAACACGAGGCTGCAGAAAAAGCAGAATAGACTTTGTTCGCCGTGCTGCCTGAGTGATGGCAACATAAAAATGGCGGTGGAGCACAAAATGGCGGGTTGATTCGATCACGATCGAAAATCGAAGTTCCTCAGACCCTCCTTTTGCCAGAACTCAGGCAAGATACTCAGATTCACATTAATCTGAGTCAATGTCGATGGCCATGAGGTCATCTAGCTGTTGCTGTAACATCATTCTTATATTCTCTGTTCTTTGTGACTTGGGTTTAGGGATGCACATAGTAGCACAAAGGTTACAGATGGCGGGACCACAGTGCATACAAAGGCAACTAGAGAAAATAATGGTCAACACTATTCCAAGGAATGTCAACGCTTTCCAACCCCATTTGGACAGTAGTCCCCAAAACCACTCCATAAATGACCAATCTCCTTCGTCCTGATGAATCGACTCAGAGATTATATGCAACTTAGAGATAGCTTGGTATACTGTCGGAGCGTCATTAGGTATGAAAATACAGCAACTTGACCCGATCAATTTGCACACTCCACCACGATCCGCAAGAACAAAATTTAAGGCAACTCGGTTCTGTAAGGTCATAAGACGATCCGCCTGTAGTTCTGCCGTGATGTTACTTAAGGCTCCTGCAGTGATGTCTATTGTGGTCTCTACGACACGGACCAGTTGCCTTATATTTCTGCTGTTGGCCATTGGACCCCAAAAAGGAAGAAATCCTTTAAGGAAATCTCCTCCCTCTTGTCCTGCTGTGTCTTTTGAATCAATAATCCCTCTGCCATATCTGTTTTGATGATGATTTGCAGAAGCGGTGTATGTAGGGGGAAGAAGGAAAGCTATATAGCAGGTACCAGAAACACCCGTTGGCAACCACGTGTGCGCCCTGTTGTGGCAGATAAAATACATGCCTTGAGATGGCACTAGAGGAGGCGAGTTCTGAGAGGAGTAGACGTATGTGTGGGAACAGTTATTTCTTTGTATGGTGTCAGAAGAGCGATCATTTATTTGCAGACAGAAATTTCCCTGATGAGGAATAGTCCAAATTGGTGGAGATTTTCTTTGTTTAACCTTCTCACTAAGGCTAGTGATATAATGAGTGACGTTCCAGTTTGTATACGCTTTCCTTTCGTCAACGGAAATCTTACTATTTTCCATGATTTTAGTCATAGCTACCATTCCCTTTATCAATGAGCTATGACTAAAATCCGGACTACCAATATATGAACTAATGGATCGTTTGAACTTGCTTTGGTAGGCATTGGAGAAAGTGACAAAATAAGCCCAAGCAGAACCCTCATAAGAAAACGGGAGAACTAAATATCGCATTCCTTTTTCTGTGGTATGTGGCATAAGTCCACACACCCAACAATCAGTCGTATTGACTACTAACTGGTGTTGATGTAATAACTGGACAAAAGAATTGTTATAATATTCAGTTCTTCTAATGAGTTCATGTTGAGGAAGGGTATGAAATAGATGTGGAGAGACAGTAGAAAAAGACGAAGAGGAAGAAGGAGAGACAACTTTTTGCTGCAGAGCATAAATAATCCAACCTATAAACGCCAAAACAATACACAATAATATAATAATACATAAGGTTATATTAAAATGACTGTACATTAATTTACAGGATTCTTTCTTCATTTCATCCTTTCTCTCTCTTTTGCTTTGTGTAGTTTCCATCTTTCTAATGGATGCTCACGGCAATCTTCCTCGATCACTCAATTATGATTATCTGCCGTCCTATGACACTGCAAGTCCTGCAGGCCTATTGCCACTACTCAGGTCACAATCAAGACTCCTACCGTGACGCTGCAACCGGGATAGAATACTACACAGGAGAGAGAAAAATCTTAAATGTTCTTTGGTCTAGGTCTTAGATTATAGTGTTCTTTATTTGGTATAGTCTGGTCGTGGAACAATGTTCTCGGATTTGTCGTATTCAAGCGACGATGTGATGGTACAGCTTGCTGTAGTATGTCGTCGTCCTCTTTTTCAGACAGTGTCCCATGCAGACCCAGTCACCTGGTCGGATGGAATGACCTGGGTCTGTGGAAGCCTCCGGTAAAGCACTCTGAACCTGTTGATGGAGAACACGCAATTTAGTCGTAAGATCATGCATGTAGTCAATCAACATTGGATATGGCAAGTCTGAGTATTTCCTAGGGCGAGGGACCCCCCATACATTAGCCAGGCGTCCAAAAACTACTTTGTATGGGCTAAGTCCCAAACGAGAGTGTACTGCAGTTCTGGTGGACAGAAGAGCCAATGGTAAGGCATCGGGCCAATTGAGTCCTGTACTAGCCTGAACCTTCGCTAGTTTTAACTTTAATGTATCGTTGTAGCATTCTACTAAACCCGCTGACTGTGGATGATTTGCCGCATGGAACTTTTGCTTGATACCAAGACCTGCACAAACTTTTTGCATGACTTGGCCAACAAATTCGCTCCCATTGTCACTCCAGACAATGCGCGGCAAACCAAACCTGGGGAAAAATTATTTTAGTAAAGCTTTAGCTGTGGATAAGGCTGGGTTGTCTTTTAAAGGGCATGCTTCTATCCATCTTGAAAAGGCGCATACTACCAGCAGAACGTATTTAAGGTTATTGCATCGCTCCATGTGAATATAATCGATCTGCAACACTTCAAATGGATATGTTGGAGGAGCAAAGTGACCTGTTGGAGTTGGAGTTCCCTTTCCCGGATTGTACATTAGACAGACAATACAATGTTTCACTACATTGTCTGCACTTTTTGGGATTCTTTCATTTTGCCACACTGGAGCCAGAAGTTTGCATATACCTTTTGCGCTTAAGTGGGCTGGACCATGCGCCATAGTAATCACTGGGAGTACATAGGCATCTGGTAACAGCCAACGTTGGTGTTCAGATAATTCCACCCAACAACCCATCTCATCTAACATTCCCGTACTTTCTTTCCACCTACTTAATTCCTTTTCTGTAGCCTCTTTCTGAATCGATTTTACACTTTCTACTGTATTTTCATACATTCCCCTCTCTCTGACCCAATTCGCAGGACCCGCCACATACATTCGACTTGTAGCATCTCTCGCTGTCTTTTTTGCTACTTCATCTGCAAACGCATTTCCTCGGCCAACATCATCTGTAATCTTTTTGTGCGCACTACACTTCACAATTGCTATTTGGGTGGGTAAGATAAGTGACTCAAGAAGATCAGTCACTAACTGACCATGTTGTATTTTAGTGCCATGTGAAGTGAGGAATCCCCTTTCCCTCCAAAGACGCCCAAAGTTGAACGCTACACCAAAGGCATATTGACTGTCGGTGTATACGTTCACTCTTTTCCCTTTTGACAATACACATGCTCTCGTTAAAGCTATCAGCTCTGCTGCTTGCGCTGAATTGTGTCTGATGCATGCTGTTTCCACAACTGTATGTAAAGTAGTTACAGCATAGGCTGAAACTGTATCTCCATTAGGCATTTTAAAACAAGAACCATCTACCCATAAAGTTCCATCCGGATTCTCTAGCGGCGTATCTCTCAAATCAATTCTTACTTTTGTCTCTTCCTCGGTACGGAAGAAACAATCATGTTGCTCCTCAACACTTTTCTCATCTGGAAGGGGCAACAGAGTAGCCGGATTTAGGGTATTACATCGTTTGATGTGTACGTGACTAGCCAAAAGCGTCAGCTCGTATCCAGTTAGACGAGCACTCGTAAGATGCTGCGTTTTCGTTCTGTTTAGTAAAGTATCCACTGCATGTGGTACCATGACAATGAGAGTATTATCCAATACCACTCCAGCAGACTGTCGAATAGAAATTGCTGCTGTCGCTTTGAGACAACTAGGCAATGCTTTAGCTACGGTATCTAACGTAGCCGAAAAATAAGCACATGGCCGCTGTTTGTCCCCAAATTGCTGTGTTAGAACTGACAACGCACAACCCTCTCTCTCATGAACATAGAGTGTAAAAGGCTTACTGTAATCAGGGGTGCCTAGTACAGGAGCAGAACACAGAGCAGTACGTAAGTCAGTGAAACTCTTTTGGCACTCATCAGTCCAAGGAAGGGGCTGAGGCGTGTCTTTCAAAGTGAGTGCCAACAGAGGCTTGGCCAACAGAGAGAAGTTAGGGATCCACTGCCTACAATAAGAGGTGATACCCAGAAAGGCACGTACCTCCCTTTGTGTGAATGGCACAGACATTTGCGTAATCGCCTGAATTCGTTCTGGTGTTAATCGTCGTCCCTCCTTTGATAGGAGATGACCCAAGTAGGTAACCTCTCGACAGACATATTGTAGTTTGGAAGGTGAAACCTTATGATTCAGATTAAACAAATGGCGTAACAATGCAACGGTGACATTTTTGCAAATATCTTCTGAATCAGCAGCGATCAACAAGTCATCCATGTATTGTATAAGAGCAGCACCAGTAGGCAAATAAAAAGTATCAAGATGACATTTTAAAGCTTGGCTATAAACAGAGGGACTTTCACAATAGCCCTGAGGTGCGCGCTTAAACCGGAAGCTTCGGCCTCCAAGAGAGAAGCCAAAAATGTCCCTACTCTCTTCTGCAATGGGAATACTAAAGAAGGCATTCTTTAGATCGATAACAGAAAACCAAGTCGCTGTGGAAGGTATCATTGTCAACAGAGCAGTGATATCTGGAACAACAGAAAATTGTGGTACAACAATTTTGTTTACCTCCCGAAGATCAATTACAAAATGGTATACAGGAGGCTGAGAAGGATCAGTGCGTTTAAGAACAGGAAGAATAGGACTATTGCATACATTTCCTCTTGTTTCTTCAACCACACCCTTCTGAATCAAATCATGAATGATTTCCAAAAGCGCTTTTTCACCTTCAGTGGAAATTCTATACTGCAGAATACGCGGCATTTCAACATTGGCTTAAGAGTGACAACATAAGGTGGAATTTCGAGACAGCCCACATCATTCGGACCCGTGGCCCAAAGCGTTGTCGGAAGAGAAAGCAATTCAGGTGGAAACTGATCTTTGGACAAATACATTGGAGAAATTAGTTTCTGTCCTAAAGTAAGATGTACACCAGAAGGAGAACAATATATCGTAGCATGCATTCTTTTCAATAAGTCCAAACCCAGCAGATTCTCACCACAACCATTCGTCAACAGAAGTGGAGCTTCCAAATCATAAGGGCCAACTGAAATAGGCAGAGGGCAAGAAACCGGATTACAAACAGGGGCGCCAGAAAATCCTACAGATACATTCGTTAAGCCAGACAAAGGTGCCCCAGGGAGTTTAGAATGAATGATAGAAATTCTCATCGCCCCAGTATCTAGAAGAAATGGCTCTAAAACACCCATTGTAGTGACATTAACATAAGGTCCATTCTGGTCTACTGGAACTGACACAACTCCCTTGCTTTGTCTATGGCTGTCCTAGTTAGCATGAAGGCTTTCATTCCTGTCTTCAATATAACAATCCTCATTGTAGTACTGTGTAGACCGAATGCCCTGCTGATCAAAGCAATTCAAAGAGTTAGTAGGAGGAGGAGAACGCTGTTCTTGGGTCAACATACCCCGACCTCTACCTCTGTTTGCTAACTGGAGGCCAGCACGACCTCGTGAAGCAGACAATGCTCCATTGCGTTGTAATGAAACCGGACAACTATTTTTAAAATGACCTTCTTCTCTACAATAGGCACATTGATTAGGTCCTAACAAAGGTCGCGGATTGTATGGCTCAGGTTTTTGATACAACCTCTGAAACTGCGGAGGCTGTTGAAACTGAGGCTGAGCATAACGAGGAGGATAAGCTTGTTTCAAGAGAACCTTTGTTTTTAATTCCTTCGTATTTTTCTCTTGTTTTTCTTTTTCCTCTTTATCTCTGTTTTGATAATATTGGGCAGTAGCCAATATCTGGGCAGAAGAGGAAACAGCCCATGAACTTTCTGAATCTTTCAATTTGTGTGACAGCTCGGGAAGCAAATTAAATACAAATTTGTCCACAAATAATCGCTGCCAACCCTCTGTAGCCATATTTTGACCACTGTGATCAACAAATGTCTCCTCGAAACGAGTGAAGAAATCAGAGACACTTTCATCTTTCTTTTGTTTGCATGCCGCTAATTTATCCCAATTAACTCTCAATGCAGGCATCATCGTTTTCATTATTGTAATAATCCTACCCGGGAGTTCCGAAATCAAAGCATCAGGCTTTGCACCACCCACTTGGTCTCTATCTGTAGCAGTTATAACATCCCAAGTAGTACCTAATTCCTGTGCATGATTCTCCTTACGAATCTTAGCCCATATTGTTTGTGGGACTACATTTCCCATTAACATATCAATATCAGCTAGGTTCATGATGCAAGCATCAACTGTCTGTGTTAATTCTTTATAATAACCCTCAGTGTTTTTACGAGGATGCGGTAGAGTCTGTTTAAGGGCTAAAACTTCAGACCTTTTCCAGGGGACATGTACCCATATTCGCTGGAAGTGAGCAGGAATAAGTGGATTAGCACCTACTGCTGCTACCTCTTCCTTCCATACCGGAGGAACCTCTCTCATGGGATAATTTTTCAATGTTAGTTTAACCGACGGATCAGAATCAAGGAAAGTCTGAGAGGATAATAAGTTTCTAAAGGAAATAAGTGTCCTTACAGCATTTTCAACTTTGGAACCCACTACAAGTCCTTTATCAAAATCAGCCTGAACATTTAACAGACCCGGAGGAACTGAATTTAAATTCACATCCTCCCATTCTTTAATGAGAGTATCGCACATTACATTAAAAACATATCTTTGCGTGGGTGCATTCCATTGTGAGAAGGTAGGCATAATATCGAGCACACTGTATTGAGGACACTTTTTGATCCATTTTTGTGCGAGAGATTCCAATCTCTCTCTTTCCTCAGAATCTGGGAACTGACTACGAGACTGTCTCCGAACAAAAGCTGGAGATACATTTAACCCCTTCGGTGCTCATGACGGAATGGTTCCGTCATGACCCACGGTTGAGCTGTGCTCATGACGGAACCATTCCGTCATGACCACACCCGCGCAAGATTCCGTCAGCACAGCGGCGGAATCTGCGCAGCATCGAAGGGGTTAAAGCTTCAAAGAAAGGAGATAGAATACCAGTGACAGTGTCTGTAAGTCGCTTACGCATGGACGGAGAATTGGACATAAGAATAGGAGACAAAGTATTAGGCGAGCTAATGGAAGGAGAACCAATAATCGAGGGAGGTGCAGAAGGTAAAGGAGATCGAAGATCAGGAGATGAGGGCAAAGAAGTCGAAGTTAATGGTAAAGCTGGCAGAAGCGGTAATATTGGAGGAGGCAAATGCGGAAGAGCCGGAACAGGCGGAGGTACCGCTGGCGGCTGAACAGGCTGTAACAACTGGGGTGCATTGGCACTTTCTGCATAGGGCGGAGACAATCTTAATAAATGAGACATTAGGGGATCTTCTTCTATATCTTTCTTGTTTTTGGAAGGGGAAACTGGCAACACCGGATAGCATTTGTCTATCGCCATACAATGCTGTCGCATTATAAATTATTAATTTCATTGTCTTTAAATTGTTGGGCAGCCTGTATAATTGTCATACCCTGTGCTTTTCTATCTCATTTTGCTTGCTTAATTTCTCTCTGGCTTCCTTACGCCAAAGGCGGAAAGAGTCAAACATTGCCGGCCGGGCTTTTCTTATGAATAAGACTGCTTCTAAATTGTCTAGCACATCAGGATCAAAACTACCATTTTCTGGCCATTTTAGAACACCATCTTTCCTTGTGTATCGGGCCCATGCCTCGTTAAAGGCAATGGGGCCAATACCATGTTTTGAATAGAGATCATATGTGGGAGTTCCAACCGAAGGAATCGGACAAGAGTCCTCAAGCCGGGAATCCCTATTACAACCAACGCAACAAAGTTTTCCAAACTTAGTCAGACCAGGCATCTCGTGATATCACCGGACTGTTCACAAACTTCAAGGGGGTAAAACTCAGTTTACGCAGCACAAATGCACTTACCCCTTGGCTTCGGCTATTGCAATAGTCGAATCTAAGAAACCGGAAGATCAAAGTAACTAAGAAAACAAAATTGTGGGAGCGACCCACCAAATACTTAACTAAGGACGTCTTCTCACGCCAACACAGAGGCCCGTCTATCGTCTCGCCTTATCATACATCACCAAAGAAAGGGCCAAGGCAGGGCGGCAGTCAGGGCAGCGGTCGTCAGTAGCCGTCAGGAAGGAGTAACCACGCTGCAAAAGACCTTCGGACCACTTTCGACATACAGGGGTCGCTTGACGTGGCTCGGGAATCCTCCGGAATTTTCTTGCGGGGTTCCTCACGACCTTCAGGCAGAACCGGTACCACTGAAGCCGCCCCACGTTGGGAGTCAGTTAAAGAATCAGAACCAATTGGGCCTGGCGGCGCAGGGTACGCCTTAATCTCCTGGGTTCTCCTGCTCAGCTACACAGAGACACGGGACAGTCTGTTAGGCGTTAGAAGATCAGATTTATTAGCTGCAGCTAGTACAGTTATCCCAGAAGTACACAAGGTAGGTTCTCAAGAGACTGCCACTTCACTCCGTGGCGCATAAACTTTTATACCCTATAGGTAACATATACATTAACCAAATACACACCCAGAATATACAAGAAAGAGCCAATAAGAAACATTGAAAAACAGGACAGAACAAATAGGAGAGATTTGAAAACAAAGTGTCAGATGACTCGAAGAAACCTCTGCTCCAACTATGTTTGTCACCCCTCCCTCAAACTAATTAATTAACGGATTCGTAACTAACTTGCAGGTGGCGAGATACGTTTGTGTGTGTTGGAGGACAGTTGTGAAACGAGAGAATGCTAGCAGAAGACAGTGAAGGCCAGACGATAAGATAAAGTCAGAAAAGAATAGTGTGAACCAACAGATAGTTGAGACGGGGATTAGAAAAACCAGACGGGGATTAGTGTACTCGGCCAGGCCTAACATCAGCTTCGCAAACAGAGGCAGAAGGCGTATTTCAACACGAGGCTGCAGAAAAAGCAGAATAGACTTTGTTCGCCGTGCTGCCTGAGTGATGGTAACACAAAAATGGCGGCGGAGCACAAAATGGCGGGTCGATTCGATCACGATCGAAAATCGAAGTTCCTCAGGTCCTGCTGGCCAGGACGGAAAACGGCCTTCAAGGACTCCTGAATTCTTTTACTCCTTTTATGTGTGATAAAGGCTTGTCAATTAATTTGTCAAAATCATATTCTATGGGATGTGGCCTTAAAATATCTAAACCCGGGGTCCTCCAAATAGCTGATATTCGGTTGGGTTTCATTACCACTTTGAATTATCTGGGAATTCTACTGGATACATATCTAGTATGGGCAAATTCACTAAAAGTCAAGAAACATCAGTTTACAAGGGCCCTGGAATCTGTGTTCAGAAGTGCCCTTAGGTTTTGCCAGAAGCCAATGCCACAAGTGTTGTCAATTTATGAGTCAAAATGTATTTCTGTGGTAAAACATGGGATGGATGTATGGTGCTGTGCTGCTTGTAGATTAATACAGAGGACTGAAAATTACTTCCTCAGGAGACTTTTAGCAGTCTCCTAGAGCTGTTGCATGTTTGTGTGCTATTGATATTACAGATTGATTACATCAAGTACATAAACTGCCGAAAAAGTACTGACATGTTTGAAATGCATTGAGCCGCAATTTTGTATAGGTGGGCACATTTTGAAAGCTACATGAATTAAAAGGGAATGATAATAATAATAAAATATGGATGAACATGAAGTCCAGCTAACTTTACTCACTCTACTTGCCACACACCTATACCTAACACAATACACATCAGGTTTTGCTGTCCTCTTTCAGGTGAGTCTCTGCATAGCAGCTTTCATATTTTTGCACCATTTTTCTTTGCTGTGAGCGTCCACATCACTTTCACTGTGCCCTACTTCCTATCTCTACCACCCATCAAGACATCACTAGCCAAAGTTCAGGGATCCACTAGGTTTTTCTGGTTTCTCTGATTTTACTGTTTTCCAGAAGCTTGCCTCTGCTAGCTGACATAATCAGCACTCTTCTATGTCCCTTGACCTCTTGTCCGAGGAACCCACTCCTCTCATTGTCCGGTCATTATTGGCATTCAATCCGATATCAGTAAGGGCGGGGCACATTGACAGTCATAATTCCCTCTACTTATATCATCTATCCCACAGTTAATAGATCCCAGGATTCCTTTTTTCTCTCTGCTCCCCTCAGAGGGTCCGTTTGGGCTGCTGGTTATCTCTACCCTAGCTTTAGTTATGCTATTGCCAATTTCTGTCACCAAACAGCAGGCTTTTTCTCCCTTCACCAGCTAGAGTCCTGGTGCATATACTGATGCTTGCCTTGAGCATATGCCAAACATCACATGACTCGTCCAGCAAGGCAAGGTGGGCTGAGACCGTTGACATCTGTCATGATTTGTGCTCATTTTTCCACCCCATCCCATGCACCTCGACCTGTTCCTATGCTGCCTGTAAGTGACTTATGCATTTGTCTGCATGTTGCGGCCCTTGCCTTGCCCGTACTGACACGCACATGCTAATAAAGTCTACGCAACTTCACTAGTGTACAACTGGGATGAGTTTTGATTATGATGACAAATCGTGTGCCTCCATGAGCATTGTCCGTACATGGGGAGGGATTGACTGACGCTTGTAAATTGGGGATGAGTCCCTATTGACAGCTCCACCTCTGTGAGCCAGACATTCTGTTTGGGATAGTTGCTGGCAGCCCTGTGCTCTTACGTGTCTCCAGCAATGTGAGTATGGTGTCCAACTTCTTGCCATGTAGATCAAGATTATCCATCCAAAAAGACTGTGTCCACACAGATGTGTGTGAGTCGGTATGCGAGGAAACGTTCTGTTGTCGCATGTGATGGGGACAGCACTTCAGGACTGCTACTGATTTTGACACTTCTACACACAGTCCTATTTAATACATGGATGTGGGGCTACGTTGGGAGGTAACGAGATTGTTGTTCATGTGCAATGAAGCCACAGCTAGTTCTTACCTTCATAGTCATCTAATTGGCCATGTGGGTCAGGTTCAAACATGCGCATTAATGACATTTACCAAGGTGTACCTTTTTGTGCAATCAATGTCCCTACATTCCGCCATACTTGTATACTTGAGTGAACATAGACATGACACATCTGTGTGATTTGGAATGTTTCATTCACATTCTGGGGAGTGTCGAAGGTGGAGCAGTACATGGCCATTTAAGCCCACATAACATGGATGCCCAGTGGTGGGCCAACAAGAGTCCTTGGGTGAATGCAAAGTTAATCTGGAGAGGAAGAGGTCAGTCCGCAGCCGGATTGCTGTGTCATTGGTACCAGAGCAGAAATGGCAGGCAATGTCTGGGTCCAGGTAAATGTCACAGAGTGTGTCAGGGGACATTGGGAGGTGTTGTTTCAGGGCATGATGCATAGGGCTGAAACAGGCAGGGACAGGCCTTGTGGCAGGGATGGATGCTACTTACTCCTTCCTCACAGAGTCATTACCCTACACATCTTACTCCTCTGAGACGTCTTTTGTGTCTGGTGTGTCAGGTGTGTGTGGTGGGTTGATGGCTGCATCACTGTGTGCCACTGACACATCAGGGTGCAAAGGTGACAGGGCTGCATCACTGTGTGCCAATGACATGTCAGGGGGCAGAGATGTGTGTGTTGAGGTTCCTGCAGCGCTCATATGGTACAGGCTCAGTGCCAGCAATGGAAAGATGAGGATCTGCATGGCATGGAAGATCCCTGCTACATCTCCCTGGTGTTCAGCCGTGGCAGCCATACTTCCAGGCTGCATCGGCTCCATGGTCTCCATTGTCCTCCGCATCTGTGCCAACTATGTGCTGTCATCGCTGGAGCCTGTCTGACTAGACAGTTCTTGTATCCGAGTAATGGCCCCAGCGAAGTCAGCCAAGGATTGTTGGTGAGCATGGTGCGGACAGTGGGCGTCCGGTAGGGACTGTAAGTGGACACCGACGTATGGCATCGAGTTTGGCTGGCGAACCCCACCCTCAGCTGATCAGCCATCTTCTCCTGGCACCCTAACACATGGCATTGGAATTCCATGTGTTGGTCGTGGGCGTCCAGGGAGCCAGCTTCCTGCTTTGTGGTCTGTGTAGGGTGTGGGGACACCGATATGCAGCTGGGCTGCCCTGCTCCTGGGGTGGGATGCGGAGGCTGTCCACAAGCCATTGGAGGGTGTCTGGGAAAATGTGCAGGGTGTCCTCTTCATCATCACTGTAGAGATGTGTGGTCTGCTCTGCAAGAATTGTTGATTATCCCTCTGCAATATAAAGGGGTGATGCAGGTTAACTGTGTGTTCCATGTATGTTGACGCATTGTGGATGTTTACATTCAGACTGCATGACATTGTACATTGTGACTGTTTTGGTGAAGCTGGCTATTTGATGGGAGACAGTGGACATTTCGGCTACATGACGGATGTGTGGTTGTACTCGTACATTATCATCTCACAGTGTCATGCAATGCCAGATGTTATTGGCCAGTTTCTACGCACGAGCGGCACCAGTTGTGTCCTCTGTCATGTGGTGTAAGGGTTGCACTTTGTACCACATTGTCGTCAATGTTGATGTACTGTGATTGCTATGTGTGTGTGCTGCATTGTTGCCGAGTCGCCCCTACAGTTCTGATTTGGCGGCCCCTTATCCCTTTGAGTCGGTGTGCCTTTGACTTGTGTGCTTTTCGGGTGCTGGGAAGTTTGCAACTTGGGTCATTTGTGCTCTTGGACAAAGTTTGTACCCTTGTGCCTTGTTTGTCTGCAGATGTGTTTTCGACGTCATGGGTTGTAGGTGCAGCTGGATGTGTCAGAGTGTGACCTGCTCTTTTACGGATGTGGTCCACACTCAGCCACCTCAATGTTGTGTCATGCACCATGTCATGTATTGTGACTGCAGCCATGCTATCTGTCATGCAGTGTCACTTGCATTATCAGTGTGGCTCACGGAGGCACTGCATTTCTTGATTCAGCACATGTGCATGGGTAGGTTGTGGCATTGGTGATATGGAGGGGGGCCCATTTGTGCAGTGTGGACGGGGGCCTACTTGGTGTTTCTATGTGTGCTGCATTGTGCCAAGGGTATCAGGGACATGTTTCACACTCATTGTGGGTGTGCAGTGTGCAGCACATGATTGTGCATGTGTGCCATTGCGCCCATCTCCCTCTGTCCCCCAATCCCTGGTCGTTACTCACCCTGTTGCTGTTGGGTCAGGTCATATTGAGCTGTGTCCAGACCCCCAACTCCTTGCACTGTCTTCACACTGATGACTGTGGCCACCATTTGCTCCAGCTCATCCAGCTCCTCCTGTGGTGCAGGTCTCCCACCTCCAGTCGCCTTTGCTGCCTTCCTATTGGCAGCAAGTTTCTCCTTGGTTTGGCTGTGCACTTCATGCCAGCACCTCTTGACCTCCTCCATTGACCTCCTCGACACTCCGACTGCATTCACATTGGTGACGATCAGCTGCCATTTTTTCCGTTTGTGTTGCCAATGACGCAGTGGAGGTGACGAACAGTTGTTGGTAGTGTTCTATCACCTCTGTGACGATGATCTGGTCTTCCTGTGGACTGAACCCCTTCTCCTTGCCCTACCCTGAACACTGGGTTCCTGGCTGGTCCTCCGTGGGGCTTGTGGGGTTCGGGTTGTCCTCTGCACTCGGTCCTGGTGCATCGATGGTGCTACGCTGTTTGATTTGTTTTTGCTGTGTTTTCTTTTTGCTTTTATAGTGCATTTTCCCGCATGATGCGTGGGAATTGTAGGCCTGTCGCTGGTTGTCACTGATTTTTGTATCGCGATTTGGGACATCGCAGGTTTTTTCGCGTTTGTGTTTCGCATTTTTGCAGAGTCACATTTATTTTAGCGCGGTCATTTGATGCGTTAACGTGGGGCTATCGCATGGTGTCGCTGGTTTGTGAATAAAACGTTGACACAGAGTTATTTTCCCGCAATGGACTGCGATGTGAAGGGTTGCGTTAAGCTAATTTTGCGGTAGTTATCACACGTTCTTGAGAATATCCCCCTATAAGTACGAAGTGCGTGTTTATGCAACACTTGCAGGTTTTCATTGGGCAAATAATTTTATATTAACTCAATGTTTTATATCCAAGCTAATAGTCACTGGCACATTAAAGTAGTACGTTATAAGCCTCATCTGCTTTTACAACCTTTTTATAAACTGATTGCAATGTACAATGAAACATTGCTTATTTGTCTACTTTACTACACTACATTTTTGGCACTTTAATTCACCTGAGTGTCTAAATAAAGCATTTTTCACACACTGTGTTTTTTTCGGTGATCGTTTTTTAACATAAATAAATATTTTTTTACCATACCTAACTAGACTTACATCAGGCTTAAAAACTATTTTTAATATTTTTTTTATGTAAGATTTATTTTTATTTTTTTCAAATTGTAAACATTCATTTTTTTTAATTAAATTATTATGTTAGTTGAAATGTATATGTTAGATGTTATTCATATTGCATTTTTTATATTTCTAATATTTTTGTAGGTTTTATCATAATATATTTTGTTATAATTTAACTTTATTAAGTGATCTAGCCAACGGTTCCAATGATTTATCTGGTGTTGCTTAGTTTAGAATTTGAATAATACATTTGATCCCTCCTGAGTCCAACATTTTCTCCGATGTTGCTTATTTTGGAGAGGGAACACTAAATCTGACACCCACAGAGTCCAACGATTTCCCTGATGCTGCTTAGTTTAGAATGGGAATAGTAAATCTGACTGCCAAAGATTCCAACAAATTTGTAGTTTAAAATTCAATCAATCAATCAATCAATCATTTGTAAAGCTCGCTACATACCCGCGAGGGTCTCCAGGCGCTGGGAGGGGGGCCCGCTACTGGTCAAACACCCAGGTTTTGAGTAGCCTCCTGAAGGTCAGCAGGTCTTGGGTCTGTCGTAGGCTCAGTGGGAGGGTATTCCAGGACTTGGCAGCGAGGTGGGAGAAGGATCTTCCCCCGGTGGTTGTTCTACGGATGTGAGGGACGGTGGCGAGTGCGAGGTCGGCAGAGCAGAGCTGGCGGTTGGGGATGTAGAAGGAAAGTCGTCTGTTGAGGTAGGCTGGGCCAGTCTTGTTGAGTGCCTTGTGTACATGGATGAGGATCTTGAAGGATATCCTCTTGTTGACGGGGAACTAGTGCAGGTTTCTCAGGTGGGGGGTGATGTGGCTGTGGCATGGTACATCAAGGATCAGTCGTGCAGAGGCGTTTTGGATGCGTTGCAGTCGTTTGATGAGCTTTGTCGGGGCTCCCGCGTAGAGGGCGTTTCTGTAGTCGAGTCTGCTGCTGACGAGGGCCTGGGTGACTGTTCTTCTTGTGTCTGTCGGGATCCACCTGTAGATCTTGCGGAGCATGCGGAGGGTGTTGAAGCAGGAGGAGGAGACGGCGTTGATTTGCTTGGTCATGGAGAGCATTGAGTCGAGGATGATTCCCAGGTTGCATGCGTGGTTGGTGGGTGTTGGCTGCCCCCAGTGCCGTTGGCCACCAGGAGTCGTCCCAGGCTGAAGGGCTGGTGCCGAGGATGAGGACCTCCATCTTGTCCTTGCTCAGCTTCAGTCGGCTGATCTTCATCCAGTCGGTGACGGCCTTCATTCCTTTGTGAAGGTTGGATTTGGCGGTGATGGGGTCCTTGGTGAGGGAGAGGATCAGTTGAGTGTCGTCGGCGTTATGTTGAGGTCATGCTGTCGGGTGACGTGTGCGAGTGGGGCCATGTAGATGTTGAACAGTGTCGGGCTGAGGGAAGATCCCTGGGGTACGCCGCAGATGATCTCGGAGGCTTCGAAACAGAATGGGGAGGCGGGCACTCTGGGTTCTGCCGGAGAGGAAGGAGGTGGTCCATTCCAGAGCCTTGTCTCGGATCCCTACGGCGTGGAGGCGTGTGCGTAGTGTGCGGTGGCAAACGGTGTCAAAGGTGGCGGAGAGATCCAGGAGGATGAGGGCCGCGGTCTCACAGTTGTCCAGCAGGGTCCTGATGTCGTCGGTGGCGGCGATGAGGGCAGTCTCTGTGCTGTGGTTGCTGTGGAACCCTGACTGGGAAGGGTCCAGGATTCTCTTCAAGGTATCGGGTTAGCTGTCTGTTGACGATCTTCTCGATGACCTTGGCTGGGAATGGAAGCAGAGAGATGGGCTGGAAGTTCTTGAGGTCTCTTGGGTCCACCTTGGGTTTTTTGAGTAGGGCGTTGATCTCTGCATGTTTCCAGCTCTCTGGGAAGGTCGCAGTCTCGAGGGAGAGGTTGATGATGTTGCGCAGATGGGGTGCGATGGAGCTGCTGGCTTTGTTGAAGATGTGGTGCGGGAATGGGTCTGACGGGGAGCCGGAGTAGATTGTATTCATGGTCTTGATGGTGTCATCGAGGCTCACATTGGCCCAGGCTAGCAGGGGATCGTGGTCGATGGTGTGCGGAGAGTCTGTTGTGTTGATGTCTGTTGGGGCTGTCTGGGTTTTGAAGCTGTCGTGGATGTCTGCTATCTTGCGGTGGAAAAAAGTGAGGGAGTCGCACAGGGCTTGCGATGGCGGGATGTTGTTGGTGTTGGAGCTGGGGTTGGAAAGTTCCTTCACGATGTTGAAGAGCTCCTTGCTATTGTGTGCGTTGTTGTTGAGGCGATCTTTGAAGGAGGTCCTCTTGGCAGTCCTGATGAGGTGATGGTGGTTGCGGATGGCGTCCTTGTGGGCTGCCTGGCTGTCCGGAATCTGCTCACTGTGCCATTACTTCTTTAGTTTCCGGCAGGCTCGCTTGGAGGCTAGGAGTTCTGGGGTGAACCAGCGGTCCCTCTTGCTGGTGTCTCTGTAGGAGGGTTTCTTCAGTGGGATGAGAGTGTTTGCGCAGTCGTTGATCCAGCGTCTGAGGCTGTGGGCAGCGTCGTTGGTGTTGGAGGATTCGGTGGGTGGGCTGAGAGCGAGGTTTGCGTGTAGTTGGTCTTCGGTGATTTTGCTCCAGCAGTGGCGGGGGATCTGTTGGGTGCAGTGGTGTGTGGTGGGTTTCTGGAAGGTGAAGTGGATGCAGTGGTGGTCGGTCCAGAGGAGTTCAGTGGTGTGGCTGAAGGAGACGTGGGGGCTTGAGGAGAAGACGGGGTCGAGCATGTGGCCATCGGAGTCGGTAGGCGTTGTGATGAGTTGCTTCAGTCCGAGGTTGGCGAGGTTATCGATCAGTGTGGTGGAGTTGCTGTCTTTGTTGTTCTCAAGGTGAAAGTTCAGGTCTCCGAGTAGGATGAAGTCAGTGGAGGTCAGGACGTGCGTGCTGATGAAGTCGCCGATGGAGTCGCTGAACTGCGGTCGGGGTCCGGGGGGTCTGTAGAGGAGGGTGCCTCTGAGGGTGAAGTTGGGGTCTGTGTGGATCTGGAAATGCATGTGTTCGGTAGTGCTGAGAGTGTCGTCAGAGCTGGTTGAGACCATGATGCTGTTCTTGTGAACAATGGCGATTCCTCCTCCGACTCCGTTGGGGCGGTCTCTGCGGGTGATCTTGTAGCCGTCTGGGATTGCAATGGCGATGTTGGGTGTGGAGGAGTTGCTCATGCAGGTCTCTGTCAGGTGTCAAGCAGGTCCCAGAGCTCGACGGCATGTTTGTGTGCAGAGCGGGTGTTCAGTAGGATGCATCGGAGGTGATTGTGGTCTTTCTTGGTGGGTGGTTCGACGGCTCTGAGGCTGGTGTAGCTGCAGTTCCGGCAGGTGAAGGGACCCTGTGTGCGTTTCAGGGCTTTGAAGCAGGTGTGGGTCCATCCAGAGTTGAGAGCGTGGAGTGTGCTGGCATCGTAGCAGCGGCAGTCGTTGTGGCAGGCACGGGGACCAGGGGTTCTGGGCGTGGTCCAGGTGGGGACGGGCACAGACGGGCTTGCATTCGGCGCGCAGATGCCCAGCGGCTGCCATATATGGGGAGGTGGGAGGGAGGAGCAGCTGGGAGGCGGGAGGCACGGCAGGGGCAGGGGCAGCGAATGGGCGGTCGGGGGGCGGGGCCCCAGGGGACGCAGCGGCGGGAGCAGTGAGGGGCGACGAACGGAGCAGAAGGCAAAAGGGCACCGAATTACAGGGGCAGCAAGAAAACAGAAGGCAAAAGCGGGCACAAAAATACAGGGCAATGAAGGGAACAGAAGGCAAAAGCGGGCACAAAAATACGGGGCAATGAATGGAACAGAAGGCAAAAAACGGGCACAAAATTATGGGGCAATGAAGGGAACAGAAGGCAAAAACGTGCAGAGAAACATTGGGACAGCGAGGGGAACATAAGGAAAAGAGGGCACAGACCAAGTACAGGCACCGGGGGAAGACAGACAACAGCAGTCACAGACACCAAATAACAATGAAGGCAATGCAATAAGATACAAATGGTGCTACAAACCTACAGCCTACCACTGGCCACCAGGAATGAGGCGCAGGTGGTAGCCTGAGGGTGGAAGAGGGCCTCAAACTTCCTCAGCAGCGGCAGCTGGGGCAAGGACAAACAGGCAGTGCTGTGCGGAGCGGGAGCGACCTACCTAGCAGGATCACAGGTTGCAATAATAAATGTAGTCCCTCCAGAGTCTAATGTTTTCCTGATGATACTTACTTTGGAGTTGACTAGTAAATCTGAGCCATCCAGAGTCTTCCAATGCTTTCCCCAATATTGCTTATTTTGGAGTGCGAATAGTAAATTCGAGTCCCCTCCAGAGCCTACTGTATTCCCACATGTTGCTTAGTTTGGAGTGGGGATAGTACATTTGACACCTCGAAAGTCCTACCCTTTACCCAATGTTTAGTTTGGAGTGGGAATAGTAAATAAAACCCCCCCCAGAGTCCAACGCTTTCCCCAGTTTATTTTGTTCAGAGTGGTAAATCTGGCCAAACCCTAGTGTCTTTTCCTCAAAGTTGCTTAGTCTGGAGAGTAAATAGTACAACTGACCCCACCCCAGAACCCAATCCTTTACCCAATGGTGCTTAGTTTGAAGCATGATTAGTAAATCTGAGCCAATATTTTCCCTAGTGTTGCTTAATGTAGGGTGCAAATAGTACATTTGACATCTACAGAGTCCAACACTTTCCCTGACATTACATAGTGGCATATTTATGAGCCTATTGTGCCACTGAAGCGTCACTTTTTGTGACGCTTTGGCGGGGCAAACAACCAAATCATATGTATGGACTCATAGATAAGGAGTATGCAAGACAGCGCAAATCACTATGTTGCCTTACACTGCGCTAGGGAGGCGTTCCATAGGCATTGTGGGGCAGGGGTGTTTCTATGCAACACCCATGGATTTTGATGCTTTCTCAGATTTACAAGACCATGTAAACCTGGGTATGTGCCAAAACCTTATGCCTCCTAAGGTGAGACATTATTTGGGAAATAACTTTTTTCTCCTAGTTTATTACTCCTTCTCTGTGTGCTGCATTCTGCTGCACACATAGAAGGAGAAACATGCCTCAATGGATTGTTTGTGTGTAGGAAAGTGGTCCTTCCTACCATTAAACTATCTTACTGACAACACAGGCACCCTTGCAACATGGTGCAAGGGAGTCTGCATTAGTGTTAAAGTGCTGAAACCAGCACCAGCACAGAGGGGAAGGTCAGGAATGCACTGTATTGGATAAATACAGTGCATTCCTGTCCTTTCACTTTTACGTAGTGTGGCACTGCAAGGTGACATGCTGCACTACCCAACCCCAAATCCCCATAAATCCGTCCCTTAATTTGGAGTGCGACTAGTAAAACTGAGCTGTCCAGCGTAATTTAACACTTTCCTCAATACTGGACTGGGAATAGTAATAGAACCCTCCTTCCGAACTCCTCCCAGAATCCAATGCTTTCTCCATTGTAGCTTAATTTGGAGTGAGAATGGTAAATATAAACTCTCCAGAGTCCATGCTTTCCCCAGTTTTACTACTTTTGGAGTGGGAATAGTAAATCTGCACTCACCTTTTCTAGAAATTCTCTCAATGTTGCTTAGTTTCAAATGTGAATGGTAAATCTGACTCCTGCAGAGTCCAATGCTTTACCCAATGTGGCTTAGTTTGGAGTGCGATAATAAATCTGACCTCTACAGAGTACAACATTTTCCCCAAAGTTTGGAGTGGAAATGATAAATATGGCTCCACTAGAGTCCAACGCTTACCCCAATCCTGCTTAGTTTACAGTCAGAATACTAAATCTGCCCCCCCCCCCGAGTTCAGAACGTTTACCAATGTTGTTTAGTTTTGAATAGGAGTAGTAAATTTGACTCCCCCACAAATATATTTTGATTTCTCACATTTCAATATTATAAATAATTGTTTCATATGAGTGTAGATTTATATGTAATTATTTGACATTTTTTAACATTAAAAAAAGAATGTATTTGTTAAGATAATCAATATTACGTTTTTTTCAGAACTATTGTTTTTTATAACAATTATTTACATTTTTTTAAATTGTCCGCTGTGATGTAAATTAAATATTTATAATCTAGAACTTAAATCATTTTTTTATCAATTGTATGATAATATATATATATGTATAGTCAAGGATTAATTACAAGATAGATTTATTTCATTTACTTAAGATCTATTTTGAATAATGGTTGCAAATTTTAAAGTTTAAAATGAATTTTAGTTAAATACATTTAATATTTTAACAATTTACATTTTATATTTTAATGCTATATTTAGGTGTTCAATAGTTGTGTTATTTTTTATGTTAATTTTAAAAGTTTATATTTTTCTCATATATAATTTTAGATATCTTTGTAGGTCGATATTTTGGATTCAATATTTTTGTTGATTTAATTACAAGTATGGGGTTATCGACACTATGGATTTCTATAACCTTACCTCGACATTGTTGTAGGTCAATATTTTTGTAGTTGATATTCAGTAGTACAATCCTAGTCATCATCATCAAAGTGTATTGTTTAGTTCATTAAAACCATAACACTCATTTATCACAATAAAACATAAAATACGATAAAACTGAATTAATTGTCAAGGGAAGGTTAACAATATTAAAACCATGTGCAGTAGTAGTCCAGACAATATTTAGGTGACTTGAAGCTGATAGTGGTTAAAGCCGCCAGCTTCATTATCAACAATGAGTAAAACTTTAAACAGGAAAATTAAGAGTGTCATCTCAGTTTGGCTCCTTTTTTTTTTTTGATTGTCTGTTTATCAGATCCTTGTGACAAGAAGAATGGTGTGTTTATTTGATTAGCCTATCTCGTTTCAAGGTCAAAGCAGCTTTATTCGGAATAAAATATACATCCATAAAAGCATATAGCCAATCTAGTTGTTCTGTCCCTCCGAATGACTTGTGCAAACAAAAATAATAGACTCAACTGTAATGAAGTATGATGCATTTAAAATCTGTGCAAAATCTGTGCACCTTCGTCAGTGTTTGAAGAGGTATGGAACCTGAGTCTTTTAAAGGTTGGCAATCGGCATGTGCAAGCTCGTTCAAACAGGCAGGTTTCTAAAAATGTCAGCTCCAAGTGCTGCAGTTTTACTGGGTTCTGTCGTGCGGGACAGGGGCAGCTCCATAGAGGATTTTATGTGATTAGCAGCTACCCCTAATGATGATCCAGACTCTCGTAGTATTCTGCCCACTTCCGCAAATAATGTGCCGACCTGTGCTAGGACATTTGGAGTGACAGTTGTATATATGAATAGTCGTGCTTCCTTGCATGATCTTATCTCATGTTGCATAAGGATAGGCCTCAGATACCTGCGTCTCTGTTGTGATAAGCTTGTGCAGCAGCATACGATGTGGGCAACTGATTGAGAGTGGCAATTACACAGTCTACATTGTTCCTGTGCCAGGTCCCAGTTATTCCAGTGTGCCCTGTACTCCTTGATGGGTGTAGTCAGTAGCCTAAATGATAAAATATTCTTAAATGCATGCTTTCCAATTGCTGCTCTCAAGTATGGTTGGCAAAGCCAGGCTTCATAGGATATTACAAGCTTCTCCGCACCTCTAATGATTCTTGCCTTGATTAGAGCCAAATCCCTTGAGGTCTTCTTAGATTGTGTCTTTGCTTTTTAGCTGTGCTTTGCTGATTTGGAGAGCCGTCAGAAATGTTAGATCCAGTTTTAATGTTGAAGCGGCTAGTTCCAGGTACTTCGCCCAGGCACTTGTCTTGCCCCAGAACATTGCCATAAGGGAACCCCGCAGGGACTCAGGGTCAGCCCGGCTCACCTGGAAGTAGTCATTAATTATGCAATTTTTGTATGCTACGTCCATACTTGCAAGATTAAATTCCAGGCATTTTAAAGTGCACTGAGTGTGCTTTGGCATGCCAAATACCTTTTTATATGATAATGTGTGGTTTCGCACTAGTGCCTCTGTTAGCCTTCCACGGTAGGCAAGGTGGCCATAACTTAGTGTTGGTACGAGTTTGGCCCTGATTACTCTTCGTATTGCCTCAGGCGAGTGGCTGTTTAGCTTGTGGTTGAGACAAGATAGAGTATACGTGGTCTTTGCGGTTTTGGCTCCTATTGCCCTTATCTGCAGTGTACGTCCATGAGCCAAACTCCAAGGTAGTTGTACTTGGAGTCCCTATCAACCTTTAGTGGGCCGAGTTTCCACTTGAGTTTGCGTTTTAGAGGGCATCAGCTGAAAATCAGGACTTTTGATATTTCTGCATTTGCGTGGAGGGTGTTGCGTTTATTGTACTTGTGTAATAAGTCCAGGGCCCTCCTCATTAGGTTTAGGTTTACTTTATTTTTGCATAGTTAACAAAAACCATTGCAATATTGACTATAAAAAGGAAAATAAATATATACAAATATTCGACATAATTTCATCAGCCATTACCACCTTTTTGAGCACTGAGTTATAGCAAAACAAATCTTCCAGTAAACACAGTTTAAAACCCAAGATAAAAAATGTTGTACAGTTTAAAATCAGAGCTAACAATAGTGGCATTAGTGAATTTCATCAGTTCGCTATATAAAATGGAGTACAGTCGCAGCTTTTTTTAGCACTAACCGGACTTGCCCATAGACCAGTATCGTATTGTACGTGTTGTTCCATTATCTGTGCTTGTTCCTAATATACTGGTAGCCGGCCTTGGTGTGGTCTGAGACAGAGTAAGGGCATCTTCCCATCTGCAGGACGTCATTCACCATTAGAACTTCCTCCTTATATCTAATATATTACATTTTTCGGCAATTTGGGCATTTTTTGTTTGGCTAGCATTAGGAATTTTACCAGTCTACAGTTCAATTGTGTGTTCTCCGGATTTAGGCAGGCCAGCACTGCTTGCCTCCTGGTGAGAATGCCTTTCTGTTTAAGTGGTGGGTTTAGAAACTTTAGCCGTTCTTGATGCAGTTCCTTGCATGAACAGGTTAGATGTAAAATGTCTCCTTGTTTGGTGTTGCACAGCCTGCATGTGTCTTGTGCTATTGACCTCAGCCATGGTGGAAGATGCTGGGCACACGGAAAGATCCCCAGTCTATACCTTAGGAATATCATTTTTATGGATTTGGGATATCCCTGATTAAAGAATGCTTGTGGGGCAAGTGATTTGTAGGAGTTCAAGGTCATACAGGCATGAGATCAATTTGAGAAGCTTGCCTTGTCCTCCACCAAGGAAATTAGTGATATACATTTACAGACTAGTTTTTGTAAAGTTATGTTGCTGAGTTGCGTGCCCCACAGTCCCAAGAGTCTGGTAGATTCCAGGGCTAGCTGCAGGTAGCTTCTGGCTTGGGAGGACTCCCTATGCTGGATGTCGTGCTACAGCAGATGATTTAGCGTATTTGTAGTGGCACCGATCTTGTGCCAGCAGATGATGTACGATCCGTGCCTAGCCAAGACTTGTTGTGTTAGACCGAACTCCAGTCTTATTTGAACCGGTGAAGTATAGGGCAGGAGGCAGAACATGGTTCTATTTGCTTTGACCAATGTGTTGTCCAGAACCTTGGCGTCTCTTCCCCAACAGTGCCTCACTGCCATAGACACTCGAGGGGAGTAGTTTAGCCTGGACTACCTTCAGCAGCGGGCTCAGTGTCAGCCCCATCAGTTTATTGGCAAGGTTTTTCATCGATAGAGATTTCAATAATCCTTTCCATCTTATTTCCTCTTTCTGGAACTTAAATGACCCTTCCTTGTCGATTATAAGTCCTAGGTATTTGTACTCGTGAGCTGGTTCAAGTTTAGTGCCACCCAGAAACCAATTCCTCTGCCGTTTCTTTTTTTATTGTTTATTGTCAGAGTCTTACTCAGATTTATTTTGATGTTGTTTTCTATAGAGTAGTTCTGCATTTCCGTTAGTAGATGTTGAAGACCAACGTAAATGTGACTGAGCAGAAGTACGTCATCTGCATACATGAGATTGGACAATGTTTTTCCGCCTAGCTTGGGCGATTGGGAGTTGTAGGCATCGAGCGCCTTTTGGAGGTCGGCCATGAATAGATTGAACAGGGTTGATGCGAGCACACAACCCTGTTGCAGACCTTTTGTTGTTGGGACTTTTGAGGAGAGGTGGGTACTGCCACCTAATTTCACCTGCACCCAGGTGTCTGTGTGGAGAAGCGACAGAATGTTTAAAATATGCTGTGGGATGCCCCATGGATTCAAGCTATCCTGGCTGAAGAGGGGTGATACCCCGAAACCGGTCCTAAGATGCTTGTTTCTGGTCCAGGGAGGACCTTGCTTGGCAGTTTGGGCTGGGCTGTTCCCATGACACACAGGGTCTAGACTGATTTGCCTATGGCCAGGTCCAAACTGGGGTGGCATGGTGAGCAAAGGAAAGATGGATTTAACCCAGATCTCTAGACTGGGGGTGAATATTTTGATTTGTTCTGCATTCCGTCCGTCAACTGTGTGCCTTTTGCTTGCTCGCCCTAAGTGCGCCGGGTATGCCCAGACGTGGGTCCAGGGCTCACTGTGCCACTGGATTCAAGCTATCCTGGCTGCAGAGGGGTGATACCCCGAAACCAGTCCTAGGATGCTTGGTTCCGGTCTAGGGAGGACCTGGATTGGCAATTCGGGCTGGACTGTTCCCATGAGGCACAGGGTCAAGACTGATTTGCATATGGCCAGGTCCAAACTGGGTGGCATGGTGAGCAAAAGAAAGATGGATTTAACCCAGATCTCTTGACTGGGGGTGACTGTTTTGATTTGTTCTGCATTCCGTCCATCAACTGTGTGTCTTTTGGATGCCCCATAGCGCCAGTTTCCTCCACAGTCTGCCCCTCTCTACGTTGTCGAAAGCAGCACTAAAGTCGATGTAACATAGATGTAAGGGTAGATTAGAGGTTTTTGCTGCGTCAATTAGTAAAGAAATTGTAAGAATATTTGTTGATGTGTCGACCATTTTAAGGAAGCCTGTCTCGTTCAGTGGTATTATCTGGTTTGCCTCTGCCCAAGATGTGAGCTCCTCTAATATGATGCCCACAAAATATTTTGCTTCATTATCTATCAGGGCAACTAGGCGGTAGTTACTGGGCTCGGCCTTGTCTCCTTTTTTGTGAATTGGCACAATTGTCGAGCCCTTCCAAGATTCGGGTGTTCTGTTTAACGGCCTGACTTTCATAAAGAGAGGTTGCAGGATGTTAGCCCAGTCCTCCTTCTTAGGTTTGAACAGTGCAGGTGGAATACCGTTCAGTCCCGGAGCCCCTTCTTTCCTCCCTTTGGTGATCTGCTTTTTTATTCTGTTTGGTGGGGGGGTGTTTTAGTGGTCCGGGGCCTCAGGCAACCTTTATGATAGAGTTTGTCCGAAAACGTATCTACTCGCTTACGACAATGGGAAACCCCTTCCCCATTCTGGTTATAGAGACTAGAACAGTGTGCCCGAGCGAGTTAAAAAATAACTTTCTCTTTGGAGTAAATTTCAATAAATTGGAATTTACTACAAAGAGAAAGTAATTTTTTTCCTCGCACAGACACACTGCTTTTTTATTAGGAGTGACAGGGGGTTGCTAGCTATGCATGATGGCATGTCTTCTGTGGCTGGCAACTTCTTCTCCCTCGTCTCAGTGGCACATGCTCCAGCTTGTTCTTCTGATGGCCAGATATTAGAAGTTTGTGCTCCGACGCCTCCCGTTTGGTTATTGAAGTGAGTATTTAGAAATTCTAAAAAAAAAATAAAAAAAAAAAACTATTACGAAAGGGGGACCCCTGAGCGACGATGAAGGGCAGGAAAAAGCGGGGTAAGTCAGCAAAAATGAATCAAAGAAGGAACCCGCCCAGAAGATATATATAAGGGCCTAAAATATAGGTCCCTGGATACACACAACGCTAAACTGGGGCAGAGCGGACAGGACAGAGAAGAAAGTGCACCAGACAGAAATTATGGATACAAAAATATATATATCATATTTATTTTGTTTTTAAACATAGAATTTTTTCAGATACTTTCAATTAATAGGTATACAAACATTCATGAATAAATAAAAACAGAAAATATATATATAGATCAACAAATTGTTCAATGTCCCACAACAAGCTCAATTCATACACACAGACATTCTCACTGTATCGCTTTTGTTCTACTGGATGATACATGAGTTAACCGCCTACACGATTACTCCTGGATAGCTTTACCACCTTGACCGGAATCTTTGATTGGAATGTTTCTTTGAATGAATGTCTGTGTGTATGAATTGAGCTTGTTGTGGGACATTGAACAATTTGTTGATCTATATATATATTTTCTGTTTTTATTTTTATTTTGCTTGTGTTCCACGTTGCCTTTTTGGCCTCTGGTCTTTGAGGATTGGCTGTACGTATGAACGATATGGAGAGCAGATCCTTTGAACTTATTCTGGCAAGATTTGGGTTCGCAATCATTAATCTTATGATATTACCTCAATTTAACATATCCTGATGGCCCTTGGAAGTGTATAGGGGGTAGAATACCAAAACCTGTGTTTCTTGCTGCCTGGTTCTTGGTGTTTGAGTTGCCGGGGGATGAAGAGTTGCTTTGGCCATCGGTACAGATTGATGTATAAAGCTGGTTGCTTCTTTGAGCTGGATTTCCACTTGATGTTCCTGCCGTGGAGTTCCTTGGGCTTTCGTTGGATATTATCAGCTTGGGGGATGTTTGTTTTGAGTCTTGCGCACCATCCTGAGCCCCTTTATCCGGGAACCACCAACTAGGGCAATCATTAGTTGATGGATGAGGCCCTTTAGACGCTCTGTGCAGTGTGTCCTAATTTGGCATATTTTTCTTGCCGGTGCATCCTCTGCTGGGCCTGTTGTTTAGACTCGTGTCAGTATCTTTGCACATTATATCTGTCGGCCTTGGGTCCCCGGGATTGACCACCTCACCACTTGACTGTTGGAGTTATACAGGATTATTGGATAAAGCCCATGGCTCTCCCCTCAGTGCTTGACAGTATGGTGACTGTTGACTGTAGCCTCTGTCGGGTTTTTTTGTTAGGGGGATGGATGTAGTGCCTTGTCTTTTTTCTTGTTTTCTGCACTGACCCCTAATGGGGTTCCTTGCCCTTTTTCTTCTCTTGTTTCCGCATGTGCCCTGGCTGCGTATGTCCATGTTGGGTCGCCTCCTTGTTCCGGTGTATTGTTGGGGATGTTCGGTGACCAATGAGCTTGATTTGAAATACTTGAATCGCCTAGGTTAGTGTCCCGTTTGTTGTGGGTATCTGAGAAGATGGAGAAGTAAGCTGATGCTTTTATGGGGGGCTTCTGGTTACGCCCTTTCCTTTTCTTTTGGCGGCGTTGTTTAGCATTTTGTTTTGGCACTTGCACCTCTGCTAATTGAGCTTTTATCAATTTGCCGTGGGATCCTCCATTGCCGGGCCCTCCTGTCTTCTCAGTGTTCTCATTCAAGTTGTATGTTTTGATGTTTGATTGACCATTGATTGTGCTCTCCGCAGTGTTAGGGTTGTCCTGATCTTTGTTAGTGTTTACCGCTGTTGCGCTTTTTATGTCCTTTAACATGCTGCTTAGCATTCAGGGCAGAGTGGATAATTTGTTGACGATCTGAACACAGTTGCAACTAAGGTGAGTGTCGGATTGAGCACTCTTTATCAGGCCGTTCAGGTTTTCCAATTCCTCATTGAAGACTGCCAACGTATTCAGTAATGTAAGCTGGATCTCCATCTCTTCTGACTGAAATTGCAGTGCTTCAACGGCCAGTTGTATTGTGTTTAGTAAGGAGGTCCAAGTACCAGCAGATTGTTCCTTTGTTTGCGCACTCTCCTTTGGGTCGTTTTTGATCTGGTCTGTATGTGAGGAGTCCCGGGAGAGCTCTTGAGGAGGGTGCTTCCTTTGTGCCTGGTCTGGTGATTAAGTGGCGAGCATGTCTTCCCATTCTTGTGTGTTCAAGTAGGAGATAATCACCTTCCCATCCTCTTGCTGATTTAGGCCCGGAATCCCTGCACGAGGTCCTCCTTGTTGAGTAAGCAGACTCCGTTGGGTGAAGAGTAGTGGGGTGGTTGGCCATTTTGCATTTACTAAGTGTGATATTTGAGTGGGGGTGCTGTGGGTATTGATCAGCGTATTGAATGTGGGACTGGAATTGATTTCGATAATTTGATCCTCGTTTACTCTCCTTAGGGATTCTGTAGCATCACTCATATCCTTAATTTTTTTGGTGGCGCTCTCCTTTGCCTTGGTGCCAGGTAGTAGTGGCCGCGCAGTTGTTTTTTGAGCCGTGTCTTCCGTGGTAGGAGTCACCTGTAAGCCGCCCTGTTGACTAGTTATTATTGGAGAAAGCCCTGAATACATGGGCGCTCCCGCGGGAACCTCAGGGAATGTAGTGCTTGCTGCTGGAGCCCCCACTGAGTGCCTTGGAGATTGAAGCTTGATCTGGTCTTGCTGGTCTTGTTGCTGTGGTGCCCTAGTATCTGCACTTACCTGTACTGCGGCATCCCTGGGCTGCCCTCCTCCTCTTTATCGTCTCTCTCCTGCACCTTGCGAGCGCGTACATGGCCATTTTGTCTTAGAAATGCACATGTGCGTGCACGCATGCATGTGCAGTTCTTGCAAGTTGCAGGAGAGAGACGGCGAGGAGGAGGAGGGCACACCGGGGACGCCGCAGTACAGTTAAGTGTGTTTATTTCTCTTTAAATTAATCATTAAATATTTTTATTAGGGGGTGGAGACGGGGATCCTATTTAGCAGGGGGGGCTGGCTAACTCCGCTCCGCTGTGGAGTGGGAGTTTTGCCCTATACTCTGCGTTCTCAGCGGAGCGCAGAGTGGGAAAATCTCCACACACTCCACTGGCGGAGGGGAGTTCTCTGCCTGCCCTTAGTTTAAAGTGACCTCTCTGCTCCTCGGTGCGTAGTAATGGTGAGTTGCCTGACGCTATTCGCTTTGTTGGCATTGGTGTTGGTTGTGTTCTGTTGCTGTCCTATATTGATCGTTAATTTTCTCTTAGTTTTATTTCTGATTTATGAACAGATTGTTTAGTTGCATTCTGCTTATGGTGCTGCTCCATTTTATGGTTTCTGTGTTTTTTGAGTAATGTCAAGGCCCCTTTTGTTGTGTTATACAATTCTTCTTAAATGACTTTCCCATTAAACGGCTATCTCTAGATATGTGTTTCATAAAGTAGGGACCAGACGGTGAGATCGGAGTGTAAGGCAGAAGGGTGAGAGGGTCTTTTCACGGACAGACAGATATGCCCCTCTCAGAGCTCTCCAAGCTCTGGCCTGCTGTGCCTGCTATGACCCCCTTGGAGGTAATGGTGGTGGTGGTAATGGAGTCACTCGCTATGTAGAACGGAAATGAGTAGGGGCTCCGCTTGGAATTCCGGGTTATCTTGCCCTGGGGGGAATGAGGGGGTCCAAGTGGGAACACACCAGGCCCCTGAAAGCCGCATACAGGCCTAGCTGGACTGCTTCTGTGGGACCTGCGTTCACGCTCAGCAACTGGTAGCTGCTACTGCTGCGGCTTGGGCACCCCCCACTACCCCTCCTCCTCTTCTTCCTAGCCTTGCCTGCTGTTATTGTGGTATCAGCCAGTGTCTGGGGGTACCAGGGGTGCCGGGTACCAAGTGCCAGGTAAGAGGCTCAGGTAGCAGGTGTGAAGCGTGAGGTATCAGCAGGGGCCTAACAAGGCAGTCAGCGTAGGCATAGTGGCAAATGAGAGAGCAAACAAGGGAACAAGGTGGACAAGGCAGAGCACCCTAACTTGGGCAAAGATAAGGCAGGTAGCCAGCAGACCAGCAAAGCGACAGCCGCGAGAGCAAACTGGTGCTGCTCTCTCCAAGCAGCCCCACATGCGGTGCGGTTCAGTGTGGCAGGCAGGCAGGCCAGGATCGGGAATCACCCTTCCTGATGTCTGTATCTGCCGCTGCCAACCTGCTGCCCTCTGCAAAGCTGAGCACCACACTTCGCTCCACAGCCTCTGCAGATTTGCTACCGCTGTGGCTGCTCTCCCCTCACACCGCCTGCCTCGCTCGATCATGCAGGTTTTGATTCCGGGGCACCGCGCAGCTTCCGGTTCAACAGCACACTCAAGAAACCCAGGTATTGACAATTCTAGTCAATCCTATCATTTTAATTAACCCTTTATATATACGCCAGTCAATGTTGTGAAATGTGTTGTGTATTCATTGATATGCCTGTCAGTTCTCTGATGTACTCCCAGTTATCCCCCACCAAGTCAAATAACACCTTGGGGTATTTCATTTACTCCCAACAATCATGTTAGTGAAATTATAGTGTCCCCTGGTATCCCAGTATGTCAATCTTATAACATACACCTTGTTTCCGAAATATGACATTAAATGCATAATTTATTCCAATATTCCATTCAATACAGTGTTTAACCCTTGAAAGACATAAAGCCTTATCAATAATTCCATGTCCCATGGCTTCACACACCAAATATACTGCACAACCGCACATTTATACAGAGGCACACAAATACACATTTACAATGTGTACATGTACTATATAGACATAGAAGCAGACAAACAGGAACACACATACATATAAACTTCTGCAGAAACATTCACAGACAACAGATGCATAGCTGTAAAAACAAACAAAAACACTCCCTTTTTTTACCCATCTGAAAGTCAGGCAGCATTCCTCTCCAAGCCTGCAACATCTTCAGGCATCACCTAAGTCAGGAGCCAGGACATTGCCGTAATGGAGGTGAACACGAACAACTAGGGAAAACATGTAGACAGTCCTTCCCCATGTAAGCACCAAAGATCCTAAATGGGGCCTCCTGTTGTCAAAATCTGAAAGTAATTGAAGGCCTAGCTTTCTCCATGCAATAGAAACTCATGTATAACCAAACCTCTGTAACTGGGGAAGAGTCACATCCCTGGCTTCACACTCACTGTTCAGCATTCTGTTGCTTTCCAGCTATCTTCACACATTCCCAATACTGTTACATACCTACTTATACACAAAAAAGCAGGTCTTTCTCTGTGGCTCGCCTAAGCCTAGTCTCAGTAGGAGGGCTATTGGAATGCAAGACGCAAGATCTGTTAAAGTGATCTGGTAGTACACGCCCTTCCTTTGCCTTAGAGGTGCAAAATGGTTGGTATCATCTCTCTATATTGTGTGCCAGCTCAGAGCAGTGTCAGTGTCAAAGCCAGACCAAAGAGTAGACAGGTCATAATGCACAAAAAGGGCAGGTTAGCAATGTTTGAATAACAGATTTTGGTGTCCTGGTCAAGATAAAATTTTGTTGCCACATTCCATGGAAAATAGGGCCATATGTGATGCTCCTAGAGCAATCTGGTAAACATGTAAAGGGTAGCGAGAGAGGAGCCACATCTGACAATTGTATCATGGGAGAGACGTGGAAACTGTTGAATTTCTATTAAGTGCTATGCTGTGTTTTTTAATTTGATGATTTGTTTTGGTGGCTTTTTTACAGTTTTCCATTCATCATAACCCAAATAAGCTTAATGATCAACTGGAGCACAACAGCATTATTTGTTTATGAGGATATAAACATAATTACGATGCTTGTAATTATCTTTCTATTTCTTTTTTTTTAGTTTGAAAAGCTTTATTTAAAAAGAATGTCAATACAGGGATATCAGCAGAAATTGAAACAATAAAGTGATAAGAATGCAAAAACAGTAAATAGCTAATATCATAATAAACAAGCAAAAGCATTTTATACAGATTTTAAGGAAGGAAGGGAAAGGGGGGGAAGAGAGGGGGAGGGAAAACAAAAAGGGAAGAAAGGGAAAAGATAACAATATATTATAAAAATAATGTAAATTATGCTATTAAAGAAAGGGTGCTGTAGGCAAAACAACAGTCAAAAAACAACTGGAAGAACAAGTAGAACAGTGAATAAATCCTGTACGAATGATATTGATATAGGAGAAAAAGGAGTAAGTCCCTCAAGGCGGCTTAAAATTTTCCGAAGTGACAGTTGACACATTCTTCTGAACCAGCTGATCTAAATATGAGGTAAGAGGTAACCAGAAGAGATCCCTGTTCTGCTGAGGACTATAGGAGGAGGCAAAAGCGGTGTCAAGTCTGTGAAAATGACATAAGGAGTTCCACCAGTGACGGATGGACAGCTTTGTAAGGGACTTCCAATTAGAAGAAATGTGTTGAAAGGCTAAAGCCAGCATAAGATCAAAAAGGCCACGAGAAGGCAAAGGAAGATCTAAAGAGTCAGATAAACTGCCTAGAAAAAGGGTAGATATTGAATATGAAGATGAGAGTGTGAAAATACGAGAGATGTATATCCAGACAGAATTCCAGAAGCAAGAAACAGGTGGACATAAGAATAAAAGATGGAAGAGATTAGCGTTAGGAGCAGAACACGTCCAACAGTTAGAATCAGGAGAAGAAGAGAAACGAGCTAGAGAGAGTGGCGAAAGGAACAGTCTGTGATATAGATAAAATAAAGTTTGAGTGAGGGAGGAGGAACAAGAGACTCTCACAGATCTGGACCAGAGCTTATCCCACAAGGTAACGGACCAAGAACATCCCAAGTCCGCCTCCCAAGAAAGTTCCAGTTTAGACTTAAAACGATCAGGATTAGGAGATGAGAAGAATTTATAAATGAGAGAAGCTTTGGGAAGGGTTGAAAGAATTTTAAGAAGAGGAGTTTGGGAAGCAGAGGAAGGAGAGGAAGGAAGATAGTAAAAAATATCGAGGATAAGTGACATCAGAGAAACAAACTTTTGCAAGAAGGAACGGGGACAATGAAAAGACATTTGAAACTGAGGAAAGGAACAAGGAAACGCTCCATCAAAGAGCTGGTTCACCCATATGATGCCCAAAGATCTCCATGTCTTCCAAAAGATGGGTCTATTGTTAATAAGGATGAGGGAGTTATACCAGATAGTGGAATCCAGGAAAGATTCCCGAGTAATAGTCGTAGGGTTGAAAAGAGGTCTCAAAAGAGAGGAGGTATGTTTAAACAAAAGGGATGACGAGAGGGGGTCCTTGGCAGAAAAACGTACAACCTCCCCAAAAGAAAAGGGCATCAACAATGTTTGCTCGACGTGAAGCCAGAGAGGAGCAAGAGGAGAAGGAACGGAAGCAAGCCATCTGGACGCCTGACGAAAAGAAAATGATTTATGATAAAGACGGAAGTCTGGGAAGTTGACACCACCATTGGACTTGGACTTACGAAGCTGCGCTAAAGAAATTCTAGATCTCTTTTTGTTCCAGAGAAATCTAGATAAACAAGAATCAATGCGTTTAAAATGGAATACGGGAATATGAACGGATAACATAGATAAAACGTAAATTAAGATGGGAGCTATCATCATCTTGATTGAATCCAATCGCCCCCACCAGGATAGAAAGAGGGGGTTCCAGGAAGAAAGTAAACGCTCAATACGAGACAAAACCACAGACATGTTTAGTGCAATTGAAGCAGAGATGGAATTAGAAAACCATACTCCTAAATATTTAATTTTGGAATTATTCCAAGCAAAACCAGTAGGTGAGAAGGCATGAGGAGCACAAAATTTTGTAAGGGGAAGGATTTCGGTTTTATCCGAATTGATTTTATAACCCGAAACCTGAGAAAAAGAGTCAAATTCAGATAGTAAGGGGGGAATGGAGATTTCTGGGTCAGAAATAAAGAGGAGTATATCGTCTGCATAAGCAGACAATTTCAATTGATTATCCCCATAAGGAAAACCTGAAATGGAACCATTATTGCAGATAGAAGACAAAAAGGGCTCAAGGGCGAGAACAAAAAGTAAAGGAGATAAGGGGCAGCCATGACGAACACCACGCTGAAGAGGAAAATATGATGAAACTTGACCATTGACCAGAACCGAAGCCTTAGGAGAAGAGTATAGTAAAGAAATGAGAGAGATAAAGTGAGGGCCAAAACCATGCCAACGCAAGGAAGCAAATAAAAAGGACCAATCAACTCTATCAAAGGCTTTTTCAGCATCTACAGAAATAGCCGCTAAAGGAATAGAAAGGGACGGAACTTGATTTAAAACATTAAGAAAAAGGCGAGAATTATCAGAAGTGAGCCTACCTTTAATACAACCACATTGTTCTTTACCAATAAGGAGGGGCATTAAGGGATCAAGGCGTAGGGCAAGAACTTTAGCAAACAACTTATAGTCCACATTTACTAAAGAGATTGGACGATAATTCTTACAGAATTTGGGATCGCGACCGTCTTTAGGAATCAGACAGATAGTGGCTTCTTGAAAAGTACCCTCAGACTTACCCGATAAATAAAACGATTGAAAGAGAAAAAGAAGTTTGGGAAGCAAAAGATCAGAAAAATGCAAATAAAATTCAACTGAAAAACCGTCAGGGCCAGGAGTTTTACCTTTGGTGAGAGAATTTAAAGCCGTAGATTGCTCATGCAAGGAAAGATCAACTTCCAGATCTGGGAAGTTAAGAAGAGAAGTCGAAGGCTGAGGAAGTTTGTCAAAATAAGCTTGGATAAGGGAGGGAGACGGAGAAGATTCAGGTGTATAAAGAGTACGATAAAATAACTGAAACTGGTCAAGAATGTCTTGAGCTTTGTGCAATAAAGTATTATCAGAAGAATAAATGGAATCAATAAAGGAGCGTTCCTTGCGCGACTTGAGATAATTAGCTAAAAGCTTCCCTGCTTTATTGAGACCACCGTAGTATCGGGCACTACTACGAAGAAGCATAGACGAAGCATTATCGGTAGTAGATTTATTAAACTCTAATTTGGCACGGATGAGATCCGGAGAAACAGAGAGCTTAGGGGAAGAGTAGAACTTACGTTCCAAAGATTTAATGTGGGCTAGAATATCTTTCTGTTTCTGAAGAAAACGCTTCTTTTTCTTGGAAACAAAGTCAATAACAAACCCACGAGCCGTGGCTTTAAAGGAGTCCCAAAGAAGATGGGGGGAAATGTTAGAAACGTCATTTAACAGAAAGAAATCAGTAGCAAAAGATCGGTAAGAGGAGGAGAAAAAAGGGTCGATAAGGAGGGAATTGTTAAAACGCCAACGAGAAGATTTGGTATGCGGAAGAAGGAGGTCAAGGTCCGCTACAATAGGAGCATGGTCCGAAATGAGTATAGGTTCAATAGAAGAAGAAATTAAATTTTGCGACAAAGAGAGAGAAAGAAAAATATAGTCAAGGCGAGAAAAAGATGAGTGTGGAGGGGAGAAAAAGGAGTAGTCAAGGGTGTCAGGATGTGAAAGCCTCCAAGAATCCGTGAGGTGTGTTTGAGAAATAGTATCGAGAAACTGTTTGTGAGGTTTGTGAGGTATAAATCGAACCAGTGACTTACGATCAAGAAAGGGATCCACAATCTGGTTACAGTCACCACCTAGAATGAAAAAGTCATCTTTGTGTTGAATACATTTGCTCGTAATTGAGGGCCAAAAAAGTAAGTCGGGTTGTGTAGGACCATAAACATTAAACACAGTCAGGGGAGTAGAATTAATTAACAACTTAGCTAAAACCCACCTACCATCAGAATCAGTTTCTTGTAATAACACTTTACATGGTAACTTTTTATGACATAAAATAGCAACACCATTTTTCTTGTTAGTAGAAGGGGAGAATAAGACCGTACCCACCCAGGCACGCTTTAGCTTAAGAGATTCCGCCTCAGAAAGGTGGGTCTCTTGAAGGAGAACTATGTCAGGATTATAAGAAGCGAGGTGGGAAAGAATCCTCTGACGCTTGATAGGGCTGATAAAACCTTTAACATTCCAGGAGATTACTCTGAATTTAAAAGGCTAAGAACATTAACAGGAACAACACCAACAACAACTGATAAAAGGTAAGAAGGATGCATAAAATGACAGAGAATACAGGGCAAAGGAGAAGGCAAAAAAGAGGGAGAGGAAAGAAGTAAAAAGGAGTGTAAAGCAAAAAGGGAAAACAGTGATGGAGACGAAGAGAGATTGAAAGCAGATAAAAAGAAGAGGAACGAAGGGAAAAGGAAAAAAGAGGGAGGAGAAAAAGAAAAATTACAAGAAGTGACAGTACACATCCAAAAAGGACGACTGAACATAACATACCTGAAGGGGAAACGAAGAGGATATCGGGACAATGGAGAGACGCAACAAGAATGACCTCCCGGAACCAGGAGACCAAACCGGAACGCACCAGGACGGAAGACGATGAACACATCTCACAGAAAGGGAGGAGGGGAGCATAACAATCGATCTGAATAAAGAAAAATAAATAGAAAAGGGCTGACAATGGAATAGACACATAAAGAAATGCATAAGAGCGGAAATGTAGAACGAGAAACAGTTAAAAAGTGAAAAGTGATAGTGAAAAGCAATAAAGATAAAAGACATCAAAAAGAAGAACGTAAAAAATGACTCAAAAAGACGAATTATTAGTCTAAAAGAGACAATGGCAGCATAAAAATGTTACAATTGAAAAGCCTGCAGGAAAAGAAAGATTAAACATTCAACCAGAAGCAGAAGCAGAAGTATCCATGCCAGAATTAGATGGAATATGAATAAAAATTTTAAGATCTGCAGGATCATGAAAAGTCCAAGTTTGATTCTGATGGGTAACTTTGAAGGTACATGGGTGGAATAGACCATATCTGGCACCAAGAGTGCGCAATGGAGCACGGAGACTCAAAAATTCTCTTCTTCTGGCTGCAGTAACATTGGAAACATCCTGAGTGAGAAAGACCTTCTGGCCCAACCAAGAGATTTGACGTTTAGCTCTAGCCGCAGAGAGGACCAGAAGCAAATCCGTAAATTTCAAAAAAAGGATGATGACTCCTCGAGGCTTAGTGGAGGTGGATAAGCGAGGACCAAGTCTGTGGGCTCTTTGTATACTCAGGGAGGTGGTTGAAGGCATATCTAAAAGCTTTAAGAGGAAGGAGGGGAAAAACGTGACAGGGTCATCACCTTCCAAAGACACCGGCAGACCATAAATGCGAAGATTGTTCCTTCTATTTCTGTTTTCTAAATCCTCAGTGTGCTGCTGAAGGGCTAGAACAGATTTTTCGAGAGAAGAAATACGCTTAGAATTAACTTGAATGTCTACAACCTGCTGTTCCACCGAAGACATTCTGTTATCCATAGACACCCATTTTGCCTCAAAAAGCTGCATTTTCGAATTTGTCTCCTCCACGAACGGGCGAAGAGCCCGTATCTCTTCCAGTAGAAGTTCCATAGAGATGGGAGGTGGCGACTTATCCGAAGGAGGGGGAGAGTCCTGCTTCAAGCGCTTCGAGGATGCAGAGGAAGGAGGTGTTTTGCTTGAGGAGGATTGTGGGGTGGGAGAACGGATGGGAGCTGCTGCCGCCATCTGAGCAGAGATTGGAGAAGAGTCCACAGTTGAGGAGGAAGAAGAAGGCGCCGCAGGAGGACTCTTTGAGGGCACAAAGACAAATTTTGGGTTACGTAATTTGCCCATGAGTAGCAGGACGCAAAAATAGTGGGCCAAAACAAAATACAATGTATCAGGGAGAACCAGCCAACTAGAAAAAAGAATGGCAGGTAAGCGATACAGCACAGCAGTCAATAGAACACGGAGAAAAACAATAAAAGGTCCACCTCCAAGGATGTAAAGCACGTAAGGAAAAAGCTCCTGAGTTAGGTAAAGTTCCACAAAGCTGACGTAATAACTTTACGTAGTAGCCAAAAAGACGTGCAAGCCAGTTAGTACGAGGAAGCAACTGCCATGTTACAACAACAGGAAGCAAAGGGACAGGAGGGTGCACCAGATCCAGGCAGAACCCTCAGTCAGCAACCGCAGCTCCATGAACAGGCACAAGATGTAACCAGTAACTCTAGTGACCTTGCCACAGAAAAACAAATGCTATTTAAGTGCCACAAAAAGATAAAAATGTCATAGCCTGGTTCTCAAAATGATGTTTTGGAATACATATTAATATCTGGTCATCAAAATACTTATAACGCCCTTATGGAGGCTTTGGCCACAAGCTGCGCATGATTAAGTAGCCGAGACAGCGTCGTCCGCGATCCAAAATGGCGGACACGCTGAGGAGATCCCGTTACGCGGGATAACAAATCCTTTCAAAAGTAGGCGGAAGCGCTGCCTGGGCTCACCCGCGGTCTGAGTCACTCCGCTGCCAGCATCAATCGAGGGGAGCGAGAAGGAGGCAGGAACTCCGTTGATAATTGTAGAAGAGGGTCCCGGTGTATCGGAGCTCCGGTATTAGGCGGCCATCTTCGTCGGCGCCTAAGCCACGCCCCCTATCTTTCTATTTCTAACATTCAAGGAAAAGCTCTTGGAACATTTTAATTGCTTTCTGACCCTTTGTTTACAATAGTATTATATCCAGGAAGAGCCATTATTCATTCTTGCATTGGAGCTAGGGATAAATGTATCTTTTGTTAAACTAATTATAAAACAAGCATTAAAAATGGCAAAATGTCTGCTATATGTCTGGCTTATCACTGCATCCATCCATGTAGTCACTCATACATCTGTCCATGCACGAAGTCTTTGATCTTTGATTTCACATATCTATTCATCTACCCATTGACATCTTATTTCATTCACTCACTTGCACATCCACGGTACTGCGCACAAAAAGTCACCAATTAATGAAGAGAAGCTTAAAGACATCAGCCAGCCTACTGGCTTTGCTTTTAGTGTGTGAAGGGTGGGAAAGTGCTTCTTTTTCTGTGTGAGTGCCAGTCTGTGAGAGGGCAGTGATAGCACTGTCAGTACAGTGTGACTGCTAGTGTGAGAGTACTGTCAGACTGCTACTCTGTGATGAAAGAAACTTCTGTTAGTAGTGTGAGACTGCCAGAATGAAAGGAGTGCAAGACTGTGTATGATAGTATATGACTGGCTCTCTGTGAGGGGTTTGAGAGTGATTTCACCAGTGTGCAACTACTTGTCTGTGAGGTGTCTGAGAGCTTCAACAGTTACCTTCATTTTTGTTGCTGAGGCCATGGCCGAAGACATGGTGTGTGCTTGCTTAATGATGGGCAAGTCCCACTCTTGAAGTAAGGCTGCAACATTCATTCCTAAGAAAAGTCCTTTTCATTCATTTGTGAGGCTTGATGATCTGCTGTTTCCAATCCCAATAATGATACCCAAAGATAGAATTTGGCATTAATGACACAGGCTCTCCAGTTATTTACTTTTGGAATACCTTGCCATGTGACTGATGGCAGGCCACTCATACCCACGTACCCTCCCACACGAGTGACAGGCCCCACAGCTATAGGCACAAACAGATGTGTGTTTCTGTAGCAACCAAGTGCAGTTAACACTGGAGAACATAGGGGCATATCAGCAAGGGCCGGCGATAATTATCTCTCAGCGCGCTTAGCGCGAGGATAATTATCGCCGGCTAACGCTGAATTTTATTGCTGAGATAGCGTGCTATCAGCAACGCTTATCTCAAAAGCGACAAAATTCCAGGCACCAGCTGCCAAATGTGTGATTATCTCTGGAAATCCAGCGATAATCGCACAACGTTTGGCGATAGCTTGCTGATAGGGCAGGGCAGACTCAGCCATGATATCCACCTTCCATTGGATATCATGGCTAGGTCAAACTAAAAGCAGGCGTAAGGAAAGTAGCGATAACCGCGGTTAGCGCTACTTTTCATATCGCTATGCTTGTTAGCGTGCCCATTGATAATTGGAGAAATGTCGGTTAGCGACATTTCTCCAGTTATTTTGGGAAGGAACGTCCACTTTGCATCTCATTAGAGATGTAAAGCTGGGCGTTCAGGAAACAGGCGCTAAGGCATGGATTCACGCGTTAGCGTGTCCATGCTGATAGGGCGATAAAATTATTGCCGCTTTTCCTCTGAAAACGAATGCTAAAGCGGCGATAATTTGATCGCATCGCCTAGATGATATGCCCCCATAGTTCCAGAGGCCTTTTCTCTGGATCTCTTAGTACTTGTAGCAAAAGGAATTGCAGCTGTTGGAGATTGTGGTGCCACAGCAGGGGACTCGGGTTACATGTAACATAGCAGGTCTAGTTTCTTCTGCTAGTTGGAAATAACTAAGCACCTCCATTCTAGATTTAGGGAAAAGTAGAAACTGGCTTAGAGAGAAGGTTGCCAGGACAATCAGGGCTTACTAGGTTCCAATTGAGACACTTGAATCCTTTTACCCTGGTGTCCTAGAGCCAGCATACCTTTTGACCTAAACAGAGAATGACGTATCTCTTTAACGGGAACCTCAGGGTAGGTAGGAAGGAAGAGCAATTCAGGTCTTACTCAGGGCTCAATCAATCAATCAGTCAGTAGATTTGTAGAGCTCTTCTTGTTACCTGTGAGGGAATCCAGGGCTCAGGGAGATGGTGTGAGTTAGAAACTTAGACAACTGCACTGCAAACAAAAGACTAAATAAATCCATGCACAGCCAGTAGTTTTACTTTTAAAAGACAAGGTACTTTAATTCTCACACAACTAAATACTAAACATAAAATAACATATTACATAATGAAAAAAGACTTCTATAGCCCCTCTTGAACTAGAAGTCTATGTAAGAAGATCTCTCAGTATTGAACTATGTATCTAATGCTGTTTATAGCACAGTGCACAATGTAAACCCCCTCCTAGTATATTTGTTCAGTTGCATGTGTCAGAGAGTCCTCAGTGTAAAACCCCTTCGTTTTGCATGTGTCAAAGTTCAAAAATGAAAACCTCTTCCTATTGCATTCCCCAAAGATCACAGTGTAAATCCCCTTCATCTAGCAAGTATCGGAGAAACCACTATGTAAATTCCGTTAGTGCTACATTTGTCAGAGTTCGCAATTCTAAACACATTTTTAATGTATGTGCCAATGCTTCCACAATATAGAAGCTCCTACTGATGTATTTGTCAGAGTCTTTACAAATGCAAAATTCCTTCGTTTTGCACTTGGCAGGGAGTTCACAATTTAAACCAATTTCCTTTTGTTTTTGTTATCGAGTTAATTCTGTAACACCCCTTTACATTGCATTTATTAGTGCGAGAGTTCACAGAGTGAAAACCCCTTCATGTGTCATTTTTTACGAAGTCACTACATAGAGACCCTGTTTCCTGTATTGAACATGGGGTCTGCATTAACAATATTTTACCATTTATGAGCCAGGAATCTACTTCACGGGCAGACTGACATTACTGCTGCCTAATCACATGTTCCTAAAGAAAGGTTCAACAAAGGGGTGCCACCAAAGCCCGTATAGCTATACTGCTTTTTGATTCCTTTTTTGTGTGATTAGTTTAGTTTTACCAAAGAAGTCTCCAGCCAGACCTAGAGAAAGGAAAGCACGGTCTCCTCATTAAAAGACTAGGAAGTCGCTTCTGAACATGGGCAGGCGGGAGGGATCAGCATACGACTGCCAACAGGAGGTCGACCACTTTGATCCAATAATCCTACAAATGCTCAGACACACCTCATGCCGCCGGTACTGTATTCAGAACACAAACTTCCTGCAGGTTGCACGAGGCGGAACTCCATTTCTCCTCATTTATGAGCAAATTATGGCGCATAGTCATCCCGTTAACATGTTTTTCTTCTTAACAATGCTGCTGGTTTGTTGTGCTCTTAATTTTCTCTCACGCTATATTGATGGGCTGTCTTTTAGATCTCGGCTTGGATCAAAGCGATACAGTTCCCGTAATAAAAACTAACCGAGGGAATGTCTTGTATTATTACCGGTAAGAAAATACATGGTAAACCGACAGAGGACAACGCGAGGAGACGTTTCCTATGCAGCTGGGCCTCAAATGAGCTCCAGACACGTGCATCTCTCTGCTAAGCACATCAATCTGCCCAGCCTTCTTTTTTTAAGCGCCCCCTTTAAATCAGTCTCCACTGCAGTTAAATCAAGCTGTTTCTTCAAACTTCAGTCACCCATGCCTTCCCCATAGCTGTAAACTCGCAAACCAGTCATTAAGTGTCGGTAATAACCGAGGGATGGAAGCACAATTGTTGCCTAATTAAGATTTGATTAAAGGCACCGTCAGAAACCTACACGAAAGTTTACATCAAGATGAAACGCTGACATAAACAACACACAAACCGCTGCTATCTCGCTGGGTCCGTATTTATAAATAATCCCTTTTCAAGATGAGTCCAACATTCCAGCGCAGAAGCAAAATCAACTGAGCATAAAACATACTGTGTTACGTATGCAATTATGTGACGGTAGGTGCGGCACTGAAATGGAGACCGGGCGTAATTTCAATCGGCGGTTGCAGGTGGGGGCCAATGGCACTCATTTTTCCTCAACAAACTTTGCCCGAGAGAAGGAGACCAACTAAAAAAAAAGGGCGAAAGAAGGAAGAAGAGAAAGACGGAAAACCGTGACAAAGACAGAAACGAGTGATGAAAAAGAACCTTCAAGAGATAAAGAGGCAGGGAGTGTCTGGTGGCTTAAAGAGGTATGTGGTGGAATCAAGACTACCAGCCTTGGTATTCAACAGCCCAACTTTCGAAAGAGCTGCTGCCGCGGACTACTGAACGGAACATTGGGCCCCTACAATGTAGAGGTCGTACTTCCCCTGGAGGTTGCATGGTGCGACCCCGGCCACATTGTGTGGGGTAATCCCATGTCAGGTGCAAATTCCTGTTGTTGCCCAACATGGAAATCCGACCCAGTCGCAAAATGTATCTAGTGAGGTTTTCGCCAGGTCAAAAATGGCACAAATTTTGTGGGCCAATAGTGTGAACATCGAAGCATGCAACATTAGCTCAATAACCTTGATTCCAATGTGTACAACGAGGAATTGATTGTATATTGCACAAATTAAGAACATTTTCTATACTATTTAGTACGTTTTTTCTAGAGCTATATTGTTTTCATTATTATACAATATAGTAAAAAAATAAAGAAAAATCTGGTTAATGGATTGTATTGGTGTATTGGGTGGATAGTATTCTATTGAAAAGTCTTCTTTTGTATGATTTTATGTTTTAATTATGTATGTAAATGATACATTTTCTATTATGTATGTTTAGAAAAACTGACGCAGGGTTTTAGGTTGTGCGGTATGCGATGGCGCCCACAATTTGTACGTAAACGTTTAGGGCTGAAGAGTGGCACGGTGCAAATAGGACGAGGGGAAAACAAACCCTAAACCCCTCCAGTAGACAAGAGTCTAACAGTGAGAGCAAATCAGGATGCCTATGCACACGTTGTGAATAAAGCTGTATCAATACAGAGAGTAAGCATAAGAGCAGCAGTCTAGACATAAATTACAAAGTCCACCAAGTTTTGTTTTTCTTGATTTAATATGATTCCGTTGCCCAGCCAACACGTGTTTCGTCCGGGTGTGAAACCCACGACTTCTTCAGGGCATACAGGCAAAGAACGGAGTAACCCAGATGAATCAGGACCTCAAAGACGAGTGCGTCCGAGAGTGTAGCAGATATCCGGTAAGTCTAGGTCCTGATTCATCTGGGTTACTCCCTAATTACTATCCCTATTTGGGACGTTTATACCTTTCCCGCGCAGCCGGGACGGAATTATAACCGGCGGAGAGATCCTTCACCTGTGCACGTTCTTTGCCTGTATGCAGACTGCTGCTCTTATGCTTACTCTCTGTATTGATACAGCTTTATTCACAACGTGTGCATAGGCATCCTATTATGTATGTTTGTATGTATGTATATGGTATTTCTAAAATGCGAGCCAAAGCCAAAAGACAGTAGAGGGCTGTACATGGTCAAGGACAAGCAGAAAGTCAACAAGTAATGTGAGAGGAAGCTGGGTTGTGAACGGGTAATGCATTGTAATATAGTGTTCTCTAAAGAGGTGAGTGGCCCTGATGGTGCCTGGACTATTGTTCCTGATCCTATGTGCATAGATGGCAAATGCCTGGGTCTTATTTGTTCTTTTTTCACTTCTTACTCTGCAGTCTGTGGTGTCCTTGTTGCGAATCTACCGAAAACCACCAGAGATGGGTGAGCTTGTCTGCAAGATCAGCTGGGGTGCTAGCTGTGATGGCTTTGTAAATGATGCAGCTGGTTTTGAATATGATTCGGGCCAGCAAGGGGAGCCAATGGAGTTCCATCAGGATGGGGGTAATGTGGTTATATTTTGTCAGACCCAGGATAAGACATGCAGTGGCTGTGTTCTGTATGATGTCCCAAAGGGTGACAGTGTGGATTTAATACGTAATTCTATATCATGATTGTATATTATTATATAATTATTGTGTATACCAATGTTTAATTATTGTATTGTGTTGTCTTCCCAAGGAAAGTATTCCGTGAGCACTTTGGGCAAATGTAGCCATGTAAAAATTGTGATTCCAAATCATGAATCAACAGACTTAAATACTATGGGGCAGATCTACAAGGAAGAGCCACAGCGCGGCAACGCAAGCCCTTTGGCTGCAGCACTTCCGAAGCACAGGAATGCGACATATTTACAATAATATGTTGCATTCCTGTGCTTCCCCCTGCGCTGGCACACAAACTGCAGCCATGCGCCTCTTTCAATGCATGCTGTATAATGCAGCACGCATTGAAAGAGGAAAAAACAAGGAGAAATGAAAACATTTCTTCTCGTTGCGCCTCGCTACGCCTCCCCTAGGGAGGTGTAGCATTGACACACATTTCCAGATTTACGATTCCTCGTAAATCTGGAAATGTGTCTTGATCCATGGGTGTTGCGTGGGAACACCCACAGCAACACCCATGGAACACCCCTTCCACGCAAAGTGCTGCATATAAAGGGGCCATATTTACAAGGAAAAAAAAAGTCACGCAGGGTGCCTTTTCTTCTCCTTGTAAATATGGAGAAGTGAAATGTGCCTCCAGTACGTCACAATAAGTGACGTACTGGTGGCGCAGGGGGCTTGTAAATCTGCTCCTAAGAATTCTAAAACCTAATGTATAAAGTGTTGCAGTTTGCACATAGGAACTTTGAGTGTGTCAGAATGCAAGGATAGCAAACAGAGATTCAGAGCAAGTTGAAAAAGCAACTGGAGCATCTGCAGTTGCTGATGACATCAGTGAAGTAGAAAGTCAACTGGCGGTAGGAATTGGGATTCTAAGAGACCGCAGGAGATGGAGACAGAACCTGCAAACATCAGTTAGGCAGCATGGTAATCCACAGGACAAGGATGGGTTGACCAGAAGGGAGAAAAGGAAGTTCAGTGACACTGAACTAGAGATAATTTGGAATAATGTGTGATTGAGAAAGACAAACTGATATGCCAGGTCTAGTGACTTAGTGGACTAATGCATCCACTCTAGGGACCTGTATTCAACATCATGGCCACAGGTTCAAATCCCGGCTTGTCCACTCAGCCTTTCATCCTTCTGAGGTTGATAAAAGGAGCACAGTTGGGTAACAATAAACATCTGTTATCCAGTGTCAAGATACCCTTTGGTGAATGCGCACTTTACAAATATATATGCTATGTTATGTTAAGCTGCACAATAAGTACCAATGGACTTAACATTCAGCAGAGGATCAATGCGGATGGTGTGACAAACTGCACAGTGGATGACACACACATAAGAAATACTATGACCTACGTTTACGTAAAAGAAAGAATCAGGCCACCAGGACAAAGTAAGCAACAGCACAGAAACACCCTCCATCCTAGCGGAATGATGGATAGAGATCACATTCTAACCTGAAGCAGTTGCGGTAGTCACCAGCATCCACACATCTGTTTCAGAACCAACTCGCACAGAAGAACACTTCATTTCAAATAACCAATGAAATTCAAGTGAAAATGATAGTTACACAAGCCACACCTTACACTTGACCAACTAAATAGTGTCACACCGCCAATTTCCATGTACAAACAGCCACATACCTGTACACATCAGTCATAAACATTACAACATGTGGCATAATGTCACAAAGTATATACTTAGACTTACATTGAAGGATGATGGCGGTAATTGAGCCACACTGATCACATGGCTGGAACCAATGTGTATACTTGTAACATGGATCTCAGGAAACGTCAGAAGTAGCAGCTGCTACCCCAGGATTATCCTTTGCTGCCTCTAACAGTGCCCCTGCAACCCCTAGACTCTCTGTATGTATGGAAAGCACCAGGCAAATCCTGGTGGATCGAAGGGATTGGAGGTCTGTTTTTAAATTGCAGGACCAGTGCTAGGTTTTGGATGCTGGAACCACAGTACTCCCAGCCCCCAGGGGGTTTATCGTTCTAGTTTTAAATAGTGGTGTGTGTCACAGGCAGCTTGCTGTGAAAACAACCACAGCTCTGTTCACCCTGCACAAAAAAAGATACAGAAGCGGCGCCTGTCATCTGGTTGCTGAGCTCGCACAGCATGACTGAAGCTGACATGAGGTGAAAGCCCCACTCACCCAGGCAAGGAGAGAGATGGTGTAAGGCAGATTCTGATTATTGTATGTCTAAACAGTACACTGGATTCCTGCTGATTGCCAGGCTGAATCCAACAACAAACATATTGCTGGAAGTCTCTGACACTTTAACATGTCTATTGAGTTTGGGAGAAATGAGCGCAAATTTAGAAAACCAACTTACTAACTGTGTTTGAATTGCACTTTAAACGTGCTTTAAAGTTTGTAGAAATGTTTATGTTAGAAAATGACCAGTAGGAAAAAGAGTAAACGCATAGGGCGCGATTACGATGTCAACATCGTCTTGTAAACTGGACTGACGACCTCTGGTCAGCGGTACCAGCCACCTCATTAGGATGCGACTGAACACTGTTCAGTCGCATTCTGACATTTCCCTATGGGAGCATGCATTATGGCCATAAACTGGCCGTAATACATGCTCCCATAGGGAGATGGGTGCTGTTGTTCATCGCTGCACCCCGTGGCAGGCACCTAAAGGTGCCTGCCAAGGGGTGCAGGGATCAACTGGGGGCCCCCCTCGGGCCCCAACTGGAGGCCGCACACACAATGGGGCTCCCAGATATGCTTTCTGACATTGTTTCCAGGTCGGACAGGCTGGCATTAAAATGTGCCGAAAAAACTGCATCGTAATCCCAAGGGTGTAAAGGCCTGCCCTTTGGAATTACGAGCCAGTATCGACTGGCCGATGGGCTCCTTGAGCCTGTCAGAAGCCAGCTGGAATGATCGTCCGGTTTCAATTCTGACCTGCTGATACATAATCAGCCGGTCGGAATTGAAACTGACGATGGGGGCTCGAAACTAAAGCCTCTTACCTCCATTGTAATAGGCCCCATAATGTTTGGAATCCTAATTAATAAACTGTGAAAATGCATTAGTTAAATCACATGCAGGATTGAGAATGTTCTTAAAATATTTGTAAATTCTAAATTTTTGCACCCGGCAACCATTTCTTAACCTGTGTATTAACAAGGCCCAAAAGTTTTTCAACTCGAATCTTGCTCACATTTACATTAAAAAGATATTCAGCAAAACATCTTAGCATTAGCAACATCTTTCAGAAATGTGCTCACTATAACATCATGTTCATCCAGCTCCTCACCCCATGTTAAATCATGTATTAGAATACAAAGTGCTTATTAAATCTGATTATGTTAAATGATGACTTATAGACTTTTATGACTGCTGTTTCCGAATAGCAATGATAGATGTTTTCATATTACTGACGAGTCATTGTTCACACACCGAGCTCATAGGGTATCCTTTAGCTTAGGTAAGAGGTTTCTCATGAAAACTTTCCCTCATGTAACAAATGCTGTAACAATTGTATCGATCAATGGCAACAAGCGTACTGACTTTGGGAATTGGAGGAAGAAGACTGGCAACACCACCATTGGATATTGACAGAGGACGCCTACAGAATTGTTAAAAAAGTTTGAATTTATATTAATGAGTGTTCCTAGGTATTTAGCACATTCTTTACCTCATTCTCATTCTCAGAGACTTACCTATTTGTTTTGCCTTTTCCAATGGTGCTGCCACTGGATCGTTCCTTGTCCTGATACTCTTCTTTATGGAGAGTTGATTTCCTTGGCTATTTCTCTGAGGTGACGTTTGGATTATTAATGATTAATGCTACTGCAAGGATCTCACTTTTATTTACAGTTGGTACTGCAGCTTTAGGGAACTCGTCTGAGTTTCCAGAACTACTCTTTATGAGAAGTTCATTTCTTACCCGCTCTTCTCCAGGGGAACTCTTCATGGGTTCTATTTTAGAATAGGTCCTTTAGTTAGTTTACAGGGTTTCTTTATGAAACACTGTGTATTTTTCTAATGCTGATGTCTAACCAAATCTATTTCATATTTCTGTAAACTTACTAAACTGAATATAAACATTTAGAGATTCTAACCGTTTAACTACTTACTGTAGTGATTTCACAGATTTATGTTTAGTGTTGCAGGGCCAGTAGTGTTATGTTAATTATTTACACGGTAGGGTGGTCTGGTTTGTGTTTCTAACAGTGACTATTTGTAGTATACCATGCATGGACATTGGAGCTGTAGAGTACTGATGATAATTCTTAAAAAGTTGCAATTGTGGCTAGATCGTCTTAGTTTATATCCACGCTGTATCACTGATGTAATTATTTATCTGTAATTATCTTGTATCAACATATAGCTTCCCATTGCTCATAGCCTTGAGCAATTTTGTTTTAGCTAACTGGTAAAGCCACTAAAATACTGTCAACTGTTCTAGTCTATGTGGTATGTGGTACCATATAGACATTGCAGTTTTAGTTTTGTGATGCTACCACATACTTTATTTCACAAAAGTGTGTCTCACTGTTATGATGTGCTTTAAAATGAAAAATTGCTTCCTAACTATGTACCTCTTGACCCCTGCCTCACAGACAAGTCACAGAGTCCCTGAGAAGGAACATATGTAAGCATACATGAGTATTTGCATGTTTTTTGTAAATTACCTGCAAATATTTAATTGCTTCTGTATTCAAGGGATAGTTTCAGTGCTGATGAAGACAAATTGTCCTGTAATAGCAAGCATATAGCCATACCATGAAGACCAGTGATGCAGGGGCACTAAAGACCTCTCACTGCCCACTAGGTACAATCCAAGTCACCTCCTTTTTTAAATCTTATCAGGATACTCTCTAATAATCTGCCTGATCCCTGTGATATTAACATGTCCCTTAAACAAGTTGAGCCCATCCAGATGTACCATCATTCTGGATGAGGGACTTGATGATGAAGCATGCCACAAATAAACTGTGGATAAGAGTTCCTATAAAAATCTAAAATGAATTTCTTCTGCAGGTTTTTGAACTATGTAGAGGCACTGTCCATTGACCGTGGGACATTAGGGTGCTTTATCTCATTTGAGGAAGATATTCAGGAGAGTGTGGAGGTTTTTGTGGAAAGGAGGGTTATCAAAGCCATGCCCAGCCTCCTTGAATTACAGTGTCACAGTGTTCTACCTCATGTGACAGAGATGCTATGTGACTCCAAGATCCTGTGGTGTGCTTGTTGTCATGCTGCCTTGTAAATACAGTCACAAGTAGGACCCGCATAACGATGGAATGGCTTTCCTATTATGGATGGCTTTGAGCAAGCAACATCCAGAGTGGCATAATGACTAGAAGTCAACAGACATGAGTCTAGCTAATCCTTAACTTAACCTAAATTCAATAGAGCATGCAAATTAGAAACATCTATCGACACCCCTCTGATTTTTACTCCACATTCTACCGCCAGATTTACAAAAAAGTCTAAAGCTGCTGCGCTGTGTTGAATGAAAGTAAAGAACAGAGCAGTACCATATCTCCTAAGATTTGGCATGTTTCCCTCTCTCCCTGTAATGGTGCACTCTAGGCTGCTAAGTGTCATTCGAAACAGTCTTGTGTCATAGTGTAAGTGTGCCTGCATTCTGTAACAGTACCCTTCCAGTACAAAACCTAACCATTAACAGCCTTCCTGCTTTGCATGTGTGCATTACAATAGGAATGCCAATGTACAACCCATGGAAAACCCTCTTGACAAATTAATGCAAAGCAGCACATAGTGCAACTTTGCGTAACTTAGGGAAACTATCCAGTGCAAATCCTGATTTGCATTGGATTGTATATCCCTGCATAACACTTTGTATCGGGTTTGAGGTACAAAAAGGAGTGCAAACTTGTTGGAAAGTGTTAATAAGTCTATGCCTCCAGTTTGTAACTGCAAGGATCCCATGGTACCAACCTCTATGCGGCCTGCATTCCCATACAGTGAGGGCAGGAGAGTAGGTGTGTGCAACACTTCTGTAAAGAATGGAATGAATTACTATATTGTCAAATATTACTACACATGCTTGTGTTTGCAGTATTGTTTACGTTTTGCGGGCATCAGTTTGCTGTGGTACAGAATACATGTGTGGAGTGATCTGACTTCCACCTTTTCACTTCCAAATGATATGTCTCCTCTATATGTGTCTCATCCTACTTTTATTTCCACAGGACTTCCCTTACTAAGAACTCCACCATAATACACAGGTTTTAGAGTAAGTAGTGTATGAATATTTGTGAGTGTGATGTTGTATGCATTCATACAGTTGAGAATTCCTAATACATTATAAGGGATCAAGTTCCTGAAGAAAGCTGGGGACCCTGTACGGGAGTCAAAAAATTGACTGAAACATGCTGACCAGAGGAACTCATAAGTAATAATTATCCGCAGCATCCAAAATAAACTTTTAACCATCCATTTGGCCCCAATAAATAAAAACAAGTAGGACATCCTAGAGCGGTTTTAAAATTCTATTCACCAGGATCCTATATAAGGTGTTTGGACAAATATTGAGTTGTAAATATCCAGATACAGACATATCGGGAAAAAATATTGTGATGCAGTCATTAAATTGTCAAGAATATTGATTTCTTAATGAAAGTAATATTGCTGTTAAGAATATCATTGTTAATATAGCTTTTAATAATATAGTTGTGAAAAATATCATTTTAGAATTATTTTAATGTGTTTTACTTCATATATGAATTTTGTATGTTATTATTGTTTGAATAATTGTTAATAACATTTTTAAATACAGCTTATACATTTAAGCGATTTATCATTTATAATGTAACTGCTAATTGTAATTTATAGTGTTGTAGCAAGTTGTTAGGTTTGTAGGGGTATAGGGTGGGAAGGTAATAAAGCACTATTTAATTAACAATTAATTTTGAATGCATTTTTTAATAGTTAATTGAATATTAATTATGTAAACTGTGTAATAACTTCATATATTAGTTATATTTTAGGTGTGGACTGTTGGGTTTCTAGAAGCATAGGGTGGGAATTTAATTAAGTAATAATTAATTATCAATTATTTAATTTATAATTAATTATGTACATTCTGTAATATTGATTTATTTAAGTTACATTTTAGTTGTAAATGTATATGTCCAGCATTTTTAAAGCGCAAACAATTACCCTAAGGTGTCAAGGCGCTGGGGGCCCTCGGGAAAACTAAGCAAGCTATTGCCCAAAGTCACATGGTGCTGGCCTGATCTGCCACCGGTGCCGGGGATCAAACCGTGAGCACCCGGGTTCCGGAGTCAGACACCCTGGCCGATGCGCCACACCTCTTCCACTTGTGAGTTGTTAGGTTTTACAGGAATAGGGTGGAATGTGAATTAAGCAATAATTAACTAAATATAGATAGTGAATTCATTAGGTAATTGATTATTAATGATGTAAATTGTGTTATACTGATTTATTTACTTACATTTTAAATGTAGCCTGATATGTCTGTGGAGTATAGTGTGGCAAGTTAATTAAGTAATAAATAAGAAACATTTTTTTATTGAAAATTAATTATTAAATTGTTTAATAATCATTTAAATTGTAGATTTTTTTTTACATGAGACCGAAACGCTTCATGGCAGACAGAAGGGCGTAAATAAAGAATTACCTTAAGCACCGACGAAGAGGAGTTTGTGCGTTCATTTTCGCTACGCGCTATGCGCTGGAGGTTCATGAATGCTTCAAGTTTAGATATATATATATATATATATATATATATATATATATATATATATATATATATATATATATATATATATATATATATATATATATATATATATTATCTACTGGCGGTCGCCAGTAGATAGTTATAGTTAGGACCGTGTTTCCATAGGAAATCCGCAACATTCTATTTGGAATAACTATGGCGCCGATTGACGAATCCTCGCGAAAATTTCAAAATAGGTGGGGCGCTCCGCTCCGCTCCTACCCTGATTCGTCAAGCAGCGGCTGAGAAAAAAGGGGGGTCCCAAAACGCATTTTCCCCATGCAATTTTCCATAGGGACCTTTAGTCCAAGGTACAGCCCGAACGGCTGAACAGAATTACTTGAAATTTGGCAGAGAGGTAGTCCTCAGCTCAGGGATGTGCCTTTTGCATATATGGAGTCAATCTGTTCAGTAGTTCCTGAGAAAATCAAAAGTAAAATCATATATATATGTGGGCGGAGCCTAACCACACCGCTCATCCTGAGATCTGATTGGCTGTCAGCACTTCATCCAAGAAGTGTTGGCAGCCATCTTGGGACCAATATACATGATAGCACCTCATTAAAAAGCATTGCAGTTAATAGAAGGTTTTGAGACTTTAGTTACATTATAAATCATTTGTTGATGGTACCATACTCATTTTAGGAACTGTGGTATGTTCTAAGGTGATTTCACCATGTGAAAAAGCCTTCTGCTGGGATATCATGATTGAGAGAAAAATATTTTCTCATGCTTTTCCCACAGAGGTTTGGAAGGTGATCTATAAGCTAAACTGAGAGCTTATTTTCTGTAAATTCACATTATCTTTCTCAGTCATGTGAGAATGAAGTCTGACATTCTCAGTAAAACATGTACATCCAACAAGGGCAGAGACTGTCAGTTGATTCCTTTGTGTTCTACTGCAGCTTCCCAGAGTGTTCCAAAGAACAACTAGAGCGCTAACAGTCCTACTTGTGATAAACGTATGGCACACCTGAAGCCATCTTGCTTGGATTAAAGTGGTAACTCTTAAAACATTTAATTTAAAAAGGAACAAAATGAGGGGGTTCATTTTTCCATAAAAAGTATGATTAGTGCTGCAGAAAGAAAAATTAGGGCACATTTTGAGTGACTTCTCAAATCCTCTTCTATTTCATTAAAAAATTCTGACATGCAGACTGAAACATGCACTTTCAATACCAGCAGCAGTTTTCCCTAGTGAGCAGTAGCTTTACTACAGTGATCTAATGAGCAAAAAGAGTGCTAACATTCTGAATTTATGGCAAATGTGTGACACATCTGAATGCCTTCTTGATGGAATCAAAGTAAAAAACTGAAAGTATTTCCTACTGAGGAGACTGCAGTAAATGAGGAAATTAGGAAACTTCATAACAAATAAGTCTCCCAAGATTGCCACCAGAGACAAAAGGGCCCAAATGTAGCCCAAATATCACCCAGATGTAGCCCAAGTATAGCCCAATGACAGAATGTCCCAGAGTGTTCTTAAAAACAACTAGAGTGCTTACTGTCTTCATTATGACAAAAGTATGGCACACCTGAAGCCATCTTGATTGGAATAAACTGGTAACACTTAAAACATTTAATTTAAAAAGGAACACAATGAGGGGGTTCATTTTGCCATAGAAATTATGATTAATGCTGTAGAAAGAAAAATTAGGGCACATTTTGAGTGACTTCTCAAATCCTCTTCTATATCATTAAAAAATTCTGACATGCAGACTGAAACATGCACTTTTAATACCAGGAGCTGACTTCCATGGTGAACAGTAGTTTTACTACAGTGTCTAATGAGCAACTAGACACTGTGCTAACATTCAGAATTTATGGCAAATGTGTGACATATCTGAATACCTTCATGATGGAATCAAAGTAAAAAACTGAAAGCATTTCCTACTGAGGAGACTGCAGTACATGAGGAAATTAGGAAACTTTACATGAGCATTGGTTACATCACACAAAAACAAATTCATTTTGGTTGTAGACATGGGGAGACTAAGTGATTTGACCAGAATCACAGAATGTCGAGCTGAAGCAGAAACTCCAACCTGGTTCCCCAGTTGCAAAGTCTGCAGTTCTGGAAGTAACACCACATCCTCTTCCCTAAGTGCAACATTTAATCAAGTGGTCAACTGGATAAAAAAACATAAAGATAACAAATAATTTAAAAGTGCTTTGTCGCTATTTGAAAACTCAGAAAATATGTCCTAATTTTAGTCTTTTAGAGCACTAACCATAATTTTGATGCCAATAAGACCCTCTCATATATGTAATTTCTAAAGGAAATGCTCTAGGTATTACAGTTTTGATTACATCAAGATGACGTCAGGCGTTCCACAATTTTGTAATAAATATAGAATGTTAGCTATCTAGTTGTTCATTAGGATACTGTTGAGAGGCAGAGGACAGGGGCGCGGACTCTGAAAATTGAAGGCAGGTAGGAGGGTGCAAAGGCAACAATTTAACCACACTGAGCAAGCAGGAAGGGCCGTGGCAGCACAACAGACTATGGAGGGCAGTGGAAAGGGGGCAGGGGCAACAAACCAACAATACAGGACATGCAAGAGAGGCTGTGGCAATGTAATAGACCATTGTGGGCAGAAGGAAGAGGCAATGGTAGTACAACCATACATGCCAACAGACCCGATTCAGCCAGGAAACGTCCAATGTTTTTAAGCTCAAATGGGCTTTATTTGATCTGTCTCCTGTCTACAATCTCCTCTTTTTCAATGTAACTCAAAGGGGAAAATCAATACCCCAGTTTTTTTTCAAAATCTCCCTCTTACCAAGTTCAAAATGTTCGCAAGTATGGTACATTGGATCATGGAAGGAAATGGGGTAGGGACATGGACTTGGATAACAGAGGACAGGAGGGACATGGAGAGGTGCACCAAACTGACCCTGCAGGGCAGGCATCAGGGTTTGCAGCAGCACAATACACCACACAGGGCATGCGGGACGGGAGTGCAGCACAACAATCCATAGAAAGCAAGAGGGAGGGGACAGGACCATGCACATGGACAACAGAGAACAGAGGGGCAAGAGGCAATGGTAGCTAGCTGACCATAATGGACAGACAGGAGAGAAAGCTGCAGCATAACAGACCATAAAGGGCAGGAGGGACGGATCAGGGGCATTACAATGGAACAGACAAGCCAGGAGGGAGGGAGTAGGGGTCTGCACATGTAAACAGATGGCTGGGGGCAAGGGGGCAGGGCAGGAGCAGCAAGATAGCCATGGAGGTCAGGCAGGATGGGCACTAGAATAGGCCTGGGCGTAGTTCGCGAAGTAGCACTTCGCGAAGCTACGCAAAGTGAAGTTCGCACTACGCGAGCTACGCGTAGTACTTCGCGAACTGCGTAGTACCTTGTTCGCACTGTGCCAGATGTCGTTTTCAATGATTGCACAGTGCGGACAAGCAACCGGCACTGTGCAATCATTGAAAATGGCATCTTGCACAGTGCAAGCTGTAGTTTTCTGCTGCTCGAGTAGATTTTTACTCGAGCTTCAGCTTTCTCAACGCGAACTGGTAGTTTCTCATCGCGAGCGGTCGCGAGCATACGCGACCACTCGCAATGAGAAACCTGACCTCCTTGCGTTGGGAATCTCGCCGAGAGGTTTATTTTCCATGCTCGCGATCGCCAACTTGCAGTTGCTGATCGCGAACAAGGAAAAAGTCTCGCTGGGATGTCATTTTGCTTGCTCGCGGTCGCCAACTTGACGTTGAGGACCGCGAGCAAGCAAAAAATGACCGCAGCACTACGCAACACTACGCTACGCGTGTTCGCACTGTGCTACGTGCAGTTCGCGTAGTGCGAAGTAGCGCGAACTTCGCAAACTACGCGAGCGTAGCGTAGTGCTTTGCCCAGGCTTACACTAGAAGCAAGACACACCATGAAGAGCAACAGTGAGACTGTGATGGCATACACACAGACCATGGAGGGAAGGTGGGAGGGGGCCAGGGGCAGCTAACTGACCACACAGGGAAGGTGGGAGGGTCCATGGCAGCACAGAAGACCATGCATGGCAAGTGGGAGGGTTAGTGGCAGCACAATGGCTACGATGGGCAAGAAGGAGGGTGCAGGGGCATGCACAAAGGATGATGGAGGATAGAAGGGAGGGTCAGGACCTGTGCACAGACAAGAAAGTTCAGGGGAAGGGGCCTCACAACAGACCGCACGGGGCAGGCAGGAGGAGCAGTTGCAGCACAACAGACCAGGGAGGGCAGAAGGGTGTGGCAGTACAATGGACCATGTAGGACAGGAGGAAGAGGATAGGGGCATGGCATGTGGACAGGCAGGGTGGAGGTGGCAGGGACAGGTTACAGTCATCTGACAATGCTAGGCAGGTGGGAGGGGAGTGGCAGCTCAACAGAACACTCAGAGTAGATAGGAGTGGCTGGTCCATGGAACATGGTGGGCAAAAAGGATGGAGCAGGGACATGCACAAAGACATCGGAGGGCAGGGGGAAGGAGAATAGGGGCAGCAAGCTAAGCACAGAGTTTAAGCAGGAGGTCAATGATGGGGCATAGAATTGGGCAATGGAGGGCAGGAGGAGTGGACTGGTACATCATACTAAATTGAGGGCAGTGGCAGCACATCAGACCATGCATGGCAGGAGGGAGGAGGCTAGTCCATGGATTCACACAACAGAGGATAGGGAGGAGGGGGATGGGGCAGCAAGCTAACTGTTCAGAGAAGGCGGGTATTAGGAACGTTATTGTTTTTAAAACGTGTGTCTGTGCGAACTACTTAAAATATGAACAAGTATGCAGCATAATCTCACTTTTATTCAGGAAGAAGAGGACGTTTGTGACTGTGACTCCGGGCTCACTTGGCAGAAACACCCCCTGACCCTCCACCCCCTATCGCAAAATGTAATGCCCGTGAAAAGGGTAGGTGAACACAGTGTTATATAGAACATAGTCCTGAGAGCACGATTGAAAATGAAAACTAGATATAGTGTATGGTATAAACTATGCACCAAAAAGTGTGATATAAGATGAACCGGGCGTGAAATATAATATGCAATACATTGTGCGCAATGACAGATTCATTGGAGAGCGCGAGATAGCACAGGCACTAGCGCGTGCTATGCGATATGTGCCTTGGAGTGTAATATGCACATGGCAGTGTTGTGTAACCTAACTAGTCTCTAAAGTTGTAATATAAAATATGTGCTGGGGAGTGTAACGTTGCATATGCACTGTGACAAAGATATGGATCCCAGATTGTAATATGTATGGCATAGCACTGTGCGTTATAACATAGGCATCAAGGAAGGCACGTTAGATGGGGCAATATAACCCGTGCGAAGACAAGTGTGGCATGACATATTCACGGGGTAGTGTTACAGTGCACATGGGCTAGAGAGTGTCATAGCATATGCACTAGCTAGTGGAATACAACACAGAGGTGTGTGGCACTCAGCAGGCAATGGTGGGTGTAACACAGCATTGGGCTCTGCCAGGAGCGCACTGTGACTCTCAAGTGATGTTCGTCCCCTTTCCAGAGAGTAAAATAAAAAGTATTACACATCCGGCAGTGGATGTGTGTTTTATTAACCGTGAGGGGGGTTTCTTGCATAGTTTTGGTCGAATTTTTGTCGAATCCCCTTTGAATGGCTTGGTGTGCATGTGTATTAAATGTGCCCGTCAATAGCTACCCATGTTTATATAAATAAACGACAAGGGTGTCTACCGGGATTAGGCACGGTAGGGCATCAGACATGTCAGAGCTTCACTAGTGGTGTAAATACATTCCACGTGGATTCATTTTATGCATAGTCGCCTTTTAATGAATATCACGCAATACGTCATGGTGATAGGTACGTACGGTTTGTCCAGCATGTCCTAGGTGTGTCTATAAATATATATTTTTTAAAAATAATAAAAAACAGTGGCCGGCTCTGGGGATTGGGGTCAAAAAAATATAATTAGGAGACAGGCCCTGGGGGATGGGGTCATCAGGGCCAATAAATTAGAATAAGAAGGGGAACCACACAGCCCCCCTTCTTAAAAAATTAAAATAAATAAAAGACTGGCATCGCGCCGGAGGCCATGCCCCCTCCTTGCAGCACTCTGCAAACGCGCCCCCTGGCGAGTTGTAAGTTGGGGAATTAATTCCTCTTCAATACTGAGGGTCCCTGAGGGCCAACTAGCCCAACAGGCATCTCCAGTATGCGCCAGGGAGCTGCGCTGCAGACAGGTGTTCTGAGGCCAAGCCCCTTTTTACACCTCTCTGCAACGCAGCTCTGTGGCGCTTACTGGAGGTACCTAGTGGTCTAGTTTGACCCTAGGGACCCTTAGGATTCAAGGGGACTTAATCTCTCAACTTAGAACAGCCACAGGGCGCGTTTACACAGTGGTGAAGGGAGGGGACGGGGCCTGAGGTGCCGTGTGCAAACACGCACTATGGCACGTTTTAAATTGGGAATATACTTTCCCTTCAATACTGAGGGCCCCTGGGGGCTAACTAGCCCACCAAGTGCTTCCAGTAAGCGCCACTGAGCTGCATTGCAGAGAGGTGGTCCAGGCCGTGCCACTTTTTATACCTCTCTGCAACGCAGCTCTGTGGCACTTACTGGAGGTACCTAGTGGGCTAGTTGGACCCTAGGGACCCTCAGGATTCAAATGAACTTAATCTCCCAACTAAAAACGGACACAGGGCGTGTTTACACAGTGGTGAAGGGAGGGGACGGGGCCTGAGTCAACGTGTGCAAAAACGCCCTGTGGCCTGTTTTAAGAGGTAGTTTTAATCCCCCTGCCCTATTATATACTAGGGGCTTACAGAGGAGGTCATGCTAATCACAGGGGGACCCCCAACGCATAATGTTCCCTAGTGTATGTAGGTGTTTTCACTGTATTCTAAGTGTCTTTTAACATAGCACTGGCTCTAGGACTGGTTAGTCAGACTCAGTTACCACCAGTATCCGTCTGAAAAAGTTGAGGGTACAGGATGATTTTGCAACAAGGCTTCTTTCTGCTCTTCTTTTTGGTCTTTCGGCACGTTATCCTTCTTCCTGCACTTTTCTTCATCTTTGAGGACTTTTGTTGCTTCTTTCTGCACTTCTTTTTTTTCTTTCTGTGCATTTTTTCTTCTTTCTTCACATGTCCTATCTCTGTAGGCATAGTTAGAAATTAGCATTTAAAAAACCTTTGAAATTCACAGAAAAAACCATAGGTTTCAGGCACGTTATAGTTAGGAATTAGCATTTAAAAAACCTCAGAAATTCACTGAAAAAGCCATAGGTTTCAGGGGTGTTATAGTTAGCTGGACATTTCACTTGTACAAAACCATTGAAATTCCCCCGTTATAGTTAGTTCAGCTAACTATAACTCGCGCGCCCGCAATGCACTGCTGATGACGTCACATATTACATCACTCATGACATGGTCAGTGACATCACTCATGACATCACTGATGACATCTCAAATGACATCACTGATGACATCACTGAAGACATCATCCTTGTGATAGAGTGGCAGACCTCCTCTCACCCTAATATAACCTTTGATACACACATTCAAAAATAGAGACTAAAATGTTCAAAACAATGGACATACCAATACCAGTTACAACAACCTATTCAGTAATTCTAAGATACACATACACATCCACTCATTCACCAACAGTCCTATACAGTCACTCATACATGTACTCACTCATCATATGTACTCGTACACCTATACATCCTGTTACACAATGCCACTCATCCATAGAGTTACTCACACACATAGTCACTCATGCTAATAAAGAATCAAACATACATTTACTTGCACATACAGTTATACACACACCAGCACACTTACTTCTACGGAAACTTACACATACTTAGTCTTTTAAACAATCACTTATAGAAACACATACTTATTCATACAGGAACTCTTTCAATCTCTCACTCTCACATATACTCACTTATATACATCAATAGTCACATATACTAGTTTAAAACATATGTAGTTACTCATAAAGACACTATTGAGACAGTCATTCACTCACTTACACACCCTTACACACACTCATCCACCCATACAGTCCTGCACACATGCTGTCTTCAACACATACAAACAGTGAGTCACTCATTCATGCACTTATGCACTACGTAATACCCCCCACCGAACCATGCAGACACTCAGACTGATACTCAAAAAACCAACTAATAACCTATATAGACACCCATGTAGCTACTCACCAACCCACGCAGCCACTTATACACAAAGTGAGAGACTGATACAGATATTTACATATTTAAACATTACTCACTAAGCCATGTATTCTCTATGATACACTTAATCAGTCAGTTACACAATCAATTTTTCAGAAACAAATCATCCATTTTGACACTTATATACCCATTTATTCTTCCATCGACCTTGAGATATACATATATAAAACATATTTAATTTTCAGAAAAACACACATTCACTGGATGATGTCATCAGTGATGTCATTTGAGATGTCATCAGTGATGTCATGAGTGACGTCATCAGCAGTGCATTGCGGGCGCGCGAGTTATAGTTAGCTGAACTAACTATAACGGGGGAATTTCAATGGTTTTGTACAAGTGAAAAGTCCAGCTAACTATAACACCCCTGAAACCTATGGCTTTTTCAGTGAATTTCTGAGGTTTTTTAAATGCTAATTCCTAACTATAACGTGCCTCAAACCTATGGTTTTTTCTGTGAATTTCAAAGGTTTTTTAAATGCTAATTTCTAACTATGCCTACAGAGATAGGACATGTGAAGAAAGAAGAAAAAATGCACAGGAAGAAAAAAAAGAAGTGCAGAAAGAAGCAAAAGAAGTCCTCAAAGACGAAGAAAAGTGCAGGAAGAAGGATAACGTGCAGAAAGAACAAAAAGAAGAGCAGAAAGAAGCCTTGTTGCAAAATCATCGTGTACCCTCAACTTTTTCAGACGGATACTGGTGGTAACTGAGTCTGACCAACCAGTCCTAGAGCCAGTGCCATGTTAAAAGACACTTAGAATACAGTGAAAACACCTACATACACTAGGGAACATTATGCGATGGGGTCCCCCTGTGATTAGCATGACCTCCTCTGTAAGCCCCTAGTGTATAATAGGGCATGGGGATTAAAACTACCTCTTAAAACAGGCCACAGGGCGTTTTTGCACACGTTAACTCAGGCCCCGTCCCCTCCCTTCACCACTGTGTAAACACGCCCTGTGTCCGTTTTTAGTTGGGAGATTAAGTTCATTTGAATCCTGAGGGTCCCTAGGGTCCAACTAGCCCACTAGGTACCTCCAGTAAGTGCCACAGAGCTGCGTTGCAGAGAGGTGTAAAATTTGGCACGGCCTGGACCACCTCTCTGCAATGCAGCTCAGTGGCGCTTACTGGAAGCACTTGGTGGGCTAGTTACCCCCCAGGGGCCCTCAGTATTGAAGGGAAATTATATCCCCAATTTAAAACGTGCCATAGTGCGTGTTTGCACACGTCACCTCAGGCCCCGTCCCCTCCCTTTACCACTGTGTAAACGCGCCCTGTGGCTGTTCTAAGTTGAGAGATTAAGTCCCCCTGAATCCTAAGGGTCCCTAGGGTCAAACTAGACCACTAGGTACCTCCAGTAAGCGCCACAGAGCTGCGTTGCAGAGAGGTGTAAAAAGGGGCTTGGCCTCAGAACACCTGGCTACAGCGCAGCTCCCTGGCGCATACTGGAGATGCCTGTTGGGGGCGCGTTTGCAGAGTGCTGCACGGAGGGGGCATGGCCTCCGGCACGATGCCAGTCTTTTATTTATTTTAGTTTTTTAAGAAGGGGGGCTGTTTGGTTCCCCTTCTTATTCTAATTTATTGGCCCTGATGACCCCATCCCCCAGGGCCAGTCTCCTAATTTTATTTTTTTGACCCCAATCCCCAGGGCCGGCCACTGTTTTTTATTATTTTTAAAAAATATATATTTGTAGACACACCTAGGACATGCTGGACAAACCGTACGTACCTATCACCATGACGATTTGCGTGATATTCATTAAAAGGCGACTATGCATGCAATGAATCCACGTGGAATGTATTTACACCACTAGTGAAGCTCTGACATGTCTGATGCCCTACCGTGCCTAATCCTGGTAGACACCCTTGTCGTTTATTTATACAAACATGGGTAGCTATTGACGGGCACATTTAATACACATGCACACCAAGCCATTCAAAGGGGATTCGACAAAAATTCGACCAAAACTATGCAAGAAACCCCCCTCACGGTTAATAAAACACACATCCACTGCCGGATGTGTAATACTTTTTATTTTACTCTCTGGAAAGGGGACGAACATCACTTGAGAGTCACAGCGTGCTCCTGACAGAGCCCAATGCTGTGTTACACCCACCATTGCCTGCCGAGTGCCACACACCTCTGTGTTGTATTCCACTAGCTAGTGCATATGCTATGACACTCTCTAGCCCATGTGCACTGTAACACCACCCCGTGAATATGTCATGCCACACTTGTCTTCGCACGGGTTATATTGCCCCATCTAACGTGCCTTTCTCGATGCCTATGTTATAACGCACAGTGCTATGCCATACATATTACAATCTGGGATCCATATCTTTGTCACAGTGCATATGCAACGTTACACTCCCCAGCACATATTTTATATTACAACTTTAGAGACTAGTTAGGTTACACAACACTGCCCTGTGCATATTACACTCCAAGGCGCATATCGCATAGCACGCGCTAGTGCCTGTGCTATCTCGCGCTCTCCAATGAATCTGTCATTGCGCACAATGTATTGCATATTATATTTCACGCCCGGTTCATCTTATATCACACTTTTTGGTGCATAGTTTATACCATACACTATATCTAGTTTTCATTTTCAATCGTGCTCTCAGGACTATGTTCTATATAACACTGTGTTCACCTACCCTTTTCACGGGCATTACATTTTGCGATAGGGGGTGGAGGGTCAGGGGGTGTTTCTGCCAAGTGAGCCCGGAGTCACAGTCACAAACGTCCTCTTCTTCCTGAATAAAAGTGAGATTATGCTGCATACTTGTTCATATTTTAAGTAGTTCGCACAGACACAATGTTTTAAAAACAATAAAGTTCCTAATACCCGCCTTCTCTGAACAGTTAGCTTGCTGCCCCATCCCCTTCCTCCCTATCCTCTGTTGTGTGAATCCATGGACTAGCCTCCTCCCTCCTGCCATGCATGGTCTGATGTGCTGCCACTGCCCTCAATTTAGTATGATGTACCAGTCCACTCCTCCTGCCCTCCATTGCCCAATTCTATGCCCCATCATTGACCTCCTGCTTAAACTCTGTGCTTAGCTTGCTGCCCCTATTCTCCTTCCCCCTGCCCTCCGATGTCTTTGTGCATGCCCCTGCTCCATCCTTTTTGCCCACCATGTCCCATGGACCTGCCACTCCTATCTACTCTGAGTGTTCTGTTGAGCTGCCACTCCCCTCCCACCTGCCTAGCATTGTCAGATGACTGTAACCTGTCCCTGCCACCTCCACCCTGCCTGTCCACATGCCATGCCCCTATCCTCTTCCTCCTGTCCTACATGGTCAATTGTACTGCCACACCCTTCTGCCCTCCCTGGTCTGTTGTGCTGCAACTGCTCCTCCTGCCTGCCCCGTGTGGTCTGTTGTGAGGTCCCTTCCCCTGAACTTTCTTGTCTGTGCACAGGTCCTGACCCTCCCTTCTATCCTCCATCGTCCTTTGTGCATGCCCCTCCACCCTCCTTCTTGCCCATCATAGCCATTGTGCTGCCACTAACCCTCCCACTTGCCATGCATGGTCTTCCGTGCTGCCATGGCCCCTCCCACCTTCCCTGTGTGGTCAGTTAGCTGCCCCTGACCCCCTCCCACCTTCCCTCCATGGTCTGTGTGTATGTCATCACAGTCTCACTGTTGCTCTTCATGGTGTGTCTTGCTTCTAGTGCCCATCCTGCCTGACCTCCATGGCTATCTTGCTGCTCCTGCCCTTCCCCCTTGCCCCCAGCCCTACTCCCTCCCTCCTGGCTTGTCTGTTCCATTGTAATGCCCCTGATCCGTCCCTCCTGCCCTTTATGGTCTGTTATGCTGCAGCTTTCTCTCCTGTCTGTCCATTATGGTCAGCTAGCTACCATTGCCTCTTGCCCCTCTGTTCTCTGTTGTCCATGTGCATGGTCCTGTCCCCTCCCTCTTGCTTTTTATGGATTGTTGTGCTGCACTCCCATCCTGCATGCCCTGTGTGGTGTATTGTGCTGCTGCAAACCCTGATGCCTGCCCTGCAGGGTCAGTTTGGTGCACCTCTCCATGTCCCTCCTGTCCTCTGTTATCCAAGTCCATGTCCCTATCCCATTTCCTTCCATGATCCAATGTACCATACTTGCGAACATTTTGAACTTGGTAAGAGGGAGATTTTGAAAAAAAACTGGGGTATTGATTTTCCCCTTTGAGTTACATTGAAAAAGAGGATATTGTAGACAGGAGACAGATCAAATAAAGCCCATTTGAGCTTAAAAACATTGGACGTTTCCTGGCTGAATCGGGTCTGTTGGCATGTATGGTTGTACTACCATTGCCTCTTCCTTCTGCCCACAATGGTCTATTACATTGCCACAGCCTTGAAGGAGGGTAGATTTTGTATCACAGGGGGCCCCTGGCCTGTTCTGTCCACACCTGAAGTATGAGACCCTTGTCCTTGCCCTGCCAGCTGCATTTGTAGGCCGTATTAAATTGACCAGCGGGTCCTGTGTTGCTATATAATTATCCTGAGACATCCTTACCACTCAGCCAGCATAAAACCCCTGTGTAGGCCCTTCTGTTCAATATGTAGGCCTCTTTGTTAAATTGACCATAGCTCTGCAATTTTAGTGTATAGCAGTCTGAAGGCAGGTCTGCGAGGCCTTCTGATCCAAACTAGTAGCCCCCACCCTACCCGAGTGCTCCGTGCTGGGTATCAAAGTTCAACATCCCCCTGAAGCTGTCGACATACAGTAGGCTGCATCCTGGACTGGTACTTGCTTCCTGGGCATGTTTCCCGCTTTTAAGGAAGTGGCAACCGCAGAGCGTCAAGTTAGGAGAGCTGAGGAGATTTTATACATGAATATATTGAATTCCCGTACAATACCCATTATTTTCTGCTTGCTCTATGGAACTTACGATAAGCGATTGGCCTGAGAGACTGACCTTTTCACCGAGTCCATTGTCAGCATTAAGTGGGTAAATGACGAAATGTCTGGTAAAATCTGCAGACGAAGCTTTTGGGTAGCATACGTAGGTAGATGTAGCGTGCAAAGGAGCCCACAAAATGATATAAAAAGGGAGCACCCACAGATATCGACGGACTACCTCGCCGTCTGTATGTAGGTTAACAGGCAGTGCAGGTTTTCCCCAAGAGCTGGGAGCTCTTGTCTTCCTTTGCTTAAAATGTCTTGCTCTGCTTTGCTTGAAGTATCTTATTCTATTTTACCTATATGAAATGTCATGTTATGTTTAACCATTGTTCTCTTTACTTTTGCATTTAAAAGATTTTGTATTGTAATTGCAGGAATGCTTGCTCTAAGAGTAAACGTGAGTGTTCCTAGGTAACATTTTCCTTGGTGTAACTTGTTTCTCATGATGCATTTATAGATGTGTTTTCTCTCTCTCTCTGTCAGTACATTAATTGAGATACAGAGAATATTATGACAGCTGTATGATTATCTGGATTCTGTATTTTGTACTTTATGTCTCTATTCTGCGGTTTCTTTGAAGTTGCATCTTCTCATTAAACTGCCATTGTATTCTGCCTCCAATTCCATGTCTCATATGTCTGTTTTCTTCATTTTTGGAGCAAGCGTTCCTAGGCACCCCGGCTCAAATTAAGGTGCCCCTTTTGTCCCTGACTCACTCTCCTGCTCAGTTCTGTGGTGGCTCCCGGGGATCTGGGGACCGCCCCTAGCTTCCTTGACCCGTAATAGATCTTCCCTCCAACAGCCTCTCTTGCAAGTCCTGTATTGTTGGTTTGTTGCCCCTGCCCCCCTTTTCACTGCCCTCCATAGTCTGTTGTGCTTCCACGGCCCTTCCTGCCTGCTCAGTGTGGTTAAATTGTTGCCTTTGCACCCTCCTACCTGCCTTCAATTTTCAGAGTCCGTGCCCCTGGCCTCTGCCTCTCAACTGTATCCTAATGAACAACTAGATTGCTAACATTCTATATTTATTACAAAAGTGTGGAACGCCTGACATCATCTTGATGTAATCAAAACTGTAATACCTAGAGCATTTCCTTTAGAAATTACATATATGAGAGGGTCTTATTGGCATCAAAATTATGGTTAGTGCTCTAAAAGACTAAAATAAGGACATATTTTCTGAGTTTTCAAATAGCGACAAAGCACTTTTAAATTATTTGTTATCTTTATGTTTTTTTATCCAGTTGACCACTTGATTAAATGTTGCACTTAGGGGAGAGGATGTGGTGTTACTTCCAGAACTGCAGACTTTGCAACTGGGGAACCAGTTCGAAGTTTCTGCTTCAGCTCGACATTCTGTGATTCTGGTCAAATCACTTAGTCTCCCCATGTCTACAACCAAAATGAATTTGTTCTTGTGTGATGTAACCAATGCTCATGTAAAGCACTCCAATACCTGACAAGTCTGCACTATATAACACTGCAAAAACACAAAATAATAAGTGTTTTGCACACTTCTGTCATTGGGCTATATTTGGGCTACATCTGGGTGATTTTGGGCTACATTTGGGCTCTTTTGTCTCCGGTGGTCATCTTGGGAGATTTATTTGTTATGAAGTTTCCTAATTTCCTCATGTACTGCAGTCTCCTCAGTAGGAAATGCTTTCAGTTTTTTACTTTGATTCCATCATGAAGGTATTCAGATATGTCACACATTTGCCATAAATTCTGAATGTTAGCACTCTAGTTGCTCATTAGATCACTGTAGTAAAACTACTGCACCATGGAAGTCTGCTCCTGGTATTAAAAGTGCATGTTTCAGTCTGCATGTCAGAATTTTTTAATGAAATAGAAGAGGATTTGAGAAGTCACTCAAAATGTGCCCTCATTTTCTTTCTTCAGCATTAATCATAATTTCTATGGCAAAATGAACCTCCTCATTGTGTTCCTTTTTAAATTAAATGTTTTAAGTGTTACCAGTTTATTCCAATCAAGATGGCTTCAGGTGTGCCATACTTTTGTCATAATGAAGACAGTAAGCGCTCTAGTTGTTTTTAAGAACATTCTGGGACATTCTGTCATTGGGCTATACTTGGGCTACATCTGGGTGATATTTGGGCTACATTTGGGCTCTTTTGTCTCTGGTGGCCATCTTGGGAGACTTATTTGTTATGAAGTTTCCTAATTTCCTCATTTACTGCAGTCTCCTCAGTAGGAAATACTTTCAGTTTTTTACTTTGATTCCATCAAGAAGGCATTCAGATGTGTCACACATTTGCCATAAATTCAGAATGTTAGCACTCTTTTTGCTCATTAGATCACTGTAGTAAAGCTACTGCTCACCAGGGAAAACTGCTGCTGGTATTGAAAGTGCATGTTTCAGTCTGCATGTCAGAATTTTTTAATGAAATAGAAGAGGATTTGAGAAGTCACTCAAAATGTGCCCTAATTTTTCTTTCTGCAGCACTAATCATACTTTTTATGGAAAAATGAACCCCCTCATTTTGTTCCTTTTTAAATTAAATGTTTTAAGAGTTACCACTTTAATCCAAGCAAGATGGCTTCAGGTGTGCCATACGTTTATCATAAGTAGGACTGTTAGCGCTCTAGTAGTTCTTTGGAACACTCTGGGAAGCTGCAGTAGAACACAAAGGAATCAACTGACAGTCTCTGCCCTTGTTGGATGTACATGTTTTACTGAGAATGTCAGACTTCATTCTCACATGACTGAGAAAGATAATGTGAATTTACAGAAAATAAGCTCTCAGTTTAGCCTATAGATCACCTTCCAAACCTCTGTGGTAAAAGCATGAGAAAATATTTTTCTCTCAATCATGATATCCCAGCAAAAGGCTTTTTCACATGGTGAAATCACCTTAGAACATACCACAATTCCTAAAATGAGTATGGTACCATCAACAAATGATTTATAATGTAACTAAAGTCTTAAAACCTTCTATTAACTGCAATGCTTTTTAATGAGGTGCTATCATGTATATTGGTCCCAAGATGGCTGCCAACACTTCTTGGATGAAGTGCTGACAGCCAATCAGATCTCAGGATGAGATGTGTGGTTAGGCTCCGCCCACATATATATATGCTTTTAAATGCTATTTTCTCAGGAAATACTGAACAGATTTACACCAGACCTGCAAAAGGCACTTCCTTGACCTTATGGCTACCTCTCTGCCAAATTTCAAGTAATTCTGTTCAGCCGTTCGGGCTGTAGCTGTGTCTAAAGGTCCTATGGAAAAATGCATGGGGAAAACGCGTTTTGGGACCCCCCTTTTTTCTCGGCCCCTGCTTGACGAATCCCCCCGAGACTTTCAGGGTAGGAGCGGAGCGTAGCGGCCCACCTATTTTGAAATTTTCTCGAGGATTCGTCGACCGGCGCCAAAGTTATTCCAAATAGAATGTTGCGGATTTCCTATGGAAACAGGGTCCTAACTATAACTACCTACTGGCGACCGCCAGTAGGTAATATATATATATATATATATATATATATATATATATATATATATATATATATATATATATATATATATATGTATATATACTACCTACTGGCGGTCGCCAGTAGATAGTTATAGTTAGGACCTATTTTCCATAGGAAATCCACAACATTCTATTCCCAATAAGTCTGGCGCCGGTTGACGAATCCTCATGAAATTTCCAAACTTTTGGCCAGCTCCGCTCCGCTCTTACCCTGAAAGTTTCGTGGTAATTCGTCAAGCGTGGGCTGAGAAAAAAGGTGGGTCCCAAAACGCGTTTTCCCCATGCAATTTCCCATAGGATCTGTTGTCGCAGCTACAGCCCGAACCGCTGAACGGAATGACACCAAATTTGGTAAAGAGGTAGTCCTCAGTTCAGACTTGTGCCTTTTGCATAAATGGTGTGAATCCGTTCAGTAGTTCCTGAGAAAATTAGAGTTAAAAATACATAAATATCTATGGCCAGGGAGGATCCGCGGACCCTACCCGCACCGTAAGCGCACCCTCCCCGAACCGAGCGCACACCCTCCCGATCGCACGCTGAATGCTCATTGGCTGTCGAGTGTCTTTCTACATTCGAAACCAGGAACTGTTGGTGGCCATTTTCTGCCTCGGTAGAAGCGAGGCTGAAGAAGCAAGGGGAATAAGTGTGTAAAACATATAAAGGGGGCAGAGTGGAAATACTCTGACCCTCTGGAGGTGCTTAGGGGGTCCCAGAAGGACCCCCTGGGCCCCCCTTTAAAAAAAAAAAAACAGCGAAATGCGCGCACAGTGCGCGCATCCTATCGCATTGGATGCTCGATTCTCTCGCGGTGGGTTCGCGGATCCAAGGGAAAAAAAAGGAATTTGTTGAGAGATAAAGATTAAGGATAAGTGTTTTGTTCTTGAGTGGCTCTAAAAATAGCCGTTGTGTTCATTCAGAGTTTTTGGCACTTATGAGTAAGTACCTATACAGAGTCTAAAGTTGTTGAGGAAGTCTCTGTTTCCTTCATCAGTAAAGTGTACTCAATCTCTCCTATACATCTCTTGCATATGAAAGTGCAGATTGTTATTGTAAATGGACCCCATTCTGTAGTCTCGGAGAAAAGCAGAAACAGATTTATTCACATGTTTCCTAGCTTTCTCAATCTGTGGACAAAAATGATCGGACCAGTTCCATTTCTGCCTTTGGCATATGTTAGAATACACAAAGGCAGTTTTAGGGAAAAGTGAAATCAGTTCTGCAAAGGTGTCCTTCATAAGCATTTCCAGACCTACCCCAGTCAAAGTGCCTAGGTCATTGCCACCACAGTGCACTATTATGAGGTCAGGGAGTTGGATTTGCATGAAGGATTTCACCAATGGCATCAATTGGTGCCACTTTAACCCTCTCTGTCCAATCCATTTAATGTCTACATTTGGCAAACCTAGGTCTTTGTGAATGCCTTTGTTTTCTGCATATCTTTGGCTCCAGAAAATGTAGCTGTGTCCCACAATCCACACTCTAAGCATCTTGTAAGGAGGTCTGGATGCACTCAGATGGTCTCTGTAAATTAAATGGCAGTTTGGAAAGTAAGATGTTTCTAAAATGGTGGCTAAGATGCAGTTTTGAAAAAAGAAAAGAAATGATTGTTTGTTTGACAACCTTCTACACTGAAAGGTAGGGTGTATATTTCTGTTTTTTAAACGCATAATTCTTATTGGTTAACAAAAACTGATTGTAAGGAACATTATATATGATAAGCTGATATGTTGAGAAGTCAAGCACACTTGCTGTCTCGATTAGCAACATTGTGTGTGCTGAACTTGTGACCTGTGTGCTCAGTACAGTGTTACATGACCTGTTTCTATGGTAACGGGCAGAAGGCAGATTGGGGGAAGGGTTGAAGTTTATGTGATTTGGAAATGTTTAACCAATAGAAATGTGTGTTTGCTTTGAATTTATGTGGGAAGGAATGTGATTTGATGTTTACATGTATATGTGTGGAAAATGAGAGGGAAACCTTGCCATTCTTTGGTTCTGCTGACACGTGCACAGTGCAGAGATTCTGTATAAGAAAATCTGGTGTGTGACTGATATCTGGTGTGTGACTGATATACTTCTTAATCTACAAAACATCTTGAAAGGTGAGTTATTTAATTGTGAGGGGATGTATGTAGACTATTTTTATTTTAATCAGACTAATGTATTTATTCTGCTAAAGTGTAGGGAGTACTTTTTTTTCTCTACAATCTTATTGACAGTGTGTGTGCATGTAGAAACCATTCTGTGATAAGCATTTGTTTTTTTCATGTGTTTGTAGACAGATAACTATGCAGTTTTTATATTTTGGTAGAATTAGAAACCAGTCATTGTTTATGAATTTGTGAAATGAGTTTGTTTCTGCACTAAAATGTAGTACTCCTTGTAGATGAAGAAATGTGTTTTGGTATAGTGCAAGGGATAGTGGGGCATATGCATCAACATTGGCATTTGCGATTCCTTATTAGCGAAAAATAAGGATTCGCTAATAAGGAATAGCAAAAGGCTATGCATGTAGGAATCGCTATTCAAATAGCGATTCCTTAACTTTCCTTAATTGCTACTAGCAAATTGTGAGTAGCAATTAAGGAATGCCATCCCAATCATTCCTATGGGCCTCCAGGCCCATAGGAATGAATTGGAGATTGCATGAGCAAATAGCGAGTACCAGTAGGTTCTCGCAAATTGCTCATGCAATTTCAAGGGTGCAAGGGTGTCAAAATGACACCCTATTGCACCCCTGAAATTGATATGTGCACAGATGTTGCACACACACATGCTCTAAGGGCATGTGTGTGCGCAACATGAAACTTTGAAAAATGCACAAAAGGGCATTTTTCAAACTTTTAGCAAATTACCATGCAGTTCATCTTCATGGTAATTTGCTCCCCCTATTAGCGAATTCGCTAATTTTTTAAATTTCATGCATTGCATTTAAGGAATCCCAAATTGAGATTCCTTAAATTAAGGAATCTCAATTTGGGATTCCTTAAATGCTATCGCTATTTAAGGAATCGCTATTTAAGGATTCCTTAAATAGCGATTTTTGCTTTTGGGTTGATGCATTGGGATTGGGTATTTTTAACTCAATACCGGGAGCTATTAGCGAATCGGTATTTTACCGACTGGATTTTGGCTTGATGCATGAGGCTGAGTGTTGTTTGTCTAGAATCACACAGTGAGTCTGTGTGCATTTGGGAACCACTGTGAGAGAAGCATTTGGTAACATCGTGTATTTTCTGATAGATAACTCTTTTAAAACCTGTCATGTTGTCAAGTTTTAGTAGCATTAGAAGCCAGTCTTTGCTTATGTGTTGATTAAATGAGTGAGGCTTTGACACAAAAGTGCAGTCGTGAAATATGTAGATTTTGTGCAGTTCCCTTACCACTTCTACTGTAGTGAATGAGTTTTGGTAAACTCCTAGGGATAGTGGTGCTTGTCTAGAATCACACTGTGAGTCTGTGTGCATTTTAAAACCACTGTGAGAGAAGCATTTGGTAACATTGTGTATTTTCTGACAGATAACTCTTTTAAAACGTGTCATGTTGTCAAGTTTTAGTAGCATTAGAAGGCAGTCTTTGCTTATGCGTTGATTAAATATGTCAGGCTTTGACACAAAAGTGCAGTCTTGAAATATGTACATTGTGTGCAGTTCCCGTACCACTTCCATAGTGGTGAATGAGTTTTGGTAAACTCCTAGGGATAGTGTTGTTTGTCTAGAATCTCACAGTGAGTCTGTGTGCATTTGGCAACCACTGTGAGAGAAGTGTTTGGTAACATTGTGTATTTGCTGACAGATAACTATTTTAAAACCTGTCATGTTGTCAAGTTTTAGTGGCATTAGAAGCCAGTCTTTGGTCATTTAATCAAATGAGTTAGATATTGATTAAATGAGTCAGGTATTGATACTAAAGTGTAGTTGTGAAATATGTAGATTGTGTGCAGTTCCCTTACCACTTCCATTGTAGTGAATGAGTTTTGGTAAACTCCTAGGGATAGTGGTGCTTGTCTAGAATCACACTGTGAGTCTGTGTGCATTTGGGAACCACTGTGAGAGAAGTGTTTGGTAACATTGTGTATTTGCTGACAGATAACTGTTTTAAAACCGGTCATGTTGTCAAGTTTTAGTAGCATTAGAAGCCAGTTATGGCTTATGCTTTGATTAAATGAGTCAGGCATTGACACTAAAGTGTAGTCGTGAAATATGTAGATTGTGTGCAGTTCCCTTACCACTTCCACTGTAGTGAATTAGTTTTTTAAAACTCCTAGGGATAGTGGTGCTTGTCTAGAATCACACTGTGAGTCTGTGTGCATTTGGGTAAGGATTGTGAGAGAAGCATTTGGTAACATCGTGTATTTGCTGACAGATAACTGTTTTAAAACCGGTCATGTTGTCAAGTTTTAGTAGCATTAGAAGCCAGTCTTTGCTTATGCGTTGATTAAATGAGTCAGGCTTTGACACAAAAGTGCTGTCTTGAAATGTATACATTGTGTGCAGTTTCGTTAACGTTTCCATAGTAGTGAATCAGTTTTGGTAAACTCCTAGGGATAGTGGTTGTTGTCTAGAAATACACAGTGAGTCTGTGTGCATATGGGAACCACTGTGAGAGAAGCATTTGGTAACATTGTGTATTTGGTGGCAGATAACTGTTTTAAAACCTGTCATGTTGTCAAGTGTTAGTAGCATTAGAAGCCAGTTTTTGCTTATGCTTTGATTAAATGAGTCAGTCTTTGACACAAAAGTGCATTCCTGAAATATGTAGATTGTGTGCAGTTCCCTTACCACTTCCACAGTAGTGAATGAGTTTTGGTAAACTTCTAGGGATAGTGGTTGTTGTCTAGAATCACACTGTGAGTCTGTGTGCATTTGGGAAGCACTGTGAGAGAAGCATTTGGTAACATCGTGTATTTTTTAGCAGATAACTCTTTTAAAACCTGTCATGTTGTCAAGTTTTAGTGGCATTAGAAGCTAGTCTTTGCTTATGCATTGATAAAATGAGTCAGGGTTTGACACTAAGGTGCAGTACCATGTACTATTCTGTTCACTGTGGCAGAACTGAAAATTTTTAAGTTTTACCTAAGCACTGTCCTAGCAGTAGTCTGATTATTTAGTCAGTTTCTAAGTACCAAATAGATTGCTTCAAATGTCTATGCAGTATGCATGTAGTGTTCTAACATACTATACACTTGTCTTTTACACCTTCAATTCCCTAGTCAGTATCCATACACTTCCAGGAAACACCCTGTAACTTCCTTTGCAGTCCTCTAGAGACCCATTCAACAGCATGTACTAATCCATTCACTGTGCCAAAACCCATACACTTATACATTCACCAAGACACTCTCTTTCCAGTACTCTAATGATTCAGTCACTGCCTAAGTATTCATGCACTGAGCCAGGTCTTAGCACATGGACTTCTTCAAACCCCTATCCACTATGCATGCACACCTCTAACCACCTACACACTTGTCTTTCACACCTTCAATTCCCCAGCCAGTATCCATTCACTTCCAGCAAACACCCTGTCACTCCTGTTGCACTCCTCTAGTGACCCATTCAGCATCATGTACTAATGCATTCACTGCACCAAACCCTAATAAATTCACCCAGGCACTCTCCTTGCAGTACTCTAATCATTCAGTCAGTACCCAAATACTACACAATTTTTCTTTCACACCTTCAATTCCCTAGTCAGTATCCATACACTTCCAGGAAACACCCTGTCACTCCCTTTGCAGTCTTCTAGTGACCTATACAGCATCATGTACTAATCCATTCACTGTGCGAAAACTCAAACACTTATAAATTCACCAAGACTCTATCTTTGCAGTACTCTAATCATTCAGTCAGTGCCTAAGTATTCATGCACTGAGCCAGGCCTTAGCACATGGACTGCTTCAAACCCCTATCCACTATGCATGCAGTCTTCTAACCACCTAGACACTTGTCTTTCAAACTTTCAATTTCCTAGTCAGTATCCATACAGTCCAGCAAACATCTTGTCACTGCCTTTGCACTCCTCTAGTGACCCATTCAGTACCAAGTACTAATTCATTCCCTGTGCGAAAAGCCTAGCACTTATAAATTCACCTAGGCACTCTCCTTGCTGTACTCTAATCATTCAGTCAGTACCCAAGTAGTCATGCAGTGAGCCAGGCCTTAGCACATGGACTGCTTTAAATGCCTATGCAGTATGGATGCAGTCCTCTAATCACCTACACAGTTGTGTTTCACACCTTCAATTCCCTAGTTAGTATTCATACTCTTCTAGCAAACACCCTGTCACTCACCCAGTGTGTCTCCTTATAGTACTGTAATCATTTAGTCAGTTTGCATGTAGAGTTTTAGTGAGGTAGACTTTAGGGCATGAACTGCTTCAAAGTAGTATGCACTATGCATTTAGTGTTTTAACCATCGTCACACTTGTGGTTCAGGGACATAGTTTCTTAGTCAGTATTTATATAAAATGTGTTCGTACAGTAATGGAATAGTATAATTTTGAAAGGTATTAATATACATTTATTTGTGATTCTTTTTTACAGATACAGAATAGGAGTGTTTCTCATCTGTTTGCACTCTTCTCGTGTAAGATTGTTCGGATGAAGGGTCCTTAGGTGTTTCATCATACTTGCCATACGAGTATTTCTTGTTAGGATCCCCTCGTGACAGAACTCTTTTGCAAATCTTTCACGTGACCAAGGTGGCATTGGTCTTTGTTTGCCCCTTGGGAAAAGTAAAAAATGTCCTCACCACTAAAGAAAAACGTTGTGGGCGTGGTGCCTTCTGCAAAAAAATGTCCTCAGATTCGGTAAATATTTTAAAGCGGCAACATTTACAGTTTTTGTAAGTTAAACTTCTAAAATGTTGTTAGCTGTATGCATTTTATATATCTGTGATTTGTTTCTTGTGGTATTTTGTTGAGAATAGCATGTTGTTTTTTTTAACAATGTTTCTGATTTTCCAGGTCAGTCGTCGACATCCGTGATCCCCACAAGATTGTTCCGCCTTGTTGTTTTGCATTATTGTTGATACATTTTGTTTATTAGATTATCGTTCATATATATGTTAATAAAAAAATGAAGTTTGAAAATAGTATATCGTTTACATTTTTATGATTATAAAAAATAAAGTTAGAAAAAAAATCTAATAACGTTTTTGGTTGTTCTCTTATCTGCTGTGTGACTCTTTCTTGTTCTTATTACTGTTATTTGATGGAGTCCACCATGGTGTTAAATTTTGGGGCACTTATTGCTGGAATATTGGTGATATCTGCAGTTTGCACCAACTTCTGAATAGTGTGTTAGATTTATCTCAACTTTACTTCCGTTAAAGTGCTGATAATGAAATGGAGACTAGCCGTTCCACCTTTCTGATTTATTCTAAATACTAAAATCCTGTATTGAATTGCACTGAGGTATTGGCTGCACTTACAGTGTACACACAAAATCTATTAAGAAATCTCATTGTATTTATATTGATTGGGTCTTGACGAGATACTCTGCTCAGTTCGTATATTGTTCTGCACACGAAAAAAATCACATCACAACTTTCACACCAATTGCAATGCGAAACAAATTCCGGCGATAAGACACGTTAGCACCAGGGATTTTACACCTGCTTTCTGCTGGTGTTAAGCAGGACAACTACCTGCACTATGAAAGGGAACACAGCCAAGAGCCACACCAGAACACCCACAGGTGCCATAGAGTCAATGAGCATGATACAGGGAAACCCATGAGGGCCAGAAGACTCATCTCAACAACTCCAGGACCGCCAATGTCCCCCAAACCCACATCTTATCAAGTGTGTCCCTGTGGTCATTGTCTTAGCATGATAGGCACGAGCCCTGCAACATCACAGTGTGCTGTCACCTCAGCGTTGGCAGTGAGCCTGGACGTGTAGCTACGCACGCATCCTCCTGCATGCACAACTGGCGTGTGCTGGTCTGGGGTTCACAGGTCAGTGCAGGGGTGTGACTATCCGGCAAGGGGAACTGGGTGTCTCGGACATGTCCGTGTACAGGAAGTGCGGTAAGTGTGTCTCTGTGTTCTGGTGTGGCCTGCTACAAGAGCCGCAGCAGTCGATGTTGTAAAGTGGCATGCACCACCTCCAAACGGCACTGTGATGGTGTAGTTGGAATGTAGCAGGACATGCGCAAATAGGCATTACAATGGTGTGCCGTACGAGTGCACGAGATACAACAGCGCACCGTACAAAAGTGTGGGGGCTCGTGGGAGGGAGGAGCAGCTGTTTGGCAACATAACACACAGTGAACTCGACCATGTGCCACATGCTGGGCATCTAATCCATGATGACCACGGTCACAGACATCCCACAACACTAACGAATGGCCTTTGTACACATCCTGTATGAATGCAGCGTGGTTTTCACTTCTATGCTCGTTCAGTGGTGTGATGTTGACGGGTTGTGTGACTTGTGCTCCTTGTTGGTGTGTTTCATTTTGGCCATTGTTAGTCTATATGTGTGTTGTACTTAATTGTGCATGTGTGCCATTCTGCCCATCCCCCCCTCCCCCACTCCCTGCTTCTTCCTCTTCCTGGTGCTGTTGTGTTTATAATTGTGTTGCTCCACACATAAATACATGTAAAGAATAAATTAGAATAGTTCCTTGATTCTTTTAGGTTTCAAAATGTCTCTATTGGTTTCTTTTTAATTTTCCATATGAACCGTTTTTTAAATATTCAACAACACATAGAAGTCAGAAGTGCAACGTATTCTATCAACACACTTTCTAGAACATTCTACAACACGTGTAGGTTAAAAGTTCATCAATTTTTTAAAACTTAACAATATTTTTTTGCAACATTTTCTTGAACATTTAACGACACATGCAGGTTAAAAGTTCACGATTGTTTTAAGTTCGAACAGTGCCTTCCAAATGCAAGTAGCAGGTGTGGTTGAGCTGAGCAAATTTTATCCTATGATATGTACTCCACGTTGAAACTGCTTTTTCTTAACCAATCACAAAGATGCTTTTCCACAAAACTAATGTGCACCCTACTTTTAAAAAAGAATGCTTTTCATGATATCTTTAGAGATAAGTTATAGATAGGAATTAGCATTTAAAAAACCTTTGAAATTCACTGAAAAAACCATAGGTTTCATGCACGTTATAGTTAGGAATTAGCATTTAAAAAACCTTAGAAATTCACTGAAAAAACCATAGGTTTTAGGGGCGTTATAGTTAGCTGGACATTTCCCTCGTACAAAACCCTAGAAATTCCCATGTTATAGTTAGTTCAGCTAACTATAACTCGCGCCCCCGCAATGCACTGCTGATGACGTCACAAATTACATCACTCATGACATGGTCAGTGACATCACTGATGACATCACTGATGACATCTCAAATGACATCACTGATGACATCATCCATTGAGTATGTGTTTCTGAACAGTTTTAATATGTTTAATATATATGGGAAAGGCCTGCTGAAGAATAAGTGGGTGTACAAGTGTGTGAATGGATGATTTTCTAGGTGCGTAACTGACTCTATAAGTGAGTCATTAAATGTATCATACTGCAGACTAGTGACTAAACTGTGTGAATGTCTGTATGTGTCTGTGTGTTGGTGTATAAGTGGCTGCATGGTTTTGTGAATAGCTATATGAGTGTCTATATGGGTTATTGATTGGTTGTCTGAGTATCTGTATGGGTGCCTGAGTGTTTGTGTGGGTAGGGTGTGTGTGACTCTGCGACTAGATGTGTGAGTGGGTGATTCTATGGGTGCATGGTTTTAAGAGTGCATCTGTGATGGACTGTATGGTTGGGTGACTGTATGTAAGGGTGTGTTAGTGATTGAATGTATATCTCAGTTGTGCATGTGTCAGTAACTACATATGTGAAACGCAGTGTATATGTGTGTAAGAGTATATAACTATCTATAGATGTGAGAGAGGGTGATTTTGGGAGTGGCTGTATGCGCCATAGTGCAAGGATATCTGTGTCATGTGCTGTTCGTTTTTCTGCAGGAAGACACAGAATTTGTTAGTATTTTTATGAGTAAGTGAACTTGAGTGTGTTTAACTGTATAGGTGAGTAAATTGGACTGTGATTAATTATTTGCATGACTGACTAGATGTGTCAGTACCTCAATGGATGATTGGCGGTGTGTGAGTGTCTACATAGGTGTATAAATGCACAGAATGACTGTAACTATGAGTGACTGTACAGTTGATTTCTTAATATTTTTTATGTTTTATATATATATACACATACACACGCACATATATATATATATATAGATTACCTACTGGCGGTCGCCAGTAGGTAGTTATAGTTAGGACCACGTTTCCATAGGAAATCCGCAACATTCTATTTTGAATAACTTTGGCGCCGGTCGACGAATCCTCGCGAATTTTTCGAAATAGGTGGGGCGCTACGCTCCGCTCCTACCCTGAAAGTCTCGGGGGGATTCGTTAAGCGGGGGCTGAGATAAAAGGGGGGTCCCAAAACGCGTTTTTCCCATGCATTTTTCCATAGGACCTTTAGACACAGCTACAGCCCGAACGGCTGAACAGAATTACTTGAAATTTGGCAGAGAGGTAGTCCTCAGGTCAAGGAAGTGCCTTTTGTAGGTTTGGTGTAAATCTGTTCAGTAGATTCAGAGAAAATAGCCTTTAAATCAATATATATATCTGAGCCAGCTTACGGTGCGCTTACGGTGCGCTTACCGTACGCGTACGGTGGCGTGCGCGAGCGCGATTTTGATTGGCTGTTAGATCTTAGTAAACATTCGAATCGGTCAAAACCAGGAAGCGGCGGCCGCCATTATCTCTCTTGCTCTCTGAGTTGGGCAGCAAAAACGATGCCAAAAAATGTCTAAAGAGGCAGTTTCTTGAGATCCTAACCACCCAGCATTGATATAGGGGTCCCCAAACAACCCCCAAGCCCAAATAAAAAAAAATAATTATCCACACCCTCCCCACCCCGTGTGCAAATGGTGCCCGAAGGGCACCATTTTTGCATGGCTTATTACAGGTAAGAAATAAACAAAGAATACATTTCACAAAGATGCGCATAATATGTCCCCCATGTGCGAAGCGCATCGTGCGTACATGGCCCATCCCGCATACGTGGGCACGCGGTGCGCACAGCGCACCGCATGACCACCGTGCGTGCACGGCACTAACTGCGTAAAGTGGGCGAAGCGCACCGTGTGCGCACGGAACGAACTGCGTTAACTGGGCGCGCACGCCACGAATGGCGTAAAGTAACTTAGCATTTAAAAAAACGTACAAATTCACTGAAAAAACCATAGGTTTCACACACGTTATAGTTAGGAATTAGCATTTAAAAAACCTTGCAAATTCACTGAAAAAACCATAGGTTTCACACATGTTATAGTTAGCTGTACATTTCACTCGTAAAAAACCAATGAAATTTCCCCGTTATAGTTCGTGCAGGCAACTATAACTCACGCGACCGCAATCTTCTGCTGATGACATATGTGTCTTTATGAAAAAAAAATATTTGTAATATATGTATAGCTAAAATTTAATGGAAGAAGACATGGGCAAATAAGTGTCTAAATACAGTATTAGCATCAGCAGAGGATTGCGGTCGCGTGAGTTATAGTTGCCTGCACTAACTATAACGGGGGAATTTCATTGTTTTTTTACGAGTGAAATGTACAGCTAACTATAACATGTGTGAAACCTATGGTTTTTTCAGTGAATATAGATATAGATATAGATATATAGATATATAGATGTATATCCAAAAGCTCCTGATTTTGAGTGAACAAACAGGTCGGGCACACCAGATTCCTCAGTAACGTACTTGTTTATTTCAAATTTTGATCAGTCCATATGACGCGTTTAAACCCCCGGCCTGCAGCCTTGATCACATGAGCGCTGCGTTTTGCTTATGTCTATTCAACTGCTTTTTGTACACACATTCTTGGTATACGTAAAGTGCTTTTTATACAATTCAATCACATAATTGTAACCTTGTGACCTATTGGCTATGAACATGGAAGAAAGGTTGTAGACTGGTCACAGATATACGAAAACAATACTGTGCAATATTTCTATCAGTTGCTAAAATTTCAACACAGTATAAAAATGAGATACCAAAGTGACATAATCACATCGTGTTTCAAAACAATATTACTACATAGTGTGCTACGAAAGTTATGGATGTAACACTGATCCTATCTATCAAATATATAAATAACCAACTGTTAAATTATATTGTAGGATTTAATTGCCTTTTGAAACTTTAGTTATTACTGTACTCAAATCAAAGCAACACATGTAGCAAACCCACCGTTATATGCATCCGGTGAAGACAATTTCGAACTTGTATTGTATGCGAACATGTTTTCAATGATAGTCACAATAACATAGGTGTCAGGACAAATCAAGTAATTACGAGCCTTCATAAAAGGTTTAAAGTACAAAACATACAAAGTGATTCCGTGTAAACTGCCAATATTGTCCTTAACGTATACTTTTGATACCTCTAAAATATCACCTGAAACCATAATTAGTGTATAAAATATGTTAAAAAACATTTATACTTCTTAAAGTGCGAAGTGCAGCGACTGGTGTGCAAATTGTTACTCTAAAACAGATGTTCTCACTTTTCACTCTAATGTTGATTGTCATTTCAAAAGGGAAAATCCCTGTTTGACTAGTTTAACTAATGTATATGTGCGGCGAGAGTAAATACTATATACAGCAGTGGGGATAACATTAAAAGGAACATTGAAGGATGTATGGCCCGTCACACAAGAGTGAACCTGGCGAAACTCCCACCAACAATTGTAAAACAGACAATGGCATGTGTATATACATTTAAAGATAGTCTTAAAGATCTTCACTCATGTTGAGCCCATTAGGTATTTTAGTTGAGTTCAAGTATGTACCGTGTTTCTAGTTATCGTAAAAGCTTTTCACGATTGCCACCTGTTCTTGAAATGAGGATGTCACCAATAACATAGTATTGCAGATGGCTGAGGTTGTTATTATGACCTTCTTTGTAGTGACGTCCCACTGGATAAGTGTGGTCAGAATTGAAGATTGTCCTGAGGTGTTGCAAAATGCACAAATGCACCTGTAATGTAGTGCTTCCCACGTATTTAAGGTTACAGGTGCATTGTAAAACATAGATTGCAAATTCTGTTCTACACGTGTATTTCCGACTGATTACAATTGGGTTAGAGCGAAATTTGTTGTTACTTGGGTAGTATTGATTCCAAAACGACACGCTCTACAGCTGCTACAGTTAAAAAAGCCTTTCCTATCAGACAAACAGTTAGTTTTGGGAATCACCTCAGGACTACTTCTTACCAACGCATCCCTCATAGAGTATACTCGGCGATATGTGACAGTGGGCCATTTGGCGACTATAGCCCCTAATATTGGATCAGTCAGGATAATTAGCCATTGTCTGTTTAAGATGGATCTAATAGTTCTCTCTCCTTCATTGTATGTGATGATAAGGCGTGCTTCTACAGTATTTGTCACACTAGTGTCACAGGTTTCACCACTTGTGCCCAATATCTGTTCTCTCAGTATTGCGTTGGCTTTGTTGATCGCTTTAGTGATGGTCTGTGCTGTGTAACCTAATGCTCTGAATCTAGTGTAGGCTTCGGTTTGGCATTGTACCAAGTTGCTTTCAAGACTACAAATCATACGCAACCGAAGCACCTCCCCATAGGGGATACTTTCTATGAGATTCCGAGGGTGAAAACGAGACTCATGTAACGCCGAGTTTCCTGCTGTGGATTTGCGATGTAGTTTGGATTGAAGTGACTGATTGTTAACATACAAAGTCACATCGAGAAAAACTATAGTAGTAGAGCTGATATTGGCCATGAATTCTAGATTCATATAATTTTTGTTCAATTCCAACACAAAATCCATGGCATTAGCTTCAGTGACTCTCAATACAACAAAGATATCATCGATGTAACGGAGCCAGGCTACAATATTGTCAGTCCATCCCACATGGAGTCATGCGTAGCTAGGGGAGGAATAGGCTCCCATAGCCTTGCCCCTCAATTGCTGAAAGATATCATTGTCAAACATAAAAAAATTGTTATTCAGACAACAATCAATCATAGACAAAATTAACTCATTGTGTTTGAAAAACGGAATTGGTCTCTTCTTCAAGAAGTGTTCGCAGGCTCTTAAACTATCTTTATGTTGGATGCTAGTATAAAAAGATGTAATATCCATCGTCATTAATTTGTAGTCACCTGACCATGATATCGTAAGGAGTTTATGTAGAAAATCTCCAGTGTCCCTTAAGTACGAAGGTAGCTTGACCACAAAGTCCTGTAGAAAATAGTCAACATATTGGGAGATATTTTCACAAAGGCTGTTGCGAGCTGAAATGATGGGGCGCTCCGGTACTGGTGTACTACCTTCGTGTATCTTGGGTATAAAGTATAGTACTGGCATAACTGGGGATTTGTTATTGACATATTGAATGTCACCCTTTGTTAGTAAACCATCTTGTTTGAACTTGTTAAGTTTTTGTTTCAGCTCTTTCTTCACTCCCTTTATTTCTTGCATGTTGTATTTTCTGTAATCGGTGTGATCGTTGAGGCGACCTTTGACACTGCCACCAGGTAGGTCGCTCCCCTCACCGCCACGCAGCCCCCTGTGTGTCCTGGTTCCTGCTGCCACTGCTGCTCTTGTTAGCCGCCTCTAACCCGGCTAAGTACTGTATTTGCCGTTCTTGATTGTCTGCTCGTCTTGGTTGATGTTGTTATTGGTCCCTTGATTGCCCCCCTGTGCCACTCTTGCCTTTTGTACCCTTTTTTGTACCCCTGTGCGCGTTTTCCACATTTGTGCCCCCTTTCTCTCCCCCCTGTGCCACTCTTGCCTTTTGTACCCTTTTCGTACCCCTGTGCTCGGTTTCCACATTTGTCCCCCCTTTCTCGCTGTCCCCGCTGCCTCCGTTTTCCCCGCTGTTTTCTTTCCTGCCGCAGCGTCCCTGGGGCCCCGCCCCCTCGACTCCCATTGGCCGCCCCGCTCCCACCTCCCAGCTGCTCCTCCCTCCCTCTGCCCCTCATATGGAGGCCGCGCAGCGGTAGAGAGAGCGACCTTTGACCCTGCCACCAGGTAGGTCGCTCCCCTCACCGCCACACAGCCCCCTGTGTGTCCTGGTTCCTGCTGCCACTGCCGCCTTTGTTAGCCGCCTCTAACCCGGCTAAGTACTGTGTTTGCCGTTCTTGATTGTCTGCTCGTCTTGGTTGTTGTTGTTGTTGTTGTTATTGTTCCCTTGAATGCCCCCCTGTGCCACTCTTGCCTTTTGTACCCCTGTGCGCGTTTTCCACATTTGTGCCCCCTTTCTCTCCCCCCTGTGCCACTCTTGCCTTTTGTACCCTTTTTGTACCCCTGTGCTCGGTTTCCACATTTGTCCCCCCTTTCTCGCTGTCCCCGCTGCCTCCGTTTCCCCCGCCGCTTTCTTTCCTGCCGCTGTGTCCCTGCGGCCCCACCCCCTCGACTCCCATTGGCTGCCCCGCTCCCACCTCCCTGCTGCTCCTCCCTCCCTCTGCCTCTCATATGGAGGCCGCGCAGCGATAGAGAGAGTGACCTTTGACCCTGCCACCAGGTAGGTCGCTCCCCTCACCGCCACGCAGCCCCCTGTGTGTCCTGGTTCCTGCTGCCACTGCCGCCCTTGTTAGCCACCTCTAACCCGGCTAAGAACTGTATTTGCTGTTCTTGATTGTCTGCTTGTCTTGGTTGTTGTTGTTATTGTTCCCTTGATTGCCCCCCTGTGCCACTCTTGCATTTTGTACCCTTTTTTGTACCCCTGTGCGCGTTTTCCACATTTGTGCCCCCTTTCTCTCCCCCCTGTGCCACTCTTGCCATTTGTACCCTTTTTGTACCCCTGTGCTCGGTTTCCACATTTGTGCCCCTTTTCTCGCTGTACCCGCTGCCTCCGTTTCCCCTGCCATTTTCTTTCCCGCCTCTGCGTCCCTGCGGCCCCACCCCCTTGAGTCCCATTGGCCGCCCCGCTCCCAGCTGCTCCTCCCTCCCTCTGCCCCTCATATGGAGGCCGCGCGCAGCGGCCGCGCGCAGCGGGTGCGCCGCTGGCTCGCCAAAGGCAAGCCCGTCTGCGCCCGTCCGTGCCTAGACCGCAACCAGCGCCAGTACCCCTGGCCGCCGCTGGAGCCAGAAGCATCGACTGAGATACGACCCCGCCGCCATCAACGCACTCAACACCGGATGACCACCCACCTGCTACCGAGCCACCCCGAGGCACACCCAGGGACCCTTCACCTGCCAAGCCTGCAAATTCACCTGCCTCCGAATCTCCCCCCCGCCCGCCGGACCAAGCAACGAAAACAACCACCTCAAATGCATCCTCCTCAACGCCCGCTCCGTCCACAAGCACGCCGTCGAACTTTGGGACCTCCTCAACACAACAGCACCAGACGTCGCCTTCCTCACGGAAACCTGGATGAACGCCTCCTCGGCCCCCGACATCGCCATAGCCATCCCGGAAGGCTACAAGATCACCCGGAAGGACCGCGTCAACCAAACCGGAGGAGGAATCGCCATTGTCTACAAGAACACCATCAACATCACAACCAACACCGAAGACACACTCTCCGCCGCCAAACACCTACACTTCCAGATTCACACCAACCCCAAGACCACCCTTAGAGGAATGCTCATCTACAGACCCCCGGGCCCACGCACACAATTCAGCAAAACCATCACCGACTTCATCAGCCCGCACGCCCTAGCCTCACCAGAATACATCCTCCTAGGGGACCTGAACTCCCACCTAGAGAACAACAGCGACAAAAACACCACCACCCTGCTCGACAACCTCGCCAACCTCGGACTCAAGCAACTGGTGAACACCCCCACCCACCTCGCTGGCCACACGCTCGACCCCATCTTCTCCGCTAGCAACCACGTCTCCTTCAGCAACTCCACCGTACTACACTGGACCGACTACAGATGCATCCACTTCACCTTCCAAAAGAATACATCCCACCACCGTACGCAACAAATCCCCACAGAAGCTGGAACAAAATCACCACAGACCAGCTCCTCTCAATGCTGAGCATGAACTCACCAGGTAACACCGCTGACACCAACGACGCAGACCACAACCTCGCACAGTAGATCACCAATTGTGCCGACGACCTCGCCCCACTGAAGAAACCCCCTTGCATGACTGGCAACAGGAAAACCTCATGGTTCACAGATGCCCTCAAAGAATCAAAGAAATCCTGCCGTACCCTCGAAAAAACCTGGTGCCATGAACGGACTACAGAAAACATGACAGCCCTCAAGAACACCACTCGCGAACACCACCAGTTGTTCCGCACCACCAAAAGGTCATCGTTCAAGGAGCGCCTCGACAGCAACACCCACAACAGCAAGGAACTGTTCAGCATCGTCAAAGAGCTCTCCAACCCCAGCGCCAACAACAATGACATCACACCGTCACAAGACCTCTGCAACTCCCTCGCCACGTACTTCCACCGCAAGATCGCAGACATTCACGACAGCTTCGGACCCCAGATTTCGCCTCCAGTCACCGAACCAACGACGGCCACCACCACCCTCAGCGCCTGGACCCCCATCAGCACTGAAGACACCACCTACGTCATGAACACCATCCACTCTGGCTTCCCCTCTGACCCATGCCCACATCATATCTTCAACAAAGCCGACATCATCATTGCACCCCACCTCCGGAACGTCATAAACAACTCCTTCACGTCAGCCACCTTCCCTGAGAGCTGGAAGCACGCAGAAATCAACGCCCTTCTGAAGAAACCCACAGCGGACCGCAAAGACCTCAAGAACTTCCGCCCCCATCTCTCTTCTGCCCTTCCCGGCTAAAGTCATCGAGAAGACCGTCAATAAACAGCTGTCTGCATTCCTTGAGGCAAACAACTCGCTCGACCCGTCCCAGTCCGGATTTCGAGCCAACCACAGCACCGAGACCGCCCTCATCGCAGCCACCGACGACATCAGGACCCTGATGGACAACGGAGAAACAACCGCTCTCATCCTCCTAGACCTCTCGGCAGCCTTTGACACTGTATGCCATCGCACCCTAATAACCCGCCTCTTCAACGCTGGAATCCAGGGAAGGGCCCTGGACTGGATCACCTCGTTCCTCTCCAATAGAACCCAGAGAGTCCGCCTCACTCCCTTCCGCTCAGAGGCCACCAAGATCATCTGCGGCGTACCCCAAGGCTCCTCGCTCAGCCCAACCCTCTTCAATATCTACATGAGCCCCCTCGCCACCATCGCACGCAGACACAACATCAACATCATCTCCTACGCTGATGACACCCAGCTGATACTCTCCCTCACCAAAGACCCAGCCACCGCCAAAACCAACCTCCAGGAAGGGATGAAAGATGTCGCAGAATGGATGAAGCTCAGTCGCCTGAAGCTGAAGACGGAAGTCCTCATCCTCGGACAATCCCCATCCGCCTGGGACGACTCCTGGTGGCCCACAGCGCTGGGCACCGCACCGACACCCACGAACCACGCACGCAACCTGGGATTCATCCTGGACTCCTCCCTCTCGATGACCAAGCAAGTCAACGCCGTCTCATCCACTTGCTTCAACACCCTGCGCATGCTCCAAAAAATCTTCACGTGGATCCCCACCGAAACCAGAAAGACCGTCACCCAGGCCCTCGTCACCAGCCAACTGGACTACGGAAACGCGCTATACGCAGGAACCACTGCCAAACTTCAGAAACGACTCCAACGCATACAGAACGCCTCCGCACAACATATCCTCGACATCCCTCGCCACAGCCACATATCCGCCCACCTGAGAAACCTGCATTAGCTCCCCGTCAGCAAGAGGATCACGTTCAGGCTCCTCACCCACGCGCACAAAGCGCTCCACGACATGGGCCCCGAATACCTCAACAGCCGCCTCTCGTTCTACATCCCCACCCGCCAGTTCCGCTCCGCCAACCTTGCCCTCGCCACCGTCCCACAAATACACAGAACCACCACCGGAGGAAGATTGTTCTCCTACCTGGCAGCCAAAACATGGAACTCCCTCCCCGCACACCTACGACTGACACAGGACCATCTCACCTTCAGGAAACACCTCAAGACCTGGCTATTCGAGCAGTAGCAGCACCCCCCGCCCCAGCACCTTGAGACCCTCGCGGTTGAGTAGCGCGCTATATAAATGTACTGATTGATTGATTGATTGATTGATTGATTGATTGTGTCTATAAGCTTCCTTCATGTACTCTGTCCTGGGCCATAATACAATATTCCCACCTTTGTCGGATTTGTTTATGGACACCTGGGTATTCTTTTGTAGTTTTTGTATCAAGGCAAAATATTGGTTCTTCTGATGGTTGTATTTGTTGCCTCCATGCTGTTTTATGGTAAAGATATTTTAACTCATCTAGTACCACCTCGTTGAATATAACAATCAAATCTCGTGGCATCATCGGAGTAAACGTAGATTGGGGTTTGAATGGGCTTTTGATGGGTTCCGACACATTGATACCCTCATTCGACATGATCTGTTGAGTGGACAGACTCGGTGTGGTGGATTGTAGTTCATGCATTGTGCAGATCAGATACAGCTAATTTGGATACTGTCACTTCTTGACCAGAAGCAAGGTTATCGATCTTGTTGCTTGCTTGTTTCTGTTTAAAGAATTTAATTAACTTCAATTTCCTTATGAACTTGTAAATTTCCATTCGAATACAATTATAGTTGAAGCTACTTTCTGGGCAGTATATTAAGCCCAGTGACAAGAGTTGGGTCTCAGCGTTGTTCAGGGTGATATCAGTAAGGTTCACGACAGGGTTTTCATTTATTGAGTTGCCAATTGCTCATTTGTTGTTGTAACCGCCTGCATTTTCTCCTTTGCCTTCTTTTCTTGATACGTCGGTGCCTTGTTTCTTGGGTGGACGTGGGCGGAGCGTCTGCCACCGATCTAGGCGTAAAAGATCAAGTTCCTCCGCTATGGTAAAGCTGCCCATTGTTGTCTCATTCCGTCTCATTTGACCTATTCCATCCTCTGAGTCAGTCTCACTCTCAAGCGCTGAACTTATATCAGATTTTGATGCGGTGTTGGTACTCTGAGTATTGCTCTTGTCATCTTGACCGACTGTATCAATTTTGGTGAACTTTTTACAGAATTGAATTTTTTAGAGAAGGTAAAAATCTGTCCGGTTTATTAATCTATTTTATCACTCGCAAATTTGAACGCTTTTCTTATTTTTTCAATCGTGTTGTTATTTCCTCACAACCTTTCATGATCTGTTCTTTCCGATCACATTTTTCTAACTCAGAGTTAATGCGATCAACCTCATTCATTAATGCCAGACGGTCAATTGCAGTGTATTTAATGAGAATGCCGATTATTATCATTGAGGCTTCCAAGTTAATTTCAGCCCACTCCTTTTGCATCATGGGGTTGGGGTTTTCAAAGCTAGGGGCCAGCATGATTCTAAAGCCTCGGGGAACTCTTCCTGCTTCTTGGTATTTTTGCAGGGATTTCCCTTCCCACCATTTTGTAAGTTCATTCTTCATGTTTATCTCTAGTGATTTTAATAACGCTTTATAATCATTTGCGTTCGTTGTGTGGCTTGGGCCCCCACTTTTATTGCTGCTCGGAACATCTGGTAGATTATGGAAGAGAACATCAGCAGCCACTTTGCACTCACGCAGCACTTCTATGGTCAAAGCATTTTCTACAATTTTAACTTTACTGCACAAAAATGGTGCATGCAACCTGTACTCTTCACCAACGCATATGCACACCTGCTCAAACCTGTCTCACTCACCGCAGTAGAAGACTCACCACTGTGCTGCGACGTGTCCCACTGGTCCTCCGACTCGTAATACACCTCCGCCTCAGCTGCTGATCCTTGTACCCGGTTCTGACAGGGGGCGAACAACCATTGCTCTCCTTCCCGGATGTCAGGGTCAAGAAAACGTTGGCCTGAAGTGCTTGCACAGGAACAGAGATGCTAGTTCCCAACTCCCGCTACAAGGCAACCAGAGTTCCAGTAATATTCACCTGGACTCCATACTACCCTGCAGGGGGAAGGGGGAAGTGGATAAAATAATAAACCAAGAAGAGACTGTTCCTGAAACTCCGGCTCTTCACTATTCTTCTCCGCTTCTTCTTAGCGTTGTTGTCAGCTCTTGTAAGTGAGAACCTTAAACAAGAAGACGACATAATGACTTTCTTGCTCCTTTCTGCTTCTAAACTCTCTCTCTCTCTCGTGTTAACACCTACCCTGGGTTTCAAGCTCTGTGCCCCTCTTCTGTATGTCTGTCTTGTTGTGTGGTGTAATTTCTTTCCATTCCTTTTCTGCGATTCTGGATGCCTCCTTCCCACTCTTTTCTCTACAAAACAACCTTCTATTAATTCTTTCTCATAATCTTTTTCTCTTTTTAAATATTATTTTAACTAGAAATTTATCATTTTGGGCTTACTTCTAGAGTGGTTATTTCTAGCTGTCCTCTTCTTCCATGCATTCTTCTTGTAGTGTCATTCTTTACTCTATACTGTTCTTGCGCTAAACTTGTATATCTCTTGCTTTTCCTTCTCTCTAGTTTCCTAGTTCAAGAGAACTGAGGTGAGTATATTTATTATATTGTTTATTTCTACTCTCTATATTAACACGTCTGTTTATTTCCTCAGGGCGTCTTACGGATGACTTGGATAATCAGGTACGTCGTCTATGCATTCTCTTCTGTCATATACTTTTACATTCTGTCTCCCATGCCCCTCAAAAGTACTTAGCTTCGGTCTTCTTTGTTCTGTCACAGGATGGCGCCAAAGACCTCCGACTATCTGCTCGAGGACCACGAAGATGCTTCGGAAAATCTCACGAAGGTAGGAGGGAATTCTTCGTCTTTTCTGTCTCTGTGAAACTTCGGAATTCTCTTCCGTAATTCTCTCGGAATCGTGTAGGGTTCTGACTTTGGAAAACTATTTAGTTGCTCTGACGCTACTAACTAACTCTTCTGGTGCTCTCTCTATTTTACTCAGGAACTCTAACTTCGTACTGCTCTCTCTCTGAATTACCTCAGTGAAGTGCGCATTCCTCTTGGAGCGCGCGCCTCACCTAACCTCGGAACACCTGTGGGGAGAAAGACTAGACTGCCGCTATGCTTCCAGCGCGGCCGCCATCTTGGAGTTCCTCTTTCTATTTAATTCTGTCCATGAATTGTTCTTTGCCCATCGGTTCAGTCTTGGGCGGGAGAAAGACCCCAACGTTGCCCCCATTATCGCCTCTTTGTCCTCCGGAGGCCTGACACCGGAAGATCCACACCTTGGCTGTATTGAGTTGAAATCACCCAAATGAAACGAGGAGGGGGTCTGTGATGTGGAATCAGCTGTACTCCGCTTCAGACATCCAAAAGCTCCCGATTTTGAGTGAACAAACAGGTCGGGCACAGACTCCTCAGTAACATGCTTGTTTATTTAACATTTTTAACAGTTCATATGATGCGTTTAGGCCGCAGTCCTGCGGTCTTGATCTCATGAGCGCTGCACTGTGCTTATGTCTATTTAATTGCTTTTTTTACACACATTCTTTGTATAGGTAAAGTGTATTTTTTACAATTTAATCATGTCATTTTAACCTTCTGATCTATCGGCTGTGAACATGGAAGAAAGACTGTAGACTGGTCACAGACATACGAAAACAATACTGTGCAACATTTCTATCGGTTGCTAAAATTTCAACACAGTATAAAAATGAGATACCAAAGTGACATAATGACATTGTGTTTATATATATATATATATATATATATATATATATATATGTTTTTGCACCCGAGCCAGATATATATATATATATCCAACTCACTTTCGCCCAACAAGGAGAGGCCCAAAACGGATTTCTTTTTCGCCACCTTTTATTGAAGAGTGTTGAGGCAACCAGGCAAGAGAGAAAGTTTCACTTCAAAAATGCAAAGTTTAGCCCGACGCGTTTCGTGCATAGCAGCACTTCCTCATGGGCTGCAGCTTTCGATGCAAATAAACTGCGGCAGTTTTAGGCTTCTGATAAAGTTCAATTCACGCCCCTCTGGGCGTGGCCACCCCGTGGCCTGATGGTATCTGTAGTGCCTCTGAAACTCCTGTGAGTCGCCTTGTTCAAAGCAAGTATTAAAATATTGAGTCCCAAGTGGGCGAGTGTTGCTCTCTTCTTGTCTCGCGGTCTGTTCTTGTTTTGCGGTCTGATTGTAGCGCTGAAATTCGCTACGGTATTCGGAACGGATGTCCGTGAGGATTGTTATGAAAAGGGGTGCGAGACAAGAAGAGAGCAACACTCGCCCACTTGGGACTCAATATTTTAATACTTGCTTTGAACACGGCGGTCGCCAGTAGATAGTTATAGCTTGGACCGTGTTTCCATCGGAAATCTCAAAATTCTATTTTGAATAACTTTGGCGCCGGTTGACGAATCATCGTGAAATTTTCAAAACTAATGGGGCGCTCCGCTCAGCTCCTACCCTGAAAGTCTCGGGGGGGTTCGTCAAGCGGGGGCCGAGAAAAAAGGGGGGTCCCAAAACGCGTTTTCCCCATGCATTTTCCCATAGGACCTTTAGTCGAAGGTACAGCCCGAACGGCTGAACAGAATTACTTGACATTTGGCAAAGAGGTAGTCCTCAGGTCAGGGATGTGCCTTTTGCATATATGGAGTCAATCTGTTCAGTAGTTCCTGAGAAAATTGCAGTTAAAGTACATAAATATCTATAGCCGCGCACCGTGCGCGCACCGTGCGCGCATGGTGCGCGCACCCTAACGTGCGTGAGCGTAATTCTGATTGGTGGTTACATGTCAGTCAACGTTGAATCGGTCAAAATCAGGAAGTGTCGGCCGCCATTTTGTTTGTTTTGAGTGCGAGAGTGAAAAAGGAAGGTGGCGAATGTGAAAAGGGGGCAGGGTAGAGAGTTCCTGACCCCCTAGCCTTTGTCAGGGGGTCCCTGAAGGACCCCGAAGGCAGAAAAAAACATTTTAATTTTTTTTTTAAAAATCGCGGGTTGCGCGCAGCACGCGCGCACCGTGCGCGCACGGTGAAAAACAAAAAAAAACATTTTTTTATTATATGTAGTTTATTGTAAAATAAATATATAAAAAATATAATAATAAATACATAACTTAGCATTTACAAAACCGTACAAATTCACTGAAAAAACCATAGGTTTCACACACGTTATAGTTAGGAATTAGCATTTAAAAAACCTTGCAAATTCACTTAAAAAACCATAGGTTTCACACATGTTATAGTTAGGTGGAGATTTCACTCGTAAAAAACCAATGAAATTCCCCCGTTATAGTTAGTTTAGATAACTTATAACTCGCGCGACCGCCACTCTATAAAAAGGATGATGTCATCAGTGATGTCATGAGTGATGCCACTGACCATGTCATGAGTGATGTAATATGTGACGTCATCAGCAGTGGATTGCGGTCGTGCGAGTTATAGTTATCTGCCTAAAACATGGCTATACCCACATTAGCCTCTAAATAAGGTTAACTCCACTAGTGCATACTATGACTCACTCTGCGCTGGGAAGCCTTCGGGTAGCTTAGTGCTCTAGAAAATTAATATAGTACAATATAGTATTGTATAGTTTAGTATATGACTCCTCCACATTGTTTTTTGTCTCTGTTTCCTCCCTTTGTCAATGTTTAACCATCTTTTTCTTTCTGCTTCTTTTCCTCTTTTGGATTTTTCTCTCTCTTTTACTAGGTTAAAGTCTGATGAGGAAAGATAAGTGCCAGTACCCACAAATAAGTGCTAGTGGGTCCCACTTGCAACCAACGGCTCAAATTAAACACTGATTATACCCCATTTTGTGATTTAGAATGGTCTTTCCAAATCGGAAAATCTTTATGACTAGGTATCCCCTACTATGGCAACTTGCAATGAAATGTATCATTGATATGTGGCTGCAACGGTGGTTGCAAGCCTTTGAAAAGTTACTGTCTCCTCAAAAGAAGGGTAAACCATTTGTCACAAAGGGGAACTTGTCGCCATTGGACAGTTTACTCTATGGGAATTGTATGTGTCAGCCTTGGGGGTAAACAGGCATTGGTCTGGGGGAAGAGTGTCAGCAACCCCCTTTAGTCTTCCCAAACAAGCTATTTCTTTTTTTTTAAAATAAAAGCAGCTCTGGGTCTGCTGTTCACCAGTCCTGTGCTTGAAGATGCTAATCACAGGTGGGTAAAATAGAACTAGAAACCTGGCTAATTAAACTTCATTCGGAAGGACGTTCGGCAACCCCAAGTGGCTGGAAATTTGGTGGCATGGCCTATTTCTTTTGCATAGGTCACATAGCAAAATTAAAGCCAAGTTGTAAAACGCTGGTGCAAAATTTGCACCAACTATTTGTACTTTGTTAGTGCGTACATCGGGTCATGCATGGTTAATAAGTCGTGAAAGATTTAATTTGTGACTTCTGCAGATTTCCTCGGCTTGTAAATTTGACTCAAATATTATGGCTCGGCTTCCTCTTTTGTATAAATATTTTAGGATGCAAGAGTGGAATTGAATGATGTGCAGATCCTATTTTAAAACATAATATTGAGATTCCCTAGAGAAAAAAATAATGTAATGTTTTGCTTCTCTAGCACGTAATTTGAAACGAATTGCATTAAGCTTTAAACTGTGTGGAATTCCACTATTATTCTAAGTGGGAATGTGGTCTGTAACACATTACAGTGCAGAGCTAAATGCCAAGTTACAATTAAAAGTACTCATTAGGGAAACAACATTTCAATGAATGCTCTGATGTCCAATTCAACACGTTGAATTCCAATGTAAATTGTACTTTATGATAGACTGGTGCTATTTTAAACTCAGTGGTTACAGATAAATATTACCTTTCTGGTGAAATCTAAGTACCACGTTTTTTCCCGAAAAATGTCACATCCTAAATGTGCGTCATTTAACCTGCTTTTTAGATGAAGTTGCTTAAAACTTGTCTCAGTGCCTCTACTGAATATCTAATGCCAGACTTTGAAGACTGGCTGGTGTTCTAATTAATGCTTACCAACACACTCCCTGTGTTTACCTTTCTCGGGCTTAGTTAGATCATGTAGGAAAATATCATGATGTGGTGCCGTCTACAGAGGTGAACTCACTCAAGAGCTTCATCAAGCTGCCGAAAGACAAACTCTGTCAAGCTACTGGAAATGTATTCACTTTGAAGGATTGAAGGCGTAAAAATAGACGACCAAAGGGCTGAGAATGAAAAATATGCGTTTTTAGTGATCATGAACTCCAGTGAAAGGTAAATCAACAAATTACTGTCTCTAAATCCCTTTTAAGCTGTAACTGTGTAAGTGTGTGTGAGTAAATTGCTACTTGACACTGCATATTGACGCACCAAGAATTATTATAAGTTTGATTGATAAACACTTCTTTAATAATCTTGTGCTGGTCAGTCTGAGGTCAGACCTAACTTCTGTTGCGAATTGTCAGAAATTTTAGTCATTGTTGTCCGATGTGTTGTTTCTTGTTTTCAATTTTGAAATTGGAGTCTTCGAAAATCCAGAACATAATATCCTGGTCTCTATTGTTGTTTGTCTGATTAAGTATGCATATCATCACAAGCTCTGGAAAATAAATTGCTACAGGTTCTAAAAGCAATTATATATTCAATAAATATTCTTACATTACACAAGGATTTCACTTAACCCAAAAGACTTATCCAAAATCATTTTAAACACAAAACTCTTTAATTACTTTTGTTAAGTAACCACTATTTGTTGCTAATGAAATATATTTGTGCGAATATGTTACTTATCTTTTTTAACTAATCTATTACTCTTTATTTTATACGTTTCTTTAAACTTTACAGTGATACCACACAATTAATAGTTTATTAAGGGGCGGGGATAGTTGAGGATGTGACTGTACATATATCTCTCCCTTTTAAACATGGTTGAATTGACTTAACACTAATTGACATATTTAACTTACGTATAAGACCTTGTATATGGTACAAGGAGTACGAAGGACCTGTAAGTTAAATATCACTAGTGGACTGCAGCATCTATTGTGCCATCCACTACAGTGGTGTTGCAATAATAGCTTCAGGCCTGCCTTTGTAGCCTGACTGTGGCAGTGTAAAAACTGCAATATGTCTCATCAAAAATAGACCATTTTCACAGGTCAAAACCTCTGTTTCAAATATTAATAAGTCACCCCTATGTAGGCACTGTATCCCAAAAGGCTGGGTGGATGGTATTTAAAAGTAGGACATGTGAAATTTAATATCAACATGTCCTCACAGTGACTAGCACCAAAAAGCAATTTGCACTGTGGAAGGCCTACCTTTCCTAGATAGAAAAGTAAAGATTAGCACACTAATACTGTAGCTCAGGAATAGGACCATTTAGAATACAAATACAACTACTTTTAATAGTTATTAAAAATCCGATTCAATGGTTAAGACGGATTTTTGAGAAATATTAAAGAAAAGTTCCTTTTGGAAGGTTGCATTTTCTCTGCCTAATGCCCCCGGAGTTAATTCATATTGGATCTTGAGCTTCTCCCAACCAGTAATTATCTTAGAAGAGATGTGAATAGGTGCGAAATATCTCTCAGGAGTAAACAATAGGCTGATCTGAATGGGCTGTTTGTTTTCTTAAAGCCCTAGGGTGGGCCAGGTCCTGGGGGCAATATTTAATAATGGTGCGGGGGCCTGCGGGGCCACCGCAGCACTGGGGACAGCCACCTCCCGGGGTGATCCTTATTCAAATGCAGGGGGGCTCATGGCCCCCTGCAGCCCCGGGGACCGCCAGCTCCCCGGGGGATTATTTTTTTAAAAAAGCATGGGGGAGGCTCTTGCCCCTGTGCAGCCCTGGGGATAGAACCTCCCCGGGGCTCCAATCTAATTAAAGGAGTGTGGGGGGGCACCTGCCTCCCCCACACTGCCCCAGGGACCACCACCTCCCCGGGCCACTAATTATTTAAATTCAGGGGTCCATTAAGGACCCCCGGGCCCCGGGGACCACCACCTTCCGGGGGGCTTTAAAGTGTTCCCTGGGGACCGCCACCCCCCGGGACGGCTCCTACAATGTCCCGGGGTGCCTACCCCCAGTACATTGCTGTTCGCTATGGCAGGACGGGAGCAAGGCTCCTGCCCTGCCATAGCAAACACTGCTTTGCTTCATTGAAGCGAGAGCAGGAAACCTGCTCTCGTTTCAACAAAGCAAAGCAGATTTGCTTTTGGGCAAGGGGAGCTGCATGTTAGCAATGCCAGCTCCCGCAGGAGGTGGGGAGCCGGCAGAGACCATAGGGGCATTGAGGTTCCCCCCACAGTCCCCACCTTGAGGGCTGGCCCCCTCCCTTTTGGTGGTTATTTAAAAAATAGGGCTAGGCCCCGGGGGATGGAACCCCGGGGGCCAGAAGTGGCCTAGGTAAGGCCCCCTTCCCGTATATAAATAAAAAATGAGGCCAGGCCCTGGGGATGGGTCCCCGAGGCCAATAGTGGCCCAGAGAAGGGGGGCCACACAGCCCCCTTTCTGTATTAATAATAAAAAGTAAAAAACAAGACCATTCCCTGGGGGATGGTTCCCGGGGCCACAACCCTTCCCGTTTAAAAATAAATAAAAATAAGGGTCAGGCCCTGGGGGATGGGGTCCCCAGGGAACTCAAAATATTAACAGAAGGGGGGGCCACACAGCCCCCCTTCTAACAATAAAAGGAAAACGGCATCTCCCCGGAGGACCCTCCCCCTCCCTGTACCACTCTGTAAATGCGCCTCCTGGCACGTTCCAAATTCGGTGATTAAGTCCCCTTGAATCCTGAGGGTCCCTGGAGGCCAACTAACCCACCAGGTACCTCCAGTACGCCCCACACAGTGGGATTGCTGAGAGGTGGTCCGAGGCCACCCCCCTTTTTACACCACTCTGCAAACGCTCCTCTTGACGCATTGCTGGTGGGGTGATGAGGTCCTCTTGTGTCCTGAGGACCTCAGGGCTAAAGTGGACTTCATCCCTCGAGCAGCAGTGCGCCAGGAGTCGCGTTTGCAGAGTGGTGTAAAAAGGGGGCGTGGCCTTTGAGCGATCTCAGCAAACCAGTTGTATGGGGCTTACTAGAGGAAACAGGAGGGCTAGTTGGCCCCCAGGGACCCTCAGGAGGAAAGGGGACTTCATCCCCCAACCAAGAGAATGCCAAGAGGTGCATTTGCAGAGTGGTGGAGAAAGGGGGCGTGGCCTGTGTCCACCTCTCAGCAATTCCACTGTGTGAGGCTTACTGGAGTTAAGAGGTAGGCTAGTTGGCCCATAACCACCCCCAGCAGCGAAGGGGACTTTAATCCCCATCCAAGAGCATGCCAGGGAGCACGTTTGCAGAGTGATGGGCAAAGGAGGTGTGGCCTGCTATGAGAACTTAGCAATCCTGCTGTGTGGAACTTACTGGAGGTAATAGGATGGGTAATTGTCCCCCAAGGATGTCCTTAGGGGCCAACTACCCCTCTTGTTACCTCCAGGAGGTCCAAACAGTGGGATTGCTAAGACGTCTTCGGAGGCCACGTGGAATTCCTGAGCGCTGGTCGGAGGCCCAGCACCCTTTCTCCACCACTCTGCAAATGTGACTACTAGTTAAAGAAACATTTGCTGTGTAATACGTTTCGCATTTGCGAGAGTTAGAGATATTGGCGTTGTAAATGTAAAAGTGTTTTAATAATGTTTCTTGGAGTGTAGTGTAAGTAGGTTGTGTGTAGTGGAATTATGTGGTATGTTGTGTAGTGAAATTATGTGGATAGAAAGTATGTGGTATTAAGTTTGTAGGAATTATGTAGAGTGGGATTATGTGTTGTGGAGAGCAATTATGTGGTATGGTAGTTTGTGTTGTGGAGTGGTAAACTCAGGTTAAGTCTTCCTCATTTCTATAGAAGCTAAACTATGAACTCAATGAAAAAAAAGAAGGACTCACTGAGGAGTAATTGTGTGGTATGATAGTCTGCGTTGTGGAGTTGTAACCTCAGGTTTAGTCTTCCTCGTTGTTATAGAAGCTAAACTTTAAACTCAATGAGACAAAAAAAGGAAGGAACTACTGAGGATCACTTCTGGACCTAGTCAGAGGTATGAGCAGGGCCACTGGAATTATGTGACTGTTTGGCTGCACCGACTTTTGCACAATTATACATTTACCGTATTGCCAGATAATACATCATCTGCTGCATAATCTGCCGATTTGAACAAAATAACTTGTTACAGCATGGTGGAAGGCCCTGCGCAAACCTAGAATGGTCCCCTGTTACTTATTGCTAAATGTGGGTATTAAGGTTGTGAGAAGTTGGCCTGGCATATGCTGTCCACTAGTTATAGTGGGCACCTTGCACCAGTCCAAACAACCCTTATTGATGATTAGGTTTAAGACAACCTTTATTGAAAGCTATCCTAGTGGTAGCTATGGAGAGCAGCCTTCAGGCTAAGTCTTTAAGGAGTGTCAAGCAGCTTGGTTTACCAGATTATAACCTCCTGAATAACTAAATGAAAGGAGAACCACACAAGGTATATATATAAAATAGATGTATTTATTTCTAAAAACTTTCTACTAACCTCTTTATGAAGTTAGAGAGCAAGGCACACAAGAATACAGTTATTAAACAACAGTAAATAGCACAATATACAATGGGCTCCAGGGGAAGACCAAACCATATATGAAGAAAGTGGTATAAGAACCACAACTTGACTAGACACAGTGCCTAGAGCACGTAGAATCGCTGGGACCCCAAAGAACCACCCAAGGCAGTGACACAGGAGACCCACGGGGGGCGTGTGCAGTGTGAGAACACAGCCGCGAGCCCCGTACAATTCAATAGGAAAGGCACGGTTGGAATTTTAAAGACTCGTGTTACCTCACCCAGGGAAGCCGGGTGCATAGGTGTCAAATGGTGTCAGGAGTCGTCGTTGATTTCAATGGCGATGTGCTGCAAAGTGCTGCTGCCATGGAAAGGAGAAGTATCTGGTGTGATCCAAGCCTTGATCGCAGATGTGAGGAACCTGGGACACGATAGACGAATGCCCACCGATGTAGGGTGTTTCAGGTGCGAAGAGGTGAAGCTTGACTCCACTGCCACGGGGACTAGGAGGCATCAACAACCACCACAGTCCGCAGGCGAGCTCTCCAACAAAGGATGTCGAGTGCTGAGGGGTCAGTTTCCGGATTGGTGACCAACAAGCCTTGGCAACTGCACCCCACGTGGTGAGAGAAAAATGGCTTTGGTGTGAACCAGCAAGGTCCTGTGGACTTCCCAAGTGATGGAGAGTCAGGGCACGTCTGGAGCAACCAGGTAATCCCATTGAAAGTCAAAGTACCCTTCTCAGGGACCCACAAGTCGATGGACAAGAGATTGCCAAGGGACCTCAAGAGGAATCACTAGATACCAGCCCACAGGTCACTCGAGGAGTGTAGGCCAGCAATCTTCAGTGGAATCACTGCTCGGGGTCTGGACTACTAGTAGTCCAAAGCAAAGCCTCAGGGATCGCCAAGAAGCATATGCTGCTGCAAATGGTTGCGCTTTCCCGTACTTTTGGCGAGTGGGCTCTTCCGGACGGATGGAGTTTTGATGTATCGACGACAACTTACAGTGTCGTAACGACTTTGATATATTATTTGTGCATTGTCTATATTTGAAGATTGAGACAAAATATTAGGAGGATGAACGACTTACTGAGAACCCTATAAATCAAGTATAAGACTAAATTTAGGACTTTCCCGCCAGATTAATTATTAAGAATGAGCAGTTAAATTGACTTGTAAAGTAAAGGAAAGTGACATTTATAGCCAACTGTACTAAACGAAGGACAGCGTGACTAGTTTCATTATAGAAAGATCTTTTTCTGATAGCACGTACTACCTGGGCATTGCTAGATTGATCGATTACTTGGCGGGTCCTGATGAAGGTGGTTTTTCAATTCCTGTACCACCGAAACGCGTCGACCACTGACCACTGATACTTACATCTTGCTTTACGCAATTGTCTTGTTGGTCTTAGGAGAATATTGTTATACTTAGATTTTCAATCTATTTTGAGTTTTCTTTGCTTGTAATTATGAATGTGGTACGAATGTGGACTGAATCAGTATGAATGTATGAGAGAGTGTGAAGATCATAAAGAAAATATTTAGTTTTCTATTTCTGTGTTTAGCCTTACCTAGGGATTACATATTGTTTAGAAGTGAAATGATATGTTACAGACAAATGTATTGAATATATCTATTGTATGTTTATGAAAAAAGAAATTACAAATTGACAATTAACTGTGATATTCATGATAAGTGTTACATTTCTTAAAAAAAAGGAATAAAGAAAATTATATAAAAAATAATTATGTATGATAAATTTTATATAACCCATTTCTGAATCCTTTTGGACCATTTAGAAGGTCATGAGGGAGCTTTTATAGTATACTTGTTCATTCTTATCCCTCTTCTCTCTGACCTAAATTAAATATTTGAGGGGGTCCCAATTTCTTTTGCTTTGCAAATGGTCGCGGTGTCCAGGGGTTTGGGTTGCATGGTCCCCACGGGGGCTTTGGATCTCAGGTTTGCTGAGAGCACGGATCGGCCTCAGGGAATCTTGGAAACCCACCTCCTGTGTTGCAAAATTGTCGGTGTCCTTCGGGAGCAGCGTTGATGCAAACCAGACAGGTGCGTCTTTGGTGCCTGCCTTGCAGGGAAGTAACTCCTTTACTCCAAGGGATATTCTTCGGTCACCCAATGTCGTGTAGATAGTAGAAGTTCTGGGATTCTGTGGCAGAGTTTTGTCCAGGTAAATCTAAAGTCCTGCAGTCATGGGTTCCCACTTTATACCCAAGAAAGGGGTGGGACAACCTCTGGGGACCCACCTATGGGAGGGTCAGGACAGAGGGGTGGCTACTGGCTACACCCATGTCCTTTGTCAAGTTTCGCACCAGAGCAGGGACTAAGTGCCCCTGCAACCGGTTTGAGCTGGACTATGCACAGGGACACCAAATGTGCCCCTAATGCAGACATCAAAGCACTCTTGGAGTGCATCCACCCAGCCCCAATACACTAAAACCTGTCTGGGAGGTGGTTACACCTCCCTGTGACAGGAAACCTATTGCCCAGGCCTCCCCTGCCAGAGTTTTGTCCAGCAGCAGGAGGGCAGACTCGTGTCTGGAAGCATCCATTTTGTGATGCCAGGGTCTGTTAAGCTGGTACCGGGTATACCGGTGCTGTCATGTTTCTCCCTCTAGTAGGGTGAAATCATACCTCCCACACCAGTTACTGGGGTGGGGGTATGATTCCAAGGTGTTTGACACCAAACACAACATGTTTCCATGCAGCCATTCCAAAGTTAGCATTTACTGCAAGGTTATAATGTCTTAAGAGTATATGGTTTGGCTGCATCACAAATCACCCCGGAATAAAGGTTCCGAATCTACAGAGGGCTCTGATCATGCATGGGCACCCTCTCACATGAAACCCATCACCCTGCCTTCAGGATTGTTAAAGCATGCCATAGGGGTGACTTATAGGTTTACATGTGCAGTGATACGGAGAGATATAGGGAACCTATATCACAGTAAGGGGTGCATACACCACCTTACACAGGCTGCTGTAGCAGACCTGTTGTGTCATTTTAAATGGCTTCCCAGGGGTGGCACAATACATGCTGCAGCCCCTGGTAAGCCTCTGAGGTACCTGTGCCCTGGGTACATAGTATACCATATACTAGGTACTTATAAGGGTACCCCAGAATCCAATCTGGAGTGTACCTAAGGCAATCAATTCAAGGGAGAAAGCAGATATGCTGGGGTCCTTAATAGCAGGATCCCAGCCAGACTTAGTCGAAAACCAACAAAACACCAGGAAAAAAGTGGGGGCAACCATGCAGTCAGATTCCACCTTCCTACAAAGGTACTAATGGTGTGTAAACTACTCCCGCTTCTTTCTGCGCCTCTCTTACCTCTTTCTGCATTTCTGTTGCTTCTTTCTGCAACCCTCATGCTGCTTTCACACCACTCTTCCTTCTTTCTGCACCCCTCTTCCCTCTTTCTGCAACTCTCTTGTATTTTTCTGTATGCCTCTTGTCTCCTTCCACACCCCACTTCGCCCTTACTAAATCTCTGTTGCTTCTTTATGCACTTCTCTTTCTTGTTTCTGCACCTCTCTTGAGTCTTTCTGCACCTCTGTTGCATCTTTCTGTAACTCTTTTGGTTCTTTCTGCACTTCTCTTGCTCTTTCTGTACCCCTTGTGCCTCTTTTAGCACCTCTGTTGCTTCTTTCTGCATTCTCTTCCTTCTTTCTGCACCCCTCCTGCCTCTTTCTGTACCTCTATTGCCTCTTTGTACACCTCTCCTACCTCTTTCTGTACCCCTCTTGCCTCTTTTTGCACCTCTGTTGGTTCTTTCTGCACTGCTCTTGTTTCTCTTCTGCATCTCACTTGCCTCTTTCTGTATCTCTCTTGCCTCTTTGTGCACCTCTTCTACCTTTTTCTTTAGCGCTCTTGCTTCTTTTTGCACCTCTGTTGGTTCTTTCTGCACTGTTCTTGCTTTTTTCTGCACCTCACTTGCCTCTTTCTCTACTTTTCTTGCTTCTTTATACACCTCTGTTGCTTCTTTCAGCAATTCTCTTGCCTCTTTCTGCAGTTCTCTAGCTTGTTTCTGCACCTTTCTTCCATCTTTTCACACCCATCTTGCTTCTTTCTGCATACCTCTCCCCTCTTTCTGTAACTCTCTTCCCTCTTTCTGTACCCGTGTTCCCTCTTTCTGTACCTTTCCTGCCTGTTTCTGCACCTCTCTTGCCTCCTTCTGTACCTCTGTTACTTTTTTCTGTACTTTTCTTGCTCTTTCTGCATCCTTTGTGCCTCTTTCAGCACCTCTCTTGCTTCTTTCTGCACTTCTCTTGCTTGTTTCTGTACCCCTCTTGCGTCTTTCTGTACCTCTCTTGCCTCTTTCTGCACCTCACTTGCTTCTTTCCGCACTCCTCCTGCCTCTTTCTGCCCTTCTCTTGCTTCTTTCTATACCTCTCTTGCCTCTTTCTGCTCCTCTCTTGCCTCTTTGTGGATTTCTCTTGCCTGTTTCTATACTTTCTTGCCTTTTTCTGAACCTCTCTTGCGTCTTTCTGTACCTCTCTTGCCTCTTTCTGCACTTTTCTTGCTTCTTTCTGCACTTCTCTTCCTTCTTTCTGTATTCCTCCTTCCTCTTTCTGTACCTCTCTTGCCTGTTTGTGCACCTCTCCTACCTTTTTCTGCACCCTTCTTGCCTCTTTTTACACCTCTGTTGGTTCTTTCTGCACTGCTCTTGCTTCTTTCTGCACCTCACTTACATCTTTCTGTACTTCTATTGTTTCTTTGTACACCTCTGTTAGTTCTCTCAGCAATTCTCTTGTCTCTTTCTGTACTTCTCTTCCTTTTTTCTGCACCCCTCCTGCCTCTTTCTGTACCTCTCTTGCATCCTTGTGCACCTCTTCTAGCTTTTTCTGTACCTCTCTTGCTTCTTTTTGCATCTCTTTTGGGAATTTCTGCACTGCTCTTGCTTCTTTATGCACCACTCTTGCCTCTTTCTGCACTTATTTTGCTTCTTTCAACACCTCTGTTGCTTCTTTCAGCATTTCTTTTGTTTCTTTTTGCACTTCTCTTTCTTCTTTCCACACCCCTCCTGCCTCTTTCTTTACCTCTCTTGCCTCTTTGTGCACCTATCCTACCTCTTTCTGTACTCCTCTTGCCTCTTTCAGTACCTCTGCTGCTTCTTTCTGCACTTCTATTCCTTCTGTATGCACCCCTCCTACCTCTTTCTGTACCTCACTTGCCTCTTTGTGCACCTCTCCTACCTCTTTCTGCACGCCTCTTGCCTCTTTTTGCACCTCTATTGGTTCATTCTGCACTGCTCTTGCTACTTTCTGCACCACACTTGCCTCTTTCTGTACTTCTCTTGCTTCTTTATCCACCTCTGTTGCTTCTTTCTGCAATTCTCTTGCCTCTTTTTGCACTTCTCTTCCTCCTTTCTGCACCCGTCCTACCTCTTTCTACACCTCTCTTGTCTCTTTGTGCATCTCTCTTGCCTCTTTCTGCACTTCACTTGCTTCTTTCTGTACCTCTCTTGCCTGTTTTGGCACCTCTGTTGCTTCTTTCTGCACTTATCTTGCCTCTTTCTGGAACTTTGACTTAGAGGCAGTTTTAACCCCCCTGCCCTATTATGTACAGAGGCCTTACAGGTGAGGTCATGCCAATCACAGGGGTACCCCGACCCATAGTGTACCCTAGTGTATGTAGGTGTTTTCACTGTATTCTAAGGGTCATTCAGCATAGCACTGGCTCTGGGCCTGGTTAGTCAGTGTCAGTTATCACCAGTACCAGTCAGCAAAAAGTTGACGGCGCAGGATGACTTTGCAACAAGGCCTCTTTCTGCACCTGTGTTGGTTCTCTTTGCATATCTATTGCTTCTTTCTGTACCTTTTTTTGTCCTTCTGGACTTCTGTTGCCTCTTTCTACATTTCTTTTGCTTGTTTCTGCAATTTTCTTCCTCTTTCTGCACCTGTCCTACCTCTGTAGGCATAGTTAGAAATTAGCATTTAAAAAACCTTTGAAATTTACTGAAAAAAACCATAGGTTTCAGGGACTTTATAGTTAGGAATTAGCATTTACAAAAACTTAGAAATTCACTGAAATATCATAGGTTGGAGGGACGTTATAGTTAGAAATTAGCATTTAAAATACCTTTGACATTCACTGAAAAAAAACATAGTTTTCATGGATGTTATATTTAGAAATTAGCATTTAAAAAACCTTTGAAATTCAGTGAAAAAATCATAGGTTTCAGGGACGTTATAGTTAGTAATTTGCATTTAAAAAACCTTAGAAATTCCCTGAAGAAACCACAGGTTTCAGGGACGTTATAGTTAGTTGGACATTTCACTCATACAAAACCAGAGAAATTCAGCCGTTATAGTTAGTTGAGCTAGCTATAACTCGCGCCCCTGCAATGCACTGCTGATGACAACACATATTACATCATTCATGACATGGTCAGTGACATCACTGATGACATCACTGATGACATCTCAAATGACATCACTGATGACATCATCCACGTGATAATCTGATGCACCTCCTCATACCCTAATATAACCTTTGATACACCCACTCTAAAATACAGACAACCAATTTTGAAACCATAGACACACCAATACCAGTTACTACATACTCACTCACTGAATCCTAGGTCTATACAAACATCCACTCATTCACCCATACAGTCACTCATACGTGCAGTCACTCATCAATACAGCACTATCCTATGCACTCATACACCTATATAGACACTCAAACACCGCCACTCATCCATAGATTTACTCACATACCACCACTCATCCATAGAGTTACTCACACACCTAGTTAGGCATGCAAAGAATCAATCACACTCCCATTTACTCACCTATACAGTTATACACACACCCCCTCACTTATTCATACAGATACTAATACATACTTACTCTCATACAATCACTGATACAAGCACACACGCATCCATACAGCCACTCTCACAATCACTCACTCTTACATATAGTCATTTATATACTCCAACACTCACATATACTGCCTTTCACATACGTAGTTACTCACACATGTACCACTGAGATATCATTCACTCACCAACACACCCATACACACACTCACCCACCCATACAGCCCTTCACAGATACACTCTTGAACCCATACACCCAGTGAACCAACGACTCACACATCTATGCACAGAGTCATACAGCCCCCACCCACCCACACAGACACTCAGGCACCCATAAAAATACTCAGACAACCAATCAAAAATCCATATAGACATTCATGTAGCTATTCACCAACCCATGCATCTGCTCATACACCAACTGACAGACTGTTATAGACATTCACAGTTTAGTCGCTAACCCATGCATTCAGTAGGACACGTTTAATCACTCACTTATACAGTCAGTCACGCCCCTACTAAATCATCTATTCAGACACTTATACACCCACTCATTCTTCAATACACCTTGAGATATATATATATATATAAAGCATATTTAAACTTTATAGAAACACGCAGTCACTGGATGATGTCATCAGTGATGTCATTTGAGATGTCATCAGTGATGTCACTTACCATGCCATGAAGGATGTAATATGTGATGTCATCAGCAGTGCATTGTGGGGGCGTGAATTATACTTAGCTCAGCTAACTATCACAGCCGGATTGCTCTGGTTTTGTATGAATGAAATGTCAAACTAACTATTACGTCCCTGAAATCTGTGTTTTTTTCATTGAAATTCTAAGGTTTTTTAAATGCTAATTTCTAAATATAACGTCCCTGAAACCTATGGTTTTTTTCAGTGAATATATATATTGTATATATCGATAGATAGATAGATAGATAGATAGATAGATAGATAGATAGATAGATAGATAGATAGATAGATAGATAGATAGATAGATAGATAGATAGATGATAGATAGATAGATAGATAGATAGATAGATAGATAGATAGATAGATAGATAGATAGATAGATAGATAGATAGATAGATAGATAGATAGATAGATAGATAGATAGATAGATAGATAGATAGATAGATAGATAGATAGATAGATAGATAGATAGATAGATAGATAGATAGATACAGATATTCACCTACTGGTGATCACCAGCAGTAGGTAATTTTAGTGAGGACCTAGTTTCAATAGCAAAATCATTTTCATTTGCCGATATCTTTGGTGCCAGTTGACAAGGGTTAACAAAATTTTCAGAACAAATTTGACTCTCACTGCTTGGGTCTGGACGATTTCGGGGTGACCTGTCAAGCGGGGGCTAAAAAAAAAGAGGGCCCCAAAACTCATTTTCCCCATGTTTATTTCCATGGGAATTTTGAACACGGCTGCAGCCCAAACTGCTGGACGGAATTTCACTAAATTTGGCAGAAAGGTAGATTTTGTTCTGCAGATTACACTTTTTGTGATTTGGTGTAAATCTGCTCAGTAGTTTTAGAGATATTAACCAAACAACAAATTTGTATATATAGGAACCCAGATCCACGCTGATCCCCCGTGTGATCCAGACTCCAAGCCCTGATTGGCTGGTAGCACCTTCACAGAAAAGTTGTGGCTACCATTTTGTTTGTCGGGAAACAGTTCCCCAGGCTGAACATTTCTGTGCAAAGTGAATAAAGAAGTCAGTGTAAAGGCACCCTGACCCCCTGGGGGTGTTAGAAGGATCCCAGAGGGACTCATAAATGTCAATAAATTGCCTTGCAATGTTTTTTTCTCAATGTGCGGGAATCTGCATAACCCCCGCAGTGCTCAGCGCGACCCTGTCCCCTATGGAACCATGACTGCTGATGTAGCTCTTCAGAGGCCCCACCTCCTCTGGCTGTCACTCTGCAAACGTACCTCATAGCACACAAGTTGTTGAGTGATAAATTCCCCATGGATGCTGAGGGTCCTTGGAGGCCAAGAACCCATCATGTTAGCTCCAGTAAGTCCCACACAGCAGATTTGCTGAGAGCTTGTCAGATACCCCGTCCCCTTTTTCCACCACTCTGCAAACGTGACTACTGGTGAACTACTGGTTGGGTGATGAAGTGCCCTTTAATGCTGAGGGTCCTTGGGGTCCAAAAACACCTCCTGTTACATCCAGTATGTGCCACACAGCAGGATTGCTGAGAACTTATCGAAGGCCCCACCTCCTTTCTCCACCACTCAGCAAATGCACCTCCTGCTGCCTTACTGGTTGGGAGATGAGGCCCCTTTGGATGCTGAGGGTCTCCGGGGTCCAATAACTCCTCCTGTTACTGCCAATAAGTCCCACACATCGAAATTGCTGAGAGCTCATTGGAGGCCCCGCCCCCTTTACCCACCACTATGCAAACATGCCTCCTGGTGCACTACTGGTTGCAGGATGAAGTCCCCTTGGATACTGAGGGCTCTCGGGGGTCAGGAACCCCTCCTGTTATCACCAGTAATTCCCACACAGCGGGATTACTGAGAGGCCATTGGAGGCCTTTTCCCCTTTGTTCGGCACTCTGCAAACATGCCTCCTGGCACACTACTAGTTGGGGGATGAATTCCTCTTGGATGCTGACAATTTATGGGGCCAAGAACCCCACCTGTTACCACCAGTAAGTCATACACAGTGGAACTGTTGAGACCTGGCCCCCTTCCTCCACTCACTGTAGAGACCCATACAGCCACTCACACACCTACTCACAGAACCATAAAGCCTCTCAGCAATACACTCACACACCCACTCAGCTACTCTCAAACCCACTCAGACATGCACTTAACTGCTCACACACCCAGTCACAGACACATATAGCCACGCACACACCTACTTACTTACCTATACTTACCTGAACAACCACTCACACACCCACACTCTGAAACGTTAGAGTTTACAGTAAGGAAAATACGTTAACTTAACCTTTTAAATTCACTAAAAAAACAAAGCTTACAGGGAGGTTAAAGTTAGGAAATAGAATTAAAAAACTTTAGAAATTCACTGAAAACAGCAATGGTTACAGGGACGTTGTAGTTAGACTCAGATTTCACTCATGCAAAAAAGTGAAATTCAGTAGTTAAAGTTACCTGAGCTAACTATAACTTATGCTCTCACAATGCACTGCTTATTACCTCACATATTACATCACTCATGACATGGTCAGTGACATTATTCATGACATCACTGATGACATCTCAAATGACGTCACTGATTATATCTTTGATTACATCATCCGCAGAACCACTCACACATTTACCCACATACCCATACAACAACTCATTCACCCACTCACATACCCATACAACCACTCATACACCCATTTACTGATCCATAGAGTTACTCACATGCCCACTTACTCACACATATAGTCACTCACATGGCCACTCACTCACTCATAAAGCTACTCACACACCTATTTATTCACCCATACAACCAGTGACACACCCGGTCACTCACCCATACAGCCTCTCAACAGAGCCACTCCCTCACCCATACAGCCACTCATATAGGCACTGGCTCTCTAATACAGACATTAAGACAACCAATCAGTTAACGAAACATCCACTCAAACAGCCACCCAGTCACCCATATTGCCCTTCATATACACAGTCACTCACCCATACAGCCACTCACACAGCCACTTAGTTACCGATACAGCCACTCACATATCCACTCACAGACCTATACAGTCACTTACACAGCCACTCATTCATACCTGTAACTAGGGGTGGGCGGAATTCGCGGAAGCGACTTCCGAAAATTATCGCAAAGATGTTTAAAATCTCCGCAAACACGCGGAAATATCGCGAAGATGCGGAAGTTTTTTTCCCGCCCGTTCGCGGTATTTTCTGCGTGTTCGCGGCTCGCCAACTTACCCATGCGGTTGCTTGCGGGCGCGGCCATCTTGTTTTCACTCTTCTCGCGGTGCATGATCGCGAGAAGAAAGACGTGATCGCGCGACGCATGACGTCACTGCGGGCGCGAACTGTCGCGAGACAGCGCAAATGGCTAAAACAATACAACATCTCATGGAGAACGCGACCGGATCGGGAAAACTTGTCGGCGAACGCGGGGATTCAGGTAAGGCGATCGCGCGCGCGCGAGAATGTATTATTTTACAGCGCGAGCAAGTACCAAATTATCGCAAAGCTGCGGAATGCGGAAATTTTGACATTTCCGCGCTCTCCGCAGAAAGCGGAAATGCCAAATTATCGCAAATTCCGCGAACGGAACGGAATTTTGGCCCAGGCCTACCTGTAACCACTCATACACCCACTCACTTACCAATACAGGCACTCACAAACCTACTCACTCATCCATAGAGCCACTCACTCATCCATACAGCCCCTCACACAACTACTCAACCACCAATACAGTCACTCTTAGACCCACTCACTCATCAATATAGCCAATCAAACAGCCACTCCCACACTCATTTAGTTGCTCTCACGCCTACTTATTCACCCATATAGGTACTCACACACCTACTTATTCACCCATCCAGGCACTCACATACCCACTCACACACCTATACAGCCACTCAGACATCCACTCACACATGGATACACACAGTCACACAGCCACTCACATAACATATATTAGAAATAGTATCACTCATTACTAGTACACACAGTATAGTAATTTATATTTTGCAGTACCTTAGTATATAAGTTTAACACATAAACGTTTAGAAAACACTCACAATCAGTGGATGATATCATCAGTGATGTCATTAGTGATGTCATTTGAGATGTCATCAGTGATGTCAACAATAATGTCATGAGTGATGTAATATGTGAGGTCATAAGTAGCATATGTTATAGTTATCTCAGGTAACTGTAACTGCTGAATTTCTATGGTTTTGATTGAGTGAAATCTGAGCCTGACTATAACATCCCTATAGCCTTTGTTTTTTTCAGTGAGTTTCTAAGGTTTTTTTAAATTCTATTTCCTAACTATAACATACCTGTAACCTTTGCCTTTTTTCAGTGAATTTCTAAGTTTTGTTTTTAATTCTGTTTCCTAAATATAATGCTTCTGAAACCTTTGTGTTTTTCAGTGAATTTCTACAATTTTTAATGTTATTTCCTAACTGTAACCTGTAATATTTGAGAGTAAGTATATGAGTGAGTGCATGAGTCTCTCAGTGGGTGTGTGAGTGTGTGCATGAGTGTCTCAGTGGGTGAATGAGTGGGTGCATGAGTGTCTCAGTGGGTCTGTGAGTGGGTGCATGAGTTTCTAAATGGGTATCTGAGTAAAGTGTCTGAGTGACTGAGTTGTTCTGTGAGAGGCTGCATGAATGTCTGAGTAGATTATGCTAATTTTCTCCTCAGTTTCTGCCTTTTTTCTGTTCAGTTATTACCTTAATTTTGCCTCTTCCTGCTCGTGCTGACCCTTATTTTTTCTCTTTCTGCTAGACCTGGGGGACGCTCACAGAGTTTTATCCCAGAGAGTTACCGTAAAACTCCGCCAAAGTCAGTGAGCAGGCAGAGTATTGCTATGTCACCCCTAATTCATTCCCCTTGGATGCTGAGAGTACTTTGGGGCCAATAAGAGCCGACCCCCATTGTCCACCACTATATAAACACACCTCCTGGCACACTACTGGATGGGGGATGATGTCCCCTTGGCTCCTGAGGGTCACTGTGGGTCAAAAACCCCTATTGTTGCAAGAATTAAGTAAGTCCCCCATAGCGGGATTGCTGCGATCTTGTCAGAAGCCCCACCCCTTTTTCAACCACTCTGCAAAGGGGCCTCCTGGCTCAGTTCTGGTTGGGGAAGCTGTCCCCTTGGCTGCCAAATATCGTTGGAAGCCCAAAAAAACATTTGTGGCCACAAGTAAATCCTTTACAGTGGGACTGCTGAGACCTTGTTGGAAGCTCTGCCCCCTTTCTAAACCAATCTGCAAAGGGGCTTTCTGTTGCACTACTGGTTGGGGGATGAACTCCCCTTGGCTACTGAGGTTTGTTGCGGGCCAAGAACCCCTATTGTTGCCACAAGTAAATCCCCCACAGCAGGATTGCTGAGACCTCATCAGAAGCCCCACCCACTTTCTCAACCACTCTGTAAACATGCCTTCTGGTGCACTACTGGTTGGGGGATGAACTCCCCTTGGCTGGTGAGGATCATTGGGGGTCAAGAGCCCATATTCCTGCCACAAGTAAGTTTCCCACACTGAGATTGCTGAGACCTCATCGGAGGTCCTGGTCCCTTTCTTAACCATTCTGCATAAATGCCTCCTGGTGCACTATTGGTTGGGTGAAGAAGTCCCCTTGGCTGTGAAGGTTGTTGTGGACCAAGAACTCCTATTGATGCCAAAAGCATGTCCCCACAGCAGGATTGCTGAGATCTCATATGAGGCCTGACCCTCTTTCTCAACCACTCTGCAAATGCACCTCCTGGCGCGCTACTGGTTTTGGAGGAACTCCACTTGGTTGCTGAGGGTCGTTGGGGGTCAAGAACCCCTATTGTTGCTACAAGTAAACTCCCCATAGCGGGATTGCTTAGACTTTGTCAGAGGCCCACACCCATTCTCAGCCACTCTGCAAACAAACCTCCTGATACATTATTGGTTGGGGGATGAATTCCCCTTGGCTGCTGAGGGCATTGGGGATCAAGAACTGCTATTGGTGCCACAAGTAAGTTCCCCACAGCTGGATTGCTGAGACCTCATCAGAGTCCCACCTCCTTTCTTAATCACTCTGCTAACACACCTCCTGGTGCACTACTGTTTGGGGGAAGAAGTCCCCTTGGCTGCTGTAGGTAATTGGGGGCCGAGAAGTTATATTCTTGGCCCCCAACCTGAATTGCTGAGGCCTCGTAGGAGGCCTGGCCCCCTTTCTCAACCAATCTACAAAGGAGCCTCCTGGTGCACTACTGGTTGGGGTATCAACTCCACTTGGCTGCTCAGGCTCATTGGGGGCCAAGAACCCCTATTGTTGCTACAACTAAGTCCCCCACAGCAGGATTGCTGAGGTCTCAACAGAGGCCACGCCCCCTTTCTCAACCACTCTGCAAAGGGGCCTGCTGTCACACTAATTGTTGTGGGATAAAGTCCACTTGGCTGCTAACGGTCATTGGGGGCCAATACCCCTTTTTTGCCTGAATGGCTCATGCTCTCCCCATATTCTGCCCTTTTTCTGCTCACTGCTGACCTTTATTTTATCTGTTTGTGCTTGCTTCTGATCTTTATTCTACCTCTTTCTGCTTATTTCTCACCTTTATTTTACCTCTTTCTGCTTATTGCTGACCTTTATTCTGCCTCTTTCTACTCGTTTCTGCCCTTATTCAGCCTTTTGCTGCTGGTTTCTGACCTCTATTTTGCACTTTCTGCTAATTTCTTACCTCTAATTTGCCTCTTTCTGCTTGTTTCTCTCCTTAATTTTGCCACTTTTTGCTAATTTCTGACCTTTATTCTGCCTCTTTCTGCTTGTTGCTGACCTGTATTCTACCTCTTTCTTCTTGTTTCTAACCTTTCTTCTGCCTCTTTCTGCTTATTTCTCACCTTTATTCTGCCTCTTTCTGTTCGTTGCTGACTTTTATTCTGCTTCTCGCTGCTCATTACTGTCCATTTTTTTTTACCCTTCTGCTTTCTTTCCAATGATCATGGAGGGAGCCTCAAGGCCTATGCGCTCCCAGCCAGCTCTCTGCCTCTTGCAGGAGCCAGCATAGCTGCTGCAAGGAGGGAACTACTGGAAAGTCAGCTTCCTCTGTGCCTGAGAAATTGTTTCATTTTTACCCCTCCATATATGTCTCCAGGCAGGTTAAGAGATGAAACCTCCACTTCCAGTGGGCAGGAGACCTTTGACAGCTCCCACCCACTAGAAGGAGAGTGTTTGGACTGCTTTGTGAATAAGAACAAACTTGTGCAGAGATCTACAGAGCTCTGATTGACTGCCAACACTTCAACCACGAAGTTTTGGCAGCCATCTTGGGACTCGGCTTCAGCGGAGTCCCAAAAACAAATGCAGAAAAAAATAAAAAGAGGGTAAGGTAGGAGTACCTTGACCCTCTACCTCAGGTGGTGGGGTCCCACAGGGACCCAGCCATTGCAAAAAAGTACTTTTAAAACAAATCATGGCGAAATTCAAGTACGGGTGGACCAGGTCCCGGGGGCATGTGTTTTAACAAATAAGGAAGGGGCATACAGGTCCCCCTCTTATGGCATATTTATGCCCTGGGGACCACCACCTCCCCAGGTCTGATGCTAGTATTATTGTGGGGGCTGCAATGACCCCCCAGGCCACGGGACCACCACCTGCCCAGAACAATAAATACAAAAATTATGAGGGGGGATGCATGGACACCACCCAAGCCTCAGGGACCACCACCTCCCTAGGGCTACAATTAACATTAAGGAGGGGGTCTGCATGGACCCCTGGCCCTGGGAACCGCAACCCCCAAGGGCCGGCTCCTGCTATGTCCAGGGTTGCTGACAGCTCCCTCCAAGCACAGCAAGGATTCTGCTTCCAACCAGATGGAGCTGGAAAAATGCTCCCTCTTGCTGAAAGTGGAGGTTTTATCTCTTTCGGAAAGAGATGCAACTATTACTCTCTTCCACAAAGGGAGCTACATTTCCAGCAGCACCCTGCATGCAAGAGCAATGCTGGCTCCCCCAGGGGCGTTGAGACTCCCCCTGTAGTCTCCATCCTGCACACTGGGTACCCTGGGTGGGACCAGGGCACCCAGGGACACATTGCTGGGCCCTGGGAAATCAGCCCGGGGATGGGCCTGAACAGCCCTACTTCTCCATTGAATTGTGGTTGGCCCCAATGGATGGGGTACCTGCGGCTTAAATTGTCCCAGGAAGGAGGGTTACATGGCCCTCCTCCCCCACTATATTGTGGCCAGGCCCTGGGAAATGGTGTCCCGAGGGCTGGTCTGGCCCTGGTGCTCACTTCACAGAAATTAAACCTCAACAGGAAGCACTTAGAAATAGATACATAGCAGGTGTTTTTTCTCTGCAATTCCATCTTGAAAAACAATCTGAAATCCTTCATGAAGGTGAATGCATTGTTGATCTATAGGAGTGCAATCTGCATGTGACTGTGACAAGTTAGTTCTTTGTTGTCCTGTCCTGGTGAGATCAGAATCCATGGTCTCCCTTTAAATTGCTCAGAGTGTGTAAATGTGGAAATCACTTGACTGTTTCTATGTTTGGCCACGGCCATCTTAGTAGAATCCGAAGGTCTTCTTATCTTTTTCCAGGATGATGGACAGCTTAACAAGTAGCCTCCCCAATGCTTTACCTGCCGATTTTTGTGAGGAGTTTCTGATGCTGAGGAATATGAGGTAATCTCTACCAAACAAAGAAGCACATAATTTATATAGTTAGGAGGAAGAACACTTGCTTGAAGGAAATTTACGTCTTTGTAGTCTTGTTGTCTTCTTTATAGGAGAATTAATTATACAACATATTTCTGGATAAAGAGGCACCAGGAACAATCAAATTGCTGAAATGCAGACGAGGTCACTGGTGACATTTCCTTGTGCTCTATTACGTAGCTGTGTTTTAGAATACATACTGAACATTTACCCATGGAGGTAGCACTTAGTAATTAACCAGTAGAAAGAACTCCACTTGGGTAGGTATTTTGGGCAAAATTGTGGACTCTTGTTGGATAAAAAGGCTGTGCGGTTCCTTTGTGGCTGAGACACTCAATAGCTACTGACACACCTACACAGACACTCGCACACCCACTCACAGACAAACTCAGACACTCAATCAGACACTCATGCACCCACTCACAGACCTATACAGCCACTTACACAGCCACTCATAGACCTATTCAGACACTCATGCACCCACACACCTACCCGCTCAGACACATACACCCACTCACAGACCCAGTCAGTTATTCACACAGTCATTCACAGATCCACTCAGAGACTCACACACCCACTCACAGACCCACTCAGACACTCACTCATAGACTGACACACACTCAAGGAGGCACTCGCAATCCCACTCAGACACTCTCACACCTACTCACGGGCCAACTGAGACACTCACTCAGCCACTCATACACCCACTCAGATACCCATTCAGACACTTTGAGAAGCTGGCTTTGTATATGGTGTACACTTATGTAAGTGGTCACCCTGCACCAATCCAGACAACCCTTATGGTGATTTTAGTGGTCTTAGACAACCTTAGAAAGCTCTCTAAGTGGTAGCTGTGAAGAGCAGCCTTCAGGCTTATTGCAGAAGGCGTGTAAAGCAGCTTGTTTTATCAGAACATAATCTTATTGGTATAGATTAAGTGAAAAAGAACCACACAGTGTAGTTATAAAAATATGTATTTATTATAAGACACTCACTAACGCATACAGATATCTTTTAGCCAGAGATATACACAATACTTTGCCAAAGAAACACGTAAGTAGCACAAATACACAGTGGTCACCTGGGGAGACCAACCCATATACTAAAATAGTGGTATACGAACCACAACTTGAGTCAAAACTATACCCAGAAGATGTAGAAGTGCTGGGGACCCAAGTAACCACCCATGGTAAGGAACCAGAAACCCCACGGAGGCCGTTTGCAGTGTGCAAACACGACCACAGGCTCAATGCAAGTCAAAGGGTGAGTCATAGTTGCAATTTTAAAGAAAAAGGACCCTTACCAGTGGACCTTGAAGAAACCCAGTGGAAGACAGAAGGTTGGAGAGCCACCCCACCCATGATACCCTAGGAACCCGGATACCTACACCAGTGAAGCCGGGTGCATAGGTGTGAAGTGGCGTTGGAAACTGCCATCAAACTCAATGGAGGACTTCAGGAAGATGCCGCTGCTGGGGAAAGTGAAAGTGTCCGGTGGAACCCAAAGGTGGATTCAAGTTTAGAAGTACCTTAAAGCAGAGGGGACAGAGTCTATGCCACTCAGGAGTGACCAGGAATACAAATGCCCACTGATATTGAGTGTTGCAGGAGAGCTGACAGTGACTTGAAACTGCAGCTGTGCGGATCAGGTGATGCTGTGGAAGTCCAGGAGCTATGCACGAGCTGTCCCACGTTGGCAACTGCAACCAGCGTGGAGAGTGAAGAAGGTACAGTGTCGGGACCAGCAAAGTCCAGGTGACTCACCACAAATAGGGGAGTCAAGGCAGGCCCGAGCAATCAGGGGAGCCCACTGAATTCAAAGATGACCCTCAAGAAGACCCACAGGTCGGAGACACTGGAGTCACAAGAGGACCTCGAGCAGCTCACAAAAGATGCAAGCCCACGCTGCAAGAGTTGTGGTGAGGAAAAGATATTGGTCACTAGAGATGCTTGACGTTGCGGCTACTTGGTGCCCGAAGATCTTGGAGGAAGGAAGCTTTTGCAACAGAAAGTCAATGCACTGCACAGGGGTTCAGTTCCTGCAGCTCCGACAAGGGATACTGACCTTAAACTTGGTGAGAGGACAGGGCAGGCCTTCAGGGATGTGAAGAACTACTACTTGTGTTGCTGAGTCTTTCGGAGTCTGTGGGATCCCAGGATCAGCAGACCAGTCAGGACTAAAACACTCCGAAGATGGAAACTGTGGTGCTGCAGCTGTATGGCTTTAGTTAGGAATCTGGTTAGGGTTCTACGCGCCGACACTCCAATGGACATAACGCAGTGAGTCCTCAACTGTAAAAGGAAGGGAAAAATAGTTATGATAGAATGAAAGCTTGGCCTATTTACAATACCTCTCTGCCTAGTCATCCCCAAATTAACTGCTATTCTTTATCTAAAAAAGTGTTATTTTTATTTTCTTGTGCATATAACAGTTAATCACGCATTATTTCCAAAATAATGCCCTACAGTTTCTTAGTTAGATTGAATATAAACTGCTTTTGTCTTGACTTTTGTAGATATTTTTAAAACCTTATTGAAAAGAAACGTGCCTGTAAATTACCTCTACTAATTGTAGATACGTTATTTTCAGAATTATAGGGATAACATAACAATATTTCTTCAATTTAATACTCATCATAAAATAAATGTATACTTTTTCTGATGAAACTTAAGCTATGTGAATATGTCAATTTTCAGTCACCGGACAAAACCCTAACATGATCCAATACCTCTTTAAAATTATCAGCATATTTTACCTTATGCATCACACAAGCATCACACAAGCACTAAACATATACCCACTTGTGGGTTTTGGTTAAAATTGTCCTTTCAGTGTGGATTATTCATGTGTGAAGAGGCATTTAACATTTCCACAGTTTATATTCATAGTTTAAAAAACCATATGTAATTTAATTTTTTCTGCATAGAAATCTGTCAGACAGAAAGGCAACAGTTCCTTTATAACCATGAAACCTTTTTAGCAATAAATTAGGTTTTATTTGAGATCGTTTACTTATCCACATTGTTATAACTGTCTCTCAGAAATGCATTTCTATTTGGGAAATTCATGTTAAAAAATAGCACTTATATTTATACTTGCTGATTAGAAGACAGGCAGCGATACCTTTACACGTTTTCTCAAAACTGCAGTTTGGATCTCTGTTTCTAATTGGTAGTCACTTTTGCATAATTAAAAGCAAGACAAACTTAATTTCTGAGTATAATTACCACCTCACTTACAACAATGATACTTTCAGCATCTGAACTGCAAATTATACGATAAACAAACCCCTGAAGTTACAGATTATGGTAGGCACCTGCTTTCACACAATTGTAACAATTTTGATTTTAAAGAAACTGTGTAAGGAACTAAAAGAATAAATGGGAAGAAATTATCAGAAGTTATTAGCAAATGTTTGAAAACGAACAATTTTTAGAGTCAAAACCATAAACAATATACCGTGCTCGTTAGAGAAAAAGTGCATTACTTGCATGAGACAAAGGGGATTTCCAGACAAGCAAAATATGCCACATTTGTCAGCTTGATTTGCAAACACGCATGTATCCCAAGAAAAAATATTGGAATCTCTAAAGAATCAAGGAATTTGGAAATGGTAGATTCTTACACATCCTTCGTGTATTTATTTATTTGTGATTAAGTTGATCTATAAGACGCTCACTTATCGATTAGCTTTATGGTAGTGGGACACATATGCTCATTACCTACCTCGTCCGTCTTCCTCGTCACAGTCCATGTAGAAGAAACCCTGCTACTCATGCCCCTCCCAACATGGCACCCACAGGAAGTATGAGTGCTGAAGGGACAAATGGGAGGAGCCGAGTCAGTCCGAGACTTCTGTTCACCAGCAACAGACAGTTAACTGGTGTTTTATTTACTTCATTTATTTTCTTCACAAACCCGGTTCACCTTTCTGCCTAATAAACGCGTTGTTATTCTTTTGCAGCATGACTCCTGCTCTAGAGGTAGCACTTTTATTGCCTGCTGGTGCTTGGCAGCACAAGCATGCTACCTCCTCCGCAGAGCGATTAGGAGGTATCCTCTGCTTTTCATTGCTTTCTGTAGCTTTCCATTGCTTTTCAATGCTTCACCTTTCTGTTTCAGAGAGTTGAAGTTTGCAGCCTCTTTATTTTCCGAGCTATGCTCATTGCATCGTGCCATTCAATATGGCAGCGGTCCCTTGAGAGTTAGTAGTTTTCACTTCTCGCATTGCTGAGAAACAAGGGGAACCATGAAGCGCTTCTTAATATACCTGTCTTTCCTTTTCTGATCCGTCTTTGGTGATAATGGATGGGAAATGCGCTGCAAAGAGGAGATCGGTGGATGCCTCTTTTAAGGAAGAGGCTTAGAGGCACCTCAAGTAAAGAGTAAAGACCCTGAAGTTCTGCAGCTGATGATAAATAGGGAGGATGAGGCGGTATTTGTGTCTCATGAGGCAAACCCTCCAGGCTAAGTCCCCAGGTTGTCAGCAGGATATATGGACATTTCTGACCCCTCGGACAAAAAGGATGATGGGAGAGGAAGGTATGTGAGGATTCTAAGCTGATAGAGTTACAGGATCACCTTAGGCACAACCTTTCAGTTCAAGAATCTTCTTCCCAGCTTAATGAGGAGGACGTCTTCCTGCAATTTAGGAGAAGGGAACCAGATTCATTACCAGTTCACAAGGCCAATAGGGGTCTGTTGTCTAAAGAGCAGTCAGACATAGAACATGCACCTTTACCCAGATTTCTGGCCTAGTGCTATCCTTTGATGAACTTGCTGGAAGGTAAACTCTCTTATGGCAGATCTGGCTTTGAGAGGCACAATAATCTCAAACGGTGCCGAACCATCCAGTCAAGTGGACAGAATGTTGTGACTGCAATTGGGAGATCTTATGCAGCTGCCAAAATTGCAAATAGGACTGGAACATATGTTGCGTATATTGTACAGTACCTGTTACCTGACTTCCAAGTTGTTGCCAAAGAAATCAATCAAGAAGTGGATACGTCTACCAGACTGGCTATGATAGAGCAACAACTCAGATTTCTCTTAGATATCTCATTCAACTCTCTTTCAGCGGCAGCGGCCTCTGCTTGTCCAGTAATTGCCAGAAGGCACATCTGGATGATGGCATGGAAGGTGGGAAGTGCCCAGAAGACCATCTGGGCCATCTTCTTTTTGATTGATTGAAGTTGTTCAGCCCTCAGCTGAAAGATATCGTAAAGAAGCTGGTAGAGGAAAGGAAACGCCTTACTCAAGTAAAGCCTCCCTCCAGAGGAAAGAGGATTTTGTTTTCACAGAGCTTTTGGTCAAGCCTCATCTAGAGGCCTTTCGAGGCAGGGATCGTGGCTGAGGATATCCCATCTCTGAGAAATCCCAGCAACAGCCTGCAGCACAACGGTCTATATCTGCTTCCTCCAAATCATGACTATATGGGAAGAGTAGGGCGTAAAATACAGCCTTTCTTAGTAGCCTGGCAGACATATCAAACACCTGGGTTACCCGCATGGTCAGAAGGGGCTACAAGATAGGTTTTTTTTCTCTTTCAGAGGACTTTTGTGTTCACACCACAACTCCTCGAAACCCTTTAAAGCTTCAAGGACTGCAGAAAGGTTTAAATGATCTTGTAATAAAGGGAGTAATAATTCTGGTGCTGTCTCAGGAAATAGGTCAAGGTTGTTATTCCCTCTCATTCCTGGTAGAGATTTCAGGAGGATTTCTAACTGTTTTAACTCTAAAGGGTGTCAACTTCACCATTCCCCACCAGAGATTCATGATGGCGAGATTTCAGAAAATCTTACTTCTCATTTCTTCTGGTATGTTTCTGGCTTCAATTGACTTAATGGATGCCTACTTGCACATTCCTATTAATCCCTCTTCTCAGTAGTATTTAAGATTTTTAACCGTGGGTCATCATTATCTGATTTATGTTTTACCCTTTGCCCTTTCCTCTTCTCTGAGGGCATAGCTCTGGCACCCTAAAGGAAAGATTCTGGCACCCTTGGTGGGGAATCTTCATTCCCAGGGATTGCTGGTGTTCTCTTACTTGGATGACTGGCTAATCTCTTCCTCTCTATATTTGAAGGATTAAGAAGCAGTTCAATTGTTTTGAGAGTGCATGTCATCCCACGGTTTCCTTTTCAACATGAGCAAATCACATCTGGCACACTCGCAGTAGCTTTTATTTAAGGTGCTTTATTCAAAACCAACAAAGGAAAGATTTCCTTTTGGCTGTCTGTCAAGAGAAGCTGATTGGGAGCCTAAGGTTTCTTCTGGACTCTCAAGTGACTGCGGTGAGGCACTGGTTGAGGGTGCAGTGGCGCCCTTGGTTTTAGTTCCTTGGACTCTCCTTTATCGCTATTATCTGGTGCATCTTTTGTCCTAGTTTTTGGATTCAACCTCTCTTGATTACGAGACTTTGGTTCCATTCCTTCCAGATATAGCTCAGAAGCTTCTATAGTGGTTAGACACAGACAAAATGGGAATGTAAGTTCTGTTGTCTCTGCCTCAGTCTACTACTACAGATGCAAGCAGTCTCACATTTGGGCTGCCTTGGGGCATCAATCAGTCTGGGGCCTCTGGTCTGTGGAAGAAGTCCTCAATTCTTCGACCTGGAGGGAGCTGGAGGTAACTCAGAGAGTACTGTTGGCCTTCACTCCTCTTAAAATGTATGGACAACCAGACAGCTTGAGCCTATATCAAGCATGGGACTGCTGCACTGCTGTGCTGACCTACTGCCTGCTACCCTCTTGGGTAGGTGAAAAGGACTGGATCTACATTGCTTGAACCCAGAGTATCTCTAAGGGCTAGTTTGCTGGCCTCCTGATCAGGGACATAACAGGTTTCTAACCACCTTGCATCTGCACTTGCACTCTGCTATCTGTGAGTCTCCCCTGTCAAGAGGTGCCAACCCAGTCCTGACCCCTTGGAAGTGGGCTTAAAGTGCCCTGTCACCCTCTGTGGATCCAGCGGAATTGACACATCTCCTCCGCTGTGCGGCACAACCCCGAGCAGAACCCATGCATCTCTGCTGCTGCTTGGATTGGACCCGCTGTAAAGACCCACATTGCGGCCACTTCCCGCAACGCCGTCAAAATCGCAACTGCACAATGCATCCTCTGGGCAGGCCCTCACATACTTCGTCGATGGCAGCCTCAAGGACTTACTCCACATCACAGCCTTGCAGCTCCTCTGAGCCGACGCATCACCCGACTGCATGCCACATCTTTGATGGCAGACTTTGAATTTCAAACCCCATCAAATGGATCCTCAATGACAACAGGCCCTCGCATCGCAGCCTTGCTCGGACCGATGCATCACTTCGGCTGATTGACGCATCTTTGATGCAGATCCTCGAAAATCACCGCAAACCAGGTTTTAAGGTAATGTGTTCAGTAGGCCTGAGTGGGAGCCTGTGGTCGGAATGCTCTCTATTGCAGTTGACCTGAACTTGTGACTTTTTCTCGGTCCATCACAACCAGATATCCACAGTTCACGTTTTGTGCATTTATGCACTATTCTTTACTAAAACATTAAGATTGATATCTCTAGTTCTACTAATTGGATTTTTGTCAGTTAGGTCTTGTCTTATTAACTAACGAAAGTTCTATTTCTCAAACTTGGTATGGGATCCTGTTTGTGTGGTGTTTTTTGACTTTATTACTGTTTGAAGTGTTGCACAAATACACATGTCCTCTAACTTTAGGCTGACTGCTCTGAGCCAAGCCACCAGAGGGTTGAGCACAGGTTAATTTAGAGTTGGCTTGAGCCTCACCTTGACAAAAATAGTAGTTGCTGCTTGACCAAGGCTCACACCCCAGTCAGCCAACAACCAAATTTCAGACAGAACACACGTGATGACCCCTGCAGATGCTGAAATGTATTTTATTCCTAAGTGTATTGCAAATATATTGACAATCAAAACTGTAATCTGGTCACAGTCAGGATCTGCTAACCATTGACACTGATCTCACCTTATTACAGCAATTCAAATCTGCAAAATTATTCACAAAACTAGACCTCAGAGAATCTTACAAATTACTTTGAATCTGAAATGCAGGCTGTATTAAAAACAAGAAATGACCAATTCTAATACGTGGTTATGCCTTTAAGCTTTTGTGTCCAATAGCATTTTAGTGTTTTGTAAACAAGTCTTTTTGGATCCATTTAACACTCCTTTTCAATGGTGTACCAAGATAACACATTTATCTTTACCTATGATAAATCACAACATCACAGAGGATTCTTGATTAGACTACATCATTGATTTTGTGCTGAGGCTCAAAAGTGTGTCCTACACCATCATGTTTTGGGGCTTTTAAATGTATACAGCTGTTGTTATGAGTGCATGAGTTAATTGCCCCAACCTACCAATGGCACAGAAATACATTTGATCAGGTTCGGCAACTTTAATTGACATTTTATGCATGGTTTCTGATCCACTATCCCCCTCATTCAAGGGAAGGTGTTCTGTTTAGTTGGACTGCTCACCAAGAGAAGCCTTTCCAATCCTTGGAAGTAGTATTCCCAATGCCCCCCATTCTCATGCTTCCAGATGCACAGAGACTTTCTATTGTGGAAACAAGTGCCTACACTGTAGCTGTAGGAACGCTAATGTTGCAAAGGCACCAGTCACTAAGTTTTTACATACTGAGACATTATATTCTAGGATATGCAGGTGATGGAAATGAATGAAACCATCTATGACTAGGAGCTGATAACAAATATTGCCTTACCCTTTGGTCTCACTACTTTAAGGGGCCAAGCATGAGCTCACAGTCTGAACAATAAAACTTCTACTTTCAATGAAGTGTTTCAATTCTTGTCAGGCCAGACAGACTTTACATTCTTCCCAACTTAACTATGTGATCACCTTTCAACCAGGTCATTTAAATGGCAAAGAATTTGCTTTAAGAATACCATCAAAAGTCTTAGAGACCCTCTTTCTGTCTATATTTTCTTGCAACTCTTTCAAACCAGTTGGAATAGTTGCAATACTTTTACCAGCAGCTAGCAGCTGCTCAGGCTGCAATAGAAACCAAGGAGTGGATATGCAAAAAACTAATGGTCAGAAGTAAATGTTTGTTAGCTGTATCCCAACATAGCACTTTCTTGTCTATAAAAGTGATACATAAAAGGCTTTATAATGGTGTCACAATTTCCATCAGCAGGGCACTGAGGAACCAAGAAAAAAAAAGAATGCTTAGATAATTTCTTTGGGTGACACAAATGTAATAACAAAATAAAATCTGTGTTTCTCATTGCTCCACATCTGTAAAAGCACAATACCACCCCAACATCTTCCTACATCCAAATAACTACAGGGCATGGTTTCTATAGATTTTGCTTTTGAAATACTTTGCTCTCAAGCACATGATACATTGTTAGTTGTGATGGATTATTTCACAAAATTAGAGCACTTTATTCTCTTCAGAAAGATGTCCATGTCCTCTGAACCAGCAAGACTCTTCTAGGACAAAATATTTTAACTCCATAGTCTCACTGAGATAATCATCATGGACAGAGATACTCAGTTTATATCACAACACTTTCTTGAAAAGACATAGCGAGAATAAACTTAAAATTCCTCAGTTATCATTCAAATGTTTATGGACAGACAGAAAGTTTAAATCAAACTATTGAACAAAATCTCTAATGTTTTTTCATGAATCAAGAAGAATGAACACAAAGGGTAACTTTAGCTGAATTTTGATACTAAAGTTCTTGCCTAGCTCTCTGGTCTGTTCACCTTTTGTTCCTTAAGTATGGCCTACTTTCACACGTTTTGTCTCAGGCCCTATCCTCTACTTCTTTTGCTTCTGGAACTAGCTTGTCACAAATTCTACATGTGAAAGCCACAGTACATTTTTATCTATCAGTCTACTGCTCCATTCAACAATGAAGACAATGTTTGGCTTTCTACAAAGTTTCTATGCATACATGAGTCTCATGACAGATTCTTGGACCCCTGTACAATTCATAAATGGGTGAGTTTCCAAGAATTGGAGGAATCCTTGCAATTTGTCTAACCATTGTGAATTACCTGGGGTAGCATTTCAACCCATCATTCTTTTGCCCACCATGCCACCTCAGATTAGACCAGCTATTTGCAAATCAGCCGTGGTCCTACTCCAATTGGAACAGTCCACCCAAACTGCTAAGCCAGGTCAGGTACAGATTGGTTCAAGTGGCTCAGTGAGTAAGGGACCAAATCTGAGCATCCTTTTGGCCACTTAGGGCACTACATCAAACACATATAAAGGGTATTGAGTACTACAGGCATCAATTTACATAAAATTAATAACAAAAAACAGCCTACTCTATTATGACTGCTTCTATCAGAGCAAACTATTGGGTAACCTAACCGGTAATTCATTTTAGAGAATAAGACAAAACTATACCTTTAAAGAAGACTATTTTTTATTGCAACCAAATTAATGAATACATGAAGGGGTACCTAAGAAAGCTGGTAAACAGATCGCTGAAGAAGACATGGTTCACAGGGCATGAAAGGTTACTTGCTCAGAAGCAAAATAATGACCCCATTTTAGTATAAGTCACCATGTTTAACAGTACCTTTAAAATTATCAAAGGAATAATAACTTAAAACGAACATATCTTTGAATGAGTACTCGCACTAAGAAATAACCCAACATAAGCGCTGTGAAGAAATGTTACCTAAAAGAAGATTTGGTGAGATCCATTTATCAAGATGAGAAGACATTTTTCTATGAATCTGCCAGACATAAAGGGTAAACACAAGGGTGAAGGACTTGTGGCATGTGAACAAATTATACAACGAACTGAGGTTATGTATCAGGGGATAATAGTCACATACAATGCATTCACATATTATAATAAATAAACATAGATCTAAAACAGGTCTAAAAAAAAACAGCCACCCTGGTTTGTCATTTAATTGAAAAAGTCACTTTGAAAGGATATCAGTTGAAATGAGTTTGAATGTATCAGACCTAACAAGAGAGGTGGAAGTTTGAAAAATAACTGTACCTCAGAGACGTCCCTGGATGTTCCTTCATCTACAGACTATGAGCTAATAGATTGAATAAAACATCCGTATTAAAAGATGTTTTTTAAATCTGTAAGACGCCATCCCATGGTAAAGCAATGTCAGCAAACAATTTACGGTTATGGAAAGATTGGCACCCAACTCACAAGGCCACCACTGTAAGCACCTTCTTCTAATAAGCTCAATGTGGACTATGGATGGTATGAGACCCAGCTAATATTGAGAACCTTGTACTGTAAAGTGACTATCAAGCAGAATGTGGGTCTCCCATCAAGTTGACTAAATGATGAGGCATGTCAAAAAACATGATACGATTATTGCACTGAAACACCCGAAGGAATGTTCCAACCAGTCTCCATTGTGACAATATGTATTGGGCATCCTTGCAGTTTCTAAAAGTTGCCTGGTGATACTGAGATTGCTTTGACTGCCTGCACATGGAAACAAGCACCTCTCCAAAGGATTGGGATTGGCTCCTCACTAGAACATTCTCACAAACTGCTACCCAAGTTAAATACTAAACACGATGTGCCATAATGATGAATAATCTCTAGAGAGATCCATATGTATTTAACACTTGGGATTTTCCCATCAGCACTTGAAGAAAATCCACAATATATACCTCAGTTAAGAACAAGACTAACCAGCTTATGGTACATTTGTAATTGCAGGTTTTCACGGATGATCATTATAGGACTGAACAAGTTAATAATGTCCATGCCCTAGGACATCCTCACTGACTTGTAAAACTATTACAACTATTACGGTGGTGCGATTTATAGATAGCTCGGTACACTGTAACTGGTGAATTTCAGTGTTTTTCTGGTGTTTTTTTAACTTTAGTTTTTGTGTAAGTATGGTAAGATGTTTTTAACATACATAATTAAACATGGCTCTAACCTTTGTTTTACTATGTGAATTTCATATTTTTTTTTATAGTCAACAAACTCTCCCTGTAATCACAGCTTGCACTTTCTGGCTATGAAAACTCTGTGGAAGTAAGGATTAATGAATAACAAACCCCATTTATGAAAGGAAGATTCACCATCAACAGTATGCTGGACACACTGTACAGTAATGTACCTAGAATTAACTGCATGTCACCAAAGAGAAATGCAAAAAGTTGGGGGACTATGACTTCTCTCCAGGCCTACTGTGAATCCTGCAGTATACAAAAAGTGGTGGATGGAATACTTTAATTAATCTCAACCACAGGTAAATTGCTCAGGGCCACATCCTAGTCAATCATTATTTTGCACACCATGCCACCTACGCTTGGACCCAGCTATATGCAAATCATACTTGATGGTGCGCCAATGGGAACAATCCAGCCCAAAATGCCAAAACAGGTCCTCCCTGAACCAGAACAGAAGCAACCTATGACAAATTTCACTCTGAATAGTGCTCATCAGCCAGATATAACTTTGTTCCAGAGACATAGGGGCCTATTAGGATGGTGGGCAGACCGCCCCCGCCGGGCAGGCGGTAGCCACCGCCGGCCCAACGGAGGCAATCCGCGCGCCATCCACACCTGAATGACCCCCCTCCAAATTAGGATGGCTGGGGGGTCCTCAGCGGACGGGAAGACCGTCCGCCGCTTTTCCGCCCGTCAACGAGTCGACCGGGCCGAAAAGGGGCATAATATGGTGGCAGTGTCTGCAAGACACCGCCATCCATATTATCATGCTGGTGGAGATTGGCCTTTCCATGGTGGCGTTGCTGCCATGGAAAGGCATGCGGTTCCTGCGTTTGGGGGCCCGTTGCAGGCCCCCAGAGTTTTGGGGGTGTGGGAGCTGCACATGGGGGGTACCTATGGTACCCCCTGCATTTGCATGCACAAGGTGGAAGGCACCGCGCGGTGCCTGACACCTTGTGCATGCAAATGCCCTACATGCTTTTTTACATTGTGGCGGGCGCTGCTTACAGCACCGCCCGCACCAATGTAAAAAATGCAGTATGCGCCCGGCAGTGTGGCGACGTATCCTTATGTGTATGGCGGGACCGCCGCACCTATGGCGGGCGGTCCCTTTTGCCGTTGCGGTGGCATCATGATAGACCCCATAGTTTATATATACTACAGTGTGTCACCCTAAGTGGAACTAGTATGCCCAGATGTAGGTCCTGTGAACACTGTGCCATTGAAACCAAGCTATAACTGACTGGTGAGCCCTAATCTGGGCAAAAAAGATCCTGGGATGTCTGTGTTCCGGTTTAGGGATGACTTTGCCTGTCATTTCAGACTGGACTTTTGCCATTGGAGCAGGGTCAAGACTGATTTGCATATGGCTGGGTTCAAACTGAGGTGGCAAGGTGTGCAAGATAAAAATGGATTGGGATGCGGCCAAACTGATTACCAATGACTGAGATTAATTTTAGCATTCACCCCATCACTCTATTGTATGCTACAGTATAAATTAACACTAATACGCTGTGACATAATCCGGGCAAACTGGGCCCTACCACAACTGATGTGATGTCCCTCTGTCCCAGGCTGGGTAGTGAAAGAGAGCCACAGGTGAGTTACAGTATGCATCTCACACTCTTAGGCCACCGTGCCAATGCACCAACTGCACTATTGATGATTAGGCCCAGTCTAATATGGCAACATGTGTATGCATTACAACATAGGTAAATTATATATTTGCAAAACAAATGTCAACTACATCCAACACGCACACACTTATGGCAAAAGGAATAAACGTTTTCAAATGGTCACAAAGGGAAGATGTGCCTTGCTTTCCACAGGAAATGAAACCTTAAATAAACATTTACGATGCAGATTGAATTTTAGGCAAACCGACAATCGCCGGTTTTTAAAAAACATTTTTGCAATTTGATAAGATTAGCCTCTTTCAATGTCAATGTTCGTTTTGCTTCTAAACTTTTCTGATGACTTCAGTAAAACTAAAACCATGCCTATCTAAGCTAATGTGCAAAATTAGAATGCATTACCTTGTACATAATTGCAAAGTCCTATCTTGCTTCACGAGCCCTTGGAGCAAGGGCAGGACAAACATCAAAGCCTGCATATGTTACCACAGGAAATGTATCCCACCCAAGCCAGGGTTATCAGAGGCTCTGAACCGGCTGCTCTCGTGCTGCCTGAGGCTGCACGGCAACTCATTCATCAAGGACTCACATAAAGCCCTTTCTTAACATAGGAAGTTTTGATTTTATTCTCTTCCCTGGCGCAGCGCACTACTCAGGCTGTGCCACGGGTTATTTGGGAAGTCTAATGGGTAACGTGAGAGCAGCTTGATGGGAGATAGCATTACCATCAATCTAAAAAGCAAGCCGGGTCAAGGGCTTCTGTCTGACATTTTTATTTGCACTAAAAGTACTAAATTAGATTATTAACAGTCACTCATACTCTCAGTAAATGGATCCCTTAGCCTCGGCCCCTGAATAGTCTGACCTAATTATGACACATCGCTTTAACAATCCCTGTGGTTCATGTTGAGTTTAAGCATTCAGGGTAAATTGTTATTCCCAAATTGTGCTCCTGTGACAAAGTTAAACATTTTTTAAAGTTCTTTTCTCCCTTGCACAGGTCAGTTTGTGCGTGTGTTGAAAGAGTCTGGCATGTGCAGTGCCTTTCGGGCAAGAGGAAGTATTTTTCATCGCTTTTTTAAAATTGAGGCGGGGCTCGCCTGCAGACCTCAAATAACGAGGTCAAAATGCCATCTGTAAACCTACACGTCACAACAGTAGTTTGGGACTCCCGTGACCTACAATAATTTCAAACCATCGGGATACGAACATTTATTTCCGAATCAGATGACTCTTGCACTGTTACTTAAATGTGTTTTATTATTAGAATATTGGACCCGGTGTTTTTCCTCCTTGCTTAATTCTAAAGATCTTCCGAACATCCATTTAAAAGGTTGCACATTATCTGACAACACATACAAGCCCTAATTCCAACCGTACCAGCCCTATCCCTTTAAAAATGTAATTACTTACTCATTTATTTTTACAGCATGATCTCCACCCCGAAGGACATCATAGTGATTTTTAAAGGAAGCTGATGATAAATGCAAAAATGAATAAATACATGCAGAGCTTCTTTGAATATCATACAGTCATAGGAATATAAACTGGGTTTAGCAGAAAAGTCTGGCATGGCAACCACTTACAGAGAGGCCTTTGCAGAGCTCGCTGAGTTCTGCTTTGAGATACTCCGCAAAGCGCCCCATAAACTCCGCTTTACGCTGCAGAATTCCACAAGTGGGCAGAGCTGCTTGGCACACCTGTTCGCGAGACGTTTTACGTTCTGGACCGCGTGAAGCGCTTTCCCACACTGGGAACTGCGCTTGACTATTTTGTTTTCTGTTTTGTGCATGGTGCTGGACCTGTTTTTTTAATCCACCCTTAATCTTTTCAATCCTCTCCCATCCAACTCATCCATGCCTCATTTATTTATTGTTGTTTCAGTATACTTTTGTGTTTGTGTACTTTACGTTTTTGTCATTTTTATTGTTTTTCATGACTTTTTTGTACTTTTTAAAATGTTACCTTTACTTCCTTAGTTCTTCCTTTCTTCCTTCCTTTTCCTGTTTCTTCACTATTATTTCCCCCAACCAGCGACAAGGCAGACCAGGACAAAAGAGGGAGCAGCTGCGCCAGTTCCAGAGCTAGCTGCACACCTTGCAGTCGTAGGTAACGCCAAGGGGTGCAACCCTGTGCCATTTTTTGTGAGGTGTAATTGGCAGCATTTGTTTTTTATCTGCAGCGCCACTTCCCCTCCATGCATGTGGCAGGCCTGGGAACGGTTACCCCCTACTGGAGCGTCAGCTGTGTTGGGGGATGGTGCACCGATATGTGCTAATAGAGAATGAGTTGTGCGTGTTACAGCTGTGAGAATTTGGAAAAAGTTTGATACTTTGTAGAATTTTTTTGTGGTGCTCCCGGGGCCACGTGCCGGTCAAGAACGTCAATGAAATGGAGAAGGCAGCACAACACTGTGTGGTTGTGTCCCCCTGGGCACTAGGTGGGTCTCCGAGTGGAGGTCTTTATGCCAATTTTAGGTAAGTTTGACTGGCACCGATATGTGCGCCACACCACTCACGTCCAGCGCACCAACCAGCAGCTGATGCACAGCTGGGCTGATATTATTGACCACGAGCAGGACCTGCTCAACCTACTCAGCATTGAGATTGCAGGGCTTGGTGAGTATTATTATTTGTTGTGTCTGTTTTACAAACATTGTTTTTGCTGAATAGCATGCTTCTCGTACTCAGAGGTTAGATACGTTTACGTTAAGAATATTATGTTGTCCATTTTGAGCTAGCCTTGTGTTGGGCGATACCTAATCGTACTCGACGACTCTCGCTTTTGCTGATTATTAAAGAAGCCATTGTATACTCCTCTGTCATTCTGTCACCATGATAGTGATATCAGTGAGTTAGTGTTCTCTGTGACTTTCTTTATGTAGCTTGTTCAGTCCCAGGCAATCTCACAGTGATGTGTAGTATGCAACTTATGCATTGCACAAAAAGGAGACTTAGTTGGCCCATCAAGTGAATTGAGAAATGAATATGAGAATAGAATTAAAGATCATAAATTGCAGTGCATTAGTTCCAAATGTAGTTTTTGTTTAGGAAATTTGGAATATTGATTATGACTCGTATGGCCAACTCATAGTCGATATTGCACTATAGGCGATCTGATTTAGAAAAATAAAATTTTACTACATTTGCCTGTCAAAATATTTTTGTGGAAATTAACTATACCTCTAATCTATCTTTTTTTAATCTTCTTCATTTCATGCAGCACCACCCAAGGATAAGAAGAAGGGGGAGGCTAGTTCATCAGAGGAGAGTCCAGGTGCCGGCGGGGATGCCACCACCAGCGCTGCAGCTTATGGGCCTGCTTATCCCTGTACGTCCTGCTATTATTATTTGTATTATTTCCCTAACTTTTACCTCTGCCCACTATTAGACTAATGTTAATTTCCCCCTGTTTATTTTTTTTATACTGTCTTTGTTTAATTCTTGTTATCTCTGCATTATCCTTTTTTCCATATTGCATGTTTTTGTAGCTGACTTTCTCCTGTCTGTACTAGTCTATAGCTTTCTTCTGCTTTGTTAGTACAATATACCTTTTCCCTATATAACCTGAGGTAGTGGACGACAAAGAATAGATTCTACTGTGAAGATTGCTGGCCCAAGTAAGCTAGTTTTATTGACCTCACATGTTTGTTGAGAAGGCTTTCTTTTTCTTACTCATGCTCTAACAGTTAACAAGAGAATGGCCAAGGTCATGGTGGACACCCCACAATGTTGTGCTATAATTACTTTATACAGTATACCAGCAGTTCCATGACAGTGCAGCATGGCAGTAAAGGATACCATTGCATTTGCCAACCGACACCATATGTCCTTCATTTACCATTATTCCACCCCTTCATTGCGCTTCAATAAATCATCATCATAGGCTATAGTTCTGCCCCTCCATTATGAAAAGTTTTTGGTTGGCTTGACTACCTGGCTTTGCTTGCATTGTCCACCAACAAAATGCCTAAAGTGATATTTTTGATAGAGGATACTGCTAACCCAATAGTAGTAATGTATTGCAGTTGTATTTTGTTAAAAAATAAATAAGGGAAGACGTATCTGGCATCTAACAATATGTAATGTTTTTTCTAGCCACATGGAACACCAGTGCCAGAGCCAAAGCCAGCTCTGTTGCAGACATGGATGCAGTTGAAGGGGGAGGCACAGACGCAAGGACTGGTGGTGGTAAGTCACACTGCTTGCTTATTGACAATTGCCATTATACTCACTACAAGGGCATTGTGACTCGTGAAACCCCTATAGCTACAGTGGTGGTTGAGTTCTTATGGCCTCTTCTATCTGCGGCTCAGCAGACAAAAGCTTATAATGAACACTAAAAATGATGGGTTGATGGAAACAGGAAAGAATGGAAGGTTAATAGAAAGGATTTGTGAAATGGTATATGATTGAAACGATGCGGTGGGGGGTGAAAGGATGCGTGGGTGGATGAATGGATGGACGTGTGAAAGCATGGTTGAAAGTGTGGATACTGAAAGGATGGATATATGGATGGATGAGAGAAAGTAAAGCATAAATGGTGGCTATCAAAAGGTGAATGGAACAATGACAGAATGAATGAATAATTGATTGGATGAAGAAACAAGGGATCTCTTCTGGAGAGGGGCATTCTCAACTACTTCGCTTGCTTCGTTTTATCAAAGCTATGGTTCATTGTGGGGTGTAGTTAAATTGTTATTGAATCACTGTATTTGTTAAGTGAGGCAGATATGCATCCCACCCATACTCATTCATCACCTCCCTCCCTCCCCATGGCATTTCACCACCCATGACCTAATGTGCAGCATGGTTCAGTTTGTGACTGCAGTTTCAGCTGTGAAATGTGCTTCTGCTTCCGTTAATGCTTCCGGTAATGCGGCATCTATAAAGTTGTCAATGAATAGCAAACCAAAAGCAATGTGTGTTTCCCTTCGCCCACTGAGTCACCTCCTAGTACTTCACTCCTTTATTCTTCCCTAAGTTCTGACCTAGCCTATCAAAAAATTGAGAAATACATTTTTGGCATATGCCACACTTTTATGTCCATTTAAAGATATATTTCATGGTTTCCATAACAGATTTACGCCTGTTCAAATTTCTGTCTTTCGACTTTCGCCAAATACAGTGACTGAATAAGCCAAAGCTTAGGGACATGATGATAATCAGTGACATCCCACTATTCTATAGCAAAAGCCCTACCTACCCGACCTAATCCCTTTAAATTACCCTGTAGTAAAGTAAGCTAGGTTTTCTTTCTTTACTGCCAAGTGAATTCATTTGTAGCAAATAGTTTGTGGTGGACAGCGAGGCCATGGAGTAAAGTGGGACTAAATGCCTGATTTCAAGCTTTGCGGATGGGGTACTCTGTGACAAATGTGCCAAATACAATATATATATCCCGTTCCTTTCCCTGTAGTGCAGTGCATCGTTTTTCCCACCGTCTACTTAGGTAGACAGGATATCTGCATTTTACAAGCTTATTTATTATTCATCTTCCTCTATGGAGTTAGGGTAGAATGTAAAAGGCATTTGGAGAAAAGCAGGGCCATTGGAATTAAAGTAAGATAATTGTCCATTACAGCCACCCCAGCAGCAGACTGCACAGAGCAGCAAAGTACCCGATGCACTGGCTAGCATTCCCCCATTAATTTAGCACGACAACTTGTACTCCATAGTGCATAATACCTAACTCATTAATGAAAGGTAATTTACTTATTTATTTCCACACAAAGTGTCTGTTTAATTTGTTGCTAGGAAAGCCTTTAATAGAAAAATAAAATCACTCTGTTTTTTTAAATCTGGTGTTATTCTGTCTTAATTCTTTTTAGCTGTTCGCTGCTTTTTATGTGAGGCATGTGTGGGTAACAAATGCCCCTATAACTAATCACATCAAATTCCAATGACCCTAGGGAACCAGCAATGTATTGTTACTGTCCCACAATTTAATTTTAAAGAAGTGTTTACACAGAGCATGTTTTACAATTTCCCTTTCTTCTTTTATTTTTTATCTCGATATAGCTACTCCTCCTGGTCCAACACCATTATCAGGAGATAGCAACCTGGCTGTGGTGGTAGAGGCCGTAGACGATCCAGCAAGAATATCGTTGACTGGTGCTTCTGGAGGAGGTGGAAGCATCTGCCGCTGCTCTGCGCTCCAGTTCCTCCAGCCAGCCACAGCCTCCAGCCTCCTGGCAGCAGCACCGCCAGCGCCGCTGCCAGTTGTCAGGGGCCCTAAACACTACTGTTGCCCCCCTCTCGCTCAGACTGCCAGTTGCTGCATTGCCTCTTGCAGCTTATGGGGCAATTGAATCAAGGATGGCTTACATGACCCAGAACCTTGAACGCTATAGGAACCGTGTAGAGGATGCCATCTTCTGAGCCCTTTTTTTTGTTTTGGTGGGAGGGACTTTTAATGTGGGTGTAGAGGATGGGAAAGGGAGTTGGGAACAATGTTTGGACATTTAATTTTTGGACATTAGTTGGGGACAGCGTGATTTCTTTGGTGAGAGGGGTGAGCTTGTTGTGGGTAGTGGGTAATAAATAATTATTTTATTTTACGTATGCCTCAAATCTTTTTTTGGTTTGTTTTACGTTGCACGGCTGCCTTTTAGTGCAGACTGATTTTAAAATCTGCTTAAAAAAGTGTATACCAGTTAGGTTTACAGTACCCTTGTCCTACTATCCTCTGCAACTATATTGACCACTAGGAAAAGAATGCCATTGGCTATATTGCCTACAACAACGCTCCATTGTTTTTTTACCTACATAGATGAAGCAAGGGCTGAAACCTCTCTCAGTCTTCCAACTGCAAGGTTTTGCAAGATGCCATCTTATGGTGGTGGGAGAAGTAGCAGGCTAGCGCACTAAAAGGGAAGGAATCACAATGAGGTCTCACTCCCACCTAGGTGAACTCCAACTGTAGGATTAATCAAAGTATTATCCATCACAGGCAACTAGATTGAGTGACTGGGTTATATTATTTAATACCATAACTTTAGAAAGACTGAGATCAGACTACCAACATGACACAACAACAAAGACCTAAAAAGATAAAAAAAAACTAGCAATAGTAACTTCCTCTGAACAATGGGGAGATAGTACTCAAATAAAACTAAATTTATGAAATCCTCAAGTCAGGAGAAGTTGAGTTAGAGTCAGCAGTGGACAATGTTAAGCGTTTATGCAACACAACAAAAGGCCTGAATGATGATGTTGAAAATGATGTTCTTCTATATCTAAAATATGGATCACTTTTATGTTTGGGTGGGTAAATGTGGCAGTGTGGGCAATTGCTTAGGTAATATAAGGTTCCGCAGTGAGTGGGTTTCACTTTCACCACATCCGTCCCACCAAGTGTGTGATCCATGTATGGTGTAAATTAAGTCACACCTCAATAAATTACACAGCCTAGGGGAAGACAGTTGGGTGTTTGATAAATGATGGGAATGGGGATTTGGAGAAAAGTGTGACAAAGATAAACACTACACAATGACAATATTCATCTGGGCATTGAACAGCACATCATCATCAATCTGCTGTGGAAGGAAATGAAGGAATGAGTATGACACTATTCAGTTAAATGTAAAATAACAATCAGTGCGAGCTCCCAATCACCTCAACCCTGCAGCCAATCCTCCCTCCTGCACTGATCTGGCCATCTTCTTTACGGAGAAAACTAAATCCATCAGTCTTGACCTTGAAGCTAAGAGGGCACTTTACCTGATAATACAGCTCATCCTGTCCTCTCTGCGAGTCAAAAGCCTCTTAGTACTAGCACTAAGTACAGGGCCACTTGGAACTCCTTTTTGCCCCTTAGTGAAAATGACATCTCCGAAACCCTTCTTAGCATTAACCCCTCTAATCACCTCAGCGACTCACTGCCACCATCTGTCGTCAAAGAAATCAAGGAGGCCCTCATACCCTATGGACTAAAATTGTTGATGCCTCTTTATCTCAAGGAAAGATCCCTGAATGTCGAAAAGCATCTCAGGTCTCACTCATTCTAAAAAGAACAGATGCAGACAGATCTGATCTCATCAACATCCGTCCCATCTCCAACATCCCAACTCTGGCTAAGCTCTTAGAAAATGCGTCCAATCGCAACTTTGCTCACATATCGAGACCTTCAATCTCCTGGATCAATATCAATCTGGCTTTAGGAGTGGTCACAGTACTGAATCGGCACTCATTCACATCATTGATGACATTTTAAACATGTTAGACCATAATGAATCCTGCCTCTTAATCCTCCTCGATTTGCCATCTGCATTCTACACTGTTAAGCACGACAACCTCTTAGCTATTCTGGAACACAGGATGGGCCTCTCCGGCTTGGTACTACAATGGTTCTCCTCCTTCCTTCACAATAGGTCCCAAAGAGTTAAGGTGAATCATACCCTATCCCATCTGTCTGCAGTTTCCATTGGGGTCCCACAAGGATCTGCCCTTTCTCCGATACGCTTTAATATTTTCCTGGGACCACTAACGAACGTTCTATCACCCATGAACATTCTTTTTCAAATGTATGCGGATGACACACAACTTTATCTGAAAATCAACTCTTCTGAAGACTTCATCTCACTCAACTCCTCCTTAAAGATTATCCAAAACTGGCTAACTGAAAACCATCTCCTAATGAACACCACAAAAACAGAATTCCTTCTCATCTTCCCTCCCAAGCACACCCTCAAGTTTGACCTCTGGATGAAACACATCTCGACCTTTAACTGCTCCCCGGTTATCATCGACTCAGCTAAATCTCTTGGAATCACTCTAGACTCACACTTGAACATGAAGAAAAATATTAGTAAGATGTGCAAGGGTGCGAATCACCAAATAAGGATTCTTAGCAATCTAAAACCATTCCTCCCTCAAGAGGATTTCAAGCAGGTGGTACAAGCACTTGTCCTACCGAGGTTAGACTAAGGAAGTGCTACGCTCTGTGGCCTCCCCAAAAATACCTTGGCCCCACTCAGGGCTTCATTGAATGCCACGACCAGACTGATCACTGACACAAAAAGAAATGAGCATATTTCCCCAGCCTTAAGATCTCTAAATTGGTTACCCTACAAAGCAAGAATTCATTTAAAGATTGCTTGTTTGACGCACAAAGCCCTCGACTCCAAAAACCCTGGATACCTGGCTCAAAAACTGGAACTATTAGGAGGGAGCAGACCTTCCAGAAGTGCAACTCTTTACTTCTGAAACCTCAGACATTTTGCAAAAAGAAAACAAGACTCAGAGCCTTCTATGGCACGCTCTCAAGATCTGGAACTCTCTCCCACCTGAAATTTGCAGAATCCCCTACATGGCGGCGTTCAAACATGAAGCAAAATCAATCCTAATGAACAAGTTCCTGCCTTAATTGGATCATGGCCTGTCTGTTTGCGAAATGTTTTTTAATTTTTTTATTTTCTCTGCTTACAATAGTAATGTCTATGTTTCTCTGCCTACCTTATTATGTAACGTTTTGCTCGCATCTATGTACAATTTTGTTTAGCTCAGCATGCTAGCCTCCCTTACCCTCTCTTCAACGTCCCCTTACTTTGTTTCCTCCCCCCTCTACTGTGAAGCGCTCTGATACCATTCGGGGTCTTTTTCGTGCTATACAAAACTTTATATAAATAAATAAATAAATTGCAGACAGTCCTTCAACTCCAGAGACCCAAGTTATTATTATATATCTAAATGTTCTGTCATCTAGGTTTGAAAAATACAAATTATGGAGGAGTGAAGTGAACCCGCACAGTTCTAAAAAAGTTATTCTTAAAAGAAAAATGATACTGTATTGCCAACTTGGGCGGTGCATTTGAATTGCTCGTCAAACTTGGGTGCTTGGCTGAAGCGGCCCGGTAAGGTGATCAGGAGTGTTATGGAGCTTTCGCCTTTTGTGCAGGAGAAGAGTAGGCCTGTGGACTGTAAAACAGGAATGATATTTTAGAGTAAAGGAGAAGGACAGAAGGTAAACTTCATGAGGCGTGTACCAAGAAGACTCATAGGCAGAGCAAGAGCATGGTCTGCTGCAATCATTCATTTTATGACTCATGTGCGATAGATTAACTGAGAAGTGCAAGCAAATTACAAACACTCAAGGACAAGTGGCTACATGTACCAGGCTGGTCAATCTCTCGACTGTTATCGTAACATTTAGCCAAGCACGTTCATAAAATGATGATGTGACATCATGTGTCTATCTCCAGTTACTTATAACAACAGGCCCCTCCACCCGACCACACAACCACATAATAGAGGAGTTTCAAATTTGAGCTATCACACACAATAAGCAGCATTGCATTTCCCAAATTAACACACCTCTGGCTCTGACCAGCCCACTGAGCTGAGTAGGCCCCTTAGAGTCATCATAATGTTGGTTTTCCTGAAGTTGATAACTTCCTTCTTCTGGCTCTTGTTGAGGTAGTCCCACCCTGAGTCCTCCCATCATCCTCCTGACTCTTAATAATGAATCTGTCCATCTCTGTCACAATTCCCGACCCAAATGAGAGAGATCGACCGGTAGTGCATTGCTGTTGATGTTGAACAAAAAGAGCACATTGAGCAATTCTTGTTGTGTAGATTTGTGTTTGTTAACTAAATGAACTGGTCTGGTCTTTGAAGACTGTGAACCAGAAAACAAAGAAGTGGGCTCGGCAAGCAAATCTCTCTAAGTGTCAAAGGGGAAGGGCCAATCACCTTCAGGAAAAATGATCACCCATCAGGCAACAAACTTTGCAAATCATCACAAGGAATCTTACAAATTAGAGTTGAACAACCACCATCAATGTCTGCCACCACATGAATCATCACTCACAATCACACAAAAATGTATCACCAATTTTTGCAATATATTTACCTGTTCTTATCCAAGCATGGTGGTACACAATTGTCGATCCTCTTTGATGCATGCAACACACATTGGGCTGTCTTGTAAATCAAATATTCTGTGACAGTCCTGCTAGGGGTGAAAAAAAGTATAGGTTTGGGAAGGAGGCAGGCATTGTCTCTCCAATGCCCTTGAAGGGAATGGAGAGAGGCTTCTTCACTACACACTGGTCCAATTCCAATCCGGCCATACATGTCCCTAAAATGGTGAGTCTGCATAAGTCAGTCAAACAAAAACAAACAAAATACATAATGTTCCCCTAGCTATATTCATTTTTGTTTTGCCAGAGCAGTTTGACGATAAAGTTCTATGGTTACCTACTCAGTCACGGAAGTAGAGCCCATCCTCTAACTCAGGTGGTTCGCCTAGAAGTTGGTCAGCTAACACACTATGACCTGAGTCTGACCAATCACCCATATCTCCCTCCTGTAGTATTTCAGGAATGGTCCAATTCTGTGGTATAAAGTTCATTTTGATCATGGTCAATCTCTCCATGTTTTGAGGTGAGTGACTGGTCCTTCTCACTGTGATGACTACACCAGCTGCACTGAACATACAAACAGCAGACACGCTGGCTACTGGATGGGCCAGATACTTTCTTGCCAGCATGCTCACAATTGTCAGCCAACTTTGGCCTTTGGAGCATCTTCGCATACCAATATGCCAATGAGTTTTGATCCACATAGACCTCTCTTGGGTCATCCAGATATTCATGCAACATTCTTTCAAGGGTTAGTGGTGCTGCTACTTACTTAACCTTTTTTGCCTTCACCTCTGCTTTGGATTTAAGCCTTGCCCTTTGCTAACAAGTCAATGTAGAGATTGGGGACAATTTGTTTGTCTCTGTTGTTGCTGCTGCCGGTGTTCTTGTTGCTGGTGTTGGCTGCTGTGAGACAACAGGACTGCCCTAACTGGAATTTTAAGGCAGCCGCCCAGAACCTCTTTCCATGAGTGCTCCAGCCATTCTTCTTCCAGGATTCTGGCTCGCTTAATAATCCACATCTTGTATTTTGAAACATCCCCTTCTGAAAAAGGATTGAAAGTGGGAAGTATTTTGTTGTAACGTGGATCCAGTATTGCGGCACGTATGTACTCTTTGGATGCTATGATGTCTCTTTGCAGCCTTGAATTCTCCATCAAGAGAAGGATTAAGCTCTGAACCAAGGTATACACATCTTCATTTTCATCTTTCCCAGCTGCTAACCTCTCAGACAAGCTTTTTAGCTGGTCTTTTAGCAAATACAACAACGGGATAGCTTGACCCTTCATTCTGTCCTCCTTGCTGACATCCCGAGAGAAAACCTCGAAAGTAAGTGGCATATCTGTCAGGCATTTGACTAGTTTTCATTTCTCCATTCCAATGGTCATGCTTTTAGTTACATCCCCTCCTCTTTGCATGACATACTCATTGATTGGTTTGTACTGGTCAAACAGATGTTGCAACATGTAATAGATTGAGTTCCAACGTGTTGGCACCTCTTGTGTGAGGTTCTTAACAGGTACTCTATTAGCATGCTGGATAATCATTAACTGCTTCCAGGCTTTAAAAGAATGGCTGAAATTAGTACAAATTCTTCGGCAGATGGTCAGTAAGTTGCTGACCAGGTCTTCTTTTTTGAGAGAGTCCTGCACAATGAGATTGATGCAAAGCACCAAATACAGGACCCTGAAATAGCCACCCTCTACCATGGCCTTCACTCTGTTGCTGCCATTGTCAGCGACAACAAATCCAATTCTGAGACACTTGCGTCATAGCCATTCAAATACCTTACTGTAAAGTCTTCCAAGATGTTTGCAGCAGTATGCGATTTCTCCAGGCTAACATGACTACTGTTGCATGCAGCCGAAAGCCCTTAAATTGTTCTTCAGTGCTGAGACCTAGAGATTCCTGTTGCCTCCTGTGAGAAGTTGGCCTGGTATATGCTGTCCACTAATTGAAGTGGGCACCTTGCACCAGTCCAAACGACCCTTATGATGTATGAGGTCAAAGATAATCTTTAGAAAGCTATCCTAGTGGAAGCTGTGGAGAGCAGCCTTCAGGCTTCATCTTGAGGGAATGTAAAGCAGCTTGTTTTACCAGAATGTCACCTTTAGTATTAACGAAATGAAAGGCGAACCACACAGTAGTTATAAAAATAGGTATTTATTTCTATAACACTCTTTAGTATCCTCTGCATGAGGATACAACACAAAGCACACAATACTTTAGCAAAGAAACAGTTGTAAGTAGCACAATACACAGTGGGCTCCATGGGGAGACCAGACCATATACTAAAATAGTGATATAAGAACCATGACTGGATTCGAGACAGTGTCTAGAGTACGTAAAATCACTGGGGCCCCAAAGAACCACCCAAGGTGAGTAAAAAGAGACCCCACAGAGGATGGGTGCAGTGTGCTAACACGACCGCAGGCTCCGTACAATTCTATGGGGAAGTCGCGGTTACAGTTTTAAAGTTTAAGGACCCTTCTCGGTGGACTTCGAGGAAACCCTTTGGAACTTAGGAGTTTGGAGAGCCACCCCACCCGTGGATACCAGAGTACCCGAGTTACCTATCCCAGGAGAGCCGGGTGCATAGGTCTGGAGTGGTGTCGGAAACCGCTGTCGTTTTCAATGGAGGGTTGCAAAGAAGGGCTGCTGCTGGGAAGGAAGAAAGTGTCCGTTGGAATCCAAGGGTGGATTTGTGATGGGAGGAATCGGAAATCAGAGGGGACAGTGTCTGGGTCACTTCAGGGTGACAAGGGGCTCAGTGAAAGAATGCCCACCGATGTCGGGTGCTTCAGGTTTAAAGAAGAGATGCTTGACTCTGCAGCCAAGAGGACCAGGAGACGTTGGAGATGAACAGGAGCCAGATGTGAGCTGTCCCACAAAGGATGTAGAGTGCTGAGGGGTCAGTGTCCGCCTGAAGCACCAACAAGCCTTTGCAACAGCAACCGATGCAGGAAGGTCAAGCAGGTTACGGTGTGGACCAGCAAGGTCCAGGGGACTCACCAAGCAATGGGCAGTCAGGGCACGTCTTGAGCAACCAGGAAAGCCCAACAGAATTCAGGATGACCCTCAGGAGGACCCACAGGCTGAATGACCAGGAGTCACAAGTGTACCTCAAGCAAAATCCCAAAGTACCAGCCCATGGAGCACTCGGTGCAAGGAGGCTGGAGTTCTTTGGTGGAAATACTGCTCAGGGTCAGGACTACACAGAGTCCAATGCACAAGCTCGGGAATCGCCAACAAGCAAATGCACTTGCAGAAGTACAGGGGTTCAGGTTATGCAGTCCCCACGAGGAATACTGGCCTCAAACTCAATGAGAGGGCAGCTCAACCTCAAGAAACATCGGAACCCACCTCATGTGTTACTGGAGCCTTTGGAATCGGCAGGAGCTCAGGATCAGCAGAGTCAGTTGCATTACGGTGCCAGCAAATGCAGGGGACTGACTCCTTCACCCCAAGGAAGATTCTTCAGTTGTCCTTAGTGCTCCACATGTCCTGCACGGAACCTGTATGGTGCAAGGGCACAGAGAGAGCTTTGAATGGAGAGGGAGACAAAGTCGGGCCCAGTCAAATTCCAGCGAAGTCCAGAGTGTCCAGACGGTCAAAGGTTAGTGGTTACTTGTTGCAGAATCTTGTCCACGTAAAATCTAATGTCTTACAGTCAGGTAAGCCCTTCTGTACCCACGGCAGCAGGTTGGACAGATTCAGGGGAACCTCCTAGGTGAGGGTCAGGACAGAGGGGAGGTTACTCCCATGTCCTTTGTCCAGTTTCACACCAGAGCAGGAGCCAATGGCTCCCAGAACTGGTTTGAGCTGGACTATGCACAGGCACACCAAATGTTCCCCAGGTGGAGACTTTCAGGCACTTCGTAAGTGCACCCACCCAGCCCCAATACACTAAATCCTGTCTGGGAGGTGGTCATACCTCCCTGATTCAGGATGCCTATTGTGCTGCCTATTGTGCTGCCTTCCTCTGCTCGAGCTTGGCAGAAATGTGTCTCTGGTCGGCAGCATCCAATTTTTGCTTACGGGCCGAGAAGGCTGGCACCGGAAAGACCAGTGACCCCACAAAGCTAGCTTCAGAAGGGTGGAATCATACCTCCCACACTGGTACCAATGTGGAGGTATGATTCCAAGGTGTTTGACACCAAACATGACATGTTTTGTTTTAGCCGTTTTCGAGATAGTATTTACCGCCAGGTTATAATGCACCTCTACCTATATGTCTGGCTGAGTTACAGACAACCCGGGAGAATGGTCTCCGAAGGCTGCCGAGGGGCCCTGCTCATGCAGGGGCACCCTGTCACGTAAAACCCAGCACCCTGCCTTCAGGATTGGTAAGGCCTGCTATAGGGGTTACTTATCAGTGAACCTATATCTAAAGTAAGTGGTGCAAGCACCAGCTTACACAGGCTGCAGTGGCAGATCTGTAGTTCCATTTTGTATGGCCTCTCATGAGTGGCATAATACGCGCTTCAGCCCATGTGAGGCCTCTGGGGTACCTATGCCCTGGGTACATGGGTACCAGATACTAGGGACTTATAAGGGTACCAATCTGGAGTGTACCAAAGTACATGGCATAACATTTTAATGAGAAAGCTGATAGACTGGGGTCCTGATTAGCAGGATCCTAGTCAGACTAGTCAAAACATCAAGCAAAAGGTGGGGGTAACCATAAGAGGCAGATCATACTTTCCTACACCTACCCCCCACAAAAGAGATCCAATGTGCAGTGATACACATGTAATCAGTGATTTGACAACTGGTCCACATGTCTGTTAGCAGATGGATAGTCTGAACAGGACTCTGGTGCAAAGCTTGTCCAACCAATTCCAGCACATTGTGATGGAGTACTGGAACATCCACTCTGACAAAGTAGGTCCTGCGGGTAACCTTCCATTTTGGACAGATGCCCTCAACAAACCCACTCCTTATACAAAAGAAAAAGGGTGGAGTCCATCCATAACATTATAGCCAGCTTCCCATTGTACAAATGTGTCATTGTTTGATTGCATTCGCAGGGCCCCTCATGCCCCCTAAACATGCCCATAACAGTAGCCTGCTTTTTCTTTCCTTTCTCGTGCCACTGATGCAGGCGACTTCCGGAGAGAAGATGAACCAGCAGGTGGTAGAATCAATGGGTGTCTCATTGAGACAGTCACTGTATGCTGCTGTGGTGTCTCCATCTATCTCTTAAGCCATTGCGAGTTTGCTGAGGCTGGTGATGATACTGGCATACTGCTGGGGAAAGGGCTGCTTTGCATAAAGATGTCATCCTGTTCTTCCTCATCACCTACACCTCACAAAGTGATCAAAGGCTCCAGAACCAATTCCAGTCTCACATCACCTTGACCACCACCACGTGCAGAAAGTTGATCAAGGTGTGTTTCACAGGGGAGTGTGTGATGTTTTTTCAAATAGGTTGCGTGGCCTCCAGTACCATAGTGTGTACCAAGCTCGATGAACACTAGCCTTGCAAATGGAGCATATTGCAATGTCACCCTCCTGCTTGCTAACCGTAAAGAAGTCCCAAACTGGGGAGGTGAACTTTTTCAGTGGGCCACTGGCACCACTGCCAATGCCCGAAGAACTGGAGGTAGACAAGAGTGTTGACAATTGGCTCTCTGCAGAGCGTACTTCTACTGAGCTGGTGGTGGCAGCAGGTCTCAGCAGGGGCCTTACAAATATGGAAGCTGGCACTGGGGGTTGTGCCACATCCCTCGGAGCAGGTTGAATAGGGGTAATGTCGGTCTCTTCTGGGCCAGGTTCCACAATAACTGTCTCATCATCCTCATCCTCTCCGTTAATTGGAAGGCTTTCAGGAACTCTCCTTTTCCTGATCCTCTTATGGCGTGACTCATACTCAGTTGGGGTCCAATCAGTGTCCAGATCATCATAAGGGGTACTTGGAGAAGATAGTGGAGTACACTTCCTTTTATTTGCTGGCAATCTGGCAGGTAATGATTGTAAAAGAGGAGGTTCTTGCTCAGCAGGAAGCGCAACCTCCTTTTCTGCTTCTACTTCAGGAAGATCTATCGCTAGTTGAAGCTGTTGTCCACTTTCCTGCAGCGATTGGGTACTACTTTGCAAAAGAAACAAATCCAATTCATTATGACTGCTCGTCGGTGTAAATATGATTGCAGTGACTGCCTCACTGAGAGACATGGCCTTGAGCTTAGGTTGGCGTTGTGCTGCTGATGCAGGAGTGCTGCTCCCCGGAGGCCAGTGTGGCAGGCACACAAACCCTGTAAAGGTTTTGGCCCGACACATCAGTGGTGAAAATCTGCTTCTTCTTCTCCTTCCCACTGGCCACTTCCTTGGCAGCCCCTTTCGTTGGGGCCATCTTGAAAGTATCAGTTGGCAGTGCCACTTAGCTGCACAAGCAGAAGTGATTGGAGGACTCCCACGGCTTTTTGGCAGTACTGTGGGTGATGTATCTTGTGCACCTAAAAGCAAACAAGCAAGAAAAACATTTAGTGAAATGTGACATTGTTGCAGTTTGAATTAGTACAGAAAATATAATTTAGTTTGGTTACTTAAGTTATCATTATTATCCTAAATAATTAACAGCAACAGGGCATTCCAAAGTCAAATCCCACCACCAGAACATAATATTTAATTTCCAATCAGGATAACAACATACAGATGTAGCTGTTTGCTTTCTGTGCATTTTAAGGGAGACACCTGTGGCAGTCAGTGAGGTGCAGGGGAAGATTGAATAATGCTTAAAAAATGAATGCTGGTGAGCACCTATGTCAGGCGAGGGGGCCTATGGTAAAATGGAATATTAATACTAAAAAACAAATGCGGTTGTGTGGCTGTGCGCCATTGGCAGGCAGGTGGTTGTTGGGAGAATGTAAAAAAAACCTATTTGAACAAATTAAAAGAAAGAAATAGAAAAAACTAAAATAAAACAATAATAAATAACAAAAAATTAATTTCTGGTATACTAGAGGATACTAGGGGACTATGAGAAACCCATTGGGAGGCAAGTACGGGCAGGTTAAAAATGCAAAAAAATACATATAGTATAAAACACTGCTAATAATTAATATACAAATACTACAATGATCCTCAAACATAATAATCTGAAACTGATATTAGGGAAAGGTAAAACAAAAGAAAAAATACAAAAAGGCATAGTCCTCTATTATTAATTTCCCTTTGAAAACTGGAAACAAAAGAGTGGCTGCTCAAAATGGCCCCCAGTCTCATGGTCAACCAACATCAGTAAGCAATTAGGCATGACCAAAGCAGAGAACACATGCAAGCCTATGGCAAAGCACACTGGCTGGCTACACAAAATGGCCACTGACCACATGGGCAAACAGCAAGCAAGGAGGCAAAGAACATATGCAGGCCTATGGCAAGCAGCATGTAAGGAGGCATGGCCACAACAAAGAATACATGCTGGCCTATAGCAAAAGCACACTGGCTGGATGGCTACACAAAATGTCCACCGACCACATGTTCAAACAGTTTGCCAGGAGGCATGGACACAGCAAAGAACACATGCAGGCCTATGGCAAAAGCACACTGGCTGCCTACACAAAATGGACACTGGCTGGCTACACAAGTTGGCCAATGACCGCATGGTCAAACAGCAAGCAAGAAAGGCATGACCACAACAAAGACATATTCAGGCCTATGGCAAAAGCACACTGGCTGGCTACACAACATGGCCACCGACAACATGGTCAAACAACAATAGCAAGCCAGGATGCATGGGCACAATAAAGAACACATGAAGGCCTATGGCAAAATCACATTGCCTGGCTACACAAAGGAACCTGACACTGAGCCTGCCATGCCTTTTGTCACCCCCTGAGACGGTATGGAGCCTTGACAAGGGAAAGAGGAAGAGCTTTCCAGAACTAGTGTTCCCAGTAGGACAGGGAGTCCTCACACATATAGGTTGGCGCCAGGTATAAACATTGGACCTCCAAAGACAAAAGTGAAAATCCTGATGTTTGGCTCCTCTAGACCATGAACGGGCCAGTTTGTGCTGAAACTCTGCCACCCATGGCAATCGCCTAGGCGAAGTTCCGGTTAGACCTGCTGTTCATGCCAACAGCAACTGCATACAATGACCAGAAATGCGAGACCTAGACTTTATGCTACAGCAACAACAGCCTGCATAGACCACCTATGAAAAGCTCCAGTGATGACCGAATCTTCGCACTACCGCAGAACCCGTCTGAGATGCTCGACCTGCTCCTCGCTGCCTCCTCCAGCACAAATGGAACTCTTGGCATTAGACTTGAGAAGGTAACTCTTCAGTGGGACTAAGCTGGTCCCTGCATCTGACCCACGCTCCATCCCGGTCAGCCTGAATTGGTTTTACCCGGTGCTATATAAACAGAGTACTGCACATGTGCTTTGTGATTTTAGGCTCTATTTTTACCTAAAACTGAAAATGTTCATATCTTCCATTCTACTGATTAGGATTTTTGAAATTTACTCTATTTTTCTAAATTGGTTTAGAATTTGTATTGTGTTGGTTTTTTCACTGTATTACTGTTTGTGTGCTTCATTAAAACTTCACACATTGCCTATAAGTTAAGACTGACTGCTTTTGTGCTAAGCTACCAGAGGGTTAATTTGGTGATTTTTATGATTCACAGTGACAAGGATTGTGGTTGTTGCCTAAGTAGGGCTTCCTCCTACCTCAATCAATAGCTCAGTTTCTTACAGTTTGGTAAACAAGCAAACGTATAGTGAGAAGTAACAGACACAACTTTGTATATTCCATATCAGAATCTTTTTATTTTAAAATAATTTTATCAAGCATTATGTCATACAACCATAAAGACAAACACAAATAGGCATCCATTACAAATAGAAATCAACAAATAGGTGAAAGTAGTGGATAAAACTTACAGTTTATGGAAAGAAAGGCAAGTAAACCAGGCCTCAAGTCCCTGAGGTCTGTAAAGGCTCGGGGAAGGGGGTAACATGTCCCCTCCCCAATACTTATAAATAAAAAAGGGTGTCCTATGTGCCCATCAGGACACCGAAAATAAAAGTAAGAAAAAAACAATGAATGATAAATGAGCAGCAGAAGCCATTTTTATTCATTGCACTTTGAAAGAGGGCCACACAATGCCCTACAAGGGCTCTTTGAACTCTTTTTTAAGCTTGGTGATGTCTCTAGAAGAGGCAGCGGCACCACTCATGACCTCACCATGCACTGGTAATTACCTCCCATACTATATCACTCATGACATGTTCGATGACATCATTGATAACATCACTGCAACATTAGGAATTAGATCATTGATGACAACACTGTATATCTATAAAACGAACAATGTAAAATGTGAAATCAACAGGCAAGAACTGTATTTACAGGCCGGAAATGTTTTCATATTGCTTTGATTTTTAATATAGGGAATGGGAACTAGAAAAACGACATGTCCTAGAATCCATCTGTCTAGTATATGCAAACAAATGTGTGTGTGTGGAATGGAGAGGAATGGAGGAAGGCCAATATTTGGAGTTTACCACTTTCGAGACACAGTGCGTCTCACATAAATATGATGACATCGGGCCTCACTATGAGTTTGCCAGTACGGGAGCGGGACAACTCCGCTCCCTCACCTCCAAACCCATCTAGGAACCGCCCGACAGATCAGTAGTTTTCTTCTGTCTGGTGGGCAGTTTTTGGGAGTTCCCAGGGTGGTGTCTATGAAATAGGCACTGCAGTGGGAATAAAGGAAAGAACCACAGTTACACCCAGGGTCTGGCCCGGGGAGGGAACTAGAGGCGTTAGGGCACTAGAGAACGGTCAGCCTCCAACCAAAGCTATGAACCACAGAAAGGACCGTCCCTAGTTGTGTCTTAAGAGATGCCCAATTTAGTGGGGGCAAATCACAAAAATTGACGGACTGGCATCACACACCACCAGGTGTCATGCTTCATCATCTGCCAGTCCTCGCCCTCTAAAAACCGCGTTTGATAGAGGGCGGGCATACACCTGAAGACAGGGATGCACTTCTAGACTAAGTGGGGGCCCAAACAAAAAAAGGAGTGAGTGAATTTAAAAACCATCATAGTATACCTGAACAATTTTTATTCTATGGGGTTACTAGACAAGAATTTTCTCAATAGCAGTTTACTAGATGTCAGGGCCGGACTGACTACCGGGCGTTTTGGAATTCTGCCGAGCAGGGGGCTGATTTCACTGCGGTGGGGGCTGATTTCGTTCATGGAGACCTACGTGTACTTCGAAATAACTAAAGCAAAACGAATTTCGTTCAGTACACGCAGGTCCCCATCAAAGAATCAGCCCCCGTCCGCAAGTGACTCGAAGAGCAACAGTTTGGAACTGGTCAACTGGAAATTCCACCAAGCTTGTTCTATGTCTGATTTAATTCACATGTATTTTTCTTAAACATGTGTTTTCTATCGGGCGATGCATCGACTACATAAAGGCAACGGAGGTTGTGCCATTTCATAGACGACGTATGTCTTTTCTTTTGCTTCGCCCCCAACAATGCCCTAAACTCTAGCTCACACTACACCGAGGGTGGGACATTCCCATTTCCTGCTTTAAATGCCATCCGTCACTTTAGAGATGTAAACGGGTTGCTGATACTCCTAGGAGCATGCAGGCATTTTATCTTAAACGGAAATCCGACTGTGGTATGCCCCTGTCTTCATTTCGAGTGGTGCATTCCATCCGCGTGCCATGTGCCTTTCGACAGCGTCCTGTGCTCATTCATTCGAAGAGGGGGATGCTGACAAACGCCTGGTCACCAGAGCCTGTGTACAGACCCCACCAGCCCCCGTTCCTTCCCCAGAGTTCAGCTCTCTGTCAATGCTATAGCGTGCTTAAGTACTACAGGAATGCTAACATCCCAGATCTGAGAGAGTTAATTTGGTCGAAATGCACTCTAGCAATGTTTATGTTTCAGATAAAGGACCTACAATGTCGCTGCTTGCCCTTTTGACCCCCATTTCCTTGTTCATGAGCTGCTTGGCGAAAGTGATACTCAATTCCAAATCTTGACTTTTCTGAGCTCGCAGAGGGGAATAAGGATTTCATTTTTGCATTATTTCGGCTATAAACATCCTGTTAACGTTCGTACCTCGGAGATATCACCTAGAAAAATGGCGTGTTCTGCCAGACACGAGCTTGTCAGCTAGCACACTTACAACAGGACATGACGTTTCTTACTTTTTGAGGTGGTTTAGTTTTCATGTTGTCTAAATTCTTGAGGAGTGAGCACGTCTTAGGGTGAAACGTTTAAACGACAGCTTGAAAACAGGTTTGTTGTATTCAAGTAATAACTTTCACGAGCCACTGCTGTGCGTTTTTGAATTCCTGCGTACATCTTTGGCAAAAATGATTAAACATCGGTTAGGTTAGCAGTCCTAGTTAGTGCTTCTTGTAGTGGATGCAAATGGGTGAAAGAAGGCCTCAGAATCCGCTCAGGCAAATAAGTGTTGCTTTTTTTTGTTGCAAAAACAACACATCTCTATGAAAAAAATGCTTGCGACTGTAACAGTTCTAGTCTGTGTGCTCACACATCAATTGTATTTGTGTTTTACTTTGCAGGTTTCTTACAATGAACCTAGAAATGTCTATCAAAAAATAGTTTTCCCGTTCTTTTTTCAAATAAAAAAACGTGTTGATGGTCAGGGCCTGAATATCATAACATGACATGAAACCGGGCTAACACGGAAGAGTCGTTAGTGGTGGAACCCTGGCTCCTCGGCAGTCGAAATTTCGAGGCCCCCCTCGCAAATTATCTCCTAATACTTTTTTAGTTTTACCAACCAACAATTTTAATAAACCAGTTTTATTACACAAAGCGAAATATTAATAATTATTAATGTTATTAAACAAGACATAATTGGAAACAATTTAAAAAAACTTGATTGTGATATTCTTTTAAGATCAAATCAATATTATTTTGATCCATTGTTGTGGGGCCCCTAAAGGAGTGGCGCCTATAGGTCAGTGCCTTCTTTGCCTATCTGGTAATCTGGAACTGTTCGCACTAAGCTTCATTGAATCCTTCATTAGCACTCTTATCGCCTTTGATGTTGGGAGTTGCTGTATAGCTGCAGCCCAGTGCTTTCAGTATTGTGCAGCAAAAGACACACAATTGATGGACAGAATGCAGAACAAATCAAAACATTCACCCCCTAAACTGGGGTGGCATGGTGAGCAAAAGAATGATGGATTTAACCCAGATCTCTTGACTGGGGTGAATGTTTTGATTTGTTCTGCATTCCGTCCATTAATTGTGTCTTTTGCTTTCTCGCCCTATGTGTGCCAGGTATGCCCAGACATTGGTCCTGGGCTCACTGTGCCACTGGAATTAAGCTATCCTGGCTGGAGAGGTGAAACCCCAAAACCGGTCCTAGGATGCTTGTTTCTGGTCCAGGGAAGACCTGGCTTGGCAGTTCGGCCTAGACTGTTCCCATGATGCACAGGGTCAAGACTGATTTGCATACGGGCAGGTCTAAACTGGGGTGGCATGGTGAGCAAAAGAATGTTGGATTTAACCCAGATCTCTTGACTGGGGGTGATTGTTTTGATTTGGTCTGCATTCCGTCCATCAATTGTGTGTCATTTGCTTTCTCGCCCTATGTGCGCCTGGTATGCCCAGACATGGGTCCTGGGCTCACTGTGCCACTGGAATCAAGCTATCCTGGCTGAAGAGGGGTGAAACCCCGAAACTGGTCCTAGGATGCTTGTTTCCGGTCCAGGGAAGACCTGGCTTGGCAGTTCGGCCTGGACTGTTCCCATGATGCACAGGGTCAAGACTGATTTGCATGTGGCAAGGTCTAAACTGGGGTGGCATGGTGAGCAAAAGAATGATGGATTGACCCCAGATCTCTTGACTGTGGGCGAATGTTTTGATTTGTTTTGCATTCCGTCCATCAATTGTGTGTCTTTTGCTTTCAGTATTGTGCATCAGGGTTGTTTGTGACTGGTGGCCCACGGGATGGGTATACTCAGGCCTGCTGCAAAGTGGTACTACACCTGCAGTCTGGCTGCTTTGCGGATGTGCAACTTCACAGACAAAGAAGCTTTGTTATGCTGCATCTTTGCTGTTGTTTGGCAGACAGTGCAAACAGAGCTTGTCGGAAGGGGGGAGGTGGGGAGCAGTGTCCGAGCAACACTCCAGAGCAGGGGTACTCATAGTACGGCCCGCCTTCCCTGGCGGCCTACAGACCTTGCAGACATCGTACCTGTGCAAGCACCGCCGGTTGCAGCCGCGCGGAGCTATGGGGGCCGGGCGATTCTTTTAAAAGCCAAGTCACTTATTAATAAGGCTTTGTTGTATTTCACCTCTTCTTAGCGCCCCTGTATCTCCCCTCTGAATGAGTGGATATGCAGGGGCGCTAAGAAGAGATGAAATACAACAAAGCCTCAGTAACAAGTGACTTGGCCTTTAAAAGACCTGTGAAGTACTTGGGTGCGGCGGCTGTTTGTATTCCAGGGAAGCTGACTCAGTGCCAGGTGAGGTGACGGACGGGGGGGGGGGGCAGCAGCTAGTGAGAGCAGCCGGTGAGTTTAAAGCGGGAGGAAGACAGAGTGCGACAGAGGGAGGGAGAGAGGGAGAGGGGGAATACAGAGTGAGACAGAGGGAGGGAGAGAGGGAGAGGGGGAAGACAGAGTGCGACAGAGGGAGGGAGAGAGGGAGAGGAGGAAGACAGAGCAGGAGACAGGGAGGGAGAGACAGCGAGAGAGAGACAGACAAGTTGGTAGAGGGGGAAGACAGAGTGCGACAGAGGGAGGGTGAGAGGGAGAGGGGGAAGACAGAGCAGGAGACAGGAAGGGAGAGACAGCGAGAGAGAGACAGACAAGTTGGGAGAGGGGGAAGACAGAGCAGGAGACAGGGAGGGAGAGACAGCGAGAGAGAGACAGACAAGTTGGGAGAGGGAGGGAGACCGAGAGGGACGGAGACAGAGAGAAAGGGAGACAAACTGATTAATGGAGGGAGGGAGGGAGGGACGGAGACAGAGAGAAAGGGAGACAAACTGATTGATGGAGGGAGGGAGGGAGGGAGGGACGGAGACAGAGAGAAAGGGAGACAAACTGATAGATAGATAGATAGATAGATAGATAGATAGATAGATAGATAGATAGATAGATAGATAGATAGATAGATAGATAGATAGATAGATAGATAGATAGATAGATAGATAGATAGATAGATAGATAGATAGATAGATAGATAGATAGATAGATAGATAGATATGAATGCCGGGTCTGGTGGCTCAGTGGACGAAGGCGTCTGCTGCAGGGTCCTGTGTTCAACCTCATGGTCACAGTTTTTTTTTTTTGGTCTATTCAATATTTTCAGGGCGGTGGGAAAAGGTGAAAAAGTTATGCACCCTAAATTATTACCTTAATAACTCTCTTACGGGTTGATAAATCAGAGACGCTATTAAACCTCAATTTCATGAACCATCAGAAATATCAGAATACAGTCAACTAAGCAAGGGACCACTGAATGATTGAGTTCTAAATCATGAATAAAATGTAAATGATTTATTAAAACAATTCAAATTGTGTGGTACAGAAATCATAAATGGTAATGTATGAAGTCAGTGCCATGAAAGCTTCTCAGAATGGGCATTACAGAATAATGTGCAAATCATTAACATTTAAATTCCCAAGTGAGCAGAAAAATCATTCGGAAATTGGGCAACATCCTAAATAGCACTGGAAAGTCTTCAGAAAGGTTTGCTCTGGCCCATGACCAATACTGAGGATTTATATGCAATTTGTTCTAATTGGAAATGGTTAGTTCTGCAGAATTATCATGGTGTGAGCAGAATAATTACATTCTCAGCAGATCAGAGCACAGCTATATAAAACATCGTATTACCTTATCATCTAAGCACTAGCACACTACACGAATATTAATTCTTCCCACTTTATGCTAAGGTCATCCAGAGATGGCAGGACAAATTACTTACATGAATAACAGCAAATTATTATGAATAAGTAGGGTGCACTGAGCTAGTGGCTGGTCCTTTGAAAAAGAAGCATTATTGTGAGCATGCTGGGAAGTTTTCATCAAATTTGGTAAGAGCAAAGCCAATGGAAATAAACATTACTCTGCTTGACTGTTTGCTACAGAACAGTATACATGCAGGAGGAGACATCAATGTTGTACAAGATGGTGTCTAGGCCTAAACCGAGGTCTGGTTAATAAAAGCAAGGAAAACACATTTCAACAAGACATAGGGCATTTGTTTCAAATGCAGTAGCACCATGTCAGTGTACATATGTTCATGTGAAAGCAAATTAGCATTCTGCACATTAGTAATAATGCACAAAAATCTGAAATGCATAAATTTCCACCAGGGGTGTGTGTATGTTGTGGAAGATTTTCCTTTGTACGTTTCATGAAATTCATGAAGGTCCAAAAGTTCAAAACAAAGATATGTTGCATCCTTAGCTTTTTTTGCAAAATACTCAAGAAGAAAATTATTTTGTGGGACAAGTTTTCTACATAAGCATATTATGCAACAATTTTCAGCTGCAGGAAGTTTGCAAAAGTGAGAAATCCATACGTTCAAGACGTTTCCATGTTTGAAAAACCTTAGCCTCATTATTGTTATTTAGCTTATTACCTTATTTAGGCACGTTTCAATGCCCAATGAGCCTATCTTTGTCAGAGAGGTCCTCAAATTGTTTTAATCATGTCATGGCCATGGTTACATGCATAAGACAGAATCATATAGTATAGGGAAGGATCTTTACGTTTATTTCTCAATTAATTAGACTAATATGTTAGATGGATTTTTTTTGTACATTTTAAACTTGTTTAATTTACAAGCTTCGAAGATTTCCTGTATTTGCCACCCTAGATTACTATGCTAGCAAGAGAGCAGGGACTATTCACTATCATACTTTAAAGCAAGGGACATGAACGAATGGTAAATCTGTTCTGATTTCATTAGTGGTGTTTCTAATAACCACAATGGTAGTTCTGATTTTACCCTTTACCACTGAGATAGAATCAAGCACTAACACTATTTCCACTTTCCTCTACTATGCCATTGGTAAGCAAAACTTCATGTTGAGAAAGTTGTGTTGGCAAAGAGACCTTATGGAATGAGCCTTGGTTGACAGAGATCAGTATTTTTGTTGTTTGATAGGGAAAATACCAACACCAACACTTTTCATCAATATATCTATTAAATTATTGATAAGTCCATTAGTCATTGTAATCTTTAGAGACGTGCAACAAAGGGGATGAATAAACTGCCTTGTAGGGGATTATCCTTGTGCTGGTCTCCCTCAATAAATGTTTCCCCAAGAGCATAGCATGGCCTTTTGTCCCTTCTCCATGTGACTGATGAGCTCACTAATGGCAAATATCAAAGGATTCAGGATCTGTGTGACCCAATATTTAACCAGATACTAAATCTGATGATGCTGAACAGCCCTGATGTCACGGGGCTACTATCTGCAATGGGAGAATGGGAACTAAGCCCCCTTCCACTGGACAGCTACCAGCTCACCAAGACTATCCTTCACTGTACCAATAGCTGCGACTGGCTCTTTGGAGTTTTCAAGAAAGGCAACATGTCTAGTCTAAAAATCAGCAGTCTTACCTTATCTGCTCAATAACTGCAGCTGTGCTTGCTACATGTTGACTAGTTGCTTAATCAGCCCCAGGCAGGTCTCTATGTCTCTACAACTGCCCGTCGTTGTGAAAGGCACAAGGTGGCCCTTTATCTCCTTCTAGTATGTCCCCTTCATGCTTCCTGGCCTCTAAAACAGGTGCAAGGATGACAGAGGAAGGAGAATGCTCCATTGTGATGAAGGGTTCAACTTCTGGGGTGATGATTGCACTATTAAAAGCAGTGGCAATAGCAGCTGGAGCAGCAACCAGTGTGATGCTGGCACTACTGGTGGCAGAGGCAACTATCATAGAGGGAGCAGCAGCTGGAGAGATGGTGGAACTGGTGGTAGCAGGGGCTGGGTCCACAGAAGTAGCAGGAGCTGGGTTCATGGAGGAAGTGGTGATAGCTGCAGATGAAGGTACCAATGACCATATTCTGGTAATTCATGTTGATGTCAGGAATTGGCTTTTAGATGGCTCATCATCCTTCTCCAGATTCAGTAACTTCCCACTTTGCTCTGTAGTGAAACAGGGAATATTACACTAGCACCTGGTGTCCAGCTTGGACAGCTTATGCTTAAATTAATATTGACACTCTAGCTTCAAGGCAGTAACTTTATCCCTGCAACCCGTGGTACCAACCAATAAAGGAACTTTCTTTGGGTTTATCATGAGGTATTTTTATATAATAACCGGGATCCTGCCCTTACTCAGAATTTCTTATCAAGAAGTCCCTCTTAGTGAGGTTGAGTGCATCCTAAGAGTATCATGTTATCAGGGTGGGATGAGGTTGCCTATGACGAAGCAGGCCAAAACAAGTGTGGGTGAGGCTTCCTCATCCATTATGTACTGCATAGTTTATATCACCAGGTTATTGCTGGATTGTTGAGGTTTATTATTTCCCTCACGGTCTCCTCCCTTCGTGCCAGTTCAGGTCCACTCCTATTGGCCAGGTTCTCATGATGGTGTTTAGCAAGTAGATCTCTTAACCTCTGCTCAAGATCATTGAATTTAAATCTTGCAGTACTTTGCAATGGGTTTTGACAGGATAGCAGATTGAATGGGAGCAGATCGAATCAGCCCTATTCAACATTCCAAACACTCTGTGTTGAGGCTGTCCTTTTTTCTGCCAACTTTTCCTAATCCCCACTCAGATCTTTTAGGGGCCATATGCTGATGCCCTTTGTGGACAGTGAGGTTGTAAATTCCATTTAGGAATATGTATCGGGCCTCTAGGGGTGAAATGAATGTCATAACTGGTTCTAAGCCTCTTACATCTCAGTTAGCAAAAAGTACGTTTTTATAAAGTTTCTACTCCATTAACGTTATCAAAAAATCTACTTTCATCTAGAAATTAGGATCAAGATTTATCAAGGTTTTGCATCGTCCTTGCACCTCACAGGGTGGTGCTAAACCTAGAATGAGATTTACCATGCATGGCCCTGCGTGCCTTGGTACATCAGTAGCAACCCAAGCCAGCGCAAGCCACCTTGCGTTACAATGCACCTGGAAGGTGTTACATGGGTGGAGTGTGGGTGTTCCCACGCATTCACCCATGTGTTCTGACACATTCTCAGATTTACCATCACGGGTAGACCTGTGAATGAGCCAGAACTGTACGCTATTCAGATAGAAGTGCAACAAGGAGAAATCATTATTTCTCCTCATTGGTATATCTTTTTAAGTGTGCTGCATTCGGCAGCACACTTAGCAAGAGGAATTGCCACTAAGGAATATGTACCTTCCTGCAAAAAAACAATCCTACCTGTATCGCAGGCTCCCTTGCACCACGGTACAAGGGTGCCTGCATTGACGCTAGGCTTCACTGAGTGCGCCAAGGCAACGAGAGGACACAAATGCACCATATCTCAATAGATATGGCACATTCCTGCCCTCTCCCTGCCATGCAATGCCGCACACAAGTTTCCTTGATTTGTTGCATTGCCTGACATAATGATAAATCAGGGCTTGGAGTTTATTTAAATCTCAGTGGAGTACACTTTGAATACATTCGCTAGACTTTTCTATGCAAGGGTAGAATTTAAGGTGTTTGAAAAGGCCCTTTCTGCAGGGTTACCCCAAAACCTTGGCCTTCTGCCTCCTCTTTTTGCTTAATACTTTGTGTTGGCCTTATGACTCATAGCACTTTACCACTGCTGACTAGTGCTAAAGTGCATGTGCTTTTCCACTAAACATGTTGACATTGGTGTATACCTGATTGCCATATTAGGTTTACCTGTAAGTCTCTTGTAAAGATCTATACCATGTCCCAGGGCCTGTAATCTAAATGTTACTAGTGGGCCTGCAACACTCTCTGTGCCGTCCACACAAGTAGCCCTTCAACCCTGTCTCAGGTCTGCCATTGCAGGTCCTGTGTGTGCAATTTACTGCCACTTCAACTTGACATTTAAAACCACTTGCCAAGCCTTAAACTGCCCTTTATTACACATAAGTCACCCGTAAGGTAGGCCCTAAGTGATCCTAAAGGCAGGGTGCTGGGTAACTTAAAGGCAGGACATGTACTTTTAAGTTTTACATGTCCTGGCAGTTACATACAGCTAAATTCCTTTTTACTGCTAAGAGGCCTACTCCATCCATTGCCTAACATTAGGGATTCCTTAAAACACAGTTTAAGCTGTAAATTCCAGATTAGAAAGGAGTAGCTACTTTATGTATATTATCTTTGGAATGGTGGTGATAAATTCTCTTTAACCCCTTGAGTGCCCATGACGAGATGGTCTCGTCATGGGCCGCGGTTGCGCTGTGCCCATGACGAGACTATCTCGTCATGAGCCCCGCCCGCTAATGAAACGCCCGGCACAGGGCATGGAAAGGGCGGGGCACTCAAGGGGTTAATGGTGAAGGTGGATTTGACATTAGCATTTTAGAATTGCCACTTTTAGAAAGTGGATATTTCTTTGCTCTTAACTTTGCTCTGTGTGCCTGCAGACTGTCTCCAAAACATGTCTGGGTTGGGCGTGACAGGGGATTAATTTGCATTCATCTGCATACTGACAGCCTTCCTGGGCAGAAAGGGAGAGAGCTGGCTCACACATACATCTGAACAGGTTGTGTTCTGCCCTCGCACTAAGGGCTGATTCACACCCTACCGGTAGTCTAGAGTTGGGGTTGGGTTGAATGGGATCTTTGTGCACTTCAGAGAACTCCTCTGAAATCGCCCCCTACATCAAAGGCAATTTTGGGTATAATTACCAGGGTCCGGGCCCTGTCAAATTAGTACACTATTGGACCTGGGAAGAACTCTGCTGGAGTAAAATCTGCTGTGCTAAATGGATTGTCACTTTGCTGTGACTGACTGTTCTGAGGAACAGCTTCTCTGCTTTGCTGAGCTACCCTGCTGCCTGCTGATCTATGCCCTGCTGAAGACAAGGACTGCCCCCTCTCCCTTGAACCCAGAGTGACTCCAAGGGTTTTCTGACTTGCCTCCTGGTTTCTGAAGTCTCAGGGACACAATATACTACCTGCAGTTGTGGTGGTGCTGCTGGACTCTGCCGTCTGTGAGTCCTACCCAGGCCTGAGGTGCCCCTTCAGTCCTGGGCTACAGAAGTCAGTTTCTGCAGCTTCTTCCTACATTGAGGCAGCAGTGACTTTGGGCTGATTGGAAACAACACATTGCCTTCAACACTGAAGCAGCGGCCGCTTGACGACTGAGATTCTACAGCCGATGCAACTTGACTCTGACAGACAGCGCGGCTCAGCATCAACACAGCACTTGCATCATAAAAGCGTCCAACACTGAAGCTTCCATCAGTGGCACAGATCAGCTCTATCCATGCATCGACATGTTGCCTCCTCTACTCCTTACCTCGAGACTTCGACGTCGACACTTTGCTCCATCGAAGGTACTTTGCTAGCAGGACCTGTCTGAGTCCTGCAGTCGGCCTGCCCTCAATCACGGTCAGCCTGAACTTTTGATTTGGATTTACCCCGGTCCCTCAAGAAGTCAAGTAACCTTTTGTGTACTGTTAACTTCTTCTTTTATAATTTGTATTGATTTTCCGCAACATAATATTATTAGCATCTGCATTACAACATATTACAGTACTGACAATACAATGACAGTTGTTTGAATGACTTGGACAGGATGCCCGGAGACTTCCAGCCATTGGTAAGGAAAGCACCTCTTCTACTCTGTGTCGCCAAACATGTCCATAGTAGAATACCTTTTCATACATTATATACAAATTATGAGTACATCAGAAAAATCCCTCCTCAAAAAACAAATCGATTCCGTCATATAATCACATGCGGGTATCAATGTAAAATAACAAATAAAGGAAAAAGAAGTATCAGTTGATCTCTGCATGTGGATACAGAACAGAATGTACCTGTCAGTGTAACGGTTCAGTGGGTAACACATATTTGGATAGTCGTGTGGTGGGCCACCCAGTGTGGGTGTGCCAAGGGAGAGGGTGACTAGAGGGGAAGGGGGGAGCGGCAGGAGGAAAAGGGGAGAAGGTGGAAGAGGGGGTAGGGGGCGCCGCCTACAAAGGGGGGCTTATCTCAGCCAGCTTGGTCTCAATTAGTGACAGGTAATCCCTCCATTGAGTAGGTTGCTGTCGCAGTGGCGCCAGCACCGGTGAAGTCTGTGCGAGCTGGTTCATGTGTTCCAACACCAGTGCCCTCTGGAGATCCAGCAGCCACGAGTGCACTCTGGGGCTCGTCTGGGCTTTCCATGTCATGGCTATTTTGCGTTTGGCTAGGCCTAGGGCTAGACCTATGAACTTATTCAGACCTTTACGCGAAGCGGAGCACTTTGTGGCGCCCAGCAGGAAATGGGTGGGCTGCACTATCACCTGGGTTTCAGCTGCTTCTATAATTATAGTGGCTATATTGTTCCAATACCTTTGAATGCTTGTGCATGTCCATATAATGTGCGTGAATGTGGCCCCCGGGTCACAGCATCTAGGGCATCTGTCAGCAGATGTTGTGTACATGCACTCTAGCCTGTGGGGCGTGAGGCACATATGGTGTAGGTAATTGAATTGGGTGCATTTCAACCTAGCATTGGTTGAAACCGTTTTTAGGTGGCCGAGACATTGTGCCCAGTGTTTATCTGAAATAGTGGTTGTCAACTCAGTTTCCCAGTACACACGTAGAGCTACTAATGCGGGTGCATCATTCAGCCTGAAGTAGGTGTATATGGCCATCACTGTGTGTCTGCCCTTTCCATGTGTCAGTAATGTCTGCAATACATGCGAGGTGGGGGGTTCAGCTTGGTCATTGCCCCACGTTCATAGGAAGTGGCATGTAAGTAGGGCATGTAGAACAAAGGAGCCTTGTGGTACCTCATAAGTGTCCACTAACTCTTCAAACGTTTGTAAATGTGAGTCTGCATACATGTCTGCCCATGTGTCCAACCCCCTCTCTCTCCAGGAGCCGAGCTCCAAGCGTCTGTGCCGGGGAGTACTTACAGTGGTAGGCCTGAGGCATAAGGGGCAGTCTGGCCCTTGGGAAGCATATATTTGGACCAACTGTGTCTAGCTGCCGTCATTAGTATGTTGCCACATTGTTTCTGGGTCAGTGTAGTCGCTCCCGACAACCACTCCAGTATTGTCGGATAATTCCAGGATACGGTCTCCGTTACCAATTCAGTAAGATTACTCTTACTGAGCCATCTCATTGGCCATAGCAATTGTGATGCAGCGTAGTAACGCTAGTAATTCGGAGCACCCAGACCACCCTCCGATAATGGCAGATATAATTTATGTAGTGCCATCCTGTCCCTAGAGTGTCCCCGAATGAGGGAGACCAAAAGAGATTCCATATCTTTAAAGAATTTCCGCAGCAGGCGATAGGGGAGCTTGTAAAAGAAGTATAGGAGACGCGGGAAGACCAGCATCTTGGAGCTCGCCATCCGTCCCATGGGAGATAAACGAAGGCTTAACCAGAATGGGAGGCTCGATCGGGCATTAGTGATGGCACGCCCCAAGTTACCGTATATGGTGTCCACCACCGAGTGGTAGACCTGTATCCATAAAAAATTTAAAGGTATCAAATGCCCATTCCAGTGACGTTTGTGGTGCGGCCTGCTTCTGGACCAATGACATAGGTGCCATCGGGAACAACACCAATTTATTCCAATTAACCCGCAGTCCCGAGACCTGTGCGTGTTCATTTAACAGGTCCATTATCTGTTGAAGTTCCTCGGTTTGGCCACGCTGGTAAATTAAGGCGTTGTCCGCATTTAGCGACACTACGTGCCATCGACGATCTGCATGTAGGCCCCACTCCACTACCCACTTTCGTAATCTACATGCCAGTGGCTCCATGGCCAGAGCAAAATGTATCGATGACAAAGGACAACCTTGACGCATAACCCACGCTATCGTAAAAAGTGAGGAAAAAACGCAACCTGTCTTTACCTTGGCCTGCGGTCTGTGGTAAAACAGCTATATCCATCTTAAGAAATTAGGGCCAATGCCAAACTTCGTCAACACCATCAACAAGTAGTCCCTACTCAACATATCGAATGCCTTTTCGATATCTAGGGATGCTATCCAGGGCAGTTCCGCCTCCCCTCTTGCCCACTCCAGCATTGAGAATAAACATCACAGGTTCAATCCAGTGTTTCTCCCTGGAATAAAACCGTTCTGGTCTTCATGCACCAGCAAAGGGACAGCTGCAATTAACCTATTTGCTAGTATCTTCCCGAGAATCTTATAATCTACGTTCAACATTGATAAAGGATGATATGAGGCCATTAAAAGAGGGTCTCGGCCTGGTTTCGGTAGAACCACCAGTGTCGCCTTCCTCAGAGTTAGCAGGAGTTCACCTTTCTCAAAGGCTTCGGCATACATGCTGGCCAACTGTGGCGTTAGCTGTTTAGAATAAGTGGTATAAAACTCAGATGGCCAACCATTCGTTCCCTGCATATTTCTGGTTGCTAATTGCCCAATTGCCTCCGCTATCTCATCTACCTGAATTTGGTCCTCTAGGGTGTCATAGTGCTCTGGTATAATTTGTGGGAGTTGAATCTCCGTGAGAAAGCCTTGTGTGGAGGCCGGGTCTTGGAGAACGGGAATCGCGTACAGGGTTGTGTAGTATTCTAGGAAGGGCTGATTAATTGCCTCTGGTGTGTTCACAAGGGTCCCGGTAGATGTGTGTATGGCTGTATTGGGGGGTTGAGAGGTGTCAGATTTCAGTAGCCACGCTAGCAGGTTGCCCGCTTTGTCTCCCTCCTTACGTCTAAATGCTAGGTATGTTTTGTAGTCCACTGCTCAGAGGTCATCGATCGCACCCTTGTATGCCTGGTGGGCTTGGGCCAGAGAGGGGCCAACCTGAGGGTCATTGGGGATGAGTTGCTTACATCTCCGTATTTCCGTTTTATGAGACTGAAGTGCATTTGTCAGTGATTTACGGGTACCATCCAAGGATTTAATTGAATGTCCTCGAAGGGCCGCCTTAAAAGCATCCCATTCTATTCCCACGGATGAAGCAGTACTGACATTCATCGAGAAATATGAATTGATGGAGTTTGAAAGAGTAGCCCGGTACGATGAGTCAGGTAGTGCGGCGCATGGCAATCACCAGATCGAAATGTCAGGTCTTTTTGCACCCCAGGGCAGGCTTATTTTTAACAGGTTATGGTCAGATAGTGTGCGTGGCAGATAGTCAGCCTGTAGTACATTGTTTAATGCATTGTCCGAACAATATATAATGTCTATCCTAGTGTAAAAATCATGTAGCGCCAAGTAGTGCGAGTATGTGCGTGTCAGAGGATATTTGCTAAGCCATGCATCATGGACTTGCATGTTAGAGACCCACTCTTTCATGTGTTACGCTAGCTTGATGGATTGTGCCCCCAGGAGGGGGGGCGGGAGCAGTCCAGTCCAAGATCGTATTCCCCATTAAAATCACCACTCCAATATACAGGGGTCACAGGATCAAGGAGCAGGGATGGTGTGAGTGTTTGTAGAAATGAGGATTGCCCCGAATTCGGGGGTATAGAGATACCAGCACCAGTGGAGATCCGTTCAGTTGGCTCTCCATGGCAACATAGCAGCCCTTTGTATCCACTCAGGAATGTGTGACCTGGAGCGGGGTCCCCGGTGCCACCCATATAAGCGCACCCCTGGCATACCCTGAGCACATGGTGCCCTGGATCATGCCCCTCCAGCGCTTACTAAGTGACATAAGTATTTGTGTGGTGAGATGTGTTTCCTGTAACAGTGCGAACATGATCTTATGACTTTGTAGGTATTGGTACACTTTTTGTCGCTTAGCGCAGCCTGCCAGAACCCTCACGTTCCAGGTCAACAATGTATATTCCTCTGACATCATTAATTAATGGTGAGGGAAGTATCTGATACACAGCAATTGCCCACTATCTAGCCCCAAATACACCCCCCACACAACCCCAAAATGCATTAGCAGCCCACGTTTCCTGCAATATATAGACAATGGGAGAGATCGACATATCAAACATATAGAAAAAAAGATTCCCCAACATCCCACCCCAGGCCGGCTTGCCAACGGGCAATTGCCCATTTGCATTAAAATGCAATTCAAACGTGCAGAAAAATAACACATAGCAAATAGAAACACAATTGGTGCTATCTCAGCTACCTATCACTCCTGAAGGGGGCTCACTGGTGTGTCCCCTCTCGTGACTTGGCCCGGTATAGTCCAGGCAGAGAGAGTCTCAATAAGGCCCAGAGTGAACATCCCAGGGCATCTGCAATCTGTGGGGTGAGGGCCAGTCCGCCCGCGACAATGCCTCCAGTTGTGAGGCCGTGAGAGGCAGTGTTTGATCCATTGTCGCATCTGAGTCCTAGTCCAATCTCTGGGAGGATGTGGGGCTACCTATATGTTCTGCCATCTTGATGGTTGGAGCACGTTCCTGCACCAGTTTGGCTTTTGTTGGTCAGCAAATCCATCCTTTACCACGGCCTCTGCGGGGTTCAACCAATTTCCAGGCCTGGTTGGAGACTGTCGATGATAAGGGTGGCCCGTGCGCTAAGCCCTGCTGCTCTATCCATGCCCACACCTCCTCAGGTGTGTTACAGAACACCGTGCCCTCCTTGTGATGGACGCAAAGGCGTGCAGGGTATTGAAGTACGTATTGGATGTCGTTGTCTCTCAAGCACTTCTTAACCTCCAAATATGAGGAGCAATGGCACTGCACCGACAGAGTGTAGTCTGGATAGATATGGATCGTAGAGTTGTCAACTTGCCATGGGCCCGAGCCCGTGTGACCTGCAATATGTGGTCCCTATCCAGATAGTGAAACAGTCTCGCCACCACTGGTCTGGGGAAAGCTCCTGGGCGTGAGATCCATGATGTGATGCGTATGTTATTCCGATGTGAGCGCTCCTTCTTGTCTTCCACTCGATCTCTCAGGTAGTCCACCTCATGTTGGAGGGACTGCAGCTGGGTGGTCGTGGCAGTCACTATGTGGCACAGTGTCACCAGTGCAGATTCGGACTCCTGCACCCTGCCCTTCAACTTCTTATGGTCTTCCACAAGATAACCCATGTCAATACTCAGTGAATTGATCTTCGTGCCGAGGGTGGTTTTGATGTCAAGGATCGCCGCCAGTAGTTCATCGAATATATGTGAATGGTCATGAAGTTCTGCTGGGGTCGAGGGTACCGACTGCTCCGCAGTCTTCTCACTCGGGGGTACAGGTTCCACCTCCGTGGGCGGTGCCTGGGACTTCTCTGTTCTAGGTTTACCCATCGTGTTGCCGGCAGTAGGCAGGGGCCCCGATGCAAAGGACCGACAGTGGCAGAGGGAGCAGTGCAAGGATCCAGACCGCAAGCTCATAGGCCTTAGATGGTGAGTCTGAATATGCCGGGTTCTTATGCAAGCCCGCGCAAGAGAGAGCGCACCCCTGTCTTATGTTTTAGTGGGTGGAAAAGTGTAAAGACGAAATGCCGCAAAAGGTCAAGTTATAGGTGCTCCGCTGGTATAGTGGGCCTGTCAGGGGGACGCACTCCCAGTAAGCATTGGTGATGGGCCCAGATCTAAGCAGCCCTATGAGGCAATGGACGACCCGGCCAGTGCCCCGTCTCTATCACCGGGGGTGCGATCGGGGGCCAAAAGAGCATCTCACCAGCACTGTTAGTAGTTCCATAGAGGTGCGAGCCAAGGAGTCAGTGCTGGCAGTATATGAGGGCAAGGCCAGGCCACACTGCGCAGCTAGGAGAGAGATAGGGTCGAGGAGATGGAGAGGTTTTTTCTCACTGCCTCCACCGCCACCTCAGGGTGGGTCCCAGTGTCCTTTCACTCACGCGGTGTCCCTGCTCCTCAGCTGCCTCTGGGCTGCTAATCGGTTTCGGTCCCGGGGCACAGGGCCCAGCGTACCTGCGGTGATGCGGCTCATCGGAGCAGGGGCTGCGGGGCACAACACTCTCCTGGTGGCAGGATCGCGGGCGGCAATGTCTGAGCAATGTCCGAGCTCCCAGCGGGTAAAGAACAGAGCCGGGCATTGTCGCTGTTACGAGGCTCCGACCTAGGTCACGGTGGTAATGCAGGTCCTGTAGACGTCAGCCGACACCGTCCCTGCATCTCCGGCCGGGGCCTCGGGCTATGCAGGCCACGCGTCGGCTGTCACGGCATGTAGATCTCCCGCTGCCTCACAAAGCACTCGACGGCACCGGGAAGTGCAGGGAGTTGTATAGGGGCTCTTCCGCCACCGGAATATTGAGGATTACTTCGCCAGGACAGGGGATATCAGGATTCTTCCGGTGGGCTTGGAGCTCAGCTTAACACAGCGTGTCCGCTCTCGTCGCCATCTTGGCCACGCCCTCCTTCTATGCTATTGACTTCTAAGGTCTATTTTTTGTTTATACTTTAAATATTACATCTCGACTTATAGGTATTGGATTTTTGTTGTTTTAGTCTTGCTTTAATCAGATAAATATTCTTTATTCTTCTAAAACTGTGTGGAGATTTTTGTGGTGTTTTCATTGAGTTACTGGAATTTAAGTTTTACACAAATACTTTACACATTGCCTCTTAAGTCAAGACTGACTGATCTGTGCCAAGCTACTACAGGGTGAGTACAAGTTAATTTAGGGTGTGTATTTGACTTACCCTGAATAGGGTGGTGCTCCCTTCTTGACCAGGGTGCAAGCCTCTGCCAAGTAGAGACCCCATTTCTAACATAAGGCTTGTAGTTTTTAACTAGATCTGTTCATGAAGAATATAGCTGAACCTACTCACGAAAACAGCCTTTGAACATCTACTGTTAAAGGCACACTATTCCAGATATTTGGTGGGCCACATTTGTATACATTAAACACCCAGCCCTCTGGGCGTACATGGCATGATTATGATTGGCTTACTAATATATAAAAATGCATTTTCGTGCCCAGCATATGTACAGTTATTTTGCAAATGTGAGTGCAGTAGTTCTCCGACTACAGTGAAGCCGAGCAAAGTAGTGCACCCAGCTAACACATATTCATGTTGTATGTGTAACTACACAATGCAGCCAGCATACAGGACTAACCTTCCACACCAATGAGCAATTTCTGTGCTATCTATCTTAGCCTTAGAGTAAATTTAAATAGACCACTTGGGTGAAACCAAAGTTCAAAGTGCCATTTTAGAACCATATCATACACTCTGTGACGCTGAATATCAATGCCATAATGCATAGAAACATATCAATAACCGCAGGGTCCAGAAATATACATACAGTCTACGGTGACCACGAAGTGAAGATGACTCTGCTACACAAGTGCTCCTAAAAGTATGTAATTCCTATATTCTGTAATACGGCAATAAAAAAGTGTGACAATATGTTCTAAAATGCATCCTCCAAGATGCAATAGTTTAACAGACCTGCCCTCAATATTTATTTTCACTGAAGCTGATTCTGTTGTTGATACAGGAGCTACTTTAGTGGAAAAAATAACAACACAGAGGGAACGCTAAATTATCATGGGTCACGACAGCAACACCATAAGAGTTGGTGCCCCTGTGATCCCAGTCTGATGGTCCACCAGGATCAAAATGATCTCCTATATACTCAAAAGGTAAATACCACACCAATAAAATTGAAGTGTAAAGGTAAGATTCAGTATATACTCTCTTGCTGATATTTAGAACGTGAATCCAGTCTTGTAATTTGTCTTTAGGATAAGTAAATTATTTTCACATTTACACTAACCTTTCATTGCAAATCCAATAGAAGTGATGCTAGTTACCCTTCCCCTGAATCCACTGACAACTGCTCAAAGAATATCTGTGTTGGTTGACAGTAGATCCAGAAAAGGAAAATGGGACATGTGAGAGAGAAATAGAGGCACTGAATATGTTCACATTGCCTGTTCTTGCTGCTGTGCTCAACCTGTTCTGCAGAGACATTGATATCTACAACAAGAAATAATTCCTTTCATGTTTGGCCAATAAAATTACAGCTCACTATTTCTACAATGACACCTGATATACCTTGTGACAATCCATGTATAGCACACTCTAGGTGATTGCTTGTAACTCTATGACTTACTAAAATATATAAAGTCACCTTTGTAATTGATGTTTCTAATAGCCTGAACTGTAATACAAATTCTTATATCTATAACTACCGTCAGCAATTTAGAAATCAAGTCTGTGATCTGAATGATTTTTAGTATACATAGTTGGTCAGATGTAGCATAAATAATACGCATTACAAATGTGCTTTCACATTCAGCAATATGCATTCCCTTAATACCTTTGTAATTCAAGTGATATAAACAAAGTCTGTACAATTGAACAATACAGGATTCAGCACATCCTCCCTTGAATTGGTACAATAGAGATAACATTCTGAAAAGGATGACTAAAACGTATGGAGTTCCTGATCCTTGAAAGGATACTCTTGTATTAAAGCACAGAATACTTCTCTGAGAACAAAGTCCTAGACAACTCTCAATGTGGGATGAATTCCCATATCTTAGTAACAGGATTTGGGCTGCAGTAACTAAGCATCACAACTGTCTAGCAAGGAATTCTCTGAACTAAGAGGAACTTTTAATCAATCAATCTAAGATGGCTGCCACCATTGCAAGTCTCAAGAGAGCCTTGTGCCCTGGGAAATTTATTTTGCCTTGCATGTTTCACATATTGCACACTCATATTTGTAAGCCTCACAACAATAGTCACCTTCACTCTGGATATACGGCATACTTGCTCTACAGCAGAACACTTAAACACTATTTAAGTTCGGAGGAACACTTTTCCATGCCTGCCAGGGACACACGGGTAAGCACTGGCTATGGATCATGACAATTATTAACTAAATAGTTATTAAATAAAAGAAAAGTCTAAAGCAGGCCAATTGATGGTCAACTCTTCATTTTCATCAAATCGTTTTAGCCATTTTTTCAATTAATCTGGACTAATAATCTATTAAAGTACAAAACACAGATCAAAATTTTGAAATTCACCATGCCCAAGTCATCTTCCCAATGAGATGCCTGTGTTGTATAAAGTTGCATTCTTCTAGTTCTAGGGCCCAACAATACACTTAGGAAATCTCTCAAAACAAGTGACCGATGGCGATGGCCTTAGAGGTCATGGGTGACAGCTTGGTATACCGTTAGTGTCTGCGCACCTACATCGATTCCTGTTAAGAAATGTTTTCTATCGACTTTTCAAAAGTGCCACAGACTGAGATTCTAAGGGAGGGGATTTGGGGCAGTACCTACCCAATTAAAGAGAATTCTGATATGGGACTGGGTCATGATGGGCTTTGCAAGTGCAACTAAAGTAAACTGATTGACTTTAACTGATATTTCTATGAGATAGTGTTTTTTTTAGACAGCACAGATCGGAAAGAGAAAGAGGCAACTTTGTTCGCTCTTTCGGAGGTTTACTTGCTGAAAATTAATCATTAACTCATAGAAAAATTGTGTTAAATGAATTCACTGTAAGCACTGCAGGTGCATAAAAGCAGTGCTTGGAGTTGAGCTGCCCCAGGAAAGCCCATCATCCATGGTTGACAAGGAGGTACAGGCCTTAATGTCATCTCAGCAAGTATTGATGCCAGCCTCTGCTTCCTATTATCAAGATTGGCTGAAGGTAACTCATAACAGTTTAACTTCAAATATGTAATCTAACCTTGCAATGCTTTCAGAAGTAGCATTTTATTTGCTCTTCAGCTCTGACTAGTTGCATTTTGTTACAATAAACACACATGAAAAAAATGATTATTGCACTATATTATTGAACAACATTTGCTGGCTGCTGGAAAAGGTGTAGCTATTTAAAAAAAAATTGTACAGTATTGTCAGTTTTCTAAAACATTTGGTCAGTACTTTCATCACAAGGACTCACTAACATACACTGAAATCTAGCACAATACCGTGTACAGAGCAAACAACCAATTTACATTGTCAGACAATTACTGGTCGCAAAGAAGGACTGAACTGACTGAGGGTGGGAGAAACGTGAGAAATTGGGTGCTATTCCGCTAGGACCCTATATATTTCAATCTTCACTTTACCAGAACTTGGAAGAGCAAACGTCCACTACACCCTAATTTCCTATCCCCATCTACAAAATGAATGCACATGCTTGTAAACACTACCTGTCAACAACTCTAATCTGTTAGTTACAATTGGTTTCTCCTTAATGTAGTTGGAGCATTTACTTTTTACAACCGTATATAATATAACCCTGATTCATAATTTTTTTTTTTAAGTCTTCACCTTAGTAGTATTATTATGAGAGGGTACAGCTTCAGGGGCCAATTACGATGTTGGTTGGAAAGCCTCCAAACGCTAGTAGGATGCTTTCCTACCGCGATCGGAGGTTTTCCAACAGACACGGTCAGTTTGCAGTCCGACTGCCTGATTGCGATGTCGATGGTCGGAACATACTCCGACTCTGTTCTGATTGGCTCTCGGAGTCATCCAGCGGGTAAACCGAGTCAGAATCTCTTATGGACAGCGTTTCCACCATTGGGATTGATGTCGGTTTTTTTCCGTGCCAGCCTTTCTGACATGGAGAGGCTGTCTGAAAGTAAATTTGAGGGTCCCTAGCAGGGCCCCCTTGCTGCCGCGACCTACAGTTGGTGGCTGAGGGGGTACCTAGGGTGCCCCCCTGTAAATCCATGTACTGTATGGCAGGCACTATGAGGTGCCTGCCACAGGTTGCAGGGTTTTACACACACTCTTATTTCTCCATAGGAGCCTGTATTACGGGTGGTTTATGGCCGTAACACAAGCTCCCATAGAGAAAAGTGAGTATGCGACCAAACATAGATCTGTCGCATTGTAATCAGGCGGTCGGAACAGCCGACCTAAGGTTGGTCGGTCCTGAGTCCGAGACGGTGTCTGTCGGAGGCAACTCCGACCAACATAGTAATAAGACCCTTACTGTTTATGGGAATTCATAAAGATTGTCAGTTGTTTGGCTAGAAGGATGAACCAGGCACATACTTCCACGCACATTAATGGTAGTGTCATGTGACATGTTACCCTTGCTCCCAATTCCCCAGCGGGAATTTTAAATAGTGTACAGTTCTGCTTTTGAGAAATGCATCCCCATGTTCCATTGCCTATTTCTATCTTTTTTTTCCTTCATGGGTATATGTGTTCCCCTTTGGAGAAACCCCTTTTCCAATACCCCTTGCAAGTTTGGAGGTAACCCATTCCCACCCCCTCCCTGAAATGGTTATAGCTCAAGGCATTTGCTGCAATAAAACTCCTACTAATTTAAGGGCTTAAAAGGGCTGGATCAGAGTAAATGAATGGCAACAAACACACCTGATTGTGGGCTTTAACAAACTTTTAAGGTGAACGTCGACCTGGCCTACCCACTCCCCACCCTTTACCTTTACCAGGGTTAATGGCTCCAGATTTCTCTACACTCTTTGGTGATAAATCTACAGAAGTAAATCCATTTATACCTGTTACAAATCCTCTAGTAATACATTGCAGGCATACATGGAGCCATTGTCTGATGTAAAGATATGGTATGGCCGATAAATGAGTTTGTGAATCTGGTTGTATGTGTCAAATAGTACAATTAAAAGGAAAGCCTAAGAATTAAACAACACAGCAGATCATCCTAAATGCAATTTTCAACATACAAAAGGAACTTTCTCCTCAAAGCCAGCCCATGCCCCAAACGGATAGGAAAGCAAATAGATTTTTTCTGAGATTCCTGATTGAAGGCCTTTATTAATGAAATGTGTAGCTCCAGAAAGCAAGTGTTTTTTATGCAGATGAATAAATTAGCCACTAGTGAGCTGATAAGCATATATAAACTATTGACAACAGGGCTCTGTTTTTTTAATCTATCAATCAATCAACCTGGGGGAATAGATTAACCAGCTGTATGGGAAATGGGGACACTTTTCAGCTGTCCACAGCATGCGAAAAGCAAACATCTCTTGTGGTGAGTCAACTTATTATGTTATTATCTCTGATACACCTATAAGGCTAGGGCAGAACCACTCATGTGGCGGCCCTAGGCCTCTTATTGCATGAAAAGGTTGGTTTATGACAGATCTAAATCTTTTGAATGCCAACTTACATGTGGTTACTGATTGATATTTCCTTATGATCTGCTGCTTCACCATTCAAAGTTTATTTTACTTCTATTTAGTTTTAAAATGCCAGCCAGATATTTCATATATATTGTGATCCCATGGATATAGACTCCTTAAGCAGAAGTATTGTGTTCCATTGAACAGTTAGTTAAGCTCAGTTAGAGTTTGTTGATGGAGTCTGGCTGTTTACACTTTTCACATGAGTTTTGGGAAGCCCACACATTATCTGTTTATACTTGCTGAAACTACCACAGGCTATTGATGAGCTTTGGTTCAGAACCCTGTAGACATGGGGGTCATGTTGTTCATGTTCTATTAGTGGAGAGCTACTTATGCCCTGTGCTTTACCATTGAAAACTGGCACCTCATGACATTGGAAAAGCTGATAGAATTGTTTACAAGAGCACAAATAAAGTTAATATTTGTTACAGCCAGGTCACATGAAAAGGGGAATTTAGTTGAAGCAAGTAATCTGTTGTTCATCAAGCTCCGAGCCCTTTCTAATAGCTCTCAGCAGTTGCAATAATCAGGTTCAAGGTTCTATGCATTAGTCACAAAGCCTTCTGTCAGAAAGGGCAAGAATACTGTGTGTGGTTCAGGGCACAAATGAAAGCACAACTTGAAAAAATTGGCAACAACTAATCTCGAGTCAGCAAAATGGTCTAAACCGAAGAAGTGAAGTTGCACAATGTGCCACCTAACAAATGAGACTTAAAAAAACCTATCTGGCTGACTAAAACAAGCTTTAAAAATTCCACATTAAGAAATAATTGCTAGAGGGTAAGTAGCACTCTACAAAATGCTAACATAAGTACAATTTTTTCTGACCTGTTTTTTAGGCTTTAGGACTCTGGACACTTTACCACTGCTAACTAGTGGTAAAGTGCATATGCTCTCTGTCTTAATTGCACTGGTTATTGGTTTATCCATGATTGACATATTTGATTCACTAGTAAGTCCCTCATAAAGTGCACCCAGTGTGCTCAGGGACTTTAAATCAAATGCTACTAGTGGGCTTGCAGCACTGATTGTGCCAACCACATGAGTAGCCTTGCAAACATGTCTCAGACCTGCCATGGCAGTGTCTGTGTGTGCGGTTTTAAACTGTCATTTTGAACTGGCAAATGCACCCACTTGCCAGGCCCAACCCTTCCATTTTACTACATGTAAGTCATCCCCAAGGGAGACCTAAGGCAATACCATGGGCAGGGTGCAGTGTATTTAAAAGGTAGGAAATGTACTGTGGTGTTTTACATGTCCTGATGCTGGTAATTTTGTTTTCCACAATTGCAAGAACTATCTCTCCCATAGGGTAACCTGGGGATTGCCTTGAAATATCTTTTAAGTGTAATTTCCCATTGGGAGAAGATAAAGATTTGGAGTTTGGGGTCTCTGAATTCATAATTTAAAAATAAAGTTTTGGTGAAGTTGGTTTTAAATTGCATGGTTGAAAATGCCACTTTTAGAAAGTGAGATAAGGAAGGGAAAGCTGCCTACAAGGGATTGATTAAAAACCAAACAGTTATAGAGATTGTAGGTATATCTTTATCAAGTGATATCTAATAACACTCATATGAACAGATCAAAGTAATATCAATCAAATTAGTAAATTAATTATAAAAACAGGGTGATGAGTTGTAGAAATATATATCTCAAAAACCTTAGGAGTAACAAAACAATCGCTTTAATCAACAAAACACATATCTGGGGGTACAGAGAAAGCAATAACAAAAATCAACTAACATTGAAAACAGACAACATGTAGATTAAATGCAAATAAAAACGTAATTGTCAATGTATATATCCATCTCTGAACAGTGAAAACATGAGTATGTCCTTTACATAGGGTCCAATACTCAGAGATAAATATATTTTAGCAATCAATAAGGAGAAGAATGGATTAGCCATTGACATTTCTTCTTCGTTGAAACAAATCATTGAGACCATCTTCAGGGCCATTTAATTCTTATGTAGGTTCTTGACCCCTCTATATCAAAGAATAAGGATAGACTTTAATTATCTGGAAATATGGAAACAAATACACCCGGTGGAAGAGCACTAGATCAGTTATAAATAATTGTGACCATTGATAAAGGTTATATTAGTTAAATAGAAATTAGTAATTTTAATTCTTATTAAATCGAATAAGTCGTTAAGGCAGAAATACGGCCTTCAACTTACTGGTCAACAGAGGATAAGATGAAGATTAGCTAAAATTCACATAAGAGGTGTATCCGATATCAGGAGAGAAGGCAAGATTGATAAATAAAAAAATATATATATTATATTTAAGTGGTATTATTTTTGATCGGACGGTCACTAGGTAGATGGTACTTACAAATGAATTGGCTTGCTTAGCCTCTTGCTCTGCATAGAGAAAGTGAATTTCCTAAAAGGAACAAAATAGATCTCAGCAATATAGGATGTTATTCCATTCTTAATAAATATTTATTAATTAAAGAATTACGCTCTATATACGGTCATCATGTGCTAAAGAGTGACATAAGAGTGTACGATTGTCACATTTGCGTAAAGCGAGTTTTTCAAAACTTATAGCCAATACGAAAAGTTGCATTGAATAAATCAGAAATTGTCGACAAGCGCTACAAAGAAAAATTTATCTAAGGACAAGATAGATCACACTCCTGTGGTTGAAATATGACCATTCAATTCTATTTAATGCATTAATCAGAGGTTGTATATGGGTTTAAACAACCAATCTGACAAAAGTCAATGTTCAAGTTTGACTTGCTATAAGTTCAAAAACCGTCATAGAATGGGGGCTGACCAGTTTTCAGGGCACGTTCTTACTGGTCAAAGTGGCGGATAAGATGTAAATACTGACTTACTTATTCATGGGACCGCGGCGTCTGTCTCACAGGTCCATTAGAAGTTCCGGTTTAATTGGAACGTCATTACGCGGTCCCGGAATAGAGGTTTTTAAAGGGACCGGAAGTTAACATAGGTCATGGGTGCCATTTTGGAGTGGTTATCTTATATTGAGATAACATATCCTCTTGTAAAGACATATTGAAAAATAACAGACCCATAAGATTTTTCATTACATAATTTTCCAAATATTTTATATTTATTAATTTAAAGTATTGTAACGACCAGCATTCTTAGTTCTAATAAAGTGACCTCGGAACAAAGGGGAAAATGAATGACGTCATAGAATGGTCCTTATATTTTGGTGTAATATAGAAATGTATTAGAAGGAACTATAGATCTGCCAGATCTGGATTCGCTGGCGAATGAAAACCTTATTTCATGACACTTAAAGGCTGTTATGTCACTATGTCGTATAATAGTGATGGACTTTTTTAAAGAGACCTGAAACTAGAACAAACAGTAAGCACCATCTTGAAAAGGTTTTTTTTTAAAAAGAGTTCAATACAAGGTGATGGAAAATCGTCAAGGTCTACTATTTTTCAAAATTGTATCCTTGGACACTGTGTAGAAATTATTGTGTAGACAGTATTAATATTAGGCCTGGGCCAAAATTCCGTTCCGTTCGCGGAAGTTGCGATATTTTGGCATTCTCGCGTTCCGCGGAAAGCGCGAAAATGTCAAAATTTCCGCATTCCGCAGCTTAGCGATAATTTTTTTCTTGCTCGCGCTGTAAAACAATACATTCTCGCGCGCGCGCGATCGCCTTACCTGAATCCCTGCGTTCTCCGACAAGTTTTCTTGACCCGGTCGCGTTCTCCACGAGATGTTGGATTTTGGTAGCCATTTTGCGCTGTCTCGCGAGAGTTCGCGGCCGCATTCAAGTCATTTTTCACGCGATCACGTCATTTGTCGCGCGATCAGGTATTTCTTCTCGCGATCATGCACCGCGCGAGTATGAGAAGATTGAGATCTCGAACATGTCATTCTACATCGCGAGCCAGAGAATGAGGACGCGGGCACATGAAATCGAACGCGAACAGGAGAAAGAGACCGCGAACACGTCATATCCAACGCGACAGGGACAAAGAAGAGAACGCGATTATATCGTTTTCGACACGCCGGCGGAAGTAATGTGAAGCTGGAGAACTCAACAATGTAAAATTTACAATTTGGAGAGGAATATCGGCTCTAGCAGCATGAAACCATCTGCAAATACTGATTTTGGATGAAAAGAACTCCTTACATTCACATTTGGCTTTCCTTTTTTGTGCAAGGACTCCAGGAGTCATTTTTTTTTTACAAAGTGGAGAGAGGGAGGAAGTGACACAGATTCTCCAACTTCCTGTTCCTGTCCAGCAGGCTCCTCCCAGTGCTTTGTCCATCTCCTGCTCATTCTGCATTTGGATTTGGAGCTGGAAAGATCTCTCTTTTTGTCTGCTGCATCATTGCAATTGGATTTCAGGATTTTTGGAATAGGATATTTTACAAGTAAGTGGTTGTTGTGTTTGATTGTGGGCATTGCAGTTGTTGTGTAACTACAATTTATTTTTGATAATTAATTATCATCATTCCTTTTTTTTTTTTTAATTTATTTTAATTTTGTGGGTTGTAGTAGTAGGCCCGAGCTAGCCATGGGCATGGCCTCATGGGTGTGTGTGTGCATGATGAAGCAACTGTTCCTTTTGTTTTTTGAATATATTTCATTTTCAATCACATTTAGGGCATGGATGGCATTGGATTGAGTTGGGGAAGTGTGTTTTTTGGGGTGGCCTTGCTGATGTTGTTGGGCCTGGACATGTGGCTGGTGGCCATTTTGAGGCCTAGGCCTGCAAGCTTGCCTGGCCTTGTCTGCCAGCAGGCCTGCTTTCATCCACTGCTACCAGAGCAGGTAGCCACAGCTTTAGTAATCTACTGTTTTCTGTGTGTTCTGTTGATTTTAGACATCATTTTGGGCATGGATGGCATTGGATTGAGTTGGGGAAGTGTGTATTTTGGGGTGGCCTTGCTGATGTTGTTGGGGCTCGCCATGTGGCTGGTGGCCATTTTGAGGCCTAGGCCTGCAAGCTTGCCTGGCCTTGTCTGCCAGCAGGCCTGCTTTCATCCACTGCTACCAGAGCAGGTAGCCACAGCTTTAGTAATCTACTGTTTTCTGTGTGTTCTGTTGATTTTAGACATCATTTTGGGCATGGATGGCATTGGATTGAGTTGGGGAAGTGTGTATTTTGGGGTGGCCTTGCTGATGTTGTTGGGGCTCTCCATGTGGCTGGTGGCCATTTTGAGGCCTAGGCCTGCAAGCTTGCCTGGCCTTGTCTGCCAGCAGGCCTGCTTTCATCCACTGCTACCAGAGCAGGTAGCCACAGCTTTAGTAATCTACTGTTTTCTGTGTGTTCTGTTGATTTTAGACATCATTTTGGGCATGGATGGCATTGGATTGAGTTGGGGAAGTGTGTATTTTGGGGTGGCCTTGCTGATGTTGTTGGGGCTCGCCATGTGGCTGGTGGCCATTTTGAGGCCTAGGCCTGCAAGCTTGCCTGGCCTTGTCTGCCAGCAGGCCTGCTTTCATCCACTGCTACCAGAGCAGGTAGCCACAGCTTTAGTAATCTACTGTTTTCTGTGTGTTCTGTTGATTTTAGACATCATTTTGGGCATGGATGCCATTGGATTGAGTTGGGGAAGTGTGTATTTTGGGGTGGCCTTGCTGATGTTGTTGGGGCTCTCCATGTGGCTGGTGGCCATTTTGAGGCCTAGGCCTGCAAGCTTGCCTGGCCTTGTCTGCCAGCAGGCCTGCTTTCATCCACTGCTACCAGAGCAGGTAGCCACAGCTTTAGTAATCTACTGTTTTCTGTGTGTTCTGTTGATTTTAGACATCATTTTGGGCATGGATGGCATTGGATTGAGTTGGGGAAGTGTGTATTTTGGGGTGGCCTTGCTGATGTTGTTGGGGCTCGCCATGTGGCTGGTGGCCATTTTGAGGCCTAGGCCTGCAAGCTTGCCTGGCCTTGTCTGCCAGCAGGCCTGCTTTCATCCACTGCTACCAGAGCAGGTAGCCACAGCTTTAGTAATCTACTGTTTTCTGTGTGTTCTGTTGATTTTAGACATCATTTTGGGCATGGATGGCATTGGATTGAGTTGGGGAAGTGTGTATTTTGGGGTGGCCTTGCTGATGTTGTTGGGGCTCTCCATGTGGCTGGTGGCCATTTTGAGGCCTAGGCCTGCAAGCTTGCCTGCCCTTGTCTGCCAGCAGGCCTGCTTTCATCCACTGCTACCAGAGCAGGTAGCCACAGCTTTAGTAATCTACTGTTTTCTGTGTGTTCTGTTGATTTTAGACATCATTTTGGGCATGGATGGCATTGGATTGAGTTGGGGAAGTGTGTATTTTGGGGTGGCCTTGCTGATGTTGTTGGGGCTCGCCATGTGGCTGGTGGCCATTTTGAGGCCTAGGCCTGCAAGCTTGCCTGGCCTTGTCTGCCAGCAGGCCTGCTTTCATCCACTGCTACCAGAGCAGGTAGCCACAGCTTTAGTAATCTACTGTTTTCTGTGTGTTCTGTTGATTTTAGACATCATTTTGGGCATGGATGGCATTGGATTGAGTTGGGGAAGTGTGTATTTTGGGGTGGCCTTGCTGATGTTGTTGGGGCGCGCCATGTGGCTGGTGGCCATTTTGAGGCCTAGGCCTGCAAGCTTGCCTGGCCTTGTCTGCCAGCAGGCCTGCTTTCATCCACTGCTACCAGAGCAGGTAGCCACAGCTTTAGTAATCTACTGTTTTCTGTGTGTTCTGTTGATTTTAGACATCATTTTGGGCATGGATGGCATTGGATTGAGTTGGGGAAGTGTGTATTTTGGGGTGGCCTTGCTGTTGTTGTTGGGGCTCTCCATGTGGCTGGTGGCCATTTTGAGGCCTAGGCCTGCAAGCTTGCCTGGCCTTGTCTGCCAGCAGGCCTGCTTTCATCCACTGCTACCAGAGCAGGTAGCCACAGCTTTATTGATCAAGTGTTTTCTATGTGATCTGTTGAATTTTTAGACATCACCTTCCTGAGAGTGTAGTGTGGCTGTACACAGTACTAGTAGTATAACATAGCTCTAGTTAAAAAAAATTCATAAATGGCTAGACTATCTTTTGTTTGCACTAGTACAGTACTAAGTAACTGAACCACAAAAACAAATGCAACATTTCACTGATGTTCTTCTCCTGTCTTCTTTGCTTTTAGGTGCACAAAAGACAGAGTAGGAGGTGTCATCGGCATCACCTGGCTACCCGTTGTACTGCCAGCCAGACAGAAGTCCTGCTGCGCATCACGCCCACGTGTGACCAGAACTTGTTGTGCATCTGCCTCCTGCCTGACGTCGGAATAAGATGGCCCCAAAGTAAGGTACCAGGTCCAGTACCAAGAAAGTTGCTGGTGAGAAGAAGGAACAGAAAAAGGAAGTGCCATTAACCACGACTGGTGGTGTGCCGGCCAAGGTTTTTTTTGGCACCAAAGCGTTGTCCGGGAACCAAGCTGGGAGCAGCACAGCGGTCCAGCAACCCCACCAACCTAGGCCCAAGGGCTTTACTGTCGCAGAGGTAGCCAGTCTACTAACGGGCAGCGATGTTGAAGAAATGTCATTACCGCAAAGTAGTACACAATCAAGTTCAACGCAGGCGCAAACTCAGCAGATCAGTGTGCAGCCGCCGCAACAAGAACAGCAGCAGCAGCCGGCGCAACCAGAACAGCAGCAGCAGCCGGCGCAACCAGAACAGCAGCAGCAGCCGGCGCAACCAGAACAGCAGCAGCAGCCGGCGCAACCAGAACAGCAGCAGCAGCCGGCGCAACCAGAACAGCAGCATCAGCCGGCGCAACCAGAACAGCAGCAGCAGCCGGCGCAACCAGAACAGCAGCAGCCGCCGCAACCAGACCAGCAGCAGCCGCCGCAACCAGAACAGCAGCAGCAGCCGCCGCAACCAGAACAGCAGCAGCCGCCACAACAGCCCACCATAGTAGTTGTTGCTCCTGACGTAGGGGCATTTCAGGAAATCGAGCTTCCTGCAGACAAAGCGGAGCGAAGTCAAACCACTGTTTCAGAACATCTATTGTCTTCCAGACCACCAGCAAGGAAAAGGAGGCTTAGTCCATCATCTTCTTCTTCAAGCCCCGCTTCTGATGATCGTGATGACACTTGGGTCCCACCAGCTCGGTCTGAGAGTGAAGTACGCCACAAGACATTGCTTCTGAAAAGGAAGGTCCCAGAAAAACTTAGAGTTATGGAGGTAGATGTAGAAGAGGGGGGTGATGATGTTGATGAAGACGAGCCAGTCATCACGCACATTACTCCCGCCCCAAAGGGATTGGAGACCGACATTCTAACCCTATCCAGAAAGGCTGCTACTGAGTGGGATGCAGCACGGATCTCACCAACACAGGTTACACCACCACTACCTCCAGCTGCCATATTTTCCAAGGCCCGGCAGGGACCTACATCCAGCTCAACCACCTCAGTAGGAAGTGGTAGTAAAAGTCACAGTGTAGGTGGACAGGGTCACATATTTTCAAGGACCCCCTCAAGTTCATCTGGTGTTGAAAGTGGCACATCCAGCAGTGCCAGAAAGTTCTCCTCCCCAGTTTGGGACTTCTTTTCTGTTAGCGCCAAGGAGGAGAACATTGCTATATGCGCAATTTGTCGGCAAGGTGTTCGGCGTGGTAAGCTTGGTACAAACTATGGTACCGGAGGACAAGCAAGTCATCTCAGAATACACCACACTATTGTGTGGGAGGATCACCTACTTAAGTTAAAAGAAAGTAGGAAAACTAAACCCTTTGAAGTTGGTCAGGAATCAGGGAGCGATATTATTGTGGTGGCAGGTGAAGAACAGGGAGGCATTTCTAGCCCTGTCTCCAGTAGTGCAGTCACTGCAGTGGTAACGCCCACATCCTCCTCAGTAACATCAGAGTGGCACCGCAGTAAGAGCCATACTCAGAGTGTGGGTGAGACACCAAGGCGACCGGCGGCGAGTACCTCAATGAGACAATCTGTGTCGTTGAGCCTTAGTGGGTTAATGGCACCACTAAGGAAAGTAAGCCAGCCTACCATTGACAGCATGTTTAGGTTGGAGGGGCAGTTCCAACGCAACCACCCAACGGCACGATTGTACAATGCGAAGCTGGCTAAAATGTTAGCGCTGGACCTTCTTCCTTTTTCATTTGTGGAAGGGGTGGGTTTCCTTGAATTTGTGTCTGCCATCTGCCCGAAATGGAAAGTTCCAAGCCGGTCCTATTTCGCAAGAATTGCTGTTCCGGCACTACATCATGATGTGCTGGAATTGGTTGGACAAGCTTTGCAGAAGAGTGCTGTGCACAATATCCACCTGACAACAGACATGTGGACCAGTTGCCAAGCCACAGATTACATGTGTATCACTGCACACTGGATCTCTTTTGTGGGGGTTAAAGATCAACTATCTGCACGAGGTGTTGTTGACACAGCTGCGATTTTTGAAGGTACTCGGAAACATGCAACTGTAGCCATGTTCGCCATGGAGAAATCTCATACGGCTGAAAACATTTTAGAAGAGTTTCGCACCAAGGTTTTGGAATGGCTGCAGCCCAGAGGGCTTGGTATTGGTTTTGTTGCCACAGACAATGGCAGTAATGTACTTAAGGCCATGGAACTTGGTTCCTATTTCAGGGTTCCGTGTTTGGCACACTGCATAAACATTATAGTGCAAGACTTTCTGAAAAAAGAACCCATAGTAAGCAATTTACTGTCCATCTGCCGAAGAATATGCACTCATTTCAGCCATTCTTTTAAAGCTCGGAAGCAGCTGAGGATCCTCCAACGTGAGCGTAGGGTGCCAGTCAAGGCACTCATCCAGGAGGTGGCAACACGTTGGAACTCAACGTATTACATGCTTGATCGTCTGTACGAACAGCACAGGTCACTCAATGATTATGTCTGGTACAGAAGCAGTGATGCTAGTGTTAAAGGCATGACCCTTCAGAGGGAGCAATGGACCCTAATTCAATGCCTGACTGAGATGCTGTCTCCTTTTGAGGTCTTCACACGTGAAGTCAGCAAGGAGGACTGTACAATGGGCCAAGCGATCCCATTGTTGCAAATGCTAGAGCATGAGCTGAATAATGTGTCTGAATCCTACAAAGGTGTAGAGGACAGAAGGCAAGCCCATGACTTGGTGGAGAGCTTATCCAGGCGCTTATCAGAAAATGTAAGGATACAAAATAAAATTTTGTCACAAGACCATTACATTTGTGCCACAATTCTGGATCCACGTGCAAAATTAGGACTATTCCTTTCTTTTTCCGACACTGATGTTGCCCGCTACAAAAGTTGTATAGCTGAAGCAGCCATCAAGTTTGAAAACGAAGGGCTGCTAATTAAAAGCCCGCCACATCAACCCACAACAAGTACTGATACTGAAGCAGGCCATGCAGAATCAAGTGCAACTTCGTCGGCTGAGGGCAGTGCGGTTGGCTCACAATCGCAACACTCACCATCACCATCGACTACAAAAACAATAACTGGATCATTCAGCCGAGTACAATCATTATCAGATTGGTATGTAAAGATGGGCCATAAGCACAGTGCTGATGCACAGAAAAAACAGCACAAAAGCTTACCAGCAGCAACCCTGAACATTGAGCGGATGGTCCAGGCCTATCTGGACGACCCAACAGAGGTGTACGTTGATCAAAACCCAGTGCAGTATTGGTATAGGAAAAGGTCTGAATGGCCACAGCTCAGCAGGCTGGCAATAAGCTATCTGGCTTGCCCTGTCGCAAGTGTCTCTTCCGAACGTGTTTTCAGTGCTGCTGGTTCCATTGTAACCTTGAGAAGGACCAGTCTATCTCCCAAAAACGTGGAGAGGTTAACAATGATCAAAATGAATCAGCACTTCATACCACCGAATTACACAATGCATGAATCAACAGAGGAAGATGAGGACAGCGGCTCAGGTGACGGAAGTATTGTGTCAGATGATTACCTACTACTGGACGATCCCCCAGAGTTTGAGGACGAGCTATACTTCCCTGACAATTAGGCTCGCACTTACTGTCTTCCTCCCTTTTTTCCCCCTTTGTTTGTGTCTGTTGTTCCGGTTATAAACTTGTGAATCGCAACCAATGCATTATCACCGTCTTCTAATCTTCTAATTTAAGATACAAGTTTCAGGTGTCTGCCATTTGACACTACAGTCCTCAGAATCCAGCTCCTCCGCTCGATCATACTGCATCTCCTGGTCAATTCCATTTCCCTCATGAATGATGATTGGATGATGGTAACAACAAATTCAAACTTTCCTCGTCCTTCCAAAACAAGTGGACCATGAATCTGATGACTTCTATAGCTATCCTCCTTCAGAGCCGAGAGAGACTGGCCATTAACTGAAAATAAGATGCAACAGGTAATGATTGATGCCATGCATTGTCCGCAGAAAAGCAGACTGAGTGATGTAGATTTTGTTGTGTGTGTTGCGCATGAATGAATTGATGTAATTGTGCACTGCCACTAATCAACTTTCTACAGAACACACTAGTAATTACTAATTTTCCTCTTCTGGCAAACAAGAAATGTGTACTTCTCTCCTGCATCTTGGTGATACATTGCTTTTAATTCAATACAGGAAGGGCACTCACTCAATCTGCGCAATGCAAATGACTGTGACTTAACAGCACCGTCCATCATGATGATGGCGAAAGAGACGGCCTGCAGCGTTAACGAGATGAGATGCAACAGGTAATGATTGATGCCATGCATTGGCCGCAGAATAGCAGACTGAATGATGTAGATTTTGTGGTGTGTTTCGCATGAATTGATGTAATTGTGCACTGCCACTAATCAACTTTCTACAGAACACACTAGTAATTACTAATTTTCCTCTTCTGGCAAACAAGAAATGTGTACTTCTCCTGCATCTTGGTGATACATTGCTTTTAATTCAATACAGGAAGGGGACTCACTCAATCTGCTGCGCAATGCAAATGACTGTGACTTAAACAGCACCGTCCGTCATGATGATGGCGAAAGAGACGGCCCGTTAACTTAAGATGAGAAGTAACAGGTAATAAATGATGATAATTAATGGCATGCATTGGACACCTGACTCTGAGCTATTGATCTTTGTGTTTGCGTTGTTTGTTGTGCACAAAGTGAATGATGTCAAAGTGTACTAGTGTTAATCTATCTTTCTGTACACAATAAAGAATGACTCAAGTCAGTAATATTTATATTTCTACTCTTGTTGTGTTCTAAAAATTACACTTGTACTGCAGGCCGATCTTCAGTCAGTAGAAGTATCAGAGCTGATGATGAAGTCAGGAGGATGTTTCATGAGTGGCATAAAACGGAAAAGCCTAAAGGTAAACACGTGAACCACAACCACAGCACACCCAAATGTCTGTGTAGAAGTTGAATAGAGTGTAGCGGTGGGATGACTGCAGTGCATTGATTTTACTAACTTTAACTGTAAAATGCTATGTCTGGAATGGATAATGTGCTTTGCGTTTGTCCAACTCTTTGAGAGAAAAAAAAAAAGGACTCTAAAGTGTTAACGTAGGATGTGCTAATGGTAAGCACTGTGGGCCTGATCTCTCCTGTTACTGTTGAAGGTCTATGCTGGAAACAGACTACAGTAGAGATGATGCATATGCATACATGCCACCTCGGAAAGTGTTCTTGTTGCACTACACCATCACTTGTGCATTTGTTTTCACTTTCTTTCTGAATATCCCCTTTGGTTTTCAATCTAAAATTACAGGCCGGGCCTTGTCCAAAACTTTGTAAAACATTACAATGCATATTAATTACCTTACCAATCAATCACCTTTTTATTCCAGCCGGGCAGTGGCGAGTGGTGAGGCGACACACCCAAGATTGATGGACGAGAGGAGCAAGAGGAATGCCGAGATGCAAAAAACCAGTCCACATTTTTGACCAGGATAACACAGTAACAGTATCCACTTTTCACTTCTTTTAAATAATTTGATTAATATCTTGTATACATTCTTTACAACAGTGTGTTCTTGGAGTTGTTATTATCAATCATCATTACGTTTGCTCTGTGTTTACGATTCTTCACTACCAATATTTAAAATTTCTATTTGCTATCTGTTAAAGTTTTAAGGCCGGAACAGAACAAGAAATAGAAGTGTATGTAATCCGGGTCTCATCATGCATGCATTTCCTTTTTTATACCTTAACATATGGAATGGATATGGTATGGTAGTCTTCAATGATTGTCGTTTGTTTGTCTATGTATGCATACTGTTTTTCTATGTCAAACCTTTCCCAAAATCCCCCTTCCCATCCAATCAACGGACCCTAACCCTCTTCCCCCGGGCTGTGTGACTTATTGTCGAGGTGTAACTAAATTAAATGTACACCAATACTTAATCACACACTTGCTGGGGCGGATGTGGTGAAAGCAACACTACTTCAATTTCAATGCAGAGCGATGATCTTCTTCTGCTTGCCCACCCATGAGTAGGATATTTCACAGGTTATTTTATTTAACAAAGGAACATATACCTCAGCATGAATTGCCGGCATTGATTTGATTTGTTTGTTGTCATTCCTCATATACAGCACTAACTGTTAGACTGTAGGCATAGCCAAGTCGACAAAACTATAGTTTGTAACTCTGTCTAGTAGGCTATCCTCATAATATCCAGCATTCATTTTTTTTGTCAAATATTTGAGCATATAATTGTTGCTCGGTAAATTCTGTGATGTACTTCATTCAACTACTCCTCTAACAGTCTCTCAAAGGCGATTGACTATCTCCTTTTCTTTTTTTGGAAATGCTGCTACCCTGCCAGTGTATACTACTACTATACTACCACCACCACCCCAATCATGGCATGTATGAAAAAGGAAACCATCTTCACCATGCAGCCAGTGCTGTGCCACAGTTGGACATAAACATCAAGCACCGGTAAGAGAGAAGTTTGGGGGAGGCAGAATCAATAATGGACATGTTGTCAATGATGTCAGTTTCAAACACCACTCCAAAGAATGCATAGTAGGACCAGTCAATGAGTGAGGTGTGTCGCATCTATCTGTTTGTGTCTTATACAGTCAGCAAATTATTGAAATCAAACACACGCTATGGGCGGCCATGCACCAGCAAAGAAACAGTGTGATGTAAAACAGTTACCCCACCTACAAAACATTAACAACATTGCATGTAACATAGAAAAATATATTTAATTGACCCTAACAAATAAACTAAACCCACAAAAGCTGACCCACCCCCCTCCCTAACCCCAACGACTGTCCATAGAAATAGAGAACGCCCAAACGAGTGAGGAAACAAACAGGAATTAAAAAAGGGGCAGTGACAGGGACTAACTGGTGGGGCGGGACTGGAGGAGGACACGAATCTGGTCCTCTAAATGGGCGACGCGGCGTCTAAGGCCGCGGCAGTTGCAACCACAGTGGGGGGGGCACCGGAGATGGCACGGTGGCAGCGGGCAGCCGCCAGACGGTGGCGCCGTACCGCTGGAGGGCGGTGGCTGGGGCCTGGGGCACTGGAGGAGGCTTCAATTGCTGCTGCACTCTCCTCCTCCTCCTCGGCTAGGACCACCAGCCGCCGGTATTCCTGCTGGATTGCCTCCAGCTTCCGGCGCCGTGCCTTGGCGGCCAACTCCTTCCGGTTGATTTTCGGAGTAGCTGTGTATCAAAAAGAAAAAAACAAGACAATTGTAAAATATAGTCTTAATAAAACAGTAGGACAAGGTAATTATTTATACACATAGTGGCATGGTAGAGTAGCACTATAAAATAAAGCACAGTAGTACATAACATTTTAAATGTCGCCCGTCCTTCTTCCTTCCACCTGTCTTACACTTTTTAGTTGAACAGTGCACCAGGTGCTCTTCTCCATAAAACTTTCAAAGCGGAGTTGAAATCAGATAGATGAGGCCATTGGTTACTCAATACTCTGGCTCCTAGTCCTATACCAATTAAAGGGAATTCTAGTCTTCTAGTTCACTCTTCAAACGTCCCCAAGAACTCATACTTACTTACGACATCGGATAGCGGGCGGACTTTGTCCGCCCGCCATCCGACTGCTAAAAAGGGTGGGGGTCCCGTGGGGACAATTAATTAGGATGATGCGCCCGGCACAGTGACGCTGAAAGCAATGCTAAAATGTTGTGCTGCTTTTCCAAGCACAACATGACGGGCCTCGCACGGAGCCTGTCACGTTTTGCTTTGAAAGTCGGGGGGTACCATAGCATCGGTAGGTACCCTCCATGGGGGCCCCCAAGCATACTCTGCAATGTGTGCATGCCTTTCCGTGGCGGACGGTAATGCCGCCACGCAAAGGCATTCCAAAATGCAGATTATATGGCTGCCGGTGTGGTGAGAGAGACACCACCGCCATATTGAACCCTTTTCCGCCTAGACATGTCTGAATATTTTCTACAGGGATGGCGGGAGGTTTGCCCCTGCTGTGACGGCAGTGAATTCCAGCCAGCCCGGCGGGGGCAATACGCCCACCATCCTAATGGGGCCCTAATTCACAACTTTACAGTATACATATACATACAGTACACCTTTGCAGTGAGTGTGCTGTCAAGTTCAACAATAGTTAAAGATTATGAATCTAACTTACCACCGCCTGCCACTGGTGCTGCCACTCCCCCTCCGTTGCTATCTGCAACTGCCGCATCCTCGCCCTCTGCGTCGCCTTCGCTGGCCCCAGCAATGGTGGTCGGTAGTGCGCCTAGAAAACATTACACATTTATTAGGCAACATATACACCTCCCCCCTATTGATCAGTAGCAAGGTTGAAAAATGAGTTAATACTAACATAAATCACTAGTACAAATCAGGTAGTAGTAGAGTAGACACTAAGTTATATGATCATTGTAGCATTTGCTTGATTAGCCCTAGCCATGCACATGTGACGTTACCTTTACCTTGCAGCTTCTTAAGACACCTTTGAGCCCACATGACCTGCCTCACACTGCTACTGTCTAGTCTACGCGCTGCGTACAGGCGGTCAACAAACATTAACAAGCCACTTTTTTAGGAAGAACTGGTGTACTACTGTTACTGTTAGTCCATATTGCTTATCCATAGATGCTACACTTTTTGGCACGGCTGAGAAATGCTTGCAAGTTGCAATATACTAACGCACACCATTTCCTTTTTTCGCATTACAGACGCAAGATTCGCTTCTACGAACCAGAGCTTCTGAACGATGCACCAACTACCAGTACTAGGTTCTTCTGAGGTGAGGGGTCCCTTCACTCACATCTTCATTTATAAATGTATATAAACTAAATTGCTATGGGATGGTGGTGCTGCCTTCCACCACTTCAGTTATCATGATTTAATTCCCAACTGTATTAGTGTAACAATGTATTTTGTTTTAATGTTATTGATTTGCCGGTTGGTGCTGCTAAGATAACAGTGTACAGACCTTCTCAAATTGAAATAAAAATTTTAAACTTACATAGACTTTGTGGTATTTGGTGTGGAGTGGACTAACTTACACGATTGAGCAAATTAAAGTAAGGGTGTGCATGTGAATTGCTTCCACGACAGAGGTTGGGTGTGTTAATGTTCTGGGTTGTCTACTTGTTGGTTGTCTTGGGGGGAGGGTTCCGAGACCTAATAGGTATGACAAGACAGTACTATAGTCAAGCAGTGGAATTGTGGTGGGTGCGGAATTTCTGATTGAGGTGTGCAAGGAAGGTCCAACCTACCATCACCAACATCCTATTTTCTGGTGCAAATGTATGTGCAAGATCCCTACAACAGTTGTATGTCCTATAGGGTATCATATCAAAATATTAAGAAATCTGGTAGGGCTGTTGCTGTGAATTTTCAAAGCCTAAACATCAACAAGAGTAAAAAGTAGTACAAGACAACGACCCAACGGATTGTACGAGCTACTGGTGAATATGAGTTTTATATTACAACCTTTCACAAAGAGTGGCACTGGGCAAGACTAGCTACTACAGTACAGACAGACAGACTGATAGTATGTAGTAGTACTCAGTCATCATAGCGGAGGCAGGGATAAGCTTTTTGAAACCGTACAGATCGAAGGATAATTGGTGGTAAAAAATAGCATTTGGAAACACACTATAGTTCGGGAGAAATGGGGCAGTAAAAGTTATGGAATAAGAAATATTATTAAAAACAAGAAGACTTACTGGGGCCAGCAGAGGAGCCCTCAGCGGTGTCCTCCTCGTGGTGTTCCTGTCCCGCCGACTGCCCAGTCCCTGCCCGTCTGCCCCTGGGTGCTGATGAACAGGAAAGATATAAGAAAGACAAACATTGATGGATGGTGTCAACTTAAGCAAATACAATTTTTTTCAACAACGGTCAAAAAACACTTATGTAAACAATTGCAATAACTACATTGACCGATCTCATCTGGTCAACATGTAATATCGGGGGATTCGCAGTTCGACTACTTAAGTTACTATTTATCAACAGTAATCCATTCTTCCATTCTGATTCCAGAAAACTAAGTTACAAGTAAGCCTAAGTATTAGTACAACCTACCACCCAACCTAGCCCACCTATTCCAGGCATGCCAATTGTACATTAAGTATGCATTTCGACTGTATTCCTCAACAATGTGTATGATCCAATCATGGAGGACACATTAACATGACTACATTTTTTGTATATACACAATTTTGGTTTGATTGATGCTCATCTGCTACTGCTAAGTAACTGCAAAGCCTACCTCCACTCATTGAACAAACTAGAAAGGTTCTAAAGACTGGCGTACTAGCAGCACGTCACGTAACTGAGTGAGGGGGCATCACGCATACCACTAACCAATTAGAAGCTCATACAAAGTACCTAAACCTATGTATCAATCCGCCCCTATCTATTAGTGACAGGACAAAGTAAGGAGTGGACATGAGTCACTGTAGCATTACGTAACTTAATTTCTCTAAAATAAACTCGTAAAGAATCACGCTAAGCAAGCGCAAACGCAAAGCTGCAAACAAGTAAGATTAGTAGTAGCGCAGAAGAGCACCTGTGTCATAATCACAGAAGACTTTTAAACATTATTAACCTGGAATGTATTGCAAGCAGCAACATTCTATCTGGTTGGAAGGAAAAAAAGATATTCGCAATATATAACATAGAGCAGAAGAACAGACACGAAGTTGTAATAATTAAATAGGTACTCACCAAGCCCCGGGACCTCCACTCCTAGCAGGTCCAGCAGGTCCTGCTCACGGTCCAGGATGTCGGACCACCGGTGCGTCAGCTGTGCCTGGGTGCGCCGGACCCCAGAGATGCGAGACACTGCCCGGCGCACCTTCCCCCACCGCTGCCGACGCTCCCGGAGGCCGTACCCGGACCCAGGCCTGCCACCTGCTGCCAGGGTTGAGGGGAGGTGGCGCTGCACAAAGAAAATTAGTGCAGCCAACTCCGCCTCCCCAAATAAGGCCCGTGCATGCACCCCTTGTGGGCGCCGCCTTCCGCAAGGAAGGCGGTCGCGGCTCTGGCTGCGCCGGCGAACAGCCCTGCCCTTGGACATGGTTCTGGGGACGGGGCGGGAAAGAAAAGGTAAAATAAATAAAGGAGTAAAGGAAATAAATAGCAGGCAATACAAAGAGAAAAAGTAGCTAAAAAACAAAAAAAAAGGTACACAAAAACCAAAAATATAGAGGCAGGAAAATAGTTAGAGAAATAATAAGTAATAAAGATCCGAAAAAAGTGGCTATAAACAAAGGATTGAAAAGATTTAGGGAGGATTGAAAATCAGGCCCCAGAACCATGCAATAGAGTGGAAAACAAGATGGCCGCGCCCGTTGCGACCACGTGCGCAAGTTCGCGCGATATTTTCTCCCTGAGCAAGCAAAAAGCAACGCGATCAAGTAAAAGCGATCGCGAACAGGAAATATCGACCGCGAACATGCATTGCGCGACCCGGAACAGGAAGTAAACAACGCCAGAGGGCGGGACAAGTGAAAACAAGATGGCCGCGCCCATGAGCGACCGCATGGGTAAGTTGGCGACCCGCGAACACGCAAAAAATACCGCGAACAGGCGGCAAAAAACTTCCGCATCTTCGCGATATTTCCGGCGTGTTTGCGGAGATTTTCTGCAATCTCGCGATAATTTGCGGAGGTTAATTCCGCAAATTCCGCCCACCCCTAATTAATATGTATCTCTTATGTATTTGGAGCAGTAGTTACAGGGTCATCCATATAAATGATAATGGATGACACAGAATTAAGGCACTTTATTTCAAAAGAAGGGTGTTTTTAAGTAATCCCATCAGACATCAGTAACCATCAAGGAGAAAGGCTTACAGTGATCCAAGATAGTTAAGCTAGTAATAAAGGTAGAAAGAAAATTCAAGCATGCAGGGATGGTCATGCACGCATATCAGTGAGTTTTCAAATAGTAATGGATAGTAGTTTTATTAGTGTTTAGAAGATATATAGATTCTCGTAATAGAACAAGATTCAAAACCGTCAATTTGTACATCTTAGAGTCCATTGCTTACATATTTTTTGTTCATAAAGATTCGGCATAGAATAGTATTATGCATTAGAAGCTACAGTTCATTTGCTAGATTTTGACTTGAGCGTTCTAGCACATAGACATTTGACAGAAGAAATAATGAGATTTATAAATACAATGTATTTTTAGTCTCAACAATAGAAAACAAGTACAAAAAAATTAAAATCCAAGGTAAAGAGAACTCCACAATTATCAACTCAATCGTAAAGAATACATGTCCTAACAGTCTTTAGAGTAATGTATACTTAATAGATATGTATCAACGTTTCTTTATGTTTGAGATGCCAGATTGACGTTATCCTCTTCTCTCTTTTTTGAGGAATTGGTTAATGGATTACAGTATGAGGGATTAAACGCTCAGTAATCATAAGCTTTTGGTCCTCTCCCTGCTGGCTTCTTTTCTGGTCAAAGTCCCAACTGTGCGTAATCCTCTCCCTATACAATATTCAGAGAACAAAGGATTAATCAAGAGTTGGTCTAAGATGGATGTAGCCTTTTTTTTGAGAAATTTGGTACCCTCTTCACTGCCTGTCTTTGCAAGCTGTCTAGCTGACGACCGCATGCTGGGGGGAGGGGGGCAGGAGATAATTGTTTGTTTTGAGAGGTTTTGCCACACTGGACATAATATGACCATGGACCTGCTTAAATCTAGTAAGGAAAAAAATATTACGTGGATTGATGCAGATTGTACAGGAGCACATAACCAGTCGCTGGTGGCCCTGAAAGAGAACCTGAGAGATCAAGAGAAGCTGCTGGAATATAGGGCCCGTTACAAGCATGTCCTGAGAGTGAGGAAAACTACTATAAGACAGGAAGCCTTTTCTTCCCTGCTCCATGCTAGTGAGACACATAATACTGAGGCGCTCTGGGGGACTGTTAATCACAACTGTTTTAGTAGCACTAACGACTCAGGAACTTGTGATCCCCCCTGACACATGGGTTGCTCATTTTACAGCACTGTATGAGGACCCCGATGCCAGGGCCACAGTTACATGTGGGGTGGCAGCAGACAGCCTAATTTGGCCGCACTTAGAAAATTTGGCTGGGGCAACATCCCCAGGTGGTCCAGAGATTGAGTTTAATGAGGTTCTGATGGCACTAAATAGCTGCCCAGTTGGGAAGGTGCTAGGCCCCGATGGGATTCCCATTGACTTGTTCAAGGTCAATACCAAGTTGTGGCCCTAATCCAGATGAATGTCTTCAATGTGTTTTTAGTGGTAGGCCCACCTAAATCTTGGGCCCATGCCACATCTGTCCCCATATTTAAAAAGGGCTCCAAGAGCAATCCACACTACTATCACCCAATATCTATGATTAACTCCAGCGCTAAAGTAATGGAGAGAATTTTGCTGGAACGACTGCAGACATGGGCCCGGGAATACAATATACTGTCTGAGCTGCAATTCGGCTTTAGGCCCGGTTTGGGAATGGTGGAGCAGGCCCTAATTTTGTATCTTTTAATTTCCAAGTATACTTTGACTGAGAAAGGCAGGTTATATCTGACATTTATGGACTTAAGCTCCATGTTTAACTCTGTTATTAGAGCCAAACTGTGGAGAATGTTGTTAGATATGAGAGTGGACCAGTATATAGTTGATTTTCTGAGGCAATTTTATAATGTAGTGACATCTAGCGTGAGATATGGCATAGGGAGGGGAAGCTTCCTTATATATTAATGGCATGGAGAAGCAGGTGGTGGACGTCTGGGCGAATTGCCCCTGGGTAGGTCATCATAGTGTCCTTGCATTAATCTATACATATGATACTGTTTTAATTGCTAGGACAGCAAATGGACTGCAGCGTCTATTGGACTGTATTTGTAAATCCATGACAAGTCTTGATTTAAGGGAGAACCAGTCAAAAACTCATGTTATGGTTTTTGGGGCAAAAAGGAAGGAAAACCCTATGGGCCCGATTCACAAAGGCAATCTGAGACAAAAGTCTAACTTTACGACTTTTGGAATTCACAGAGGTCATTTACGAGTTGTATCTTTACGTCCGCAGTCGGGTCAGAATCTCTGAACCCGGGCCGTAATCTCCGCACCCGGGTCGTACTCTCCGGCTCGGACCATACTCTCCAGCTCGGGTCAGATGGAGTGTAATCAATGGGCAGGGAATGCAATTTTGACAAAAAGGTAAATTAGGAACATGTGATAAATGGTAGAGGAGGTCCTGAAAATCAGCTTGGGCAGGATAAAGGGTGTGGCCGGTCACTACATCATATCCCAGAAAAGTTTGCTCCTTTGCATCATGCAGTCCACAATTTGCGCTCCCCTTGGTGTTGACTGTAGTGCCAACAGTGACAGTGCAGTCAACACTGAGGGGAGTACAACATTGACAGCTCTGCGCTACTACGGTGTGTCTTACAGAGAAAGGGGTACGTTATCACTGGGGATTCCCATTTAGTCTCACTTTTACCATTTTCAGTACAGCACATACAATCTGTAATCTATCTGAGGTAGGCTCGATCCTGGACTTCCTGGAAATTCTAGAGAATTCCTCGCCCAAAGTCACTACTCCACAAGCAGGAACACCAGAGCAACACAAAAGAGGACTCTAGACTATGATGCCAAACATGCAGTATGCCCACCACCCTTCCCAGGATGAAATGCACAAGGAGAGGCAAGCAGTCCCTGATAAGCTGCACGCCAACGTTGCAACAGAGGTTGAATGATATACACTTCTTCTACCCAGTTAGAACAGTGGCCTTAAGACAATCCAGACACACTGCAACTGCTATGAATTGCACTCAGAATGGGTAAGGTGTGGGAACTGGTAAGATGAATAGAATAGATGGTGGGCGGAAGTAGGGAGGAAGCAATTGGGTGGGCGACGGAGAACGGACTTGGTCATGGACCCTATGGGCTCAACTTCTGAACCACACTGAGACACCGGATACTTCATGGAGGGGGAGTGAGCATTGTATATTGGTGCTATACTGTTGTTGGGGGGATATTGATCCACAAATGCTACAAAGAGGTATAATTGCACCATTATAGTGATACACACTCACTGGCACACATCGTACTGCAGGCATGCCAGGGGACTAGGCCCTGCCTCTCTATCCCCTCAATGGTGAAGATATTGATCTACAATGTTAAAGGTCTAAATATCCATGCTAACGGCCTGGCTAAGCTCTCCTAGCTGAGAGGCATGGACTGCAACATCTATCTCTTGCAGGAAACACATCTTATCAAACGGACTGGCCGAGTCTTTACTCTCACTGGTTCTCCAGAGAGCTCCTTTCCTCTGGGCCCTAAAAAAGTCTGGGGGAGTGGCTATTCTCTTGGCCACCAACCTCATGGTAAAAATCATTGAAAGACTGATTGACATACCAGGACTACTCCTAGTGGTGTGCACACTGGTCAGAACCAACATCTTTTCATAAGGCACTATATATGCTCCGAATGAGAACCAGGAGTCATTTCTCAGATCTGCCCTCACACAGGTTCTGGCATCCTAGACCGAGGCATACTCAATGGAGGTAATATTAACATATTCCTAGATACAGATATGGACCGATCCGCCTAAAGGGTGTGGCAAATGTGACCCATTTCAAAGGGGAGCCTTAACTGGATGAATGAGCTGGGGCAGGTACACCTCTGGGGAGACCTGCATCCCACACATCATTACAACACATTTTACTCAGCCTCTCAACAAACTTATGCCAGAGTGTACAGTTTTTTTTGGCACCACACATATATGTACAATGAACATATGCACCAGTATCAAAATGGGTGTTTGGACAAAATATCGAGTCCAAAATATCGCATGGACCAAATATCCTGTCAAGAATATTGAGGACAAGAATATTCTGATGGTAAGTTTCTATGAGAAAGCAAAGTTTTACTACCCTTAGCTCTGCATATACATACCTTGACAATATATATGTTGTAGGTACGTAGATGTGGAGTTAAGAATAGGGAATCTATACTTACCTATTTGCACTTAACTTCTCGATATTTTGACACAATATTCTGTCCACACAATATTTTTGTTCTCTGTATTCTGTCAGTGATCCATCGAAACATCCACGCTTACTGATCACTCACGCATATCAATCAAACTACGGGTTGTCCACACAGACACTCCCACGTGGACAGAGAAGCTGAATGATAATCTACTGAAACAAGACAAAGCAGCAGAAGTGGTTAAAGGCAGCATCACTAATTTCCTTAGCATCAATAACACTCCAGATACGACACATTAAAAGCAGTAACCCATTTGAAATTGATCTCACAGGCAGCCCACATTAGCAGAGAGCAAAGAAATGAATAGATAGAGCTGAACGGGAGGGTCGCAAACTTAGAAATGACACATAAACATACAACATCCAAATACACATGGTATCAACTCACCCTAACTAGACAACAACTTAAAGCCCTTAATACAGACAAAGAAGAGTTTGCAACTCTGCACCTCATACATGGATATTATACAGAGAGCAATAAAGTGGGCTGCCTGTTAGCTAGCAAAATAGGAGCCAAACAACATGACAGTAACATACTGCTTGTAACTGGAAACTTGGGAGAGACAGAGTGAGGCATTACCAATTTGACTGACCTTTACACAGCTGGCCCACTACCCTCCTCAAACACATACTTCTATCTGGAGATGTCGCATTACTCACCATAATGCCCAATTAAACTCAGTCACTGGATGCAGACATTACAGTGGTGGAAGTGATATTAGCAATTGCCAGGCTCTGACTGGAAAAGGCGCCCAGCCCAGACTCGCAGCCTTTTATAAGATGTTCTACTCATTGTTGGCCCAAAATTGACACGCCTATATAATGACTTCGCTAAATCAGGCACCCAGGCGTCTTTTATTCGAGAAGCCATAGTGACCATAATAACAAAGCCATTGATAGACTTACATAATGTTCCTCTTGTAGGCCCATATCATTATTAAACGTAGATGCAAAGATTTTCAAAACTGCAACTACTGGTAGATCCAGACCAAATGGGCTTTATCCCTGAAAAATGGTGCAGTGACAACACTAAACGTTTGCTGCACACCGTGCATAAAGTGAAATAGACTCTCCACTCCATGTTCCTACTGCCAATCAATCTCGAGAAGGCATTTGATCGAGTACACTGGCCATACCTAGAACAGTCATGATAAAATAAGGACTAGGGCCTTCCAGAAGAAGATATTTAGTGGCCACATGGCTCGCACTGCCATTTGTGGTGATTAGGATAATGAGACAGGACTGCCCCCTGTTTCCCCTCCTGTTTGCAATGTAGATGGGAACACTAGCAGAGAAAATATGGCTCCACCAACCCATAAATGAAGCACAGTTTGGAGGGCATCAACACCAAATAGCTCTTTACACAAATGACCTTAGGGTGATGTTGAAGGACCCATTGTCCTCCATCGCTGCATTATTCTCTGAACTGGACAGTTTGGGTAATGCCCTGGCTTCAAAATGAATACCCTTAAGTCCCAAATCATGAGCATTATTGCAACCCCAGACCTTTAAGACACTCTTGCGCAGACAAACCCATTATTGTGGATAAAAAAGCACATACCATGTCTTTGTATCAATATCTGCCCCACTACAGACAAGACTGTTACCCTTACCTACAAAGAGTTGCTCATGATGGCCATTGAGGTAGTTCGAAGCTAGGACACTATGAACTGACGTGGCTGGGCTGTATGGATGCGGTTAAGATGACCCTACTTCCTAAAATATAGTATTTGATGCAAACGATTCTGATCTCTCCACCAAGGGGCAAAATAGAGAAATGGCAGTGTTGCATCGATGCATCAATCAATTCATTTGGGAATGCAAGAAACCCGAGTAGCGAAATGTAGGACAATCAGACAATAGAGGAAGGAGGACTGAGTTTTGCTGGCTATCACACTACTGTGCACCAGCCCAACTTCGCTATATGGTGGAATGGTACCTCCCCAGCACTGAAAAGTATTGGTGCTTTATGGACTAAGTGGTCGCTGTTATGCATATTTAGAAAGTCCCATGGTTGGCAAGAAAAAGAATTTCAGGCCACAAAGAGTCTATACTTCCCCAGTATTTAAGTCAACAGTAGAAGTATGGGATGAGATTGCTACTGTCAACAAATTAACGATGATGCGGGCACCTATGACACCAATATTGAATCCTCCTTAGCTTGCACCAATGGGCTTTCCCTACTTGGCCTGGCAGCAGGCTAACTGCAAGTGGGTGGGGTATTTATTTCACGTGGGGGGAAATACATCCTTTGAACAATTAAAACACAACTACGACCTCCCAAAGAAAGAACATTTACATTATTGGTAATTATGCCACTGGGTCATTATCCCCACAATGAAATATGCAGTCAGTAGAACCTTAACCCCCTTTGAGAAGTGGCTTATTATGAAACTGGACAACAAATACATCCTCTCAGACATCTATGAACTCTTATGCCATGTGAGCAAAAACAGAATATTTGCAAGCCCAGAGGCGATGAAAATCCAAACTGGGGTGACACCTAACAGACAGGAAATGGAAGGTCATCTACACTAGGGCACGGATCTCAGCTACTGGCAGTACATGTAAAGATGCCCTCCTGAAGATGGCACACTACTGGTACTATACAATGGAACATACACACAAGTGGCGCTCAAATACATCCTCCACATGCTGGAGGACTTGTGGTGGGTCAGAAACACTGACACACATCATATAGGACTGTCCCAATCTGACCGATTACTGGGACTAAGAGCAGAGACACTATATTTCTGGCATATCTCATGATGGGAATACCTAACTTATTCACATACCTATCACGATCTTACAGGGGCAAGGCTATAGCTATGGCACTGTGTGCTGCCAGGCAGGCAGGCAATAATGGCATGTTGGGGCACGGGGAGGCCCCCAGAATACAGGGAGTGACTTCAACAGCTCTGCAGTTTGTTAGGAATGGAGAAACTCACATCCACCCTAGAGCTCCAGGAAATACCAATTAAAAAGTCATGGGGGCCACGCATCATTTTCCTGTCTCAGCATTATAGAGAACTCACCAGCCCAAGATACCAGAGAGCACTACACCTGATGGACCCAGCACAACACTGATTGAACTAGACTATTTGTCCACCTAGATGATACCCCCGAGATACGATGCTGCCTTATGCTATAACTTACCTTAATGATAATTCTAAAAGCAGGGTTCCAGGGGTGTGGGGAAGTTGGGGATTAGGAGGGATGGTCTGTACATTTATTCCTGTATCAACTGCTCTGATGTCACTCAGCTGTGGACTTGATCTACTAAGCTGTATGATATGGCAGAGCAACTTGTATTATGAGTCTTATTTGGCTTTGTAAGAAATTACAATAAATAGATTTAAATCATAAATTGATTATAAACGAACGGTTACAACAGGATTTACCTTTGTAAATAGAGGCCACTGTTTTGAACATATCATGTATGCATCTTGTTGAATATTCTTAATAGTCTTGAGCTGAAACAACATAACACTGTTTTAAAAAGAGCAAACTTGCATCCAATTTACATCTGACTGAAATTTTGTTTGTGAATTTCTGGCAGATATAAAAAAAATTAAAGTAGGCCATCAACTTATGTTTATAACTGTCTTTGCCTTTTAAACAGAGCCCACTGTCTTGAAAATAGCAATTATGATCTTGTTGAATAGTCTCACCAATCTTAAGCTGAAACAAATAAGTTTTCAACACAGTATACTTGCATCTCCTTTCTATGTTTGATCACATGCAGCCTAAAGGAGCATGCAGTGTTTACATGCATTCACTACATGCCACCTAGAAAGCATCATTTGCAATCCTCTGCAATGGAAGCAAAACAAAAGTAATCTGTACTCAAAAACTGTACACTTGTCCTTCCTGTACTTATCAGGAGGCATTATGGAAGATTCACTTTACCCAATTTGCAGCCAAAATAACGCTTGGCAGCAATCCTAAACTCAAGATATCTTGCAAGGTATATTACTAAACTAAAAATCTGTAAAATACCTGATATCATTAATGAACGTGAGGATGACACTTCTTGTGAGCTATGACTGAACCAGGCTGCCCCAAAGCAATCAATGGCTAAAAGGGGCTGATACATTGCAGCTCTCTAAATATATGAGCAAACTCTTATGGGCAAATTTAATCAATCTTACCTGTAGCATTGAGCTAACCAGGTGCAAAACTATTGACTTTCCAATGCTTATTTAGCTTGATATCTCAGCAAATATAATTTAAAGAATCCAAAACAGCTTCTCGTGCCTCAGCACACACACACATGCATATGCACACTCACAAACAGCCATCTTGGAATGCTTTTTCTTTTAGTTTATGACAAAAATACTTTCAGGTGGCCACTGGAGCAGCTGCACACTTTTGAATGCACAGGAGGAAACCTTGGAACTGTTTTTTGTCGTAACGAAAAAGTATTGCAAGATGGCCACCAGCACTTGCACATATGAGAAGATGCTTCAGCAGCCATCTTGGAATTTTGTGGTGTATTTTATTATTAATTTATTGTTTCAAGCTAGTGATGGCCAATTTTGACTACAAAAATAAGAAATAAATTATGTACAAGATGCTACACAAATGTATAGACGTGAGCAGCCTGATTGCAATGTACAGCTGTCGGGCCCTCAAATCTCACTTAAAAGGAACAAGTGTGGTAGGCAGAAAGAGCAGAGAGTAGGGAGATCGAGTCAGAGGAGACAGTGAGGAAAGCTATGCACTCCAATGGAATGATAAAACTGAAATAAATAATTGTTTCCTCAAAAATCATTGGTTTATTTCCATTCCCTCTTAGGGTTATGATTATGAATGCTTTGGTTCCTAAAGGATGAAGGTCCCCCCTGTAATACTTTTAGGTCCAAGAGGAGGGAGGGAGAAACATATACAAAATAGACAAGTAAACCTCTGTGCCGACCTATTTAATTTAACAAACGACCAAAAAGGTTCTCTGCTGCCACTAATCATTCAGTATATGTTAGCTATCTATACACATTTCATAGCATTTTATTTTGAACATCAGACATTTTGTAAGTTTCAAAGCTTTTTATTATACATGAAGTTATTTTCATATATTTTTTTGTATAAACACATATCTATAAAAATTATTACTGCAAAAATACAATCATATGTGACATATGTGATTCCTACATTTTCACAAATTAATTCTTGTAAGTATCACCCCATGATATGTAACATTGGACATCCCAAAATAAAATAAAACTAGCTCTCATCATTCATTGCAAAAATCCAATCTCATTCAAACCTCATTCTACCAGTCACACTACACATACAACAATTAAGATAAAAGAGTTTCGACCCTGCGGAGGGTCCCAAATAATTTCGGGAGAGCGGGTTGAGTTGTTTCCAAGAAACACCCAGCTCGATGGATTGAGCTCCCAGGGACCACTTCTACAGAAACTATTATGGTCTACACGCGTTTCAGTGGAAAAACCACCTTCCTCAGGACCAAGGTGTACTGAAACTCATTAAAGGGAAATGGGATGTCTCTTAATTTATATGTAAAGATGAACTGATCAAATTAGTGATTTATATAATGCCTTACTTTTGACATTGCAGCTCTTTTAAAATACTGCACCAAGAAGGATGTATGACTTATTCAAATAAGATCACATTACACCAGATTTTTTTAAATAATTGTTTTATTGAATTTTTTATCAATTACAAACAACTTAAACCAATATCCAGGAGAAAGCACAAAATGCATCGTTCACATTAGAGGAAGGTTCATATACACACATTTGATAATAGTACGATAGGAAAACAGCTTTAGCATCCCTATTATTTATAGTATGACATGCCCAATATTTTGACGAGTTCAACAGGGTAAGAGAAATTGGAACAGTCCAGGCACTTCAATTGAAAGGAGAGAGAGGAAAGAGTAAAGAAATTAGGAGAAGCAAGACATAATGACATGACCTGGGTCTTTTCAACAATGTAAATGTAACTGTGCAAGACTATGCCCACTCCCTGCTCCTTCCACCATGGCAAACATCTAGCCCTCCCCCAGTCCAATCCACCCCCCTCATGCCATCTCCTCTGGGTGTAGCAACAAGTAAGAACTGGGTGGCTGTCAGATATTTTTGAGTCTGGACGAGGGTGGTTGCAATTTAGTATATATGTCATTAGTAGTCTCACATTATACTAGATCCCGTAGCCAGGCCTCAATTGTAGGGACCGTGGGAACACCCCAGTGTTTAGAAATTTGCCTTTTGGCTAGAAGTAAGGCAATAGCGGCAAAGCAGCGACTACCAGTACTCAGTGGATTGACGAATCCCAGCAAGGCAAGTATCGGGGAAGGGGCCAAGTCGGAATCTATAATTAATGCAAGATATCAAAAGATCTCTTGCCAATACCGCAACATGGGGTCGCAGTTCCATGCTAAATGAACAAAATCAGCCTGTTCCGCCATGCACCTGGGACAGGTGTGAGTTTTAGCAGATTCATCCGATTGATCAGCTTGGGTGTATGTATGCTCTGTGCAGTTATTTGTAGTGTAGAAGGTTATGGCAAAAATTGCCAAAAATGAAACGGGTCTGTTGGCAACAAAACATCCATGTCTCATCTGATAATAAATGCCCCAGATCCCTTTCCCACACTGAGCGTGCTCCCAACACTACCCTCAGTCTGATCGTCTGGGCCAAATTATATAAGCGGGAGACCAGGTGAGTGCTATCTGTAGATATAATGATAAGAGATAGGGGCAAAAATTCAACTGGCTCAGCTGTGGGGGAGTGAAGCACAGTGTACATGGATGTGCTTTTCTATGCAAGAGAAAGGGACATTTTGCTCCTTTGTTAGTCCATCAAGAGTGCACAGTTGAGCCTCGGGGAATAAATCCCCAACCTTGCATAATCCGTATCGGGAGAGAGTGTGTTTGGTTGATGTTTCCAGGAAGAAAAACACAATAAGAAACCATGAAACATATAACAGCCCAAACTCCACCCATCACACACATCAGATAGTAACCCAACCAGTATCCGGTGAATCCCATATTATCCCCAAGTAACATTAGGAGATCTCCTTAGGGGAGGCGACACTCATGGAGACCACCCCAGCCATGGTGTAAAAATGTTAAGTAATAAAAAGTACACTTGTGTTCAGCCAGCAAAACATCAAAGTTTCATGAAGAAAGGGTGCAATACAAAAATAAACAACTTCCCGCAGCGCAAACATTTGTGTTGTGTGACAATGAATCAACAACATTCACGGGTCAACAGAAGGATAGTACGACTGGGCGGCTGCCCCCCACCCCTCCCAGGAGGGAGAGCCGGACTTGTGTTTCTTCCAGAAGTCAATCGCGTCAACAGGTGCTTCAAAATATGGTTTTGACTGTTAAGGGTGATGCGTAGTTTCGCTGGGTACAACATCGCATATCGGACATTGGCTTTTTGCAATGCTCGCTTAATGTCTTGAAATTTGCGGCGAGGTGCCTTTACCAGGGGGGTTAAATCTGGAAAGAAAGAGAGTGACATGCCCCGATGTTGAATGGAACCCTTGTCTTGAGCAAGCCGCAAGGCAGTGTCTCGGTCATGATAGTTGAGCAACCAGGCTAAAATTAGACGAGGAGGGGTACCAGGAGCAGATCTCGGTGCCAAGGCTCTATGCGCGAGCTCTATTGCAAATTTAGAGGAAAAGGCATCCCTGCCGAATAGATCCATCAATAGGCGCTCCACATAACCAGCCATTGTGCCTGTGTTGGTTGTTTCAGCCACTCCCGCTATGCGAATGTTATTGCATTGCAATTGCGCCTTAAAACCCTCCGGCTTGAAAGCAATCTCCATAAGGATTTGTTCAGTGCGCTCCAATCTCTTGACGATGGCAGGTTGGGCATCCTCCAGTTCTGATATGCGTTGTTCAGTAGCTTCTATGCGCGACTCGTGAAGGTCCATGCGGTTATGCATATCATCAAGTCATCCACCAAAGCATCAAACCTTGCATCTATGGGTTTAAAACCAGTTCGTAATTCCACCATGATGGACGCTACTCCAGCGGGTGGCGAGGATTCCGATTCGGAGGGGCCAGGAGGGTCTCCACTTAGCAGATCATTGCCATCTTCACGGCGAGGTGTCTTGGCGGCCTCGAACGAGAGCTGGTGCTCTCTAGAGTCACTGCAACCCATGGCGATGTACAGGATTAGTTCATCCCAAAGAGCCAGAAACAAGAAGAGGCGGGTGCTGCGTAGGCACAGATGAATAAAATATGGCGCAGCGACTGGGCCAGTAATACCATACCGCCCGTTCGCCAACACGCACTCAGAGACCAGGTCACCAGACTACAACACTGGAATGTAGATATCGTAAATCTGCAGATGGCTGAACACACTGCGCCGTCCCCCCAGGGCCTCAGCCCTCCAAGGCCCTGTTCTTCAGCCCAGTGCAAAGAGTTTGGTAAGATGGCGCATTGCACTTGTTGCACACTGATAAGCAAGTGTGGAGGTGAAGTCCTGCACCCACTAAATCAGGGAGGGGCTCTCCATTATGGGCACCTTATCTGTCCTTTGCGCAAGGAAGCAACCAGTTTTCAATTGGCAAGACCGAGAGTGTGGGAGGACCAGAATATATAGAGAGACACTCCTAGCACTCCTAGACATGAAGTGCAGCATACCTTGACCTTGCGGAAGCAGGCCAACCGCTCTGCGTTCTCGGTTTGTGTGGCGGCTGCTCAGCACACCCGAGACCCCGCCCTCAGGCTCACCCATGGCCCCTCACGCCGCAGGGCCTCCGAGGACTGCATCAGGTCTCGGCGAGCGAAGGCGCTACAATGCTGCCGTAGTGTTCACCGCATCGCCATGCAGCCCGGGGTGTTTTGTGAACCCGCCAGCATGCCAGGCTTACGTCTTCATGGTCGCAGGGCAAGTAGCGAGGTGCTGGACTGTGGATAGATTGTGGTGGCTCCAGAGTTTCAACGTCAAGCGACCATCTTGGTGCTCGGCTCGGCCGCGCCCCCTTACATTACAACAGGTTCAACCACATTACATAGGATACTGGCTCAACAGCAAGCATTATTTACATCAGTGTGCCTCGTGCATGAAACTGTATAGTTTAAATTACAGCACAGTAATAGAGTAGAATTGCAGCAGTTTGTTATGATGTCAGTACATTTGCGTGTGTCCCACATTGATTGTTATGTTATAGATTGTAAGGCAAAGGGAATTCCAAGAGTGTCAACTGTGCCTGGCATCTTAGAGAGGACTGACACCAAGTTGTGGCTCCAATAAAGCTTTGCTTCTGAAATACATCTATTGGAGTATCAGTGTATCTTTACATTGCAACATTTTGGCGATCACTTGAACTCATTCCGAGGGGAGGAAGACACAACCTGGGTGGTCCTGCTGTTCGACCACTTCAACTGTGAGGATTTATGTAAATGCAGTGGTCTGACAACAATTGATACGGAGTCTATGATGAATTGTGTTTGCCACGAAGTATGCATGTGTTGGCTGAAAGTGTCTTTCAACATATGATGACTAAGGTTTTTGAGGGTGGGGAAAATGTAGTCAATGGGAGAAATGGTGGAAACACATACATCACTTTAAGGACTGTGCTGGAGAAGTTAGGGGAGTTTGGATTATCCCTAAATAAAGAAAAATTTACATTATCAACTAAACAGATAGAATACTTAGGGTACACCATATCCAATGGTGGGGTCAAACGCATTTGATGCAATAAGAATGACACCTGCACCCACTGAGAAGTATTAACTGTGGTCATTTTGTGTACTCGTAGAGTATGCTAAATTTGTAGATCATTTTGCTGATAAGATGGGGAATTTGAGAAGACTGCTGCGTTAAGGGGAGATGTTTGTGTAAAAAAAAAAATAACGTTTGTGTTTTGGCAACACCAAAACTGCAATTTCCAATGCAGGGAATTTGGCTTTGTTTGACAACAAATTGAAATGTATACTCACAGTGGATGCCAGTATTCAGGGTTGGGGTAGTAGTATCTCATTTGCATGGGAGAAAGGAAAGGGTGGTTGCATTTGCCTCATGCACCCTCACTCAGGCTGAAAGGAGCTACTCAGTTATAGAACAAGAGGCACCAGCTGCCGCTTGGAGTGCTGAGTATATTCTGGTGTATTTGTGGGGATTGTCTTTCATCATGCGTACTGATCACACATCCCTGGTTAAGATCTTGTCATCTGGCGGAGCAGGTAAAGGAACAGCTAGGTTGGTCAGTCTATCAGCTAGTCTTCAGGAGTATTCTTACACAGTGGAATTTGTGCAGGGTTGGAGGAATGTGCAGGCAGATTTCCTATCTAGGTTGCCACTGACGTGGGAGACTGTGGAAGGTATGGCAGTGAAGAATTTGCAGTCTGAAGGTGCCGTTGCCTCTCTGCAGGATGCAGTATTAAGTGGTTTAAGTGCTTTCACTCTGGCTCAATGGGTGGAGGAAATGGAGTTGGGTGGAGTTCTCAAGGAGGTCTGTATTTTGATTCAATGTGGAGCAGCTAGAGAGAGTACTTTATCACAGTTGTTGAGGCCGTACTTTACAGCCTTGGATGAGTTGATGCTGTGTGGCCTTAACGTCATTATGGGGTGATCGTTTTATCCCTCCTGTAAGTTTGAGGTGCAAGCTATTTGACTTAGCACATGAGGGTCATTTGGCACAAGGTTTGACTAGTAAAATACCCAAGAGTGAATTTTAGTGGCCAGGTCTTGACAATCAAGTCAAAAGGTGGGTTGAGTGTTGTGGTATTTGTAAAGATAGTGAGAAGAGGTTGAGAGTAGGGTACAAAAGTGAAGGAGGGCACATTGAAGATCCAGGTAATCTCTGGCATACCATTTGTTTGAATTGTATTGGTCCCATGGTGGAATTACCTGGGAAGTTGGGGTTTGCTGGTATTGTGATTGATGTATATTCAAAGTGGATTGCTGTGAAATGTTTAAACGATGTTACCACTACAAGCACTATTTAGTGTTGGAGGAAACCTTTCAGGAAGAATGTGTTCCATCTGTGATGTTAACGGATAATGGTACCCAGAGAACTTCACACAAAATGACAACGTCTTTGAAACAGTATGGGATCAGACACTCACACACCTCGTTATATATTCCCCAGAGAAACGGTTTGGCAGCAAGGGTCAACAGATTGGTGAAGGGTACCATACACTTGGCCATCACAAATCAGTGTGATGTTTGAACAATGATTACCGGTTTAGTGTGAGTGTATCATACCACACCCTGCAGTGTTACCCAGAGGGTTCCTTTTCAAGAAATGAGTGGATGTTTTCCAGGCACCAAACTGGTTCCAAGGTCATTGAGAGAATGGGCCAAAAATGGTACAACCAATGGGAGAAGAGCAAACCAAACTTGGGGTAGGTGATTGGGTCAAATTCAAATGCCCTTTTTGCATTGCTATGATGGGAAGAATCTTTGTGATTTTGGTAAATGGTGAGAGGGGGAATATCAGAAATGTTGCATTGTATCAGAGAGAGGGAGAGTGTATGAGGAAAGAGGAAGAGGATGTTCAGGTACTATGTTCATGAGGGATGAGGAGGTGGACAGTAATGGTTGTGGTACAGGTGTTGACCCTGTCAGTAGAGGAACTGGTGGGTCAAGGTCTGAGGGTGGAACTAGATTTCAGAGACCTCCCACATATCTTGAGGACTATGTTGCATCTTAGTCTGAGGGTTCTTCTCTTCATTATTTTATCAAGCTTTCTGTTCTTTGTTATTTTTGCTATTGTACTTTCATATTTTGTTTCGTTATATATATTCTTTTCCTTTATCTTTGAGGGAAAGGAACATGTGTTATGATGTCAGTGTATTTGCATGTGTTCCACATTGATTGTTCTGTAAGAGATTGTAAGGCGGAAAAAATTCCAAGAGTGTCAGTTGTGGCTGGCATCTTGGAGAGGACTGATGTCAGGTTGTGTCTCCAATAAAAGGCTGCTTGTGAAATACATCAATTGGAGTATTGATGTATCTTTCCATCGCAACACAGTTCTTTTTAGGTGTGGTGCTGTTCTGCTCTCTCCAGTTGATACAATGCAGTGCAGCAACTTTGCATGCTGCCCGGAGTTGTGTCAACACTTTGTAAAGCTGGGCCAAGGATTAAGACCAAGGATTATGACCATATATTATAAGGAATAGATTACATTCCCCCATACTTTAAAAGGCTACTGTATGTCACTTTAGACTTTTATGATCTCATAAAGGAACTGAGCATGTGGCCTTGCTCCTCTATATGGTCATGGAACTCCTCAGTGACTTGCAATATCCTTATAATGTACACAGGGGGTACTTCATCCATATATATCACCAAGTTGCTTATGATGTTTTTCATTCTTTATAAATTCACAAATTCGAATGCAAAATGCAAATATGGCATCAGTGGAAGCAATGGAAAGATACAACTCACCCAATCAGAAACAACGATAAAGAAGAATTGCTCTAGAGAAGAGGTAAATACAAAAACAGAAAGGGAAGTCATTCTATATTAAGCAAGGTAATGAGATAGACCAAATGATAAGCAATCATGAGCATGTGGCCGCCATAAAGCTCATTCTAAGTAAATGTTAAAAGTTTGTGATCCAAAACAATTTGCAACAGCCAGACAGAAACAAGATTTGCAAAACCAGCAGGTCTCCCCTTCGGTACCAATTGACTTTGTCAATTCTTTTAGCCATGCTCTACAGCATCCCTGATTCTGTGCAGCATGGCTGAAAACAGGGAGGGGGGGGGGGACTGTGCGGTTGGCTGTGTCTTTTTGTAGGTGAGAGCACAAAGCATGACAATACCTACAAAATGACACAAGTATTATTATTTCTTTTAATACTGATTCAAGTTGGATTGGCAAACAGAAAAAAATAAAGAATGCTAATGTGAGTTGGGAAGGAAGAAGTGGTGGAAACAATGTAGGTGGGGGAAGCAAAATGAAGGACAGATTCATGCAGGGTAGGGAAGCAATATGAGGGTGGGGGAAGCAATTCAGTGGGTAGAAGCAACAAGGGCATCTGGGGTAAAGAAACACTTGGGTAAGGGAGCATATAGAGAAATAGCAACTTACAGTGGGGTGGAGGCAAACAAACAAGAGAGAGTGCAACATGGAGTTAAAACTCATTGAAGAGTGGCTCGATGGGCGAATCTGTATAAAGCCAAAAGCATATCTAAGAACAGTGGGAAAAACAAAGTTGAGTTAAAAGAAATGTATCTAATGTTATGAAAAGAAATGTGCTGAATGAAGCAGGGCCTAGCATGCTGGTTGGTACAAACACATGCACTCTCATAGACTACTTATCAAAATAAATGTGCTGGGAGAAGTGGGAAAACAGAGAATGGGGAAACACATGCACTCTTATGGAGTGCTTTTAGAAATAGAAAAAATGTTTGCGAAAAGAGACACTTGTGGATTGATAAAAAGAGCCAATCAGCGAGATGGTAAACCAGCCAATGTGCCACAGGAGGGATATGAACCAGACAGCTGTGCTAAAACAAATAAAACAATTAAACGGAAAACAAGAAAATAAGAGGCACAAAACAAAAGACCAATGGAAAGCAATGGGTGAAGTTGCTTTCCAGGTCAGCTACTGTTATGTCCCTAGTAAGCCTTTTGCTAAAATACAGCTGTGCTGTCTGACAGGTTTGGACCTAAAACGTAATGAAACCAGTGCATAATTTGAGCCGGTGTTTTCTGGTGTTCAGCACAGGCACTTAATTGGTTTCCGGGGCTTGGCACCGGCACCTAATTGTCAACACCATACTTAGAACAGTCTACCACATGATGGCGCTGCCCATCTAATTTACAAATCAGCAGAACAACGGTTCTTTAGGAATACAAAATACATTAAAATTGCTAATACCTGCCTCCCCAGCAATTCCTTTAGCTTTGGGGACCTTGAATAATCTGAACTGTCGCATTTACATGTGAGAGAGATGGTTAGTAGTTGTTTTTGCAGCGATGACAGGGGCGATGGGTGGTGCAAGCTGCAGTGGCCTCCTGGTCAGAGCCCTGGCACTTAATATTTTACAAATTAAGCACTGAATGAAACATGTTTTCTTTATAGCAACAAAGGTGTGTCATTGTTATATCAAGATTGAGTTCTTAAGTGTTGTGCCCTTCCAAAGGGCGTCAGTACTAAAGAGGATTCCTAGTGGCAGCAAAGTGATTTGGCCTTATGATGAAAATGCAATGGTGGTCATCAATAGAGGATCAATGGCAGTAGATTAGAATATTTTTAGTAATCCTTGCTATTAAGATGAAGACAAATGTGGACTTAGTATATTGGGTTTGCAGGGGAAGAGCGCTAAATGAGGACGTGGCCTCCCTTGTTAGGTCGAGCTTAGATAGCGCTTGCGCTGTTGCTTAGCGGCCACTTGTAGATGGTTTGTGGAGTTCAACTACGCTCATTGCTTAGATTTGCTTTCTATTTGTCTGTGTCAGTGTCCTTTAAAAATACGTGCGTGTTAGTGGTCAATCCTGCCTCTTTGTCCCTCCTTTTTCTCTTTGGTCCTCCCAGGCAGCAGGGACTAAATACTGTATCATTATGCTATAGTTCTTCATCTAGTCTTTGAGGGACTATTTTTTTTTGGTTTTCTGCTCTGTTACTGGTAGCCTGTGTTCAGCTTCTGCCCATAGCAGCTTGCATTTTAATATGACATTCCTCCCTTTCACCTCCGCTTAATGTAGCAGTTGTGTTAGTGCTACCTCCCAGGTGCCTCACGCTTTGTTCATAGCTTGTATTGTTTTAGTCTTTTTTGCAAGGATTTGGCTGTCATTCGGGCTACTGTTGGTTAAATATTAGTTTGATTTTGGGCTTCCTTTGGAGGGGATTTGGGCTTGTTTTTACCCTTTTCACAATGAGGACACGCCTTCTTTCTCTATCCCCCTTGGTCACTTATCAGTCATTCTCATTTGTGTCTTTATCTTTCTCTAACCCCCTGCTCAACCGGCAAATATTCTCGTTTCTTTCAGTTTCTTTTTTGTGTTTTATTTTGTATTTTAGACAGGAGGTATTGAGGGGACGCCGAGACTCGAGCCTGGTTCCCCAGTATCAAAGTCTGTAGCACTAGCATTACTCCACATCCTCTCCGTATGTTTGTTGCAGCATTATTCCCTACCACTTTGTTCAAAGCCAGAAGCAGCGGTGTTTTGCAGCTCAGTAAGTCCAGGCGCGCTCTCTCATAAAAGAGAGGTAGAGATGTGCTCTACATTCTCATCTTATTTCCCCAGCCTTTCGCAGAAAAGGGTCATTGCTAGGTCCTAAATCTCGTACTTAGCAAATCATCCATCTATTCTTAGGTCGCGATCAAAGAAAAAAGAACAACGGTACTGCGCTGTATTTAGACGCTGTGTAATTCCTTGATTGAAGGTGGACAGAGTTTCCTGGTTAGTGAATTTTGCCTCACAAATCCTCAGAGAGCCTAAGATCGTGGCCTTTCACCAGGAAGGGATAAAGGCGCGTTTCATATATACAGACACCTCATATCGAATGCAGGTCCATTGTTTCATAAATCATTGCCATTAGTATTCAATTGACAGATAAGATTTTATCTAATCAGAAGAGGGGTCTCTCCTTCCCACCTTGCACATTGCATGTCACTTTTCATTAACTTCCTAAGACCCAACAGTTGTGTTCACTCTGTATTTCTCCCGCCATGCTTTGGACCTTGCATTTTTGACTCAAGCCTTTTCTATTAAAGGTTCTCTCTGTTCTCTGCTTTCAGTTCCCTTGGCCCTTCATCCCTGCATATTTGAGGCTCTCCTTTGATCCATGCTCCAGAGCATGTCTCCCTCCCTCACGTGCCCGCCCAGTCTGGCTCCAGCACATCACAAAGGGCAACGTGCTCAAACAGTGCCAAAAGTACCCTCCCCAAAGTACAGCAGGCAAAGTGACATAGACCCCAAACCCTGCACAACCCGAAAACCCCGATCCGACACCTGCACACACCCACACCCACCCTCTGTCTCAGGAATGAGGGCCAATACCTTATTCCCCCTCCGAGCCTCCTCTTTGCCCTCTATCCCCATTTGGCAACCGGGGAAAATCCATCCAATGTATGGAATGGACAGTGTGAATGCCCAATTCCAGAATCTCTACATAACTGCACTGTGTGATCCTGGCCAAATATCATGATTTGCTCCTTATTTACTCATATCTCCAATGAGCGCAGGGTCGCACACTCTTGTCAAGGAAAATGCCCACTACAACATCCAATGTCTTAATTAGCCAGCATGAACCCCAAAAATCTGCAACAAATCCAGCACCCCTACGTGAACAAGCTGTGATCCTGAGCTGATACCGTTTTGTCGCAGCTTCCCATTTGACCACTTGTACACTCCTTTAGTCATTTTCAAGCACAATTGCACATTTATTTATACCTCCCTGTCAACATAATTGTTATGGCCATGTACAGGGCGTGCACTCTTACCTTTGCCCACACTCTTGGCGACCTTTAAGTTCTGTATTAACATTTCTTCAGCCCTTCACCCACAGACACATTTACAACCCATTAATTAACACTTTGCTTAAAGATGCACACTTCCACATTATTTCACATACCTTAGCCCTTACACCCTCAATTGCGTACCCCCTATTTTCTCACTCCACACAATCATCATTCCTGTATCATCCACATACATCAGCCCTGCCCCTCCTCCATACAGCCTTCAGTACCTGACAAGGCATTCCTGCACTGTGCAGCAAGCAGCACTAGGCCCTCTCAAGCAGCAGCATGCACAGGACTACTCTGCAAACCCCCAACTGCAGGAATTAGTTAGCCCTCTGCACTGCCCCCCCTCCACAACAGTAACAGACCAGGTATATTCCCACACATAACACAGTATTGACTCAGGGTGAACTGAGTAACCTCCCCTGGTCCACTTTACGATGCACAAAGCACCAGCCATGGTCATCTGCGTCCCCTCAATTGCAAACCCTCAAAACTGAACAGCACAATCACTGACGTTTAACAGTCTACATTGACTACAGTCCGCCTGGCAAAGGCTTCCCGTAAGCACCAAGGCGCAGCATGATTTCTAAAACAAACTGTTTTGGCAGCTGTGAAAACATAAGAAAGCCAACCCTCTCACTAAATCCTCCTAAATAATCTCATCCCTTATTTATTTATTTTTTGCAGATTTATATAGCGCGAACTCGACCCCAAGATATTGGAGCACTTTACATGAGCACCAGTTACATGCACAAGGACACGTTCATTTTTTAGGTCTCGCTGAGCCCAGCGCATGCGCTGGATCGGAGAGACATTTTGTAAGGGACTTTTCAAAGTGCTACCGCTGGCATAGAGCTACAGTGCATGAGGCGTGCACGCGCGCAAAGCAGCCATATGGCTTTATGTCGCTCTCCCTCATAGCCTCTTCTCCACCCCCTTCCCTGCTGCTATTTCACACCAGTTGCACAGAACTCCCGCTTTCCCCCCCCCCCCCAGATCGCGTCTCGCGGCCGCTTGCACAGCCAATGCTTGTTAATTTTCCGATTGGATGAGCAGCAGCTAAGCTGCTACCAAATACGTGTTTCTTCTTGTGATTGTGGCCTGCCCTTGCTTAATTCAAGATCAAGTCATGTCTGATGCCGCTTCATGTACACGAGGCACAAGTGCAACAAAAACAAAAAAAACATTAATGGTAGGTACAGTTTGATGATCCACGCTGCTGCTAGGTTTCCAGCGCCTTATCTTTCACAAGCTGACTTACCTCTATCTTGAAATCTCGCCTCTAATGGAATCACCAATGCTCTCCATGCGGGAAGAGTTTTCCATGGGGGGCACGCACACAAGCGTGGATGTACACCATGGACAGGAAGCGTTAGTAAAGTGGATGAGAGTGCTAAAACCTGCTAAATGAAATTAAGGACTTGCTTTGAAAAGGCTGACACCCTGCTCTAAGCAGTCTCTCCTATGTTTTAAAGTAGAGGTGGGCCACATTTCTTGACTGTAGGTGTTACTGTGCACTGCAGTTCACAAAACCCTGGGCCCAGCCTCGGCCTGCACAGGGTGGCCATGACGGGCAACACTCTTTCCACTAGGGTGGCAATACCAAATACTTTGGTATTTTAGGAGGGTCTTGTCAAGAATGAGTTAATTAAGCACTTTAATTGAGACCTGGAGTACAGCACTACATTTTCCGCTAAGGAAATCACAGATAAAAGGGAGCGAAAAATGATGGATGAAGCTTAAATAGCTGCCGCATATGTATAGTCACTGTCACCTGGTTGCCAATCATGCCCCCCAAAAAATATTCCAAACTTCTACTAGATATAATGCTGAATAGCTGTACATGTATTCCAACGGAGTTCTCTTTTAAGACGTGGAACCCTCATCCACCAATGGTGGCATGCTTCTCCCTGGGGCCCCCTCTTCACTCAGGGCAAGCCTTTTGCTTGAATAGACTCAACCTGTGGGAAGCTCTGACTAGATATACATATTATGGGATCATGCCAAAGCCGCTCCTGTTCTCTTGGGTGCCAACAGGACAGATGAATACCGAAATAGTTGCGTGGTTGGATGTAGGATTAAGGGATAGTTCTGTTCGCAAGAAAACATTTGCCCTAGGAAATGTCAAAAGAAACTCACATTATATTTCCCTCTCTTCTCCCCTCTACCATTACTACATAAATGAGGCATTTTACCTCACATCAGATCTACTTGAAAATCCCAGACATTGGGAAAGCCCTTTTTAGGTCTTGCCTGACCCAGCGCATGCGCTGGTCTGGCGAGACTTTTTGTGAGGGCTCAAAAAATGTTACGATGGCCAGCCTAGAGCTACAGTGCATGTGCACGGGTGCGCGCTTAGGAGCAGAGGATGGCAAACCTCGTCATGCTCATTAAGTGCCCGCGATCACTTTCACTTTCACCCGCGATCACTTTCGCGGCGCCCCTTTGATGTTCTCGTTCAAAGAAAATCAAACATCAAAGAACATGTTGTTGTGTTAATGCTTTGCTGCGCCCGTTTGACTTACCATGTGCTTTCTCTTTCCACAAACTCGAATGTTTGTGTTCCTTTATTTTGAGATGCTTTTAGTATTACTATTTTGTGACTTAAAGAACATTAAGGAAATGTTACTGTGAAAGTGGACAACGTTCACAGTGTTTATTTCTGATCACAGTGGCTGCTTCATGTCCGTTGCACCATTCAGGGAATACTTTCGTTGGCGCTTTCATGAGGACTTGATGAGGAAGCTGGAAACTTTTGGCACATTCTCTTTAAAAGCACAACATGTCGGCGACTGGTTAATCGATTAGACCTATGTAGCGCTTTAGATCTCAAAGCGGTATGGTGGGTGCAGCACTTACAACTCATGAAATATGGGGTGCAACTCACAAGGAGGGGGCAGGTTTGAGTGCACATTGGCTGCAATCGAACTCTTAAGATGATGGGCTGTGTTTATCCATTATCAGCACTCAGTCTTCACTAAGTGATCTTGTTTGTTTTGTTGTTGTGTTAATGCTTTGCTACGGCTGTTTGCCTTACAATGTGCTTTCTCTTTCCACAAACTCGATGTTTGTGTTCCTTTATTTTGAGATGCTTTTAGTATTACTGTCACACACACAACCACACACACAACCACAACCACATGCACAACCACACAACCACACACACACACACACAACCACAACCACATCACAACCACACACAACCACGCATACAACCACACACACAACCACACACACTCACAACCACACACATACACACAACCACACACACACAACCACACACACAACCACACACACAACCACACACACAACCACAACCAAACACACAACCACACACACACACACCCACACACACCCACACACACAACCACAACCACATGCACAACCACAACCACACACACAACCACAACCACATGCACAACCACACAACCACACAACCACACACACAACCACAACCACACACACATAACCACACACAACCACACATACAACCACACACAACCACACACACACAACCACACACATGCACACAACTACACACAGAACCACACACAGAACCACACACACAACCACACACACAACCACACACAAACAAACACAACCACACACACAACCACAAACACAACCACACCCAACCACACCCACAACCACACCCACACAACCACAACCACACACACCACATGCAAAGCCACACACACAACCACACACACAACAACACACAACCGCACACACACAACCGCACACACCCAACCACACACCCAACCACACACACAACCACACACACACAACCACGCGCACACACAACCACACACAACCACAACCACACACACAACCACACACACAAACACACACACAACCACACACACACAACCACACACAACCACACACACAACCACAATCATACACACAACCACAATCACACACACACAACCACACACACAACCACACACACACAACCACACACAACCACAGATACAACCACATATACAACCACACAAACAACCACACACAACCACACACACACAACCACACACACACAACCACACATAACCACACACAACCACACACAACAATACACACAACCACAACCACACACAAAACAACAGACACACACACACAACCACACACACAACCACACACACAACCTCACACACAACCACACACACAACCACACACAACCACACACACAACCACACACAACCACACACACAACCACACACACACAACCACACACACACAACCACAATCACAACCACAATCACACACAACCACACACATACAACCACACACACAACCGCACACACAACCACACACACAACCACACACATGCAACCACACACACAACCACATACAACCACACATACAACCACACACACAACCACACATACAACCACATACACACACAACCACACACACAACCACACACAACCACACACACAACCACACACGCACAACTACACACACACACACAACCACACACACAATCACACACACACAACCACAACCACAACCACATACACAACCACAACCACACACACAACCACACACAATCACACAGACCCATAACCAAACCCGCACCCACAACCACACCTACACACAACCACACACACATCCACACACACAACCACATACAACCACAACCATACACACAGCCACACACACAACCACACACAACCACACACAACCACACACTCAACACACACAACCACAACCACACCCAACCACACATCCACACCCACACCCACAACCACACCCACAACCACACCCACACACAACCCCACACACACACAACCCCCCACATACACACAACCACATTCACACACACACACCCACAACCCCACACACCCACACACACAACCCCACACACACACACAACCACACACACACACACACACACACACACACAACCACACACACACACAACCACACACACACACACACAACCCCACACACAACCACACACACACACAACCACACACACAACCACACCAAGCATTGGCATAGCCAATATGTCTCGCCTTTGGGACCTTATAAGTGTTTAGCCACGCAACAGTTGTTGTGGTTGCACCAAGGATATTGTGCTGCATAACAAAATACTTAGAAGGTCCCAAAAGGGAGAACTATTGGCTATGCCAATGCTTGTTTTTAGTAGGCACGTGGCGATTAAGTGATTTGCCCAGAATCACAGGATGTGGAGTCGAGCCCGAGGCTCAAACCTTGGTTTCCCAGCTCCAAGTTCGGCGGTCTAGCTGTGCGACCACATCCTTTCCCCTATGTACTGAGCACCTCTACCCCCCCACTCCTTGCACTGTTTACAGTAGCACCACATGTGCCAAAAGAACACCACTCTATCTAGTATCAATCAATCAATCAATCACTGCATTTGTAAAGCGCGCTACATACCCGAGAGGGTCTCAAGGCGCTGGGGAGGGGGGGTGCTACTGGTTGAAGAGCCAGGTCTTGAGGAGTCTTCTGAAGGCCAGCAGGTCCTGGGTCTGTCGTAGGATGGTGGGGAGAGTGTTCCAGGTCTTGGCGGCGAGGTAGGAGAAGGATCTGCTGCCGGCGGTGGTTTTTCGGATGTGGGGGACTGTGGCGAGGGCGAGGTTGGCTGAGCGGAGGCTTCGGGTGGGGGTGTGGAAGCTGAGTCGGTTGTTGAGGTAGGTGGGTCCGGTTTTGTGCAGTGCTTTGTGTGCATGCATCAGGAGCTTGAAGGTGATCCTTTTGTTGACGGTGAGCCAGTGCAGGCCTCTCAGGTGGAGTGTGATGTGGCTGCGGTGGGGGATGTCGAGGATAAGTCGGGCCGAGGCGTTCTGGATGCGTTGGAGTCGTCTCAGGAGCTTGTTTGTAGTTCCTGAGTATAGGGCGTTCCCGTAGTCGAGTCTGTTGGTGATGAGGGCCTGGGAAACGTTTTTTCTCGTGTTGAGGGGGATCCATTTGAAGATCCTGTGGAGCATATGGAGGGTGTTGAAACAGGACGCGGAGACGGCGTTGACTTGCCTGGTCATGGAGAGAGTGGAGTCGAGTATGACCCCCAGGTTGCGTGCGTGGTCCGTAGGTTCCGGGGCTGTGCCAAGTGACGTGGGCCACCAAGAGTCGTCCCAGGCTGATAGGGTGGGTCCGAGAATGAGGACCTCCGTCTTGTCTGAATTCAGCTTCAGTCTGCTGTCCTTCATCCAGTCGGCTACGGCCTTCATTCCTTTCTGGAGGTTAGCTTTGGCGGTGTGGGGTTCTTTGGTGAGGGATATGATCAGCTGGGTGTCATCGGCGTATGGGATGATGTTGAGGTTGTGTTGTCGTGCGGCGAGGGGGGCCATGTAGATATTGAACAGCGTCGGGCTGAGGGAGGATCCCTGTGGGACGCCGCAGATGATCTCGGTGGTTTTGGAGCGGAAGGGTGGGAGGCGGACGCTCTGGGTTCTACCGGAGAGGAAGGATGTGGTCCAGGCCAGGGCCTTCTCTTGGATACCAGCATCATGGAGGCGTGCTGATAGGGTGCGGTGGCAGACCGTGTCAAAGGCTGCTGATAGGTCCAGGAGGATGCGGGCGGCTGTTTCTCCTTTGTCCATCAGGGTCCGGATGTCATCAGTGGCGGCGATGAGGGCGGTCTTGGTGCTGTGGTTGCTGCGAAAACCGGATTGGAAAGGGTCCAGGATTTTGTTAACTTCGAGGTAGTGGGTCAGCTGTTTGTTGACAATCTTCTCGGTCACTTTTGCTGGGAAAGGGAGCAGGGAGATGGGCCGGAAGTTCTTGAGGCCCTTGGGGTCCGCCTTGGGCTTCTTCAGTAGGGCGTTGATCTCGGCGTGCTTCCAGCTTTCTGGGAAGGTTGCTGTCTCGAAGGAACAGTTGATTGTTTTCTGGAGGTGGGGCACGATGGTTGCGCTGGCTTTGTTGAAGACGTGGTGAGGGCAGGGGTCCGATGGAGATCCGGAGTGGATGGAGTTCATGGTTTTGATGGTGTCTTTGTCGCTGGCGCTGGACCAGACGGGCAGGCGACTGGTGCGAGTGGTAGTCGCAGGGGTGGTGGACTCGGTGGTGGGTGCGGGGGGGGGTCGGAGTTGAAGCTGGATGTCGGTGATCTTGCGGTGGAAGAAGGTGGCCAGGGAGTCGCACAGGTCTTGAGATGGCGGGATGTCGTTTGTGTCGGAGCTGGGGTTGGAGAGTTCTTTCACGATGCTGAAGAGCTCTTTGGTGTTGTGTGCGTTGTTGTCTAGGCTGTCCTTGAAGGCGGTCTTCTTGGCGATCCTGATGAGTTGGTGGTGTCTGCGGGTGGCGCTCTTGAGGGCTGTGTGGTTGTCTGGTGTTCGGTCGTGGAGCCATTTCTTCTCCAGCTTCCGACAGGTGTGCTTGGAGATCCGGAGGTCCTCGGTGAACCAGGCGGCTTTCTTGTTGGTGTGGTTGGTTGTAGAGGTCTTGAGAGGGGCGAGGGTGTTGACGCAGTCGTTGATCCACTGTGTGGGGTTGGTCGCGGTGGTGTCTGGGTCGGTGGGGTCGGTGGGTGGTCTCAGGGCGAGGGCGGTAGTCAGTTGGTCCTCGATGACCTTGCCCCAGCAGCGGCGTGGTAGCTTTTGGGTGCGGTGGTGTGTGGTGGGTTTTCTGAAGGTGAAGTGGACGCATCTGTGGTCGGTCCAGTGTGGTTCGGTGGTGTGGTTGAAGGAGATGTGGGGGCTTGCGGAGAAGATGGGGTCGAGCATGTGTCCAGTGGCGTGAGTAGGTGTCGTTACGAGCTATTTGAGTCCGAGGTTGGCGAGGTTGTCGATCAGGGCGGTGGAGTTGGCGTCGTTGTTGTTCTCGAGGTGGAAGTTCAGGTCCCCGAGGAGGATGTAGTCCGTGGAAGCGAGGGCGTGGATGCTGATGAGGTCGGCGATGGTGTCACTGAACTGTGGGCAGGGTCTGGGAGGTCTGTAGATGAGAGTTCCTCTGAGGGTGGTGTTGGGGTCGGTGTGGAGCTGGAAGTGCATGTGCTCGGCGGTGGTGAGGGTGTCATCGGTGTTCGTTGAGATTTTGATGGAGTCTTTGTGGATGATGGCGATTCCTCCTCCCACTCCGTTGGTGCGGTCTCTGCGGGAGATCTTGTAGCCCTGTGGGATGGCTATGGCGATGTCTGGTGCTGAGGTGGCATTCAGCCAGGTCTCCGTCAGGAAGGCGACGTCGGGGGCGGTGGAGTCTAGGAGATCCCAGAGTTCGATGGCATGCTTGCGAGCGGAGCGGGTGTTGAGGAGGATGCAGCGGAGGTGGTTGGGTTCTCTGGCTGGTGGTGTGGAGGGTTGGATGCTGGTGAATCTGCAGTTCCGGCAGGTGAAAGGCCCCTGGGTGCATTTTGGTGTGGCCCGGTAGCAGGGGTGGTCTCGTCTGGGGTTGAGTGCGAGGAGGGTGCTTGCGTTGTAGTGCAGTCTGGCGTTGCGGGGGGTGCGTGGTCCAGGGGTTCTGGCGCTGGGTGCGGTCCAGTCACAGACGGGCGCAGACGGTCTTGCCTTAGGCGCGCATTCGGCGCACCAGCAGTGCGCCCGCTGCACGCGGCTGTTTCGCGGCCTCCATATGAGGGCAGAGGGAGGGAGGAGCAGCTGGGAGGTGGGAGCGGGGTGGCCAATGGGAGTGAAGGGGGCGGGGCCGCAGGGGCTCAGCGGCGGGGGAAAACCCGGGGAAAACCCGGGGATAAAACGGCGGGAAAAGACGGCGGGAGAGGGACAACAGAGCACAGGGGTACAGAAAGCAAAACACAGGGGCACAGAATCAAAAAACAAAGTGGCACAGAAAGCCAAGCGCAGGGGTACAGAATAAAAAAGGGAGCGAGCAGTCAGGCGGCAAAAGCGGCAACGGAGGTTCAACCAACAGGGGGATGCGTGGCAGATGGGGGGAGCGACCTGCCTGGTGACAGGGTCAAAGGTAGTATCCTACCCATCCCAAGGCCGTACTGCTCCCCTAGTCCCCTGCGCAACCACCAGCCCTCACACTACACCGCAGCAGCACCACCTTTCTCTGCAGAATGCTGCTGTTCCGTAGCTCTTTGCGTATCAGAGGCTGTTGTTTCAATTTTCCTATTATAAGTATGTGCCTGCAAGTTCCAGAATGCGCAGTTAGGCAAAGCATCAGAACTGGCTAAAAGTGTCAGACAATGCCACAACACACAAATCCAGGCCACATTAATCCACTGCACACAACGCATTTAAATATCTCATATTAACAAGCCACACTACTCAACTTCACACACTTCCACTCCACATCCTTCCACTCCATACCACATAATTACAAACCAATAAAATAAGCTTCACATAATTCCATTCCTCTCCATGTCCCAAAATTCCACTTAATATAATACCACTTAGCTACATAATTCTACTCCAAACCATATAATTACACTCCACACAACACAATTCAACTCCAGATAATTCCACTACACATAATTCTGCTCCAACCTACATATTTACACTTCACACCACATATTTACTTTCCATATATATAGCCACTCAATTCCAAAACACATATTCACACTACACAAAATATATTCAACTTTGCAACATGCCACATATTTACACTCCACACCATGGCACATATTTCCACACCATGCCACATAATACCATTCCAAAGCATGCCACATAATGCCACTCAAAGCCAAATATTTCAACTCCACATAATTACACTCTACTCAATACCACATAAATCCACTATATGCCACATAGCAACATAAATATACCCTGCACCATGCCACATAAATCTCATCAGCATAATTCAAATCTACACATTTTCATTTCACACCAAACCACACCGTTAAACTCCATAACACACCGTATACATCCAATTCACACCATAGAATTCCACATCCTGCTGCAAAATTCAACAGCACACCACATAACTCCACTACATGCCACGCCAAAACCCACAATACAATTACAAATAATTAGACTCATGACCCACCATCCCACTCCACATAATACCATATAATTACTATCCACATAATTCTACAGGATACCATAACACACAATTCCACTCCACAACTCCACATCACACAGTTCCATGACAAACTATTACAATCCAACCCACATAATTCCACACCACATACATCCACTTCAGTCCAAACTTCCCTGTGCTCCTGTTGCTAATTGGAAACTAGCATCTGGTTATCAGTCTGAGCTGCTGGATACTTTTTTATACTTTCATTGCAACAACACCTTCCACTCTAATAGCAGTTGTGGTGTCAGATGCATTTTGTGTGTCCTGCATGTGGTGCGTGATGCTCAGGGATGGGTGTGTCTGCACTTGTCTGTCTCTAAAGCCGATTTTATAAACTGTCTCTGCCCATCTCTTCTATATACAATATTAATTACGCGCATGATCAAAACCAATTGATCTGGCGTTGTCCACCGTAATTTCTGCTTTGCCTATGCTCGTTTTTGTCATGATTTTTGCAAAAGTTTATTGTTGGTGATAATTCCGGGCCCTCATCAATCTAAAACAATATATAGGCTAAAAGCAAAAAACTTGTTGTGGGTTGCAAAAAGCACACCTATAATTATTCATCAATACTTACCATTTGTGGTAGAGACATGCATGCTAATTGCTGGTGGTAAATGCATTGCGTGGTAAAGGCACCATTATAAATGTTGTATCCCCCTTTCAGTTCACATACAATACTGCCAACTCGTGAATGACTCAGTCTCAGACCCTTGGGCTTCTAAAAGGCACTGACTTGTCTCACAATGTAAGTGCGTTAGGGTCCCATGTCTTTTCACGATTGAGCTTACAATGCAAAATGAATACACACAAGTGAATCGGATTGAGCAGTCAATTCACTCCAAGAGATAGGGACAGTGCTATTGAATTATTTGCAAAATATTTTAACTGACTCTTAGCTGAGCATAATTGAACTAACTCAGTTTGTGTTTGAAAGATGCCTCCCGAAAACAAATCAGCCACGGGACCTTCAGTGGATATGGCGTAATAGTTAAGTCAAGTCATGAACTCAGCTATTACAGCCGCGGTCGGTGGTAGGAGTTCCTTCAGGCCGGTGACGTGGGGAGGGGAGGGGCAGAGTGGGGGCTAGTAAACTATGGATTATGGAGGTTTACAGGTAAGTAAACAAATAAATTAATAAAATGAATTTCGTTGCGTGCACTGCATCGCCAAATGCGATGCAGTGCACGCAACGAAATTTGTTTTATTAATTTATATGTTTACTTACCTGTAAACCTCCGTAATCCATAGTTTACTACCCCCCACCCTGCCCCTCCCCCTCCCCACGTCACCGCCTTGCAGGAACTCCTACTACCGACCGCGGCTGAGCTATTACTAACTAAGCATTTTTGCAGAGTATATAAAAATATTCAGTGGGGAGTTTTGTTGAGCAAGCACTTGATCCTTACCCCTGAGCATCCATACCGCACTTCTTTTACTTCAGTACTGGATGGAACATTTCTTTGCACAGTCTGTGGGTGGCAATGGTGACCTTTTTATTCCTTCTCCTGCTTATAAGGATGCTTTAAGTCATAAACCATTCGGACCCAGTCCCCAGTTACCAAGTTGTTTGTCTGCTCAAATGCCCCAGACATGCAGAACTCGAATCTCAAGGCACGCCATGTCAGTTGTGAGTAGCTCATGTATGCTTTGCATTCTGGTACTTGCAGTCCTGGGTCAGCCACTCACACCTAGCGAGAGACCGTCTGGCGGGTCCCCACCAATGCGCATGTTGTTTTCCAATGAAAGGTATTTGCAAATGAGTAGGTTTTTCTTGTCTTCATTTAAGATACCCCGACTGATACATGCACTCAACACAGGCATCTGTATTCAACCCTCAGGTCATAAACGTGCAGCAAAAGGGGCCAACTCAGCCTTCCATCCTTCTACAGTGAAAGTAGTTATTCAAATGATTTTCTAATTCCTGCTTCAAGGATCGATGGGATTCAGTACACCGTACCCACTCTACTATGCACTCTGTGCCACTACACCACTGTATTCTGCGGAACTGCACTTTCGCCACTGCACTCAACTCTATGGCACTCTATGCCACTCTACACTGCATCACTCCAATCAAATCCACTCTAATCTAATCTGCATCACTGCACCCAACCCCAGTGCACTCCACTCTACACCTCTGCACCCTACCCTGCACCTCTTCTCTCTTCCCTTTACCTCTCACCTCTATCCTGCACCACTCCACAACGCACAATACCATTCCACATAATTAAGTCCATCAAACACAATCTCACTCTACATATTTCCATGACAGTTAATACCATTTAATTACTATCCACATAATTTCACAGCACACCATGACGCATATTTCCACTACACAACTTCACATCACACAATTCCACAATGCATTATTCCACAATTCCAAAACAACTCATCTTTACCTCGCACTTCCAGCAACCCTGTCGCCTCTTCCTCATACACCCACTGCCCCTCTCATTTCTCCCTCCCACTAACACTATCCCCTCTAATCTCCCAATTCTACTGTGACCCTCTCATCACTCCCTTACACTCCATGTCTCTTCTCTATACTGTCTGCTTACATACTACCTGCCTATACCTCCTCGTGCTCTGCACAGGTACACCTCTCGCCTCCACCCCCCCCCCAGGGTACCCCTCCCACTCATCCCTCCCTCTCTTTCTCACACCTTTCTCTCGCCCACTCATGTACTCTTCCCGCCTCTCTCATATGATTCACTTGAAGTCTTCGAGCACAGTTTCTTTACTATGCCTTTTTAAGAATTCCGTCCCTCAAACCCATGCTCTCTTCCTTTTTCTAGGGTGTCTTCTGCATTCTCAGAATCTCCCTCATTATGAGTCTATGGCCTGCTATCCCCTTCTTTCTCTCTTTCTTACATACTCTTTCTGCTCCTCTGTCTGAAGTTCATTCACCACTTCCCCTCTCTACCATACTTTCCATTTATTCTGTGCATCTCTCATCCCTATCTGTTCACCATGCCACATAATTCCACTACACAAATACACTACACACCTCACAATTGAACAACAAAGAATCCAATTCAACCCACATAATTTTACTCCCCACCACTTACATCCACTCCACTCCAAACAAAACGTGTAATTGTTATTTACAACGCCAATAGCTTAAACTCTTGTGAATGGGAGACCTATTGCATTGCAAATGCGTGTTCTCTTTGTGGTCTTACATAGGTATGAGTGTCATTATTACCCAGCTACTTGCATTCACCTTCACATAAGGCTGACATACCTGTAAAGATTTTTCTTTCCCTTTTAATTCAACAGATATATTTTATTAGCCACTGAAGTTTCCTTTCTATCAGTGACATTAACATTGTGATTGATCACTATGTGATGTCCGCACCCCTACTCATTAAGGAGGAACTATCGGTCTGATGGATATATTGGAAGGCAAGTCTAACCATTTGGAAATTGTCAGGCAAATTAAAGTGTGTTTTCACCATTTGTTTGAAATAAGCTTTCATTAGTTTGGCTGTTCATAAAAACAGATAGCCCACTCGCTTTTATTTAATAACGGAAACGGCAACATTGAACGGAGGCTTACAATGTTAAGCCTTTGAATAAATATGTGTTTTTCTTCATTTATGTTTGGGAGAATAACTTCTGATGGATCGAGGATTTATCATGTCAAGATTCATTAGCGGGTTTTTCTTATGGTTTCAGCGATATATCTAGTAAGGCTCAAAGTAAAATAACAAAATTAATTTTAAGCACTCTAGCAACTTTTACATGTGCAAAGTGTTCGACTCTTGTTATTCTACGGCCTACGCTTAGAAACTTGTCAAAAACATTATAGTTCTTACTGTTTAGATTGCAAACATAACTACAAACTTCGAAAACTTGGTTGGTGAGATGTTTATATTTTTGTTCCCTGGGTGTTTGCTTGATGACTTCCAGGTCACACAGTATATTCTTGGCTTTCTAGTTGAAAGTATGTTTATCTCAAAACTCCTTAGCCAATTAAAGTGACCATATGTTTCTCTCCAAGGGTAAGACACCATGGGGTAATGGCCTTCCTACTGCCAATTACCAGAATGGACAGTCTGAACTTGTGTGATTTATTTTCGTTAAGTAGTCTGTATTAGATGAAATGGAAAAAGTGAATATAAATTGGAAAATAAGTAGACATAACCTAAAAACCTCAGAAATGGTACACACAACCCAGTACAAAATATCCAATTGCTAAGGTAACCTTTGATATTATAATAACCTACATAAAACTTGAATTGTTGATTTAATGTGATATTTATTTGGGACTCATTTAAATGATTTCTCATCATACTATGCCAACGGGAGAACGATTTAAAACATATTAGGAATAAGAGGATCTTGACAATTATTATCAAATGAGCAACACATATTTAAACAGAGTTCCAAATCCATAACAGGAACTATTAAACTATATTCCTTATTGAAAATCATCAACTTCTTGATTGGAGTAAAATTTTCAGTTACATGCAGTTATTCATAATCTGGTTCTCACATAGTATGGTCATGAATCTATCGTGTAGAGCACATGTATAGTTGCAAAATGGTGTAGCCACTGTTAAAAATGATATGAAAGGATTTAAAAACAGATGAATTCATCCCCAAAGGGAAAGAATAACTGAATTGAAGGAAAATAAGTCTTGGAAAAAGTGAAAAAGCAGAACTGCTATATCAGCAATCAATTCGTAGAGCTTTCTGAAATGTTGGAAGTTTGCAATTATTCAACATTCAGAGACAAATAGCTTGCGCAATTAGAGGGCGGTAATGTATAGTCATCTGGAAAGTGTTACCAAGTGCGAAATACTCTGGAGGTAATGACACTTGTAAGTTACCTCTCTTTCTTTAATCATGCCCAAATTCTTGGTGCACTGAAAAAGTAGATTGTTTAGCCAAACTAAGAGCCAGAATAGTTTATGAACAGCTCAAAACTGAAAGCACTCCTACATATAAATTATGGAGGTAATCTAGAGTTTGGTGCAGTGTAAACACTTCCGAAATAGGCGTGGCTTCTTCTCTGCCAAACTCTTGGTTCCCTTGCCTTGTGAAGAACATATGAGGGAAACAAGAGGAATCTGCTTAATCTCCAACAGAAGCCTCATACTTTCTGGTCCACTGCCAGAGTGCTGATAGGTCTTTGCACCAGAAGGCCCACTATATTTAGCTCAAGAACTTCCAGAGGATACTTATAAAACAATTTTGTATTCGGAATCACAGCAAAAGGAAATACAAACCAAGCCCATCATACCTCTGGCACTGTGATAGCAGACATATTAGGCTATGAATGCTTCTTATCAATAAAATTAATTTCAACAGAGCTAACAGAAATAAAGATAATGAATAAGGGCCTGATTTAGATTTTGGCAGACCTGTTCCTGTCACTCCTTATTAAACTTTTTCTCCACCCACCTACTAGGTGGTTCGCTCACCCTATTTAGAAGCTGGCAGTTCGACAGATGAAAGTCAGTGAGAGTGTCACTGACTCCTTTAGGTATGTTCACCAACATTGACAGCACAATGGCAAAAGTGGCTGTCAGAGGGAGGACAGGCAGTTTGTCCACTGGGCCAATCACAATATGCCTTCCCATGTGACGGTAAAACCTCTACACCTGAGTTGGCGGATTGGAAGGGAAATAAGGCAGAAACACATCTTTTTCCACTTTCAAACTTCCTTTTCCGCCATGGACCCGATCTTCCAAGACCTGTTGCTGCTGCTTGATGACAAACAAAATCAACACTGTTGAGAATTTGATCAAGGGTAAGCTTCACTTTTCCCTGTTACCTTTTGACTTGTCTGTTACGATTTGCACTGGACTCATGCATTTTTAAATCTCTCTAACCAACAATAGGATACCAAGGTGCAATACTGTTGACGTTTAAGAACTGTAAAGAAACACACCTATGGTATCTATAAATTCAGCGCAAGATGGCTTCAAATAAATGGACACAAAAAAAGGATGTCAATACATGTCTTCATCTTCAATTGCTCGGACCACATGTGGTAGTGAAGCCAAATTATAGTAATCTGCCTTCACATTGGCTAACTTCTCATTTAGTGTAAAGTGTATGAATCTGTTGATGTGTCTCATCATTGTAGATTAAACTTCTTGTAGCACACCACTTAAACTTGGTTGTGACATTCCACCAGGCACTGGGACAGTATGTTGGAATGATCCTGTGTACAAAATGTAGTACTGCCATGACTTTGTCTATTTGTGATATTGAAGTGGGATTCCTAATGTGAGGCAGATAATCTAGCACCAGCTGATGACATCAATCTATAATAATTTGCCGATTGAATCTAATTGTTTTTGGTATAGCCCCGTCTTCCATGGTAGCAAGGTCTAGACTTGGCAATGTGAAAATGGCACTGAATTTTTATTGGATTATTATGTTTGTGAAAATGTTGACAGACAAATCTTTGCCAAATGTGATAAATTACTCGTTGATAAGTTATTGGCAGTTTGTCGTCATGGTGGAGAGCTTGAGGGACACAGACATTTCCTACTTGCAATTCAATTTTGATTACACAATCATTTGCTTTTTGATATTGTAAATTTATGATGGAAGGAACAAATGCATTAATTGTCTTTGACTTTGTGAGTTTTAAATTAATTAAACAAAACCTAATGAACTAAAACAGGATGAGAATGAAAAACCAAACCAAAAACTAAAATGTCACTTATGGTGAATGAAACCAGTCTTGAAGAGCCAAAATAGGTTTAAGGCCAATGTCCAAATTACAACTGACATCAAAAAGGTAAATGTGTCCAGAAAAAAGTCCACAGGATGAATGGTAGTCCCACACTGGAGGAGGTGACAGTTAACCAAGTGGCCTCACTTTGCTGGCCCACTTAATCCCTCCCACAATCCCTACCCCCACTTCCCTGCGACCATGACCTAGTGTGCCTCAACCTACTGGTTCCTGAACTTGAGGTGCTAGTGGTGATGTCTGCTGGCTAGCAGCCAGGACTGGGGGGTAGAAGATTGGGGTGATGTCGCTTTGGACACAGGAAGTGGAGGTATCCATGGCCTGAGACGTGGGAGGTGTAGGTGTGGGCCGACTGAGACTCACTACAGCTGTCTGCTCAGGGCAGACCAGATGGGCCAGCCAGTTCCAGGTCATCCAGGCTTGCAGGAGTGGTGTCCTTGCTGAAGGCGTGTTCCTCATGAGGAGTGGAGGTCTCCTCAGTGGCAGGTGTTTAACCATGTACTCTCAGTGTTAGACCTATTATGAAGGAAATAACTGTTATTAAAAGTCTGGATTATACATCAAATGTGTTTGAAGTTAAAGAAAGTAGTAACCTACAGAGGAAAATATATTTGACATAATGATTGTACGTTTCAGTGGTATTATAATCAATAACAGCGACAGTTGAAATGACACAAGGAAGTAAATCAGAAAAGCAGGTAAAACGATGTCCTGAAATAACAAAAAGGAATTAATGAGAAAGCATACAATAAACATACCAAACATTCCAAAGAACACAGTAGAGAGGAGAAATGTGAAATCAACCATTCTAAAGCCTAGCATGCAATAACTCTGACTATTAAAACATAGAATGATATATATCATCAGTCGTAATATAAATATTGCATAGTCAGCTTTAAAAATAAACATCACTTAGATTCAGCATGCAGATTTACATACCTTACAATTTTGAAGTCAACAAACATTTCTTTGTGACACATATGACATCGATTCTACAGCATACCAAGAATAGGACAACATAGAAATGTAAAGCTTACAGCATTTCTAAACTTAGCATGGACTATTTTTTTTTTGGTCCTCATTTGCATTATTTCCACCCTTCTTCTAAAGTAACCGACCCTGGGTTTCATGCCTCATATACTGGACCAAAGGGGGGGAGAGATAGCACAAAGTGAGGCCTCCCACAGAGACACCCTCGTATTCCTTCAGGGAGACCTCATCCTTTGTTTAACCGCCAACCAATCCCCAAGTACTCCTGCTTACACTGGGAAGACTAAAAACCAGCCTAGGCAGATGAAAGGCTTAATCATTGAACCGTTTTTAAAATACCCCAATCATCAACCACACCAAGATAGAAAAGGAGTCCAGAATTCATATCTTTTTCTCATCTGATCCGACATAGCAATGTATTTCATCGATTGCAGCCAGCCACATTCCATTGGAGAAGCAGGAGATAACCACAATTTACATATCGCTCTACAAGCCAAGAGTATAGCATAAAATACAAACTTTGCACCGTCCTTAGTAACGCCACATTGCAGATAAAATCTCCCAAATATTATCAGCTCAACGCTTACCTTGATCTGCACTTTCAGGCTATTAGACAGGCAATTACTCACGGCCCCCCAAAAGGATTGGATCTTCGAGCAATGTACAAACATGTGAAGGTCATCTTCATTTGGACTGCCACACTTAGAACACACCACCACTCCTCCTGACCCAAATTTCGACAGCCTTTGTGGAGTCCAGTAGGCCCTGTGCATGGTAAAGAAATGGTTCCTCCCGAGAAACCCAAGTTTGATTATTTTGTAAAGCATAGACATACTTACCATTGATGTTCCAGCGCAGTCTCTGGCAAGCACCTTCCCCACAAATCTTCAGGTAATGTGAAAGCACCGTCCTCCGTCTCAAGCAACAGCCAATAGCAAAATGCACTTTCTTTTTTAAACACAGAACTGGACAGAAGCTTTTCCTCAAGTTCATTTAAACCACCTATTTCTTCACCCGATGCCATGTGTCAACTCTGGATCTGAAGGAATTTAAATCCTGAGAACCTTGCACCCAACTCCTGCCCACGCCAAGCCCACGAGACTTAATGTCCATCTGGAAACAGCTGCTTCCACCTTAAAATGCCTGCCTCTTTAAGTGGTCGAGCCAAGAGATCCTTAGTCCACATTATAGAGCCTGGCGCATCCCAAATCGGGGCTTACCAACTTAAGTACGGAATTTTTAAAACTCTCCTAATCCTGTATCATGTTTCAGCCATGGATTTCAGCACCTTTAATCTGACTTTCCTAAAATACTTTGGATCAGCAAATTTGAAAATAAATCCCACTTCTGCTTCCTCTTCTTCTCTCAGCATTTCTTTAAACATCCTACCTATCTCTGTATTTGTCGGGGAATCTAATAACATCCTTCCGTTCTTCAAAAGAAATGTCCAAGAATAAAATAACAAATCCGACAGCGCTAAACCCCCCTTGGTCAACCTCCTTCTTAATTTTTTACAGGAAAGCCGTGGTTCGTTTGACGGCCAAATAAATGAACTAATTTCGCTTTGCAGTTTTATGAACCACTCTTTCCGAAAAGTTAAAGGGATTGTTTCAAACAAAAAAGTTATCTTCGGCAAAACAATCATTTTGACTAAGTTTACTCGACCATATAATGTGAGTGGGAGATGCATCCATCCTCGTAAACTTGCACTAATCTTCTTCTTAACTTTATCAAAATTCAGTAAGATCTGCAATATTCTGGGCAACCCTGACCCCCAAATAACTTATTTCTTTTTTACATTCCATCCCCTCTGTCTCCATATTCCAGGCCATAACTTCAGTTTTCTGCTCGTTGATGCCATATCCCGAGATTTTCCCCAACTCATTCGTTATGCCCAACAGACACCCCATCGATTGTTGTAAATTTGTTGTGAGAATTAAAATATCGTCAGCATAGAGCCCAATCTTTTTATTCCAGCCATAAAATTCAAAAGGCAGTATACCCTGATTACTCCTAATTTTTCTGGCTAAGGGTTCGATATAAAGATCGAACAACAGTGGAGACAAAAGGCATCCCTGCCTAGTTCCCCGCTCATTCTTGACCGGTTGTGTCAGTACTCCATTAACTAGCACTCTAGCATTTGGAGCCTTATATATAGCTTTAATATTTTACAAAAATTCGCACCCAAGTTAAGGTACTTGACTAGTGTCTGCAGGTATACCCAATTTACGCGATCAAATGCCCTAGCAGCATCAAGCGCTATTACTGCCAGAGCGAGATCGTAGGCCCTAGCCATATCTATAGACCCAATCAGCGAATATGTCAGCTCCTTCAGAGTTCTACCTTTAATAAAGCCCTTGTGATCCTCGTGGACTAAGTTAGGCATTACCACTTTTAACCTTACTGCTATCACCTTTGCGAAAAGCTTATAGTCGGCATTTGAAAGAGAGATAGGCCGATACGATTCTAAATTTTTTAATGACTTGCCAGGCTTTGGAATTCACGTTATGTTAGCCTTTTTCCAAGACTCCGGTAGCTCAAAATCAAACAGAAAAGCTGCATTAAAGAGCTGCCTCAGTACAGGTATTAACTCACTAGCCAGTGCTTTATACACCTCCACTGGAAGGCCATCTGGCTCTGGCACCTTCCCCTTCTTACCACCCCTAAGAGCCTCCTCCAATTCTTCAACAGAAATCTCCTTATTCAATGCCCCCATATCTTCTTCTGACAACGGCTCCATGTCGTCTAACCAAATCAGCACATCCCTCTCCGTAACAACCAGATCTTCCTTATATACTTTTCCAAAATACTCATAAAAAGCTAAAGCTATTCCACTACTATCACTTAGAACGGCATCTGACCCATCACAACTAATTTCTTTAATCAGATTTCTGACCTGATCGCTTTTTGCCTTCCAGGCTAGTAGTTTGCTACAGCCCTCCCCACATTCAAAATGTTCCAACTGGCTAGCTTCCCACTTCTTCTTGACTCTTTCCCTTAAAACTCCTGACAGACATGCTTTCAAATTTATTATTTCCTCCCTCTCCTTCTCACAGCATTCCAGACTTCCTGAATTTATCAAGACTGCTTCCAATTTCCGAATCTGTTCTTCTAAATCTAAGACTTTTCTATAATATATTTGTCTTTTTCCTGCAGCTAAAGTACCTAGCCTACCTCTTAAATACGCCTTATAGGCATCCCAAACAATCCCTATCTTAGCCGAGCCCTGATTCTTCTAAAAAAATTACTTAGATAAGTGTTTCTTCCTTTAAAGTTACAATCGTCTCAGACTCACATAAAATTGAGCGATGCAGCCTCCATCTCAAACTAGTCTTTCCCTCCCCTACCCTCACACCTAACAGGATGGCTGAATGGTCTGAAAAGTGTATCACAATATGCTCCACCTCTACAATATCATCCTTAATCGCATGGTCCACCCAAAAATAATCTATTCGAGACATATTTTTTATTATAATACATAAAACCCTTTTTTGAGCCAACCTTACATCTCCATATATCACACAAACCCCACTGCATCATCATTAAATGCACTCTACCCGACATCTTGGGGTTGACTGTCGCTCTGCTATTCAAAGATCTTTCTAATTTATGGTCCAAGACTGTATTGAAGTATCCTGCCATAATGATCTGGCCAGTAAAACCCAACAATTCATTTGCTAGTTCCTCCAAAGGACCAGTATCATGCTGGTTAGGACCATAATAGCTAACCAATATAATATTCTGCCCGTAAATCTTTACCTTGACAATTAACCATCTTCCTGAAGTACTTGAGGCATTCCCTTCTATCGAGATGCTCGTACTGTGCTTTACTAATACTGCTACCCCCTTAATAACTGTTGTCTGTCTCGTGTACATTGCATTTGCGGCCCATCTCTGTGCCTTTAAATTCTCCCTACTCTCCTCTTCCGTCAAATGTGTCTCTTGTAAAATAATAATTTGTGCAGAGCAATCCTTCAAATACTGCATTATTCTATCTCTCCTACCCCTCACCTGAAGCCCATTCACATTCCACGATAAAACTTTCAACTCATTGCTACTTTTCCCTGTCATCCCCTAAACTTCCACACACAACATCCCCACACTGTGAAAACAAACCTGTGGAAACAAGACATCTGAGGTAATTTTTTTTCCCCCCCAAACCCCCTCCCTGAGCAAACCTGCGAGCCACCCACTCATCCCAGGAAAACCCTAACCATCTTCCCATAACAATAAGCCCTATGAGTGTCCCCTCAGTGTGTGGCTAACAAAGAAAGAACCTATATACCCTTAGTGCACAATAAACCCTAAATTAAACCTATTATCCAACCCTTTTAAGAAAATAGCTCTAAAGTAGACAAATTAACCATCCACTCTCCTTCCTCCTCCTACATAATCGCTTACTCATTCCCCGACTCCTCCTGTTCAATAAACGTATCCACTTCCTCAACAAAGCGAAAAGAATGCATCTTGTTGTTTAGCATCACTTTGAGAAGAGCTGGATACTTTAAATGAACCAAATCACCTAAATTCCTTTGTGACTCCATTCTTTTGCCTAGCTCCCATTGCCTATTAGATGTTCCCACTGACAAGACAGATCTTACTTCAATCCTTACACCGTCTACTTCCAGAATTTTTTTCTTCAGAGCCTTAGCCAGAATCTTCTCTTTCAGAGTATAAGTAAGACAATTTACTAGAATTCTCCTAGGTTTTGTTCTATTCGTGTTTAACCTAAAGGGGTCCCTATGTATCCTCTGAATGTCCCGGGCTATTTCTTCTTCCGTTTCTTCCAGCTGGAGCTCTCTTCTTAGCATCTGGATCACAAAACCTTTAATATCTCCTCCCTCTTTGACCTCAGGAAGTTTTAAGACTTTCAAGTTATTTCTCCTTTGGTGGTTCTCTAGCCTTTCAACTCTGTCTTCCTGCTCTCTCTCCCTAGCCCTGAGCCCCCCGATCTCTTTCCTGTTAAGCTGCACTTCTTCTGTAAGGTCTCTGACTTCTGCTTCAAGTGCGAATGTTCTCCCAGTCAAATCATCAATCTTTTTCTCAACCACTTCACATGCAGACTGAATATCCTTCTGGTTCAACTCTGATGTCTCAAACCTATCTCGCATTTCTCGAGTGAGGGTGGTAAGGGCCGTAAACAACATACCTATGGAGTGGGCCCCATTCTCAATATTAGCCCCCTGATCTGTCTGCACCTCATTTTGCACCTCAGTCTGCTCCTCTTCAATGTTTAGAGAGTTCCCCCCTCATTAGGATCTGATCCCACTGCACTGGCCTCTTGATTATCTGAGGGGGCCTCCTCCAATGGAGTTACCCCAACCTCCCCCATCTCCATGGCTAAAACTTGAAAGCGGATAGGACTCAAATGCGCTGACCAATCCCTCAAGTTCACAGTTCCCTCAGCTTGCCCACCCTCCATTTGATTATTTTGTTTATTCTGTTGGGGCTCCACTGCCGCTATCATAGCGCTATTCCTCAGTACCAGGGTTTTTGGTAGCACCTTAAAGTAAGTCCTAAGAGACAGGGTCACCTTCACCTTACAACCCAAACACCCCCCTTTTGGCAATTTATTTTGACCTGCAGTATCTTTACTGGACAGACTGCTCTTCTTTTTTACCCCTCGTACCTTTTCGCACTTAGTTGGAAAGTCCCACAGTTCAGGACACTCTACTACTCCCCCTCTCACCTCACTCTTCAGTGTGTATCTAGAGACACCTCTAAGTCTCCCCCTAATGGCCTCGGGAGCACTTGAAGCGTTTTACCCTTTTCACTTCTCTTCTCAGCCTCCTCTGTATACCGCTTCTCTGTGCTTGCTCCCCGCTCCCGAGCCGATCGTGATAGAGACTGTGGAAGGTCCTCCGATACCTCAGAACCCCAGAGCTGATCCTCCAAATTCCTAGTGATTCTCTCGTCTCCAGCCTCGCTCGCCCTACAACCTCCTCGTTCGTTCCCCGTCCGCTTCCCAGGAACAGAAGCCTGGCAGCCGCACAATGCCCCGACATAGCTGGAGCGCTGCTCGGACCCACGGCTGCTCTGCCGAGGTTGCCACTCCCTGTTCCAGCTTCGAATCTCTGAACGCGGCTGCAGGATCCCCCCGCCGCCGCTCCGAACCACTTCAAATGTGAGTTTTTACAGTCAAAGCTTTACCAAACTCACAATAATAACGCTAATTTCTCTGATTTACAGCGTTACTGCTCAAATCGCTTAAATCGCTACTAATTTTGCACCATAAGTTCTACCACACGCCACACACCTCTGGTACACCTGCCGCTAGCCGGCCGCCATGTTTTCCCCTAGCATGGACTATTGATTGATAAATACATTACACCTTAACATATGTGTAAATGTTGTAGAAATAAGAGAATGAGCAAGATAAAATAGCTATCCTATTTTCACAAAACCAAAATAAGGCATCATGGTAGTTGTAGTCATTGCAATTATCAGGGGTGGATGGAATTTGCGTAGTCGCGCTACGCAAAGCTCCGCGAAACGGTAAAAATCTTCGCGAGCACGCAGAAATTTTGTGAACACGTGCAATTGCTTGTTCGCAATGCTTTTTGCAGTTTGCGAATGCTGTTTGCATGCTCGGGGAGAAATATCTTGCGAATACGCATTTTGAGAACGCGAACAAGCAAAAAATTCTGCGGAACGCAGAATTTTGTCCAATTCCGCGTTCTCTGCGGAACGTGAAATTACGCAAATTCCACAAATTCCGTGAGCGGAATGGAATTTACTGCCCAAGCCTAGCAATTATATATTAACAACACTTACAACATTGCAAGTTAAACATACCTAGTGAAAAAATGCAGATACAAAAGACATTTACTACATAAGATACATGTATGAAAGATGTTATTTGCTGTCAAAGCACTTACAAGTAGGCCTGGGCTAAATTTCCGTTCCGCTCGCGGAAATTGCGATAATTTGACATTTTCGCGTTCCGAGGAGAGCGCGAAAATGTCAAAATTTCCACATTCCGCAGCTTAGCGATTATTTGTTTCTTGCTCGCGCTGTAAAATAATACATTCTCGCGCGCGATCGCCTTACCTGAATCCCCGCGTTCGCCGACAAGTTTTCCCGATCCGGTCACGTTCTCCATGAGATGTTGGATTGTTGGTAGCTATTTGCGCTGTTTCGCGACAGTTCGCGCCCGCAGTAATGTCATTGGTCGCGCGATCACGTCTTTCTTCTCGCGATCATGCACCGGGAGAAGAGTGAAAACAAGATGGCCGCGCCCGCGAGCAACCGCATGGGTAAGTTGGCGAGCCGCGACCACGCAGAAAATACCGCGAACGGGCGGAAAAAAACTTCCGCATCTTCGCGATATTTCCGCGTGTTTGCGGAGATTTTTAACATTTTCGCGATAATTTGCGAAAGTCACTTTCGCAAATTCCGCCCACCCCTACTTACAAGGACCATTACATCATGGGAAATGTAACAGAGGTTTATACCTGTAATCTTAAATAAGAGATAATACATTGAAACCCACAACCAAGATAAAACATAGATTGATACAAATATTTGTAAAGTTACGTTTGCAAAATGTATGAAAAACACATTAGAAACAGCTAAATGACAAGTAATAAGGGCATTTAGGTCTAGTGACCCATTCAACAGTTTAACTTACCAGTCTCCACTCCACCAGGGATTCCTGTCAAGCCTTCTGGATGCAGATTCTGAAAGACCTTCTCCTCGTAGGGAACGAGTTGTAAAGGAGCCCTGGACGAACCACGACCAGTATTCTGGGCCTCTAGGTGATGCTTGGAGGCCAGGGAACGCACTCCCCCTCGCAGGTCATTCCACTTCTTCCTAATCTCCTCCTCTGTGCGCAGGTTGATTGCTACACCATTCACTCTGTCAATCATTCTGGCCCACATTTGCCTTTTCTGAGATATGGATGTAGTTTAGACTTGGGCTCCGAACAATTGTGGCTGTGCTCTGATAATTTCGTCCACCATGACTGACAAGTCTCCATCTGTAAAATTGGGATGTTTCTTCCCTGCTATTGGCTAAATTAATAGATTTGAAATAAAATATTCAACCCACAAGAATATAAATGAAAGAAGGAAAAAGGGAGAAGAAACAGTGAAAAAATAAGACAAGACCCCTGATTTAAGTGACAAAAGTTCAGCTTCAAAATGTTATTTTGCAGGGTTTTGACAAAGGATCATGGTCTGAAATGGAGTGTGTTTTATAGTGTGGTATGCAGGTGTTAACAATTAGCCAAAACAAATCAAGTGTGTGACACATCCATCCAACAGCCACAAGAATAGTTCAATGCTGACCGCGCCCTTCGACAGATTGATTCCATCTACTACATCTACATCTACCTACTGTTCACCAGCATTGGAGACCGCTTCATCAGTAGCAGTGAGCCGTGTGCACAGCGGTAAAAGTTCTGTTGATGTGGACGGAGAGTCAGCCAGCGTACACCTAAACAGGGCGGATGGACCGTTGTCAGCTTCACGGAGTATTTGGATCTGCCACCTCAGCAGGACGATGGGAGTACTGCCAAGGTCTAAATCAGGCACTAATTTGTGAAAAAGGGATGAAAAAAATAAAAGGAGACATTAAGGAATATAGAGACTCACGGGGAAAGAGAACAGGGCCAGTTTCCAAACTTTGAACACACACTACAGAGAGAAGCAGTCACAATGATGGCAGTTTACTTATTTTTCTCCTGTATAAATCAACTAAGGTACTGGTTTTAGAGTTAAGAGTGGACAGTCTCTTTTAAATAGAGAAGCAAGGTCAGTATGGATCCATAAATTTGCCAGGGGTGGCTCCTGTTCTAGGGAAGTATGAGCATTGCCTCCCCTCCCCCCAGAAGACGTGCCTGTGACATAATTTAAAAATGAGTCTTCTCCAAGGACTATTCTAATACCTACTATGGCCGCTCTGCGCTGGGTTTGGTGCTGGTGGAGTCTGCGAGATTGGAGTGGCAACAATAGCCAATGTGGGAGACTGACATGGCATTGGCAATGCTTCAGCAGAGTGAAGTCCAGTGCGTAAGTTGGGTTGCATAGTTCTTTGTCTGTTACAAATCCGACATGAGCACTACAGGCTCCTGGAACCAGTGCTTTGTGAGGAGCCAGGGGAAACACAGTTCTGTTCCTCTGGCTTCTTTGGGAGTACTGGGCTCACCTGCCCGCATTAAATATGAGCGAAAACCTGAATTGGTTTGGGCAGACTAGCCCTGACCCTGTGGGCTCATGCTCACACAATTGAAGACACCCCAGTGCTTGGATGATTAAAGAAAATGACCAATCACTCTGTGGTTTTGTTTTAAAGAAAGTCACTGAGTGTTTAACCAATCACTCAGTGGCTTTGTTTTTAAGCCTCAAAGTGATTGGTAATTTTTTAACGGAGATGCAAAGGCACTGCTTTTCTCCCCATGCATAGTGACAGTGATGGTATTGTGCATGAGGGCAACAGTGGAGATAGAAGTTGCAGTCTCCTTCTCACATCTGAGGCCAACACACTCATACTCTCAGAGCACGTGCAATTAGGCGTACTGCAATTTAGATTACGACTGGGTGAAATTTTAATTCCAGGAACGAAATTGGAGGAATTTTGTGACTTCGCGTTACTCTTGTAACTCTGAGTTCCCACCAAATTCCAACAATCACTGCATGGCAGAATTTTAGTCCACTTGAGGAATGCATTGACAAAGGAAACAACACACAGTTCCAGAATGTGAGCTGGCAGGCTGGCGAGAGGAGCAATATTTGGCACTCCTTAGTGCAGTTAATTGTTGCTAGGAGGAACTCCTGAAGGATTCTCGAACCCGTGGTTCCATTCACAGTGCTTTTTCAGCATTGAACACACAACTGGCTCTAAAACCGGAATATGACATGCATTTTTCCACCTGATGGTGTAACTCTGTTCAATATCGCAGAGTTTTTAAGTAACTGTACGGAATTCCATGAGCTCTGCCGTGGCCAACTTTAGATGTTACAAGGAGGGTGGGAGCTTCCCCACTACATATAACTCAGCCCCAGCTTTTGCACCCTCCCACAATAAAATGTCATCAGTCACCACTGAAATTTGCATGTAATTAGAGCTTAATTTTTATTTATAGAGACAATCCAGTGGTGTAATGTGCGACAGGTCTCCTATTACCACTGTTAGTGAAGGTGAAAGGATATCAAAATGATGGAGAGAGTGACGGTACAACATACAAGAGTGCTTCTGTGTCTGCCCGGGACAAAGAAGCCACTTTAGTGGTGAAAAGGGACGTGTGCATCAATGTTCAAGGGAATTGTAGGTGGTGTATAGAAGCCATTCAGTATAACGACTAGGGTTAGCTAAGGTGGGTAGATAGTGACCAGGAATTGGGTTTTTGACAGTACACGTGACCTTTAGCCCCATGTATATCATGCTGATTGGTGTAATAGAATCTCGTGGTAGTGTGGTTACAAGGATGCTATATGCTATAAAATAATGTAGCATGACAGAATAAAAAATCAATGTGGTTCAGTGAAAATAAGTGGTATAGATGATTTAAGAAGTGTAACATGGCAACCGTTCATTCTAAGTCCATACAATGGTAAACTATAGAAATTCTAAATCCAGGGTAGTCATGCCCTTGGCATTGTCAATGTTAGTATACAATGAATGAACATCTAATGTAACTAAAACAAAGCCTGATCCCCAACCTATGTCATAACATGTTGGCATCAGCCAGGCTAGCTTGAATCCAATGGCATAGCAAGCAAGGGACCCGGGTCTGGGCAATAAAATTATTGGTGCATAGAGCAATCAGGGTAATGGAGCACTGGATTGGGGCAGGCAGCAACTAATTTGTCTGTGCTATCAGTGGATACTAACATGGGTGAAGGGGCGATCGAGGAGGAAGGAGTCTACAAGCCCCAGCCACATGCATTAGTACAGGCCCAAGATTGCCCAAATATCAAGACTGCCTCAAGCACTGGCAAGAGAGATTATCCAATGTTTTTTTTTTTAAACACAAATGTTCTGGTTCTGCCCAAGGTAGTAGTGGATGAGGCTAAGGAGGCAGGTCATAGTGAGATTCAGGAGCTCCTAATAGTGCTGTTGTCAGAAGAAAGCGCTAGAGGAATCAGCAAGATATGGGAGCCCAGAAAAACAAATGGATAAGCATTTGTCAGATGATCAACTATTGGGGTCACAGCCAGAGCAAAGTCAGCAGCAGAGAGCTCAGGGTGGAGATCATACCCCTTCTTGGATTGGGCCTAGCCCCAGCCTACTGAGCGATCTAACACTCTGCAAATGTGGGGTGAGACTGCGCAGGCCTAGGCACTGTCATGGCTCTTGCTTGAAACTATTTTGCATGAATAGCAAGAATTGAGAGATACACAAAGCATGGAAACATCTGCGATTAATTGGAGGCTTGACAAAATAGAGGAGGCAATGGAACAGATTCCAGAATGACTGCAAGAGTTAGAACAAAGAATGTCATATCTGAAAGATTGCTGCCTGGTTTGGGATAAAGAGTTGAATAATTAGCAGAAGAAGCAGTGTGAATCCCGGAATAAATTTAAAGATATGAAAAATTATGCCAGAAGGTCAAACCTCTGCTTTGCGGGGGTACCGGAAGGGGCAGAGAATAGGTGTTATCACCAGGATATGTTTCAGTTTATGGAATCACGATCCAAATCTTTATTTTGGAGAACCCACCAGAGGACTTAACGATTCTGAGAGCTCATCATATCCCCAAGAAAAGGCCGACAAATTCAATGTATCCACATACCATCATTGTAAATTTTGCATACTATAGAATAAAAGAACAGATCCTTACAAAAAACAATTCAAAATAAATCATTTTGTCTAGTGGAGAGGGATCAGATTTGATTGTTCTCCGATACGTCAGTGGCTTTGGCACATAGAAGGAGAGAATTGCTTGGACTGATAGGCCTATATAGCGCACCAGTCAAAACTAAAAGTATTATCTAAAGTTCAATTCTTTCTATGTGCATACCTTGAAGAGGCCCAGAATTTGTTGAGGAAGGTGCAGTCTGGTTGAGGGTTAGGGAGAATGTTGGAAAGGTGTTTTATGGTATATGGCTTAGCTCTCTGTGTGGTATATGGTTGATGATAATTATGATCGGAGTGAGAGCAAGTGGAAGGGTAGGAGATATTTCCTCCCTTTCTGAGAATGCCATGGTGCTATTGCAGTGCACCAAAACTAGATAGGGATGGTTGTGGGATAGTGTGGTCTATTGCTCTCCCAAGAAGAGTTGGGCATGTGGGTGTGCACTTGGGGTGGATGAAAAATAAAAAGAGCAGAAGCAGGAATCTGGGTGTAGTCATAAGTAGAGCAGGAGAGTTTTTTTAGAAGTTAAGAGGTGAAAGAAAATGGTCCATCCTCAGCTGTCATTATATAGGGAAGGAGAAAGAGTAAGGCAGGGCAAGGAATATAAGATTGAGGTTTTGTCATGTAATATTATTGGCATCTTAAATAGGCAAAAATATGGGGCTGTTATGAACTGGTTATCTATGTTTAATCCTGAAGTTATATATTTGCAGGAGACCAACCTCAAAGAGAATCCCTCTGAATTATTTGCATACCTTTTTTGCATCAGCAACATTGTTTGTTTGGGAAGTGGCTATCTTCCTTTCTAGATCAGTGGATTGGTAGATAAGGGAGGTGATAAGAGCTAAACAGGATAGATGGATCTGATTTAAATTTCGGGTCCAAGCAGTCTCTTTTAGTCTCCTTAATTATTATGGCTCGGTGCAAGGCGAAGATGACCCCTTGATGGACATATTTGCCATTGCAATGGAGGAACAATGGCCCTTATTATGGGGAGGTGATTACAATTGTATCCAGGACCTCAAATAGGACACCACTAACAGAACAAAAATCAGTTCTTGACTCAATGAAATATAATTTGATTCTGGTCAATCTGCGATGTTTGAACCATCCTAAACAGGTGCAATTTATGTGCTTTTCTAGTCGATATAGCATGGCTTCATGGCTAGTTTTTTTTTTAGGTTTAAATTTCCTTATTGTGGTTATTGAATGCACAGATGTAGCCACCAGTTGCAGTGAATACAATTGTATAGTAACTCCAAAACTCCTCCCTTCCCACCAACCCCGGACCTGGTGACCTGTTTAGTGAAAGCAGCGAGAAGAGCCCATGTCTCCCTCCCCACCACCCACCTCAGTGACCCTGAGTTTGTGGAGTGTTAGCTTCCGATAAGTGGAGTAGGCGCAGGTACTTGGGGCAAGTTAGTTCACGAAATTCCATTGTAAGTAAGGACAGAAAGGGCCTCCGGAGTTTGGGAAATGTATGGCCCTGGTTTGCCAATGTGAGAGTGATTCGCTCCATCCCCATTATATACCATAGTATATGGAGCCAGCCTTGGTGTGTAGGAATGTGCCTGGTGCCCCAGTGCATTACCATGTTCTGGAGGGCTGCTAGCAGTGCCAACCCAATCTGTCTACTCCTGCAAGACCTTAATGGAAAGGTAAGTGCGTTAGGGAGTCCCAAGAGCACATATGCTGGGAATCGAGGGATTTCTGTTTCTAGGTGCTCATCTATATCATTAAGAATCTGTGTCCAGTAAATGGTTAGCTCCGGACATTCCCATAGTACATGAGGAAGTGTGCTTGAGGTTTCCGCAGTTTAACCCTCAGGTCAACTTGTGAGGACACATTTTGAAGTACAACAAAATGCGTAAAAGACTTTCTTTTTTCGATTTAATCGATCAATTTAATTATATCAAAAAAACTTTATCGTCCTTCCATAAGACAAAATACAACAAAAGAATTACAAATCACATGAATGAAACATCATACGTGAAATAGACAAACACTTTTCAAACATACATTTCAACCATTCTAGACAGAACACTCTTCTTTGCTCCAAACATACTGGTACCGTTAAAACATTCACACAACTCTATCAATCTTGTGAAGAAAAAGCTAAACACTTAATATTCTATTTTGTCAGACCACAGATAGTATCAATGAAATAGTGACTCTCAATATTGTTTGATTTCAAACCATTTCCAAATTCTTGTGGTCACTCAACAAGGTCTACGCGTTTCGAGAACCCTTGGTTTAGAGGGTCTCTCATTAGGACCTGTGAATTAAAATAAAAAAACCTTAATAAGTAACAAAGGGGCGTGCAGTTTCCTCTCAATGCACACTACAAGAACTCAGTGTTGCCTTAATTACCTCTGACAAGTGAAGAGAAGATCAGCCGATCTAATCCAAAAAGACTCTGAAAAAATAGAGGACAAGGCACTAAGCTATGGGGATAGAATACAAATTCTGGTGATAAAAACAAATAGAAAAAGTGTTAAGAACATCTGCTCATTCAACATGCACTTACATGGGTTATGACGCATCACTGCTATCTAGGTGTGCAAGATTAAATTTTCAAATATCAGGTTGCTGCGGTGCTAGAAGAATCACTCGTAGACTGTGGAGTAGAATGGAGTGGGTTCAATACAGGTGAAATAATTACCATGGAATACTAGTTCCTTATCTTTATGCCAATTTGAATACCTGGAATGTCTCGAGAAGACGTGTTACGCTGCTTAGCAGTAGTGAAACCGTGTTTAACCCGCAAAGAAGGACGCAATATTACACTCGCGGAAGGAGCCGGTTTACTTGGTCACGATTTGAAGTTGGATCTGAAAAACGTGTTGAGGACAGCTTTATAATACAAAGCGGTCTGTGGAGACTTAAGACGATTTTCTTGGCTGAGGCATTTTTTTTAAAAAAGGCAGTAAGTTTATGGAAAAATATTAACACAGTATGTGGGCCGTTGGTCAGGCACTAGAGAAAAATTGTTGGCAGCTAGCCACAAAGGTAAGTTTACCTGAGTGAATCTCCATTCGTATCTTCAGTCGGTAGAGAACGCCAATGCCGATCACGTGGGGGAGCATGTGATCGCTGTATTTTTATCTCTTGTAGTAGACATGAATGAGGGACTGATAAAGTTTGGGAGCATGCCCTATTCAAGATGGCGGGAGCTCGGTATTCAACAATGCTTAAACTTACGGCCACAGTGCGTAAAGCATTAAAAATTGAATTAAGTGTCCACAGGGATTATGCACAGAAGGAATTTTAGAGGAGTACTAAAAGTATATACTTCACAATTGAATATGTGATCATCACAATGTAAAAACTTTTTCCAGCGATATTTATATGGGTTAACAGGAGAATCTTCGCAGCTAATGGAAAAGTCTTAGCAGATGATGGGAACATGGTGCCATTTTAGTGGGCAATATGAAATATATTGATCATCGAGACATATTGGTCATGGGAAACTCCACGAGGGGGAAGAGGAATCTTTTAACATGTTGGGCATGGTTTCAGGTGATATGGTATTAGCTCAATTTGTATAACTCAGAAACCTCGTTCAATCCGTTGGAAGCTGTGTTGAACTTGAGTATCATGAAGGCCTCTCTTCGAGACAGCTTTAATTCTAGGTCGCCTCCCCTTGGATCTCGTTCTACTTTGGATATGACTGTCCATTTAAGATCATTAATTTGGTGATTTTTTGCTTTCCAGTGAATGACCAATGGAGCTGTTTCCACATTTTATTGATCCGGGATTTGTGTTGCGATATCCTTATACGAATCTCTTGGCTTGTTTTCCCTATATATAATAGGTTACAGGGACAGCGAATACCATAGATCACAGACTTACTTTTACAATCTGTGAAAGAGTTGTGTTTCCAAAAGATCGAATTATGTTCGAATAAATTGCCTTCCTCTGTAGAGTCACAGCAAATACAAGTGCCACATTTGTGGTGTCCTTGTACTGGAGGGAGACCGACATAATCACGTAAAGTACTTTGTCTTTCTTTGGGAATAGATGCTCGCACAATTTGATTAGCTATATTTTGATCCTTTTTGAAGGCAAAAAGCGGATTCTGCTTGAGTGAGACATCGAGATTTTTTATCAGATGCCAGTTTTGGTTAATTACCTTCTTAAGGTTGTTAGAGTTGGAGTAGAAGGTAGAGACGCAAACAATGCTTTCTAGTGGTGTTTTTTCAGTTTTTTGGAGTAGTTCCTCTCTTGGAGTCCACCAAGCTCTCTTCATTGCCCTTTTAAGAAGTTTCTTGGGATAGCCTCTTGTGATTAGATTATTTAACAATCTGGTTGCGTGAAGTATGTATTCATCTTTAAATTTACAATTACGTCTCACACATAAAAACTGAACGAAAGGCAAATTTTCTCGCAAGTTCCTTGGATGGTTGCTGGTAAAGTGTAACATTTTGTTGCGATCTGTTGGTTTTTTTAATAAAGTCGTCGCTAGACCGTTGTCAGATGGATATACTTCCACATCAAGGAATGGGATTTTTACTTTGGAGTAGTTCAAACTGAATTTGATGTCCTCAGTGCGATTGTTGAGCCAACAATGGAATATTTTGAGGGTTTCTTCTGTATTAGTCCATGTCATAAAAATGTCATCAATATAACGAGTCCAATTTCCGATGGACTGGGAAAAAGGATTGTTGTTACAGACAAATTTTTCTTCAAATTTTGCCATAAACAATATGGCTAGCTCCGGCGCAGAAGGACACCCCATCGCCACTCCTTTGACTTGATAGTAAAAGTCGCCATTGAAATTAAAGTAGTTTTTCTTTGATGCGAAGCTGGCTAGTTCCATGATGAATTTAGTAGGAACTTTAGGACTGGATCGACTATCCAAAAAAGAACTGATCACTGAGAGTCCTTCGTCCTGTGGAATTTGCGTATACAGCGAGACCACATCTAGCGTGACAAGGTAGTGGTTCTCTGACTCAAAATTTATTTGTGCCAACTTGTTGATGAAGTCAGTGGTGTCGCCTAGAAACGATGGTATTTCAAAGATGAATGGTTTTAAGAAATAGTCCACGAATTTAGAGATAGGTTCCATCATGGAATCGCAACCAGAAATGATGGGTCTTCCCGGGGGTGTAGTCACGTTTTTATGTATTTTGGGAAGTACATAAAACAGAGGAATCCTAGGGTTTTTATTTTGCATGAAGTCGTGTTCTTTTTTGGAAAGAAAACCTTGTTGTAGTCCTGCGTCAAGTAATGGAAAAAGAATATTTTGTAATTCAATTGTAGGGTCCTTGTTTATTTTACGATAGCAGACAGCATCATCTAGTTGTCTCATGACTTCCTTGGTGTAATCAGATTTGTTCAGTATGACTATAGAACCACCCTTGTCTGCCTGTTTGATTATTATTGAGTCATCATTTTGAAGGTTGGATAAAGCTTCCATCTGTAATTTAGTGGTATTATGCTTGACCCATCTCTTTTTCTTTTCCATCTCCGCAATTGCTGACAGAATCGTTTTTTCAAAAGTCACAACTTCTTTGGAATTTTGTTAGTTGGTGGACAGAATGTGGATTTTTTCCTAAGGCCAGTGTCGTCAATGATTTCTGTAAGTTTTTAGTCTGATCTTTCTGCAGAATTCTATTGTCTCTGTTTTTAAACGAATGAAATCAGTATGTTTTACTGGGACAAAGGAGAGGCCTTTTTCAAGGATGCTTTGTTCATCTTTATTTAATGGTCTCTTAGATAGATTGTACACTAAGGATGATCCTAGTTCTTGTAATTTTGTCTGCGGGTAGACATCTCCCATGGTTGGGTATTGAATCTCACTCTCCCCCGTGATCTCTGTTGGCCTCTTCCTAAAAAAGGGGGTTGTTGTTGAATTTGTTGAAAGTTACCTCTCTGATTGTTGGTTTTGTATCTATCATTAGATTCCCCTTCACTGCCACTCGAAGAGGAAGAAGTCTCTGAGAAGGTTATGAAATTTTTTGAAGATCTGCCCTGATATTCTGGCAGGTATCGGCGAGATTCTGTTCGTGTGTAAAAGTCTGATTGTAAGTAAGGGTAGACTTTTGTAAGGGAGAAATTCCTTTTGTCCTTTTCAAACTTATTGCTCTTTTGATTAACTGTATAGTCCTTGAATTCTGCAATTTCTTTTTCGACTTTATCCAATAAAGCTTTTGAATCCGTTATGATTTGGTTGGTCTTTATTTCAGATTCTAGTAGTGCAATTTCTTCAAGTTGTTGTTTAGAAATGCGTTGGGCAGTTTCCACTGTGAGGACCATAAGGTCTCTACTGCATTTTGTCTGAATAAAGCTATATCCTTTTTTGTAGAGTGGATCCTCCGTTAAGATGACCGGAATATTTCTTATTTGTAGTCCCCCTGGGATAGTGCCCGTTTTGAGATGTTGGATCAAAAAATGTCCATGGAGGTCTGTCCGTATTTGCTTTTTTTTAAGTCTTAGGAGTTTGTCAGACTCATTTTGATTTTTTGCTGAAACACTGAGTGATGCTGTTGCAAAGAGGGGAGGGGCATCCAAGAGATTTTTTATGTGTTCCTCGCTGTACGCAAAAGTGTCACTTTCAGTCATACTGTCACACGGGCAAACATAAAACGAAAATTAACATGGGTTAATAAAGTGAGCTAAGTGGAAGGAAAAAGACTATTAGTTTCAAGATAGTTCTGTGATCAAAACACAGTTTAGCCTCTCGCAGAGAATTCTCTGCCAAAGAAACACCAACCAAAAATTGGAGGTAGGCCAAGAGCAGTAAAGCTGAGCCCGTAATAGAATAGAATATTATGGGCTCAGCTTTACTGCTCTTGGCCTACCTCCAATTTTTGGTTGGTGTGAGGTTCCGCAGTGGCGTCAACAGTCAGCTGGCTTGGATGGTGCGTATTTATGCAGTCAAGCCAGGGTAAGGTACCAATAGGTTATTATTTTGGTGGCCGTTTCAATGCCTGAGATGATACGGATTGTATGTCGGGCACAGTAGTAAATATCGTCCCATTCTTTTGAGGATAACTCCCGTCCTATCTTGGATTCCCATCTCTTTTGACCTGGGGATTTGGTGGGTGTGGTTTCAGGGGCCAGTAGTTTATACAGATGTCTAATAAGTTGTGTGTCGGTCGTGCTGGAAAGCAACCACGTTCATACGGGGTGAGGTGTCGGTCTGCTCCTGGCGAATCTGAGTGAAGTGCCAACGTTCGTCCTCGGGTAGGTTGTGTTCCTGATGGAAGTAATCGAACGGAATAGGGCAATTCATATCGAACGGCTGTCCCTTTCATTTACATCCTGGTTGATTCCACCGGTAAAAATGGAGATCGTGAGTGCTGGGATAAAGTCGGGGTTCCCGGCTATGGGCATCAGGGGGGAAGGGAAGGAGGTGAGAGACCTCTTAGTTGCAACCTTTTCCCAGACTGTTAGCACCGGTTTAGTGATAGAAGAGAGATACAGGTTGGACGGGCATGCGCCTTTAGGGAGGAATGGAATTTTCCACAGAGGTTGTCCCGCAAGCGCTCTTTCCATAAAGAGCCAGTGTTTCTCAGACTCCGCCCGTGGCCATTCATCAAAGGCTCTTAGTTGGGTGGCCCAGTAGTACTGTGTTAGGTCTGGGACTCCCAGTCCGCCCTCAATGGGGGTCTATGGGCCAATTGTCTATGGATGTGGGGGTGTTTACCTGGCCACATGAAGTGGTTCACATCGTTCTGGAGGGAGCAAAGCGAGCCCTATGGTGGGTATAGTTGGAGGACCAAAAATAGGTACAGGATTCGGGGAAGGACTACCATTTTCACCGCTGCTATCCTCCTGAGCCAGGAGAAGGAGTGACGGCGCCAGCAGCTGAAATTGGCTTGAGTTTGGCAGATCAGAACACGGTAATTGATTTCGTAGGAGCGAGCTGGAGTCCTAGGTATTAGATGTGTGATGTTGCCCATTGAAGGGGAGAGCAACTAATGATCGTTGCTGCAGAGTTAACTTAAGGGCCTGCAACTTATGAATATTCATTTTAAACCCTGATACTTGGCCAAATATCAGGAGTTCATCCAGGGATGCCGGTAGGGAGGAAGCCTGGTCCTCCAAAGTCACCAAAACATCATCAGCATATAAGCTTATGGTGTGTACCCAGTGTTGCCGGGTTAGATCTGACTCTCTGCGATATAGGGTCTATATCTATATAGAGCAAAGAGTAGGGGTAACAACGGGCACCCCTGTCTGGAGCCCCTGTTGATAGTGAATGGAGTAGATGCATATCCATTTACCCGGATTACTGTGGTTGAGCGGTCATAGGTGCTGAAGAGCCACTTTCGAAATCTATCCCCTATGCTAAAATATTTAAGGGTGGCATCTAGATAAGGACAGTGGACCCTGTCAAAAGCTTTCTCAGCGTCGACGGACAACAACATGCATTCTTGACCATGTCTCTGAGCCTTATCTATGAGGTGTAAGACCCTTCTTGTGTTGTTGCCATATTGACATTGCAGGACAAAGCCCGCTTGGTCCGGATTAACAAGACCGGACAGTAGAGGATTGAGGCGTGTGGCCAGGATACCTGTAAATATTTTAAGATCGATGTTTAAGAGGGAGATTGGTCTACACGAGGAACATTGGGTAATGTCCTTTCCCGGTTTAGGGATCACTGCTATGGACGCCATGCTCATCGATGGAGGGAGGGTTGCTGAGCTCACTAGGGCGTCAAAAAAATGGATAAGGAGAGGTGCTATGATCGGGCAGAATGTTTTGTAGAAGATGGCCGGAAAGCCGTCGGGGCCCGGGGATTTGGCTACTTTTAGGCGAGAAATGCAGGTGAGGACTTTCTCGATTCTAATGGGTTGATCTAGCTCTTCATTCTGTTCCAGGGTCAGGAAGGAGTGCACTTCCGATAAGTATGTCAGGTTCCCTTCCTGTTGAAGGTTTTGTGCCATATACAGGTCTTGATAGTAATCCCTAAATGTCTCCGCTATATGAGGGTCTTTGGTCCAGCCCGTCCCTCAGGATCCCGGATCTCCTGGATCCGGTGTTCCTGTTGCTGGATCCTCAGCCTGTTGGCCAAGAGGCGTCCGTCCCTGTCTCTGCCGGTATAATATCAGTGCTTTAAGCGGAGTGCGGCATATTCTGCCCTGTCCTTGTCAATGCCAGTTAGTTGGGATCTAGCAGCTTCCAGCTGCCTCCACACCCTTGGGCCAAAGTTCTTTTGTGGATGCGTTCAAGTTCTGCCACCTGCTGTCAGATTGCTTCTCTCTTGGCTTTGCGTTCTTTATTTTCAGCCACCGAGATGGATATCAACTCCCTCTTACCACTGCTTTCAGTGCATTCCATTTAATGGAGAAGACTATCGAGTCAGAGTTATCATTGGTGGCCAGGTAGTTCTTAATAACCTTGGTACGGTGATCTACGTTTGCAGGACGCTGCAGCAGGCTGTCTCTCAAGCACCATGTTTTAGAGATAGGGCTGGTGTGTGAGATCGTGATAGTGGCTGTCACCGCCGCATGGTCTGACAGGGTCCGGGGCTCAATGATAACATTTTGTAGTCTAGAGGGGAGATCGTGTGTATCTAGGAGGTAATCCAGCCTGGCATATTTTTTATGTGCGAACGAATAGAAGGTATAGTCTCGGGTTTGTGTATGGTTAGTCGTCCATAAGTCAACTAGGCCTGTTTCTTTCAGCCAGTCTAATCCCCTATTGGATAAGGAGCTTATATGACCCTGTCTCTGGGCGGATCTGTCCATATCATTATCAAAGACGAGATTCAGGTCTCCTCCCACCAGGACATAACGATTTAAGGTGCCCATGGTCTCGGTCACTACTTGTCTTAGAAAGTTCTCCTGCACTTCATTAGGCGAATATATAGTCACAACTGTGAGAGTTCTGGGGCTGACTTGTAGTGAGTAAGCAAGCAGTCTCCCTTTCAATTCTGCTTCCTTGGACAATATTTTGTCCCTGAAGTGCGGGGAGATTAAGATAGCCACCCCTGCTGTTTTGGTCTGGAGGGATGAAAAGTATTGGTGTGGAAAATGTTTGGAGCGGAGCCTTTGATCATCCCTCGGGAGGAGGTGTGTCTCGCAGTAGGCAGATGTAGACCCCTGAGCGCTTGAGATTTGATAGGAGGGATCTTCTCTTCAAAGGGTGATTAAGTCCTTTGACATTTAGTGTAAGGACCTTCAATTGGTCTGTCATTGAGTGCTAGGGAGGGAAGCTATACAAGAATCGCCCTTTAACTTAGAAAGGGGTTCACATGCACGGTGCGTAGAGTGTTGAATACTTGGAGGTGGTGAGGTCGAGGGCTCATGTCAATGTGTCCCGGGTCCCAACAAACTAAGAAACAGTAGAGAAGCTAAACCCACAACAAATAACAATAATACAAAATAAAAGCAATCATATAGGAAAATGAGGTCTATTTCGGTAAGTCCCTTCGGTCACAGGTTAGGGTCATTTAGGCGGCTCCCTCTCCCCCCTCCCCCGGGGCCATGCTCTTTGCGCTTAGGTATAGCAGCCAGGCAGAGGTGGAATATTGTGAGGGTGCAATACGAAGGATCAGAAGGTGAAGCCTCAAGAGTCTGGTAGCTTTTAGGGAGTTTCAGGTCTCAAAGCTGATCCAGATAGTGAGTCTATGACTACCTGCCTATCCCTCTCTATAGTGGCAGGGTCCAGGCAAAGTCTCCCCAGGGAACCCAACGGCGTCCTCCTACCTGGAGTTGTCTGCTCTGCCCAGCTCTCGTCCGCCGACTCCCACCGGCCCAGGAGAGTTGCCGGTCAGGCCCAGCATGCGTTGTGGTTCGTCCAGTGATCGGAGTTGTTGCAGCTCCCCATTGAGGTGGAAGATTAGGCGAAAGGGATGTCCCTATGAGTAGTGCACTCCCAATTCACAAAGTTGGGCAGCGATGGGGCGGAAGTCCCTTAGCTTCTGGAGGGTTGATACTGCCAGGTCTTGGTACAGGACTTGATGGTATCCTCAATATTGGAGGGGGTGCTAACTTCTCGTTTTCTGGAGGATGGTTTCTTTCAGGGGGAAATCGTGCACACATGTAAGAATATCTGACGGTGGGGCTTTAGGCAAGCGTTTAGGGCCCACTCTGTGTGTTCTATTGAGCTTGATTTCTGTCTATGGCATAGCCCCTAGGATGTGCTATAATAAGTCCTGGACATAGCAGGTGATATCAGAGCCTTCGGCTCCAGATGGGACGTAGCGTAAGTGATTGTTATTTCGGCATAATCTATTCTCTACGTCTTCTGTGTGGGCTTGTAGGTCCAGATGTTGGTCTCTGAGGCGAAGAATTTTTTGTTGGAGTTGTTCTATCTCTTCCTCCCTGTCCGCTTCATGGTCTTCTAACTTGGAGACTCTCTCACCTAGTCTTTCAGTTCTTGTGTGATCTCTCCAAAAAGTATGAAGGTCCTCCCGCAGGGAGGCAAACAGCGACTCCAAATACGGGCGTGTCATCGGCTCATCTGATGTCCCAGAGCCGGCGGGCCCCTCAGGTGTCATTGCATGCACCTCTCCTCCAGGTCCTCCCGTGGGCTTAAGGAGCATGTCCTTAAGGGTGCGGTCTTTATTCTCTCGTGCTGTAGCCATGTTTGCATTGGGAGAAATTCCATTGGGTGGACTGAGTGGTAGTGGATAGTCCCCCTCTACCCTAGGTAGATCACTATTTTCTGGTTAGACTCCATGCGGTGCAGATCAATTTCCCATGGTGAGGGCCCTAGAGGCAAAACCGTCCCCTCACCAAGCCGCCCCATCTACAATATACGGCTCCTTTATATGGCTACTGTTAATGCCAGCATGCTCTCCGTGTCATCGACTCCTCCGTGTTGGTTGTTGGCACTTGAGGGGTCGACAGGGGTCTTAATAAGCCTGCGGAAGGCCCCGCCACCGCCTTTGGTTTATGTGCAATGCGCGGTTTGTACCGCTGAAGATAAGGCCCAAAGCCTAATGTGCCCCTCAACTGGGATCGTGCCTGCCAGTTCAGTGCCTCTTCCCAGCAGGAAGGCACCCTCTGCAGGGCTCTGGGTTGGTGCAGCAGTTCTATGTATCAGAGGGGCAGTCTGCTCTTAACCTCTGCTCGTGTCACTGTGTCGCCGTCCCCTCAGTGGAGAGAGTGTATGGACTTCTACTGTCTGGCCCGGGTGTTCTGTAGGGCGGACTGCTGCTCAGTAGTATTGCAGTGTGCCCCTTCCTGCCGCTGTGTGCTGATGCTGTCTGGGGCCCCCAGACCAAGTCTGGTAGTGTCCAGCTACCAGGTTCCTGGACGACGAGTGCTCGCTCTGGCTTCTCCCCCGGCGATCGTGCTCCAACACCCTCACGCTCTCATCGGGTGCCCGGGGGTAAGCGGTTGCTGCAGGTGTCGGCTGCATCCATGCTGTGCAGCACTTCTCTCTCTGTGCTCAGCCCCGTGCTGATTCAGCCCCTTCCTTCAAACAGTCAACTGGGGAGACGGTAGACAGCCCGCCTCTGGCGGGTCTTGTGCTGTGTTTCTCTGCGAGCGGGCTGCCTCCAGGTCCAATGCGTAGGCCGTGTCCCTGCTCCCATTTGTGGAGCCAATACAAGTACGTCTGCTCGGTCCTTGCAGTTTCCGAGCCGCACTGGATAATCAGCAGGCCTGTAGGGCAGCACTGCAGGTTCCACCTCTACGTTCAATGGTACTATGTCGTGAGGCCTGGTGGCGGGGAGCAGAGAGACTCAAAAAGATGTCTCAGCCGTCCGCCATCTTGGCCACGCCCTCCCTATATTTTTTTAAATCTCAAACTTCTTGAAGTGTGACAGAATAGTGATTTGGTGCAAATGCATTCTTAGATCATTCGTTAGTGGGTGTCACAACTGAGACTGAAGATTCTCATATCCTGAGGTTGCGGTAGCAGTTTGACAGGGCACTCTTGGTAGGCTAGATCTGGGTAGATGCAACGCGTAATTTTATACAAGAGTTTTTTGAGGTAAGTCAAGGAACTGCCTCGCTCTTTGTAATATGGTAATCTTTCATACCCACATTTAGAGGATGGGTAATCACGTATAAGTGAGCTCAGCATAGAGCTCAGAAAGCTCAACTTAAGGAGTTACAGAGTGTTCTCAATAATGTACAAGATGCACTAGTCAGGGGGGCAATAGATCTAAGAACAGAGCTAAAAGGAAAATCAGGCCAAGCAAACACTGAGCAATTTGTTTGCTCTTGAAGAGATTAATAATGCAAAAACTTGTCACCAGAAGCAGTATGAAGAGAGCCAGTTGTTGTGTAGGCTGTTGGCTTGGTCGACCTGTCTTAAGCATAATGCACTGAGTGTTGCGGGAATTGAGGATCCCAACTCAAATGAAGTGCAAAAAGATGACCATAAAATAGCACAGATATTTCTGCAGCACTATAAAAATATTTACGGGAATGCCAAAACTATTGACAGATAGAGTCTTGAGGAAGGCAGATTCGGCTCCCGTGCTTAACTGAGGTGCAGGTAGAGACATTGCTGCAGGCTATCTTGCGTGGGTGGGACGTACAGGCATTGCAAAAGATGCCTAATGTCAAAGAGACAGGCACTGATGGAATCCTAACCGAGATATATAAAATATTCCAGAAAGAATTATTATCGCCTCTGGTGTAATAATTTAATGAAATAGGTTGTGGGATGGACACTCCTTCGTCTTTCAAAGAGTCAGTGGTGATAGGCTTTTTAAAAAGCCTTGATCACAAACTCTTATCAACCAATAAACCTGCTAAATGCTGACTACAAGCTATTTGCAGAGATTTGGGAATCACATACAGTTTTGGTTGGCCAGACTCTGTTCCATAAGGAGCAGAATGGGTTTTTTACCAAAGCAAAAAATGGCAACAAATTCACAGTACTTGCTTAAAGCATAAGATTGTTTTTTTCTAGTGGCCAAGATAAAGCTGCATTCATAATGATCGATGCTGAAAAGGCATTCAACCTTGTCAATTGGGATGCTGTTTTTTACACTAGAGAGTTTTGCATTTCTAGCTAGAATTTTGACAATGCTTAAGAAGCTATATAAAAGGGTTTAAGCAGGGTAATAATTAATGTAAGGTTAGCAGGTACTCTGCAAATTTAACGTGGCACGTAGCAGGGGTGCCCTTATCCGAAGGTCCACAGGAGGTATCCACGACTCACACTCAAGAAACTGAACTTAAATGAAAGGCATAGACAACAAATGTACACTTAGAGGTAAAAAAAAAGCCACTAAACAAAAACAATAAAAAAGACTATGTCCCTATGGAAAACAGTGGACTTTAAAGAACAAATGTTAAAAAATGTTATTAAAACCTTTAAAAATGTTCTAAAAAACAGCAAAAATTTAAATAAATGCTTAACAAAAAATAAAAAGTTATTTAAAAACAAATATTATAATATATTATTATTGTTAATATACTTAAGAAGATTATAAAATATATTTAAAAAGTATCTTAAACATATATGTGTTTGAAAAAAAAGTGTTCCATATTTGCTAAAATGTTGTAAAAACCCCAAATATCAAACAATGTTTAAAAAACAAAGATGCATGTTTTGTATTTCAAAAATGTATAAACAATGTTGTTTAGAAATATTAATATATTTCTTTATTTGTAAGAAAAGAAATATATGTTTAAAACATAGCCAAAAAGAGAAGTTCCTCCTGGGATCTGGGCTGGTCTTCAGGTGGTGTGCAGAGCCAGTGGAACCAAACCCGACAGGAGTATCCACAGTTGAAGTCCAATAAGGGGCACACTCGAGATGATTTTTTGCTCATGAAAAAGTTTATCATCCAGTTGCTATGCGTTTCAACAGTACAACTGTCTTGATCACACACTGAGTGTTATGTGAAAGTGCATTACATAGGCGTGTGGAAACACAAACAAAGGACTCATAATGCAGAGTACTGCAAAATGCATAGGGAGTTGGCAGCCATCTTGGAGCTTGTTTAAGGTATATACACAATATTGTCAGATAGTGATACTACATGTAATGCAAGTTGTCACGTCACAGTATCAAATACACCATAAGTAAGAAAATTACTTACTCTCCCCGCTATTGATACTACACTGAGATTGATCCTGATCTCTTGGGATCACATTTTATCCGAAGTTGCCTTTTGACTTTACAAGTGTGTATTTTCAAGAATTTTTATACTTATTTATGGGAGCACTTAATTGTTTCTTTTTCCTCTTTTCACTTATGGACTTCTGTGTCTTAAGATACCTTTTTATTGGTTTTCTTTGTCATTAGTATATCCTGGTGAAGTTTTCCAGATTTCTCTCCCTCCATTTCAGCACTTTTTAAGTTTTTTCTTACTATTTTTTAATTCATTATCATGTGATAAAAATGTAATTTAGCTATCACTATTCCCACAGATGAGACTGACGAGGCATAAAGAAAATCTATTCAATTGAATGCTTGATTGTCTTGATTTAGTCTATCATATCAAATTATATTGAGTCTTCACCGGTTGGATATGCCATCAGCGCCCTGAGGAAGGAAGACTCCGAAACGCGCGTCGGCGCATTTGTGTTCTTCTTATGTTTTTCTGTATTGTTTCTGTAACTGTATTTCCTGTTTTGTATGATTTCACTGAACTGTTCACTTTTGTGTACATAACACTAATTGTTTGAGTCTTGATGTTATGTTGTGTCTTTCAATAATTGTATTGCTTCGTCGCTCTTAGTTTGATGAGCTAGTTGGCCTGTTATGTTTCTGAATAGAAAAATGAAATGATCTATCTAAAAAGAAAAAATTGATACATAATTCTATATATTTTTATAATAAAACACATAAAAAAGGATGTTATAGTAGACTTTTTGTATTCTGTGGGATAGTTTGACTAGTTCTCTTACAGGGGTTTTGTGCGTTTGTTTTAATTGTACTTTCCCTGGGACTCCGCCCCATTATACCTTTTGAGTACAGGGACCCTCTTAAGTATTTATTGTTCAGTTCCCGGCACTTTGCTGTGAGGGTTTAATTGTTCTTTAGTAATTACTTTATGGTGCTGTTTCCTTTTTGGAGAGGTCTTATCTTTGCCTATCCCTTTTTTATTTAATTTTTTATACTTTGTCTTTATTTTTCTCTTCTCCTTCGGACTGAGTCCCATGCGGAATTCATGATAGAGTATTTGAAAGCAGGGGTGATCCCCAACGGTCTTAGAATCAGGAATATACCAGGTCTCTTTATAGAAATTAGGAAGTTTCTAGAACGTTGGTCACTCATAGCCAACAAATGTTCTAGAGACCTTATGATCCTGATAATTGAGATGGCCAGAGAAGTGGTCGAAACACTCATGAAAGAAATTGCGGAACTAGAGGAGACTATGAAGAAAAATAACCCAATAGAAGAAGCTAAAAGGAGACTTGAAGACATCAATACTGAATTCAGCTCTTTTAGTGATTATCTCATAAAGAAAAAAACAGAGAAACTCCGTAAGGATATAAGATACTTTTCTGAAGAAAGAGTACATCCCTATCTAGGAGCCCAATATTATAATGGTTCCAGAGACTATACCAACCAGTCAGATCACCAATATTGGTCAAGTAATAAGATCCTTACTTTTTCTGATACGTCAGAGTCTGAGGGGGAGGGAGGACAAAGCTCAGTCGATAACTACAGCAATAGGAGAGGTGCCTTTGAGGGACAGAGAAGAAATACTCGTTTTTTAGGCAACCGACGGGGGAACATGAGAGGGAGATACAGAACACAGGAGAGGGGACGTTACCAACAAACAGACAACAATCCCTCACAATTCCTCCAAACAAGACGGAATCAATATTGGAGAGAATAGATACCCCCCTCCATGTTGAACCTATCCCTATTTTTAATCTTTCTAAGACCACTCTGGATGCATACACTGAGGATCTCCTGGTTAGAGGCCTTTCATTTATACCTAGTACGGGTCTCAATCACTTCGAGCTATACCAAGATCTTCATTCCTTCTTCCGCAAAGTCCGCCTCAATAGATTCTTTGAAAACCGAGAGTCACAAGAGATTGAAAACAAATCTGGACTCAAACCGAAGTCTATATTTACTCCGAATCTCGATGAGGTGGGCCCTGAGGTAGGGATTTTTGAAAGAGTCGTTGTTAGACCTGTCAGCCCTTTGGGTGGTCCCTCCTCATCATTATTTATTTTGTCCCACTTTTGCCTCAAACCCTGTTTGAATTTTTCCTTTTTGGGAACCACCAGATTTTTTCGTGTTGCTGCAGATTCAGGGAGCCATTTTAGCTACCCCTGAAACTTCTGTCTGAGGGCCTGGAGCACAAAATGGTGGCCACCTGTGACATCACCAGCATCTACTGGAACCTGCTAGCACCTTCCAGAACATTCCAGAACCCTGTGACAGTTGGAGGCGGTTTAGAATGTTGGGAAGCTAAGACAGAGAGTTGGCAGTTGGAGCTGGCAGTTGGCACCTGACTGGTGAGGAGTGAGCAGCAGAAACTTGAAGGAGGAAGGAGTGAGGCAGCAGGGGTGGAAACTTGTGCCTGGAGTGGGGTCCATAAACCCACCCTTGATACTAGTCCCTACTGACTGAGCCCAGCCTGGAGCCCTGTGTGGGAAGAAGCAAGAAAAACCATCCTAAGGACCTGGACAGCAGGAACAGGCCTTAGAAACAGAGAACAGCAAAATCCTGACCTGGAAACTGGTTTCCCTGGAGTCCGACGTCGAGTAGCCTGAGACCCGGAGCCCGAGGTGGAGAAGCGGCGCCGACTGGAAAGCGGACGTCGTGCCCGGAGCCGCCAGAGGTCGAGAGAGGGCGCCGTCAGAGGTCGTGAGGAGTACCAGAGGTCGAGGAGGAAGTCACCCGAGGTCGAGTGAGCGGCGTCATCGGAGGAGTGAAGTCCGCCCTCCGGAGTCGTCGGAGACCGAGGTGAGGTGTACCGGAGGTCGGGAGTGAGGATCGCACTCCGGAGTCGCCGGAACCTGTGAGAATCGTGCCGGAGGTCGGGAGTGGAGGTCGCACTCCGGAGTCGCCGGAAACCTAAGGAGAGGAGCACCGGAGGTCGGGAGTGGAGATCGCACTCCGGAGCCGCCGGAAGTCGACATCGAGCCAAGGCCGGCCGACGTCATCGAATCCGAGGTCGCCATCAGACCGGAGCCGCCCGAGGTCGACATCGAGTAAAGACTGCCCGACGCCATCGAATCGGAGGTCGAGATCGAACCGAGGCCGCTGACATCGAGACCGGAGCCGCCTACCGGCGTCGTCAAAGAACTGACATTGTGCCGAGGCCGCCGACATCGAACGGGAACCGCCTCACGGCGTCGACACGACTCCAGCGGCGTCGGAGCATCAGAAAAAGGGCAGTAAGTGGAGTAGAGGGCGCCTAAGGCCCTGTGGAGACCTGAGAGACTGCTCTAAGGGGCTAGGGAGGTGCTGGAACCAACCTGACTGTGCCAGGGGTGAGCTGGGACTAATCTAGAGAAGTTGTGTGGAGGGAGAGAGCCAGGTCTCTGGTATTCCCCCCTTGATCTACCTCAGTTTAGGCCTCAGCCTTGTCCAAGCCAGGGAGTAGACACCCCCAAGCCTTCCACATCCCCACAAGCTGTGCCTGGGCCAAATCAGCCTTTAGGAATTCAAAAGTGATCTGATTCTATGAGTGTCACTGTCAGCTTTTAAGTATTTATTAGGGGCACTGTATTTATTGTATTTAACCTATTTATTGCTTCACTGTATTTATTGGTCCACAGTATTTATTGATGCACAATATTTATTGGTTTACAGTATTTATTGCCTCAGAATATTTAATTGCCTGTATGTGTTGCACTGTTATTTATGCCTTCAGTATTTATGATCACCCCTATCTATTGAATCATTAAGCCAGTATTTATTTGACCTGCACTATTTAAAAAGTTTGTATATTGTGATTGTTATTTATTTTATCCAATTAGCAACTAAGAGAAAAAGAAGATAAAGAAAGATATTTTCATAATTTTTACGGTGTAGAGTCGTTTTTGGAACGGATGCACGCATGGTTATTGTTTGGGTATGTCGTATGCTTAGCACGGAGCCTGATTCCTGACCACTCGAGCCAAGCTACCACAGTGTGTCCGGAAGACCTCCACCACCCTTTCAGAGTGGGAGTGTGGTTTTCCAACATAAATTGGTGTTCAGTGGTGGTATAGAGCTGTGCCTACGTATACTCAACAATAACTGTGGGTAGTCCATAGGCCTACACCGGGAGTTTTCTCAAAGCGGCCTTCCTAATTGTGGGTTTTTGTTTTTTCCAAATTTACTCTGGTGGTGGGAGGAGGTATTATTAAAGGTATCCCCCTGCATTGTTACTGCAAATAACTGTCCTCTAACCTGAGTGGGCGAGATGGAATTTGTACTAGAAAAACTAGAAACGTACACTGTGGCCCAACTCAGGGAGTTTTGCCAGCGGGAGGGGGTGTACTGTCCCCCAGGAGCAAAGAAGGGTGCACTCCAAACCAGCTTAAGGGCTTGGGGGGAGGCACGCCGAGAAAGCAAGGCTGAGGAGGAGGACAGGGATAGAGAGCCTGACACCGAGGGGGCTGAGATGTACCAACCTGAGGTGGGGAACCTGTCAGCGGGGCCCAGAACCATTTCTAGGAAGGGCAGCAGTGCCTCTAGCGGTGGCTTGTCTGAAGTGGAGTTAACAGACCGGAGGGAGAAAAGACAGCTCACATGGGACTTAGCAAGGCTGGAGAAGGAGAAGGAGGAGCAGAGGATGGCCCATGAATTACGACTGAAAGAAATAGATCTTCAGATCCTGAGAATCGGGGCACAACCTGTTCCTAATGGTGGCAGCCAAACCCAAGAGATCACCAGGGAACCTAAACCATACCTGCCAAAGGACATAGTAGCTAGCTATGGAGTGGGCGACGATATCTCCAAGTGGCTAGCGGCCTATGAGGTCTCGTTGAGGGCCCATGGGATTCCAGAGAAGTACTGGGGAGGGGGATTGTACAAGTACATGCCTCCAGCTGGTAGGGATGCTTTATTGGCCCTCGAAGAGGATGAGCAGACCCACTACCCCACCATGAAACTGGCGCTCATAAGGAAGTTTGGACTAACACCCGAAAAGTACAGACAGAAGTTCAGGGGTAGTCACAAACTGGGCACACAGAATTGGGTGGACTTCCTGGACTATGCAAAGAAGGCACTGGAAGGTTGGATTCAGGGCAGTGAAGTGAGGAACTACGAGGGGTTGTTTGACCTAGTACTGAAGGAACACCTGCTCGAGAAATGTTTCCCTGAACTGCGGCAACACCTGGTGGATAGCAAGCTGACCAGTCCCCGGAAGCTTGCTGAGGAGGCGGACGTTTGGGCTAGTACCCGGGTGTCCACAAGGGGGACTGGAGGGGATACTCAAAAGGCCGGACAGGGCACCCCCCAGAAGAAAGAGGGGGGGGAAAAGAAAAAGGAGTTCTCCAAAGGCCCCCAAAATAACTTCCAAGGGAAGGGAACAGGATTCACCCCTAGGGCTAACCCACCCAGAAACCCTAATGCTGGCCAGAGTCAGCAGCCAAGGGTTGTCCATTGCTATGAGTGCGGTGGCGTAGGACACTATAAAGGAGATCCGAAGTGCTTGAAACGACCACCCCCTCCCACTGGAGGAAAGACCCCCGGAGTAGCTAGTGTAGTGCTCGGGGAGGAGATGCCCTTAACTAAGGGAAGGGAGTGGGCGGGTGTCACTTTAGTGTCCCTGGGAGAACGGGAGATGGTTCCTAAGATCCAGGTGCCCGCAAATACCGCAAAGTATGGGCAGTGGGTCACCATCAACGGCCAAAGAGGGGAGGCTCTGAGAGACACAGGAGCCAGTATGACTATGGTGCGTAGCCAACTGGTGTCTCCAGAGCAGGTAATTCCCGATGTACTCCACCCAGCCGCGATGGCTGACGGCAGAACAGGCCACTATCCCGTGGCCGAGGTTCCCTTTGAATGGGGGGGGTTGCAGGTTCACTTCGAGTTGCCGTAAGCCCTGCCGTGCCAGTCGATTGTCTGCTGGGGAATGACATGGAGCACAACGCTTGGAAGGAGGTGGAATACCGGACTCACACCGAGATGCTGGGTACACCTGATTGGGCCTGTGTTAGCACAAGGTCCGCGACTACCCGAAGAGGGAGTTCATTTCGGCTGGAGCCTGGAACAAAGGCCCAGCCAGCTGCCAGTCAAGGGAAGAACCGAGGACAGGAGGAGCCTGCCTCGGCGTCCCCACCCCGTAGGACGGATAGGCCACCGGAGGTGGTGGACCAGGAGTCTGCGGTGGGGGACGTTACCAACCTGGAGGACCTACCCATCCCGGCCGAGTGGCACGTGGAGGGAGGCCCGTCCAGGGAGGAATTCTGCCAGGGCCAGAGGGAGTGCCCTACCCTTGAGGGGCTAAGGCGACAGGCCGAAGCCCAGGCAGCAGGGAACGTTGAAGGGAACTACAGTGTTTACTGGGAGGATGGCCTCCTCTACAGTGAACCCAAGGCACCCCTACATGGATCGTCACGAGCCTTGGTAGTTCCTCAATGTTATCGAGCCTTCCTTCTGGAGTTGGCTCACGAGATACCATTGGCAGGACACCTGGGGCAAGACAAGACCTTCGCCCGTCTTGTCCCACACTTTTATTGGCCTCAGATGAAAGTGTCGTCCGATACCTACTGCCGGACATGTGTGTCTTGCCAAGCCAGTGGGAAAACAGGGGTGAAGCTGAAAGCTCCCCTGGAACCACTTCCTGTCGTTAGCACCCCCTTTGAAAGGGTGGGCATCGACATTGTGGGTCCGTTAGATCCACCGACTACAGCTGGTCACAGGTTTATCCTGGTTCTGGTGGATCATGCCACACGGTACCCAGAGGCAATACCTCTGAGGACCATAACAGCACCTGTTGTGGCTAGGGCCCTGATGGGAATCTTTACCCGAGTGGGTTTTCCCAAGGAAGTTGTGTCCGACAGGGGGACCAACTTCATGTCAGCGTACATGCGGGCCATGTGGAAGGAGTGTGGAGTGACATACCGGTTCACCACTCCTTACCACCCCCAGACAAATGGTCTGGTGGAGAGGTTTAACAAAACCTTGAAGGGCATGATCAGAAGTCTGCCTGAAAGCCTGCGGAGGAAATGGGACGTCCTCCTACCCTGTTTACTTTTTTCCTACAGGGAAGTGCCACAGAAGGGAGTGGGCTTCAGCCCCTTCGAGCTTCTGTATGGGCACCCTGTACATGGACCTCTCAACCTGGTGAGAGACGGATGGGAAAGAACTCCCAGAAAGCTTCCCCAGGATGTGGTGAGCTACATGCTGGCCTTCCGGAGCCAAATGGCTAAGTTGTGGAAGCAAGCTTCTGACAACTTGGAAGCCAGCCAAGCAGTGATGAAGGCGTGGTATGACCACAATGCTCACCCGGTGGAGTTGGAGCCTGGCCAGAAGGTGTGGGTGATCGAACCCGGAGAGCTTAGTGCCCTCCAGGATCGCTGGTCAGGACCCTTTGAGGTGTTGGAGAAGAAGGGTAAGGCTACCTACTTGGTGGACCTGAAGACCCCACGTCAGCCCCTGCGGGTGCTGCATGCCAACCGCCTCAAACCCCACCACGAGAGGCCCGAAGTCATCTTGATGATGGTGACTGACGGAGGAGAGGACGTGGAAAGCGAGCCTCTCCCCGATTTGTTTGCGTCTCAAGAGAAGGATGGGTCGGTGGAGGGAGTGATTCTCTCCCCATCTCTAACTCCTGAACAGCAGGAGGACTGTCGCCAGGTCCTGGGGCAGTACTCCTCGTTTTTCTCCCTTGTCCCGGGTAGGACTCACCTGTGCGTCCATGACGTGGACACAGGAGACAGCCCACCTGTGAAGTCCAAGATCTACCGGATGTCAGACAAGGTGAAGGCCAGCATTCATAGTGAAGTCACTAAGATGCTGGAGCTAGGAGTGATCGAACCTTCTAGCAGCCCCTGGTCCAGTCCGGTGGTGTTAGTACCAAAAGCTGCACCACCGGGTGCCCAACCAGAACTGAGGTTCTGTGTGGACTATCGGGGACTGAATTCAGTGACCAAAACTGATGCTCATCCGATCCCTAGGGCGGATGAATTGATTGACCGGCTGGGAGCTGCCCAATATCTAAGTACCTTTGACCTTACTTCAGGGTACTGGCAGATCTCTTTGACTGATGGAGCAAGGGAAAGGTCAGCCTTCTCCACGCCCAATGGCCACTACCAGTTCTGTGTGATGCCCTTTGGGCTCAAGAACGCACCTGCCACGTTTCAGCGCCTGGTAAACCAGATCCTCACCGGAATGGAGAGTTTCTCTGCTGCTTATCTGGATGACATAGCCGTCTTCAGTAACAGCTGGGAGGATCACTTGCGTCACCTGCAAGCTGTTCTCCAGGCCCTGAGACAAGCTGGATTGACGATCAAGGCCAGCAAGTGCCAGATCGGGCAGGGGTCGGTAGTGTACCTTGGACACTTGGTGGGTAGGGGAGCGGTGCAACCCCTCCAGGCGAAGATCGAGGCCATCATGGCCTGGGAACCCCCCAAGACACAGACTGAGGTCCGAGCATTTTTGGGCCTCACGGGATACTACCGCCGCTTCGTGATGGGGTACGGTACCATCGTAGCCCCCCTCACGGAGCTCACGTCCAAGAAACAACCTCGACGGGTAGTCTGGACGGAGGCTTGTCAGCAAGCCTTTGAGAGATTGAAGAAAGCCATGTGCGAGGCCCCGGTCTTAAGGGCCCCAGACTTTTCCAAGGAGTTCATTGTCCAGACAGATGCATCAGAACATGGCATTGGGGCAGTGTTATCGCAACTCAACGAAGAGGGTCTGGATCAACCCGTGGTCTTCCTATCCCGGAGACTACTTCCCAGGGAACAGAAGTGGAGTGCAATAGAGCGTGAAGCCTTTGCAGTGGTATGGGCTCTGAAGAAGTTGCGGCCATACCTGTTTGGCTCGCACTTCCTAGTTCAGACCGACCACAGACCCCTTCGTTGGCTGATGCAAATGAAGGGGGAGAATCCCAAGTTGTTGAGGTGGTCTATTTCCCTACAGGGAATGGACTTTCAGGTGGAACATCGGCCTGGAGTGGACCACGCCAATGCAGACGGTCTCTCAAGGTATTTCCGCCTTAGTGATGAGAACTCCCAAGGGGTTGGGTAGCTCTCCCCACTTTCAGCTGGGGGGGACGCGTGTTAGACCTGTCAGCCCTTTGGGTGGTCCCTCCTCATCATTATTTATTTTGTCCCACTTTTGCCTCAAACCCTGTTTGAATTTTTCCTTTTTGGGAACCACCAGATTTTTTCGTGTTGCTGCAGATTCAGGGAGCCATTTTAGCTACCCCTGAAACTTCTGTCTGAGGGCCTGGAGCACAAAATGGTGGCCACCTGTGACATCACCAGCATCTACTGGAACCTGCTAGCACCTTCCAGAACATTCCAGAACCCTGTGACAGTTGGAGGCGGTTTAGAATGTTGGGAAGCTAAGACAGAGAGTTGGCAGTTGGAGCTGGCAGTTGGCACCTGACTGGTGAGGAGTGAGCAGCAGAAACTTGAAGGAGGAAGGAGTGAGGCAGCAGGGGTGGAAACTTGTGCCTGGAGTGGGGTCCATAAACCCACCCTTGATACTAGTCCCTACTGACTGAGCCCAGCCTGGAGCCCTGTGTGGGAAGAAGCAAGAAAAACCATCCTAAGGACCTGGACAGCAGGAACAGGCCTTAGAAACAGAGAACAGCAAAATCCTGACCTGGAAACTGGTTTCCCTGGAGTCCGACGTCGAGTAGCCTGAGACCCGGAGCCCGAGGTGGAGAAGCGGCGCCGACTGGAAAGCGGACGTCGTGCCCGGAGCCGCCAGAGGTCGAGAGAGGGCGCCGTCAGAGGTCGTGAGGAGTACCAGAGGTCGAGGAGGAAGTCACCCGAGGTCGAGTGAGCGGCGTCATCGGAGGAGTGAAGTCCGCCCTCCGGAGTCGTCGGAGACCGAGGTGAGGTGTACCGGAGGTCGGGAGTGAGGATCGCACTCCGGAGTCGCCGGAACCTGTAAGAATCGTGCCGGAGGTCGGGAGTGGAGGTCGCACTCCGGAGTCGCCGGAAACCTAAGGAGAGGAGCACCGGAGGTCGGGAGTGGAGATCGCACTCCGGAGCCGCCGGAAGTCGACATCGAGCCAAGGCCGGCCGACGTCATCGAATCCGAGGTCGCCATCGGACCGGAGCCGCCCGAGGTCGACATCGAGTAAAGACTGCCCGACGCCATCGAATCGGAGGTCGAGATCGAACCGAGGCCGCTGACATCGAGACCGGAGCCGCCTACCGGCGTCGTCAAAGAACTGACATTGTGCCGAGGCCGCCGACATCGAACGGGAACCGCCTCACGGCGTCGACACGACTCCAGCGGCGTCGGAGCATCAGAAAAAGGGCAGTAAGTGGAGTAGAGGGCGCCTAAGGCCCTGTGGAGACCTGAGAGACTGCTCTAAGGGGCTAGGGAGGTGCTGGAACCAACCTGACTGTGCCAGGGGTGAGCTGGGACTAATCTAGAGAAGTTGTGTGGAGGGAGAGAGCCAGGTCTCTGGTATTCCCCCCTTGATCTACCTCAGTTTAGGCCTCAGCCTTGTCCAAGCCAGGGAGTAGACACCCCCAAGCCTTCCACATCCCCACAAGCTGTGCCTGGGCCAAATCAGCCTTTAGGAATTCAAAAGTGATCTGATTCTATGAGTGTCACTGTCAGCTTTTAAGTATTTATTAGGGGCACTGTATTTATTGTATTTAACCTATTTATTGCTTCACTGTATTTATTGGTCCACAGTATTTATTGATGCACAATATTTATTGGTTTACAGTATTTATTGCCTCAGAATATTTAATTGCCTGTATGTGTTGCACTGTTATTTATGCCTTCAGTATTTATGATCACCCCTATCTATTGAATCATTAAGCCAGTATTTATTTGACCTGCACTATTTAAAAAGTTTGTATATTGTGATTGTTATTTATTTTATCCAATCAGCAACTAAGAGAAAAAGAAGATAAAGAAAGATATTTTCATAATTTTTACGGTGTAGAGTCGTTTTTGGAACGGATGCACGCATGGTTATTGTTTGGGTATGTCGTATGCTTAGCACGGAGCCTGATTCCTGACCACTCGAGCCAAGCTACCACAGTGTGTCCGGAAGACCTCCACCACCCTTTCAGAGTGGGAGTGTGGTTTTCCAACAGTCGTTACTACTAAAATCAAGAAAATGATGCAATTTGTACCAAAACCCCACTACAATCTACCCTATGACGAATATAAAGCAATGAAATCGCTTGCGGACAATAAGGATTTAACGATCAAACCCAGTGATAAGGGTGGAGGGATCGTTATTATGGACTGTGACCAATACAAAATGGATATCTATAACATGCTTAATGTTCCGGAAAATTACACCAAGGTGATGCACTACCCTGACCAGAGAATCAAGAGTAATATTTTTGACATCACTAGAAGAGCTCTAGATAAGGGGAGTATCTGCATCCAAGAATTTGAATACCTTAATATAGAACATTTTCAGATCCCTGTTCTATATGGCCTCCCAAAAATTCATAAGAACCTAGACAGGCCCCCTTTTAGACCCATAGTCTCCACCATCGGTTCACTTACAGAACCGCTTTCGAAATTTGTTGATGTGTTCCTGGCCCAATTAGTTAGCACTCTGCCAGCTTTTGTGAGGGACACTGGACACCTGATTACTAAAATTGAGGGTATTGAGTTTAATCCTGCGACGGATATACTGGTCTCTATGGACATTGAGGCGTTATATTATAACATACCTCTGACTGGGGCTTTGGAAGCCGTCAGAAGCATTTTGATTGAAAATACGAACAACATTGACAATCTGTTTATTTTAGAATGCCTTGCTATTGTCCTGCATGAAAACTATTTTGAATTCGATAGAACCATATACAAACAGACTCTGGGTATCAGTAGACTTTTTGTATTCTGTGGGATAGTTTGACTAGTTCTCTTACAGGGGTTTTGTGCGGTTTCCAGCCCAACAAGTACGATTCGTCCCTACGTCACTCCGTACGCCTCTTTTTTTACGGGAGCCAAACACACCCGGAAAAGCAGAGTCTGACGCGAACTGCTACGCAACGGAGCCCCGGTACGCAACGTACATGCCATGAACACCATTGTACGTGTCATCCCGGTCCTCCTAGCCTATGACCTGGTGCACCGGACCCGACGCATACGCCGCAGAAGGTGTGAACAACACCCAGGGGCCAGGGGGGGTGAGGGGCATGAAGCATACCCTATACCCAAAGCAAAACCTATAATATGGAGCCCATACATTACCACCAGGGTCTGGTCACTAGGGGGGGGGCGTGGCCAGCAACTCCTGCGCACCGCAACAACGGAAGTGGACATGTACGGTGCGTTGCACACGTACCTCTAGCACCAGTAGAACAGTGATACGGACCATACACATGCAATGATTGCGTGGGTATGGTGCGTTCCACACGTACCCCAACGGCACCAGTAGAGCAGTCATACGGACTGTACACACGCAATGAATGCGTGGGTACGGTGCATTCCACACATACCCCTACGGCACCAGTAGAACAGTCATACGGACCGTACACACGCAATGAATGCGTGGGTACGGTGCATTCCACACGTACCCCTACAGCACCAGTAGAACAGTCATACGGACCGTACACACGCAATGAATGCGCGGGTACGGTGCGTTCCACACTTACCCCTACGGCACCAGCAGAACAGTCATATGGACCATAAACACGCAATGAATGCGTGGGTACGGTGCATTCCACACGTACACCTACGGTACCAGTACATTTGGGATACGAGGCGTACACACGCCAGGAATGTGGGCTTACGGACTGGCCCTGCATGTTACCTTCATATTGGTGTGTGTGTAGGTCCAGGCCAGCAGTGTACTGCTCCAAGGGGGTGGGTTTGCAGAGGATTCCCAGCAGTGGCCACACATATAGGGGTGGGTGCAGATTAATACCAGCAGTGGACAGAGACATGGGGGTGGGTGCAGAGGACTCCCAGCAGTGGACAGAGACATGGGGGTGGGTGCAGATGAATACCAGCAGTGTCCAGACATATGGGGGTGGGTGCACAGGACTCCTAGCAGTGGCCTGCAATATGAGGAGTGTGTGCAGATGAATACTAGCAGTGTCCAGACATATGGGGGTGGGTGAACAGGACTCCCAGCAGTGGCCTGCAATATGAGGGGTGTGTGCAGATGAATACCAGCAGTGTCCAGACATATGGGGGTGGGTGCAGAGGATTCCCAGCAGTGGAAAGAGACATGGGGGTGGGTGCAGATGAATATCAGCAGTGTCCAGACATATGGGGGTGGGTGCACAGGACTCCCAGCAGTGGACAGAGACATGGGGGTGGGTGCAGATGACTCCCAGCAGTGGACAGAGACATGGGGGTGGGTGCAGAGGACTCCCAGCAGTGGACAGAGACATGGGGGTGGGTGCAGAGGACTCCCAGCAGTTGCCTGCAATATGAGGTGTGTGTGCAGATGAATACCAGCAGTGTCCAGACATATGGGGGTGGGTGCACAGGACTCCCAGCAGTGGCCTGCAATATGAGGAGTGTGTGCAGATGAATACCAGCAGTGTCCAGACATATGGGGTGGGTGCAGAGGACTCCCAGCAGTGGACAGAGACATAGGGGTGGGCGCGCAGAGGACTCCAAGCAGTGGACAGAGACATGGGGGTGGCTGCAGATGAATACCAGCAGTGTCCAGACATATGGGGGTGGGTGCACAGGACTCCCAGCAGTGACCTGCAATATGAGGGCTGTGTGCAGATGAATACCAGCAGTGTCCAGACATATGGGAGTGGGTGCAGAGGACTCCCAGCAGTGGACAGAGACATGGGGGTGGGCGCAGAGGACTCCTAGCAGTGGACAGAGACATGGGGGTGGGTGCAGATGAATACCAGCAGTGTCCAGACATATGGGGGTGGGTGCACAGGACTCCCAGCAGTGGACAGAGACATGGGGGTGGGTGCAGAGGACTCCCAGCAGTGGACAGAGACATGGGGGTGGGTGCAGAGGACTCCCAGAAGTTGCCTGCAATATGAGGTGTGTGTGCAGATGAATACCAGCAGTGTCCAGACATATGGGGGGGTGGGTGCAGAGGACTCCCAGCAGTGGCCTGCAATATGAGGGGCGGGTGCAGATGAATACCAGCAGTGTCCAGACATATGGGGGTGGGTGCAGAGGACTCCCAGCAGTGGACAGAAACATGGGGTGGGCGCAGAGGACTCCCAGCAGTGGACAGAGACATGGGGGTGGGTGCAGATGAATACCAGCAGTGTCCAAACATGTGTGAGTGGGTGCACAGGACTCCCAGGAGTGGGCAGAGACATGGGGGTGGGTGCAGACGACTCCCAGCAGTGGACAGAGATATGGGGGGTGTACATCATTATCAGATGACCACACCTACATGGTGTTATGGACACATCCCTAACTTTGGACTATGATGATAGTGCTATAACAACACATCACTGACAGCAGTGTCCCACTCCCAGGAGGATGGATGTATTTCACACACTGCATGACACACCACATGTGGGTGTGAGGGCATATAACACATGCATACCCACCCATGGCAGATGCAGCACAATACACACCCTGATATCATGCCACAAGACTGTATAGTCATGTAACTGCCTACAAAACTAAGATAGCCAAAGGGAACACACACTGTCACGCACATCCCAGGACGGATATGAATGTCCAGGTGCTGGTCCAGCCACCAAGATGTTGTCTCTCATGGAAGGAATAGGGTGGAAGTCCCCTAGATACAATGCTCACAATTAGCAGGTGCCCAAATACCCTGCATAACAAGTACCATTTGTGTGGTAGGCCGTGATTACACACATGCATAGTGCTGAAAAGGGGGAATTTGTCCATGAAGGCATTTCAACATACTCAAAACACAAGTTCAGTGACTAGCAAGGATGGCACAGACGATTCAGCAGGAGACATCGGTGAGCAGGCATGGCCATTGTTGAAGGGATCCGTCACCAACAAAGGAAATGTTGACACAGGTCAGCACAACAATTGTGCAACTGTTTGCAGGGAAGATGTCAGGTGCCACAGAGGAAGGAACACTCCTTGGGACAATGTATCTAAACAAAATTAACAGTACACACACTACCAATGATTCTTTGCAGAGCCATTGTGATGGCACACAGATACCATGGTCCACCTCATGACCATCATACAAAAACATTTCTCTGAACCCTAACACATTACCAGAACACCAACTCCAGGAGCCTCAGCACCAACATCAAGTACCTGAAATGCAATAGTGTTGAAAGTAAAATTAAAGGCTTTATTCAGCACTAAAAAAAAACAACGAAAAATATACTATGTACAGAGGCCAATGGCCAGTCCATATTTCAAGTCCAAGGGGGGACGTAGAGGACCGCGTCTACCCCTAGCTTGCCTGCGCAAAGGAACCTCAAGGTTTGTCGACCGGGGGGGCATCATCTGTGGCAGTACCAGGCACCGCAGGGACAAGAGGGGGAAGGGTAGGTGTTGCGGGTGCAGGGGGGGATGTCTCCACCACAGGGGGTGGGGCAGTGCCAAAGATGGAGGTGAGCTCGGCGCTGCACACCGCTGCCAGTGCCTCCATCCGAACCCCTGCACCTGAGGATTCCCCAGGGTCAACAGAGGGTGTGGTGGGTGAGGGATAGGGTGCAGCGCTCTTGGGGGAGGGGGCCGACCTGGTGGGGGACTCAACTCCCGTGCCCAGGGACTTCCTCACCCGCTTGTGGGGTGGTCGCTCAGTGGGGGCGAGGTCCAGCTCACCCATAAAGATATTCTTGGGTGAGAGTTTGGCAGGGGAGCCAAGGGGAGTGGTTTTGGAGGAACAGGGTTGTGAGGACTGCGGACTGCGACTGTGGCTGCGTGTATGTCGTCTGTCCCCAGACCCTGTGGGTGTGCCTACATCCCCCTGAGTGTGCATGCCAGGAGGTGTGCGCTTTGCCTTACTTGGGGGTGTGCTGGCTGTGTCTGGTGGGGTGCGTGCCCGTGACTGTCTGTGTGTGCGTTGGACAGGCATGGGAGAGGGAAGTGTGGATGGGTCTGGGGTAGGGGGGGATGGAGCGCTGCAGGAGACTAACTGCTGCCGTCAGGGAAGAGTCCATGGACCGCAGAATCCTGCGTTGGTTAGACATCGTTGCTGACATGCCCTCCATGAACAGCACCATCTGTGTGAGCAGTTTAGTGTGTCCATGGAGGACATTCAGCACCGATGCCTGCCCAACCTGCAACTGCCTCACTATGTCCACAGACTCTTCACTGAGGGCAGCAGGGGTGACAGGGGCAGGGGGTGCGGTGCCTGGGCCGAAGGAGACATGGTGGGCCTCTGCACGGACAGAAGGGACGGGAGCAACTGGGAGGGCGGAAATGGTAATGGAGGAGGCGGGGACAGATGTGGGGATGCTGCCAGGTGGTGTTGCAGCCTCCGCCTCCCCCAGGAGGTCAGCGTCGGACCCGTCGGCGTCGTAGCTGGTATCGTGTCCAGACAGGTCCTCTGACTGACTCCCCTCACCCTCCGTGCCACTGGCTCCTCCTGACTCTACAGCACTGGTGGCACTGTCGCTGGGTCCCTCCTCCAGGTCCGTGCAGGTGTCTCCCTCCGTTGTGGATGATGATGCTGTGGGCAAGGAGAAGAAACTGAAATGCATCAGTCACCTGTATAAATCTGACACATGAGCACAAAAACAATTGGTCACAGTGCATATCAGGCAATGCATCATTAGTAACAGCTAGATTACTCTGCACATATGTAAGCCCGGTACTGCCCAGTTGGTAGACCCACTATGCCACTTGGTCACAAGGAAAAAAAGAACACACCAGTCCACTACTTGAATGAGAAATACACTGAGAAGCTAGTGTCTGTGAACCAGTGAGCACAACAATACAATGAAGTCATTTCACCTCTTGTTTACCCTGAAAGAAACAGTAGTGGTGCACCCAACATAAACTGACACACCTCAATACTCAAGGTGTCACCACACTCAGAGTCCTGTAAGTACTTTGGAACACAAAACGAAAAAATGTTGGTACCTTGGGACTCACAATACTTTACACAATCGACATGTTTGGAATGTGCCAATTCGCCATTTCGCGAAAGAACTCTCATGTGCCTGCATGACATATGTCTCACAAGGCAGTGCACACAAAACTACATTTACACTGTCATTGAAGAAGCTGGCACCTTTTCTAAGAAGCCACTGTTAGAAATGAATGGTGTTGCAGAAAGTACACATACATGAGCCCACGGAGGTCTGGATGTCTTGAGACTTGTTAGTTTGTATCACCAACAACAAAGGAGTCTCACAAAATCCAGACCACTGTGGGAACATGTATATGGAGAATCTGCAACACCATTTAATTCTAACAGTGGCTTTTTTGCAAAGGTGCCAGCGTGTTCCAGAGAGTGGAAATGTCGTTTGGTGTGCACTTCCTTGGGAGACATCTTTCATGCAGGCACATCAGTGTTCTCAACAAAAATCATCAAATTACCACATTTAAAACATGAAGAACTGTTGACAAGTGCTGTGAGTGCCAAGGTACAATTTTTTTAGAGTAACAACTTAAATTATGTCAGTTGTCACATGGCCATCCGTCACCTGATTACACAGTTGGCTACACATATGACCTACTGCCTGTCATCTGGAGTGGCACCAATGTCCACACCCAGGACAATGCATAAGCTACTGGGCCTGCAATTGGGTTGTTAAAAAGCATAGCTGTACTATGGAGACACCCTCATGGCAAGCCAGAATGTCCACACAGATGTCAGCACACAAAGTCCAAACTGCGTTGCATCTGAACCACACACAGGTGCCAAAAATATATCAGCAGGAATCATGTTTTTGAAAAAATGACACATGCTGCAAAGCACGAACATTAAGCACTGGCCAGCATCACAGGGGCACTGCACGGTGATTCTGTGTACAGCCAATTCTCACACACAGGTCTGACCTGGCAAGGAAAAATCAGGGGTGCCCATGTAGGCCTCTCCCGCACAACCACCCATACCTGAGTCAATGTGATTGATACAGATCAAGAAGTGACACCTCTTATTCAGGGTAACAAAAATTGTGCAGCAACAATTGCTAGATTTACACAACATCACCTCCTGGGGCTGGCAACACATATTTGTGACAAACAACCAGCAACAGATTTTTGTGAATAGCCACACAGGCACTGCCCAGTGTGAGTATGCTCAAGCAAAATGGTGCATCCCTCTCCAGTGGACACATGTAGCACACATTAGAAAAATACAAACTAGGCCAGGGACCAATGCCACAGAGACAGACCTATGCTGAACCCACAGAGAATGTGCACAGTGTTGGATGACACACATGATTAGGAGGGCAGGGTGTCTCAGGGGACTGTAGTGGTCACACTGCTCCGTGTTCCTGGAATGAGCTGACTGTACCATGAGCAACTGTCATGGCACTATGCATATCTCACACTCATGCACATCATGTCTGAGGCCACAACATTGGTCATGCATGCTGCAAGGGTGTTCATTTGAAACCTCACACTCCTATTTTGAGAATCATCATCAGTGCCAACAAATATGGACCCCCAACATAGTGAACAGGTCATGGCACAGGCAAGGTACCAACACAAGTCACAGACCACCCTCCCACATGATGCAGAAAGCAATGTGCACTTAGATTTACTGGAACCTTAGATGACCATGTGCAAATGTGATTACACACAGACCAGGGGACACATGTCAAGGAGGGGAAGGGATGAAAAAGAGCACCAGGTGACATTGGGGAACAGAAAATGCACTGCACATATAAACTCTGGGAGTGTATCCAGGCTACAGAGCACTTCCAAAAGCTGGTGACACATAACACATTGAACAGCCATGTACCTACCCCCTTGTTGCTGCAGTCTCTCCTATAACTGCCTATTGAGGTCAGGGAATACCACCGCCAGGACACGGCTCATGTGGGGGGTCAGGCGTCGGCGCCTGCCGTGGGGGCGAGGAGAGTCGATCCCCAGCTGGACCCGGGCGATCCGCCGGGTCCAGCACCGGATGTCCTGCCACCTTTTGCGGACCTGGGGCAGACTCCGACTACGCTCCCCCGCAGATCTCACGGCCCTGACGATGTCCCTCCAGATCTCCCCCTTCTCGTAGGCAGTTACCTGTCAGGATGACAAAGTGACACAACATCAATACACCTGCTCCATGTCCCAGAGACACACATTTGAACATCTTTAAATTGTTGAACAGGGCATAGGATGCTGACAGGAATTGCATCATTCACAATAAGAAATTGGCCTGTGTGCAAGCCCCAATGCACTACATGGCATTGAAAGTCAACAGGTGGCATGAGGGGTGCGACACACTCACTGATCATGGCACACACTGTGCAGCACATGCAACAGCAGGCTGATGGCCAGCACATGTCAAGCAGTCACATGTCCCACTCCACTGACGCACCCTCAGCAGACTAGACATTCACACCCAGGCACAGATCACTCGCCTGTCAGTCACCACCAGCAGATACAACCCTCACTCTGCACATGTGCCACTTGCCAGTGGGGTGTCACAGGTGTTGTGCCAGCTCTGCAAGTCAGACACACAGCACGGCTTACTTGTCACATCAGATGGGTAGATCTGTTACCTCCTCAATGCAGCTGTGGTGCAACACTTCACATAGACACTCACCACATGACAAAGAACATTCACACACATCAATGTCCATGAGGTCGTACACATCATTTGGACACTCTCACCACAGGTCCACTCAACTCATACACATCTGTGGGTACAGTCACCTGTCACACTGGGGGGACCACTGAATCACCTCAAGACAATAGGAAAAAAAGCCACCAAGGATTTCCCAGGCTGAATGTGTCATGCACTATGCAGTGAATGTCACAGTAAGCACAATGCAAGTGAGGAGTGCACACAGGAACTACCTCATGCTCTGCATGAGAGACATAAGCATGTCCCCCCCCTGGGACCCACTCTAAGCAACATGCATGTCTGTCACACCTGGACACAATGCCAGAAGTGACAGTCACACAACAGGTGCATAGGGAAAGGTAGTGGAGTCAGCACTCACCTGCTCCCCTGGTCTCCCATACAGCTTGGGGTACTGTGGGAGGAGGACATCCAGCAACGCCCCATTCTCCTCCGGGGTGAATGGCTACGCACACCATGCCACATGTGGATTCCCACAGCTGTAGGGTCTGTGTGCATCGAACATCATATTTTCCCAGGCATACATGTCTGCGTCGTCTCAATGGCTGTGTTTAATTGTTGTCACGTGTACCCCTTCTACGCAATGTGTGTCATATGTACATTTGACATTCCATGTGACCTGTGCGTGTGCCTTGCAGTCAACTGTCTGGATGAGATGACATCCTTCCAATGCAGCTATGTGGATGTGTGTTACTCCGGTGATATCTCTGGCTGTTCACTCAGACTTGCCCCCAGCTCATTTCAGGGCCTGTCATGTAGACTTGACAATCAACAGGTGTATCTGGCTTTTCGTAGGAGTGCCAGCAAGGTGGCATATGTGTCCTGGATGTATTGGACACACCAGACTCCATAGTTACCTGAAGTGTAGTAGCAGTTAAGCATGTGCTATGTTCATTGACATTGATGTTGGCAGACTCTCAATCTTCATGATTCCTAACAATGTCTTGCAGGGCACCGCCTGTCCCAAGAACAATGCCAGACTTGGCTGCCATGAGGGAACATGCCTGCATCCGACGTTACAGATTCACTCAACAGTTGATTGAGGACTTAACCGACAAGCTGGCACCACACCTCCAACCGCAACACAGGTATCCTACTGCGCTGACCCCAAAGATGAAGGTAATGGCAGCCCTACATTTTTTTGCCACAGGTACGTTTCAATTGACCATAGCTGATGTTGGTGGGATGTCACAGACAATGTTCAGCCGTGTCCTGCGTGATGTTTTGGCAACCATGTTGGAGCACCTTGACGAATTCATCAAATTTCCTACTCCTGAGGAGTTGACAGATGTCAAGGGTGATTTCTATGCCCTGGGAGGGATGCCCCGTGTCATTGGGTCCATTGATGGGACACATGTGGCTTTGGTGCCACCAGAGGCACAGGAGCAAGCCTATCGCAACCGTAAACATTACCACTCAATAAATGCCCTTGTGGTGTGACTTGCTAACATGCTGATTTCCCATGTCTGTGCACGTTTTCCAGGATCAGCACACAATGCCTACATCATGAGGCATAGAGAGGGTGCCACAAATGATGCTGCGGCTGCACAATGAACGAGCATGTCTTGTTGGTGGGTATACTCTGTTGGTCCTGAGTGTTGCGGTATCTTTGGCTCTTACTGCATCTCCTGACCCACTTATTTACATGATGTTTTCATGTAGGGGACTCTGGATATCCCAACATGCCATGGCTAATGACACCTCTCCGCAACCCAATAACAGCTGCAGATCACAGGTACAACATTGCACACGGGCAGACCAGGCGAGTGATTGAAAGGACGTTTGGCCTCCTGAAGAGCCGATTCCGGTGCCTTGACAAGACAGGCGGGTCCCTCCCATATGCACCGGAGAAGTTGTGCAAAATCTTCTTGTGTGCTGCATGCTGCACAACATGGCCATTGAGAAGGGAGTGCCACTCATCCTTGATCCTGATGAGGAGCAACACCCACCCGTGGAGGATCCAGGGCTTGGTCACGAGGCAAGTGATGAGGAGGAGGAGGATGATATCCGGAGTCAGCTCATATGCAACTTCTTCTCATAATGGTGAGTCACTGGGTATGACTGTGCAAGCTTGTAGCATTGAGTGGCATGTGTTGCAATGTGTGTGTCCAGCTGACTGAATGCAAAGTGACTTTGATGTGTGTACTGATGTGTCACTCGAGTGATGATGTCATGCCATACAGTTTTGCGGAGATACTTTCTTTGAAATTTGCATGTGTCCAACATTGTTCATGTTTCGTAACTGACCATGTGTGCGGCAAAATTTGTTTTAGGTGACTTCTTGTGTGTCTGTCATTCCCAGATTTTTGCGCCTGTTGTCTGCTCGTGTCATCGTTGTCCTCCTGCTATTCCTCATGAGGATTGCAACGTGTGCTGAATCAGCGTTCCATGCACGGAAATGTGGAAATGTCAGTTTGGGTAAGGATTGCAGCAAGGCTTTTTGGTGGTGGTACTGGTTGGGAATGTGTGGGGACTGCTTCTGTGCATGTTGTGGTACCATGCATACATGTCTTCTCACCATGGAGCATATAACATGTAGCATCACTCCCATGACATGATAGTCACCCTTCTTGACAGTCATCTGTAGTGGAGTGTGGAGTCTGATGAAGGCATCAATGAGCGTAAACCTTGCCTCGGAAACATTGCTGATGCTACGGGTGGACATAGTGTGGGACATCACAACAACTGGCTCTATGGTGATTTGTAGCATCTCCGTGTGCAGCAGGATGTGTTTGGCTCATCCCCTTGACTTGTGTGCCAGTTCATTGGGATTTACAACATCCGTGTTGTGAAGGGGGGGTCCAGCGTATGTCCCACATTTTCTGTCAACTGACCTGTGAGTCTGTTCGTATGGATGCATTTCCCTTTGTGTGACTTTGTGCAATACAGGTGTTCTGCACAATCCAAAGTGCCTCATCTCTGTCACTGCATATCTCTTGCCAGTTTGCATGAGTCATCTATGGCATAATTGTCAAAGATTGAGCATATGAGTGTATGTGTACTTCGGCAACATGCATGCATTTCTTCATGGCTAATAATCTCTATTGTGCATGAGGTACCTGGTTGTGTATGTATTTGTGCAGGTTGCTCCCCATAACGGGACGTCAACGCCTGCTGAAGGTGTGTCTCCTGTGCACAGCTCCGCATTTTGTTGCCTGATACTGTGGCCGTCATTTTTGTTGATTCTTCATACATTTTCTCGGAGTGACCCATGAGTAACCTGACACTCCTTCCTTGACATACACCTGTTGCACTGTGCCTTTCTGACCTCCTTGTCTTTGTGTGCTACTTTTTGCCTAGTTTCTCACCCCTTGCGCCTGCTGCTGCCTCACCCGCGGCACCGCCCCACCGAGTGCCCTGATTCTGCAACCCACACGCCTCCAAGATGCTCCTCCCTTCCTCCCTCTACCCATTCTTAATGCAGGCAGCAGCTTGTCTGTGCCACTGTTGCACCAACGCCATGCCAAAGGCAGGACCGTCTGCACCTGCAGCATGCACAGTGCACACCCTCTGGTCCTTGCATTCCCCACGTCACACAACAGGCTCATGCTGGAGCCACCCTCCAAGCAATGTCCTCCAGACAATCAACCGCCTGCTATCCGGCAACCCCTAAGCGCAAACACGACACCTTTGCATGCTGAGTGTGCAACTCCAACTGCCTACACAGCACTGCCCCGCCTACCAGACCCTGTCAGAATAACCAGGTCATGTGCCTCCTACTCCACACCCGCTCCGTCCACAAGCACGCCATTGGACTCTGTTACCTCCCCAATACAACGGCCCCACACATCACCTTCATGACAGTAACCTGGTCAAAAGCATCCTCAGCACACAACTTCTTCATTGCCATCTCAGACGGATACAAGATCACCCACAGGGACGGCAACAACAATCCCGGAGGATGAATTGCAATTTATTCCCAAGTACACCCTCAGAGTCACAAATCCGGTTTTGCTCCAACCACCTGGCAACCCTCAGAGTAACACTCATCTACAGATCTCCAGGCTTACATCCACAATTCCGCAAAGCCATCAACACGTACATCTGCACGCACGCCATCACCTCCACAAGCTACATGTGGCTGGGGGCCAGTAACTTCTTGCTGGAGGAGAACCACACCACCATCCAACATTGGTCCATCAACATTTGCATCCACGTCTCCGACAAGTAACACACTGCCCCACACCCCGCTACCGATCCCCCAAAGATGCTTGATGTAAGTCACCACAGACAAGCTGTGTGGGACACTCGAACCAACACCACTGCCACACCCTGCAACCTCACACACTGGATCAGCTACTGATCCAACAATCTTGCCACATTGACGGACTTTCCTGTGAAGCACAACAACAGTTAAGCCACCTGGGACAAGGCAGACCTACAGGACTCATACAGATCGAGCCGGACTCTTGTGCAAACCTTGCAACACAAAGTACCTTCATTTACCTTACAGCCCTGGAAAACGCCACACACAGCCATCACCATATCATCAGCAAGGACAAGTGGAGATCCTTCAGATAGATCCAAGGCACAAAAACACACAACATCAAGGAGCTCATCAGCATTGTGAGTGAACTGACAGCAGATCTCCATCCAAAAGACACCCCACCCTTGCAAGGCAGATCACATCCCTTGCAACTTTCTACCACTGCAAGCTCATGGCCATACACGACAGCCTTGGCACACAGAGGCAGACAGCACTATTATCCGCGTGACAAACCCCCCTCAGGTTCTGGACTCCCGTCAGCAACAAATACACCACCTGGCTCATGTGCACCATCCACTCTGGCTCTCCATCAGGCCCCTTCCCACACAACATCTCAATCACATCATTCCCCATCCTTAAAGCCCACGTCCAGGGCATCCTGAATGTCTCATTTGAGTTTGCCACATTCCTAGGGAGCTGGAGGCATGTAGAGACCCAGGCCGTTCTTCAACAATGGATGGCAGTACCGCAGGATCTCCGGGAACATCACCATGCTTCCCTACCCAGCAAATGTCATCAGGAAGACACTCAACGAGCGACTGACAAACTTCCTCCGCGCAAACAGCTCCAGGTAACCGGCACCAGAACATCTTCCACAGTAATCACACCACTGCAACCGTCATCATTGCCACCACCAACGTCAACTACTCAACAATGGTGAGACCACCCCCCTTGATCTCTCAACGGCATTGTACACCATGTGCTACCACACTGTCAGCTCACACATCTCCAACACTGGTATCCAGAGGAGGGCCCAGGATTAAATCACCAAGTAGCTCACCAGCAATGCCCAGGGAGTCGGCCTCCACCCTGCAGCATGTAGTACACTGGGGTTATGTGGCCCATGCCCCAGGGCTAATCTCCGAGCGTGACGATCTTCAATGTCTCCATGACCCCCCTCTCCACCATCACATGCGCACACAACCTCATCATCATCTCGTATGCCTTTGACACCCAGCTGCTCCTCAACCTCACCAAAGACCCAGCCATTGCCAGATCCAACCTTCAAGAAGGCATGAGATCCGTTGACGAATGGCTGACCATCAGCCACCTGAGGCTGGACTTGGACAGGACTGAGGTCATCATCTGAGGATTATCCCCTTATGGCTGGGTCAACTCCTTATATCCCACCGGCCTGGGCACCGCACCAGCACCCAGTGGCCACGCATGCAAGCTGGTGTTCATCATGGACTCATCGCTCACTATTACCATGCAACTCAACACCATCTGTACCTCATGCTGCAACACCCTCCGCATGCTGCAAATGATCCACAGATAGATCCACTCCAAGGCAAGACAGACCGCCCCCCAGGTCCACAACACCAGCCGGGTCAACTACAGCAACGCCCTCTACGGAGGAACAACAGCAAAACTGAAGGAGATGTTGTCCACATCCAGGGTGCATCCGCACGCCTCATCTTCAACATCCCCTGCCCCAGCCACATCACCGTCCACCTGAGATAGCTAGAATGGCTCACTGTCTGCTGCAGGATCACCTTCAGACTCCTGAACCACACTCAGGAGGCAGTCCACAACCCCAGACCCAAAACCGACCTTGGACGTCTGTCATCCAACACCCCGTTGGCCCAACTTCGTGCAGCCCACCTTGCCCTGGCCACCATTCATCACATCCACAGAACGACTGCATGCAGGAGATAGTTCTCCCACCTCGCAAAACAGACCTGGAACTCCCTCCCCGGGCACCTCAACATGACCCATGACCTCTACACCTTCATGACACTCTGGCAAATTGGTCTGTATGAGCAGTATTGCAAGCACCCCCACAGCAGCTTGAGGCCATCACAGGTGAGGATTGGGCTCCATGTCTGTATTTGGTGATACATTGTGACCCATGTGTGTCCTCGACCGGACTCAGATCCAAGTGTATGGATGGCTGGAGTTAGTTCCACACTGAGGCATACTTTGACATATCAATATAAACAAAGAGGGGGACCCAGGAGCTAATAAAGGTCCAGTATCCATGCTCCATATGCCAATATCAAAACCAAAGGGGGGATACTGTTCCTATAGCATGGTGCAAATAGTCACCATTGCATCAAGGTGCAAAAAGTCACCTATTGATTAAAAAGGAAAATTGAAGGAAGAAAAGGAAAGGGAGAGAAATCCTAGGTAAGAGGGACCCACCAGTGAAGTGAAAGGACACATGTAGTCCTCTGTTGCCCTCACACACCCCAAGGAGTGTCATGCTTCATCATCGGGCATTTGCTCCTCGTGGGGCCGGCGCTGCAATTCCCCACGGGTCCCCCGAAGGGTCTCTTTGTCGGAGATCTTTTAGGACTGCCGGATGGTGCATGCGGGTGTGTGGGGTGGGGGTCTAATGAGGGTCAAGGTAGTGCGTGCATAGTGATGAGTCGGTGTATAAAGGGTAAACGTGCAGCAATTGTTAAGATTGTATACCCTTCACAGACTAGACTACTGTGTAAAATCTTGCCCCTGCAGTGCATTATGCCTGGGTGTGAGCAAGGTCGTAGGTCAACATGGTTCGCACCTTTGTTGCCTTAGTGGTCGTTGGCGCTTCCTCAGGACCAAAACTGTAAGGTGCACGTGAAATAATTAAAATGCCCTCTAAATAAGACAGGGCAGGCAGTGAGCCTGTGTACCTATGAACTGGCTGCAACTGCATGATGTATACCGCTCCTGGTCGATGCCTAGGAAAAGAAAACATAATAAATCACAGAAATGAGCATCAGTAACAACTTGATGCTACAGGGTCTACCACAGTTGTGTGTATAATAGTTACATAGAAAAACAGAGAGCACCTGAGACATAACAGTAAAACATAGATACTCAATGGAACCCATGTCCAAGGGTGGGTGACTGACAAGGTCTAATTGAGACCCCAGAAGTACGTGGACCGGGTGTGTGAGGACAACAGAGGACTACATGTGTCCTTTCACTTCACTGGTGGGTCCCTCTTACCTAGGATTTCTCTCCCTTTCCTTTTCTTCCTTCAATTTTCCTTTTTAATCAATAGGTGACTTTTTGCACCTTGATGCAATGGTGACTATTTGCACCATGCTATAGGAACAGTATCCCCCCTTTGGTTTTGATATTGGCATATGGAGCATGGATACTGGACCCTGTAGCATCAAGTTGTTACTGATGCTCATTCCTGTGATTTATTATGTTTTCTTTTCCTAGGCATCGACCAGGAGCGGTATACATCATGCAGTTGCAGCCAGTTCATAGGTACATAGGCTCACTGCCCGCCCTGTCTTATTTAGAGGGCATTTTAATTATTTCACGTGCACCTTACAGTTTTGGTCCTGAGGAAGCGCCAACAACCACTAAGGCAACAAAGGCGCGAAACAGGTTGACCTACGACCTTGCTCACACCCAGGCATAATGCGCTGCAGGGGCATGATTTTACACAGTAGTCTAGTCTGTGAAGGGTATACAATCTTAACAATTGCTGCACGTTTACCCTTTATACACCGACTCATCACTATGCACGCACTACCTTGACCCTCATTAGACCCCCACCCCACACACCCGCATGCACCATCCGGCAGTCCTAAAAGATCTCCGACAAAGAGACCCTTCGGGGGACCCGTGGGGAATTGCAGCGCCGGCCCCACGAGGAGCAAACGCCCGATGATGAAGCATGACACTCCTTGAGGTGTGTGAGGGCAACAGAGGACTACATGTGTCCTTTCACTTCACTGGTGGGTCCCTCTTACCTAGGATTTCTCTCCCTTTCCTTTTCTTCCTTCAATTTTCCTTTTTAATCAATAGGTGACTTTTTGCACCTTGATGCAATGGTGACTATTTGCACCATGCTATAGGAACAGTATCCCCCCTTTGGTTTTGATACTTTGACATATCCCCACACGTATGTTGTGGACTCATGCTAAATGACTGCAACATAAAATTATAATTATAATTTTTTTTTATTATAGGTCTAGGGCGTGATTTGTGCACAGAAAAAGGTGCAATACAGGAACCACAGAATCCAAAGTTCACAGGGGGAGATGGGATCCTTGGCATTTGAAGTCATCAGAGTCCAGGCCACAGTGTTTGGCATCATTGGTCAGACTGTGACCAGCAAGTCCATGTGGCAGATGATGTCAGTCAATGAGGTGATGCTGTCACACATGGAGTCCAGGTGCCACGCCAGGTGACCTGGGAGATGTGGATGGTCCGCTGCCTCTCATGGTCTTTTCCGTGGATGACCCACCTTCCTCCGGGGACCCTCAGATGCAGGCCTTGACGATGCTTGGGACGCTCCGTCAGACAAATCCTCCTCCTCCTCCCTCCCTGTGGCTGGTGGTGGTCTTCATCTGGTGGCACAGGGAGGGTTGCCCATGTTGTCGGTGATCCGACAGAGTGAATGGCTTATGTCCCTTTGCACCGCCAGGAGCTCAGCCAGTCTTGTCTCCATCCGTCCATGGTGTTCTTGTTGACTGGCGTGTTGCTCGGCCTGCTGGTTCTTCATCTCTGTGAGGGTCACCACTACCTGGCTGAACTCCCTGGTGTCACGCCGGTATGCGTCCATGATGTTGTCTATGTGTGACATACCGGTCCCTTCAGCTGGCTGGTCAGATTCTCGCCTCCGCCTGCCTCCACTTCCACCACCCCTGCCCACATGAGCCTGGGCTGCCGTTGTGGGCACATCTGGTCTACGGGACCCCTGAGGGATGGCAGTGGCAGTGTTGTCTGCCTCCTCCTGGGTGCCTGGTGCACCTTGTCCCTCCTGGTCAGACTGGCTCAGGTGTTCACTGCGGGCAGGGCTCCTCGGTGTCTCCTGGGATATGTCAGGAATGGGGGTGGTGGTTGGCACAGATGTTCCTGAACCAGGTGCTGCAGGGGCTTGGACACCAGAGGGTGCAGGTTTTTCAGGGTCATCCGCGGAGTGTTGAGAGGTGTCGCTGCCGGTGGGATCAGGTTCCTCCCGAGCCTGGGACTGTGATTGTTCACCCCCATTGTTGGGGGGAGAATCATCACGTTGCCCTGTGTGTGAGAGACAGACAATTTTAATGCTGTTTCAGGCAACATCCATGTTTCATACACATTCAAGTTGGCACTGTTCCTCCAGGTAGTTGTATGTGCCTAGCATTCTCCTCAATGTTCACTTGTGGATGGGTATGTTGCGGGGGACAAATTGATATGTTCTCCTGAGTCTTTGACATGTAGATTTTTGGCTTGGATGCTTCTTCGGCTATGTATTGGTATTGTTGTGTTACATGTCCATTGTGACAGTGGGTAAATCCATTGCCTGTCCCGGGGGTGTCTGCTTGTGTAAGGGGTGTGTGTGAGACAGGGCCTGCTGGTGGGTGTAGTGTGATTTGGCACTGGGCTTCTCAGGTGATGTAGCAGTCCCCCCATGGAGCATGCTGCCATGACAGTGAGTGTGAGTTCTGCCCTAGATATCTGACCTTGTTGTCTTGGTGTTTGTGTTTGCACTGGTATGTGGTAGATATTTAAATTACCTGTACTATTTTTTATGCGGTAAAGTCTAGTAAGAATAACTCAGTCAAAATAAGAGGCAGAATCCGTGGTATTAGAGGTTCTGAAAAGGGCTTTATTCCTTACAAAGGAATTATAGTTCGAACCAGGCAATCTTATTCCATCACCACGAAGGTTCAGGAAGGGATAGGCAATACATTATTGACAAGTAACAATATATATATGAAAAGCATTGCATTAAGACAGATGCAGGAGGCGTAACAGCTGATAATACAGATAAGAATACACATACGTAATGAAAATAGGCGTAAATACAGGCGTATACTAGAAACGTCATTTAAGATGATGTCACAAGTGGGTGGATCCATAAGAGAATCCTGCAGTGTCAGCAGAAATATTTGGCAGAGATGCGCGCGCAGCCGCATGACGTGTGATTGACGTGCAAATAGAGGGTGAAGGGGAATTGACATTTAGCTCTACATGTGGAGACAGAAGTCTGGGGGGTCAGGTCAACCTAATCCCAACTCGTATCTAATATCTTTGTTTAAGGAACTGTTTTATCTAAAAGGAAAGGTCTCTCGGACGGAATCTATTCTATACTGACTGTTAGTGCATGTACAAGCGTCTATGTGTCTACATGGGATGCGAGGGGGCAGGAATCTTCCATGGTAACAGGGGCTATGAATTACTTGCATAAAGACAGCGAGGCCGAGCCCTTTGCTCGGTAGCTGGAAGGATGTTTACCTAAACTACTAGACAGGAATGCATTGGATGTGGAGCGGAGCAGATAACTTGAAGGCTGAATACAGTTTTTGGCAGGCAACAGGCCGCGTCAGGCTCCGCTAGCCGCGCAGGGAGCAAGACAAAGTTCATGGACACGGATGCAGGCCCAGGCTGGAGCATTTCAGAGGCAGAAGCAGGAAAAGGCTTGATGACAGAATTCAGGGCCTACTCGCCTGAACTGTAAAACTAGAAAAGTGAACCATATAAAGTCGGTGGCCAATCATACTTAGGAATGGAATATTTGACCCATTCATGGCGGATCTGAAAGAGGACATGTTGACGTTGGACGCACATGCATTTGCGTCTTCATAGCTGGAACTGGAGGGAACATACATGTACTTGTAGCTTGTACATGGAGCCGTTGGGGTCTAAGATAGGGGACATAACTGGTCATAAAATTCATATTTCCTCATTCCCTCCTTGTCCCCTACGGACCCTTATGAAATATCCATCTTCATCAATCCATCAATCTGTTCATATAGCATCATTTGTTCTTCTTTCTTCTTCCGGAATCTTGAATGAAAATTTGAAGGCGGGATACACGATGTGGCACACAGACCACAAATCACTGGCCCACATTGTAGACATAAGCAACAACTGAATAGTATGAGAAAGCCAATACCTAGGAAGGATAGGATCCTCCATCCCCAGGCTGACAACACGCTCCAGAACCAACCGGACCAAGTCCAGGTGCCTGGATTCTGGTGTATCTGGCTTACGATCTTATGAAGTCGAGTTATGGCCTTATATACTGACGGCGCGTTTTCTGGTATGAAAACACAGCAACTTGATCCGATGACCCTACAAGCTCCGCCCCTATCGGCCAGAATGACGTCAAGGACAAGACGATTTTGAAGAACAACAATCCGCATCGCAGACTGCTCCTCTGTTAAGTTGCCTAAGGCGGAAGTAGTTTCATTCACTACTGCTTCAAGGGTTCTAGTTAATCTACGTATCAGCTTACTATTAGTGACTGTACCTATGTAGGGAAAGAAACCTTTATTGAAATCTGTGTATTGCTCCCATGCTGTTTCGGTGTAGTCGACAATCGGGAGATCTCTCTGCTGTCTATTGTGTACTAAATGGGTATTCCTATGATAATCAGGCGGGGCTAGGAAAACAGGTGGTAGAAGGAATGCAATGTAACAGGTACCATCCCAATCTAGGGGTAGGCGTATGTATGCGGTGTGACCACAGACGAAATAGGAGTGACGAGAAGCTCTAAATGTAGACTTGCCTTTATCACTGAATTCTATTACAGTGATACATTTACTATGGCCCATGTGTATTGAACCATTCTTTCTTACACATAATTCGCCTCTAACTGGAAATACTGACATAGCGGGCAAGATTGGTGTAGCTTCGGATTCAATATTCAGGATCATAAGATTAAGTGTAAAGTTACCTAATCCATATACTTCATTTTCTAGATCAGTTCCTGTTCTTTTGGGAAGTCCCTCCTTGTTAGGGTAGCAGACTTTAAGTAAAACTAGGTTCAGGTTTCCCCAAACCCAGTTGTCTTGATAAACTACTGAATTTGAATCTAGGGAATTAATCAAACTAAACCATGCTCCACAGGAGCCATTGTGTGTGAATGGATACGGAAAGAGGGGCAGAACTCCCCTATATTTCTGATAGGGAGGGAGTCGGCCACATATCCAACAATTTGTAGCATTGCTGGTCTGATGAGAATGATGTAACATACTAATGAATGTGTTGTTGCGCAGCGCAAATCTATAGGACAACTCATGCGGGGGTAATTCGCTAAAAGAATGTTCGGCAGTAGCATTGAAAGCACGCTTGGAAATAGGGTAATACATGTGTAATAATATACTGGCAATGATAGTCAGAAGACTTAGAAAAAACATAATTAACAATGTCACTATGCAGTGACTACGAAGTGATTTACAGTACGCATGTTTCTTGAGCTGTTTCTGTCTATTTCTCTCTCTATTTCGGTCTAGAGGATACATGTCAGAGACAAATTCAACCGATTCACCTTGGAGAGGACTTAAACAATCAAATTGTCTGACTTGCTAGACCTTAGTTTCAGTTTATAGTTTTCCTTTTCTGTCTTGTCGACCAGGGGGAGTTTTGAGTCAGTCTGTGAGGGAATGCAGGGCTGATAATTCAAGTCGGATGATAGTCCATGAAATTTTTTGATATGGCTCGAGTGCAACCACCCTTTACGTCCCTCAATCTTCACAGCTGTCCTTGTGGTCAATAAGACGAGTTTAGGCGACTGCCAGCGAGGCTCCAGCGGGTTCCTTCTGTCGAAGTTCCTTACAAGTACAATATCTCCCGGAACCACGTCATGGGGCTTCACCTCAGTGTTATCGGGAAAAGCTGCAGCTACCTGTGAACGACAAGATTGTAGTGCAGACATCAAGGAAGCCAGGTAATCTGTCAGCATATTACAATCAACATCAGTTATTTTACGAGGTATAGGCGTCCCCCACATATTTGGTGGTCTACCGAAGATCACCTCATACGGGGATAGCCCTGTTCGAGAGTGTGCTACCATTCTCATGTAAAAGAGCGCAACCGGTAAAGCTACTATCCAGTCGACACCTTTTTCTCTACATACTTTGGACAGTCTAATTTTCAGAGTTTGATTATGTCGCTCCACGAGACCTGCTGCCTCGGGATGTCGGACACAGTGGAATTTCCATTGGTAGCCTAACAGAAGTGAAACATGTTTCATTAGCTCGGATGAGAACGGCTGGCCATTATCTGAGTACACGATACGGGGCAAACCATACCGTGGGAAGAATTCTCGAACTAACTGTTTGGCAGTAGTCGGGGCAGTGTAATCTGAGACGGGATACGCCTCTGTCCACCGGGAAAGAGCGCATACAACTACGAGGACATATTTGAATCCTCGACATCGTTCTATCTGGATATAATCCATCTGGAGGACTTCAAAAGGGTGATCGGGGGGTTGAAATCCACCCTGTTCTACAGGTACGCCTTTTCCTGGATTGAACTGACAACAAATCATGCAGGTACGTACTTTCTGTTTAGCTGCTGCTCGCAAGTGTTTATTGAACCAAATGTGTTGAATGCTGTCTAGCATAGCTTTCTCTCCTAGGTGCGCTGGACTATGTATTGTGTTAATGATGACCTGAACCATTGAGTCGGGGAGAAACCATATAGATTTTCCCTTCGTCATCCATCCTTGATCCGTTTGGATCCCTCCTAATTCAGTCCATCTCTTTATTTCTTCTGGTGTAGCATGTGTCTGTATGTCAATTACATCAAGGGCGGGATCCTTAACTGTCATGCAGTGTGTTGGTGTCGGAACTATTGTCTTTGTCGTGTCAGTTGGATGAGTCTGATTCTGAGCAGTCTGTTTAGCTGTTCTGTCAGCTAGGTCGTTACCCTGAGAAATAATGTCAGTCACTTTTGTATGGGCTTTACACTTCATAATCGATATTGCAGTCGGCAGATGTATTGCATCTAACAGAGCTTGAATAAGGGGACCGTGCTGGATGTGGGCACCGTGAGAAGTTAAATAACCTCTCTCTCGCCAAAGTACGCCGAAGTCATGGACGACTCCGAATGCATAACGTGAATCTGTGTATATGTTGACTTTCTTATTTTTGGCTTGAATACAGGCTTGTGTCAGAGCGATGAGCTCTGCTGCTTGAGCTGACAAGGTATCGATACAATTCGTTTCAATAATTTCAGTATCTGTTGTGACTGCATAAGCGGCCACTAACTCTCCTGTATTTGTTCTCATGCATGAACCATCTACATATAATGTCAGGTCTGGATCTGATAATGGAATATCTGTCAAGTCTCTTTTCAGTGCTTGGCTATAGATGCTGGGGCTTTCTGTGAATCCTTGAGGTGCGCGTGCGAATTTAAAACTTCGTCCATTTAAACTGAATCCGAACAAATATTGGCTTTCCGGATCGATTGGGACGCTAAAGAAAGCGTTCTTGAGATCAATTACAGTAAAGAACGTTGCTTCTGAATCTATGGCTGTTAGCAATGAAGAGATATCTGGGACCACGGGGTATTGTGGTACAATGCATTTATTTAATTCTCGCAGATCAATAACTAATCGATATACTGGTGGTGCTTTTGGATCAGTTCGTTTAAGAATCGGAATTATCGGGGAATTACATACATTGGAGTCCGTTTCTACAACCACTCCTTGTGCAATGAGCTCGTCAATGATTTGCAGCAAAGCCACAACAGCATCTGGGGGTAACTTGTATTGTCGTATTCGTGGTAGTACCACTCCTGTTTTGAGTGTGACTCGATATGGTGTAATGTGCATACAACCTACATCAGTGGGGCCTTGTGCCCATAAATGTGCAGGTAGATTCTGTAACCGGTGATCCATGTCTCTAGACACGTAGTGACCCTTAAAGTCACGCAAAAAGAGTCGCACTCCTTCCGGAGAACAACATATTACAGCTCCTAGAGCCTTCAATGTTTTTATACCTAACAAGTTTTCTGGACATGATTTCGTAAGCAATAGATCTGTAGTCCGTGTTAATGGACCGACTGTGAATGCAAGTGGTTGCGATACTTCGTTAATAGTAGGCTTTCCTGAAAAACCAAGGGAAATATTTTGTGAGCCTGAGAGGGGTGCCCCTGGGACTTCGCTGTGACTGATAGTGGTTCTGCTTGCCCCTGTATCGAGTAGAAACTTTCTGTCTTTCCCTAATACGTGACTCTGTACGTAAGGACCTTCTTGATCTACGGGAACCTCAATAAGGGGTAGGCCAACTTCCCTCTCTAGGCTATTTCATGTGTAGCGCTGATACTCTGGATAGTCATTTTGTGCATACTGGTACATCTGTTGTGTCGTGTTTTGTGTTGCAGCAATAGGCTGTGGCTGTTGTTGTTGTGGTGCGGTCTGTTGTACAGCTGGCATAGGCTGTATATTCTGAGGTACTTGTTGTTGGGTCTGATCCTGTCTAGGCGGACGTGGTCTCTCTTTCGTTATACCCGTAGAGATATTATGTTTCAGAACTGCGCAATCGTGTATATAATGACCTGGCTGTTTACAATAGTTGCATGTCCCTCTAACAGGACCTACTGAATCATTTGACTGTGTCGTACCCTTTTTATGACCGTCAGCTGGAACTGACTGAGCAACAAGCATTTTCATTTTCGTGTCTTTCATACGTCTTTGTTCATGTTCTTGTTCTTCTCTAATTCTATTGTGATGATATTGTAACATTTGTAACATCTGTGACGGGGTGTTACCTTGCCAGGTACTCTCGAATTTTAATACTCTACCTTTAACTTGGAGCAGGGAATTCTCAACTAATTTTGTCACAAACAGATGTGGATACGACTCACTACTTGCTTTTATGCCACTATTAATACCAAAACATTTTTCAAATCGGGAATAGAAATCACTAGTGTCTTCATCTTGTTTTTGTTTACAGGCTGAAATTGCACCCCAGTCTTCTTTTTTCGTAGTTAATAAACGTGGTAGTACCTGCACTAATAATCCTGGTAATGCTGCAGTCCTTTCCCCAAGCCCTGAACCTGCAGCTCAAGCCTTTTCTTCGTTTTCTAATGCTGTCCAATCTATCTTTTGGTCTCCCACCTCCCATTCCTTTTCTTTGAGTTTCTCGTAAATACCGGCAGGCAATAAAACTTTCAATATTTTCATAATGTCAGGATAAGTATACTCTCCCATGAGTAACATGTCTTTTATCTCACGGTGGAAACCTGCTGGGTCTTTGTCATGGCTAGGTACTACTTTCTTCATTTCTAATAATTCAATTTTAGTTATGGGCGCGTACACAAACACGCGTTTAAAATTATTGTCTTCACCTCTTATTGGGTGTACTTCGCGTAAGGGATTCTGTCTGTCTATGTGGTACGTTTTTCTTTCCAACTTGGGGGGAACTGAAACATGTTCTGGGCATACGAAGACAATGTACTGGTGTCGATATTCTAGAATTTCTTTCATTAAATCAGTACCTGAACCTCTCCATTTATTCGTGAGTAATTCTATCAGTATATCAGGTAGGGGACCAGGATCGGAGTGTTGGCTTCTATATAATATAACGAGGTGTTGTATCATGTATATACCAGCTAAACGCTGTTCGTCTGGGGTAAGATTCAAAAACGTGTGTGCCAACGCATCATCACTGTATTTTTCAGAACTGTCAGCCCATTGTACTGCTGACCTGGCTAATTCTTGTTCATCCATAGAATCGAGCATATGGTACCCCCTTCGGTCTCGGAGTAATTTATCAGCAGCCTGGAATAAGTGTTCAGGGGACTTCGTATTTAACATAGGGGCTTGAAAATGTCTGTTACATTCTGGACGTATCGGACGTATCGGGTCATTAAAGTATCTGGTATTGTTACAAGGTCTTCCCCTACCTACATAGGCTATCGTTTCTAATTGTCCTGTGGGCATTTCTGATTCTTCCTCCTCCTCTCCCTCTGATTCAGTTTTGTCTGCCTCCAATCTGGCTTTATGTATTCGTTCTACTTCTTTGCGGATCTTTCGGCACATAGCTACTATACATGTCTGTTTATCATGTTTTCCCTCTGATATATTCTGACCCCATCGGGTAAGTACTTGCATTTCATCCTGGTCTACCTCGGACCTATCTCTGTCTCTGATCAAGCAGTTTATGAAGAAACGTAACAGTTGTCTCTGTATATCCGCTTTCTGGTATTCCATGGCTTCGTCAATACTTTCAGGGCCTTGCCCTGTTTGGACAAAGCGATATATATTGTCTAAATGTTTAATCATTCCTGGTAGCGTCGTTAAATATATTGAAGCTCGTCGTATACGTAGTGATGATAGCAGCATTCTGTCATTTTTACCGGGCACTGGATCATATCTACAATCTACAAGATGTTCTTTAAACATGTCGGACGTTGCTATTTGGGGTGTACGTTGGTTTGCTAAATCTCTAAGAGACGATTTACTTCGTGATGGTGGCGTGGCAAAAATTGCTGTCGCACCTTCTGAGGTGCTAGGCACGAAAGGATTCGTGGGATGTAAGGTAGAGACTGTGGATGCAGGAAAAGCGGTGGAAACAGATGGACCTGTGGGATTGTGCGGAGGAGTTTGTGGTTGCGGAGTTGGGGGCGGATGTTCTCGGCGTTGAGCACCATCGACAGGTGGCGTGTGTGGTGGGACATTAACATATTCCGGAGCTACATCGTCTAAATAGGAGGAAAGGAAAATATCTTTTGCGGTCTTGGGATGTGCTTTAATCGGGAGTAATGGGGGTGGCAAATCTTTCGGTATTTCCGGGGTGGCCTTAGGTAAACCTTCGGCCAAGAGAGGATACATACCATTCATAAGAGTGTTTCGTTGTCTGTCTACTTGTTCTGTTTTTACTCGGATACCTTCCTCAACTAATACGTTTTCTCGGGCTCTATTTGAGTTCTCCCTACTTTTCTCTTCCAGTCTGAGCGCTTTCTCTGTGCGCCTATGCGATTCTTTACGCCATAACTCAATGGCATCTTTCTGTGACTGTCTGGCTTTCTTTTTCCATAATTCTTCTTCTACTCTCATGATGCAATCTGCATCCCATGTCCCAGCTGTGGGCCACCTCTGACTATCTGCTAGATCCTTGGTGTAGTCCACCCATAAGTCAAGATATAATACGGCATCTAGGCCATGTTTATGATACATAAAATACCCTGGAGTGTCCCTAGGTGGAATGGGAACAGCTTCTTCGAGTACTCCTTTTCTAGTTTTGATCTGTCTTAATTTTGAAAAGAACGGCATCTTTAAACCTTGCTACTTGATTCTTACTCAAACTGGACTTGGACACAATTTAATACAATAAACACAATAATGAACACTCATTCATACCACAATTTTTGAACACAGTAAAACATTTAACATTTAACATTTAACTTTTAACGAACAATGATAATTAGAAGAAAACTAGTTACTGACATAATACTAATACTAGGTAATACTGAATTATATATATATGAACATACTGGATATACTGCTAAACAGTACAGATACACTGCTAAAACAGTGCAGACCGGATCTGTGTACCCAAACCCGTCAGGACCGGCACAAACCAATGTGCACGTCTAACTGCCTCCCCAGCAATGGTACTCACCGGGTAGCACGGAACGGAAGGCCTCGGAACTGAACTGAACTGGACCGGACTGGACTCGACTCGACTCGGAAACTTCGGAACCTGGTGGGCCTCTGAATACCTCGGATCTTGCTCTCTCAGCTAGGCTCTGGTCGGGATACTTCGCACTTCTCACCGCCTCGTCTGGGTGTTGATCGCAGCCTCAGTCACCCCCGCTTGGCCGGAGGGAGATACAGGAAATCCTGCGGGTACGCGTTTTTGTCCGTTCAGCTGTGGCAGGGGACCGGGCCTGCAACGCACCTCCGGCGCGTGAGATGAGAAAGTGTCCCTATTCGGGCGCCAATTTATGTGGTAAATATTTAAATTACCTGTACTATTTTTTATGCGGTAAAGTCTAGTAAGAATAACTCAGTCAAAATAAGAGGCAGAATCCGTGGTATTAGAGGTTCTGAAAAGGGCTTTATTCCTTACAAAGGAATTATAGTTCGAACCAGGCAATCTTATTCCATCACCACGAAGGTTCAGGAAGGGATAGGCAATACATTATTGACAAGTAACAATATATATATGAAAAGCATTGCATTAAGACAGATGCAGGAGGCGTAACAGCTGATAATACAGATAAGAATACACATACGTAATGAAAATAGGCGTAAATACAGGCGTATACTAGAAACGTCATTTAAGATGATGTCACAAGTGGGTGGATCCATAAGAGAATCCTGCAGTGTCAGCAGAAATATTTTTCAGAGATGAGCGCGCAGCCGCATGACGTGTGATTGACGTGCAACTAGAGGGTGAAGGGGAATTGACATTTAGCTCTACATGTGGAGACAGAAGTCTGGGGGTTCAGGTCAACCTAATCCCAACTCGTATCTAATATCTCTGTTTAAGGAACTGTTTTATCTAAAAGGAAAGGTCTCTCGGACGGAATCTATTCTATACTGACTGTTAGTGCATGTACAAGCGTCTATGTGTCTACATGGGATGCGAGGGGGCAGGAATCTTCCATGGTAACAGGGGCTATGAATTACTTGCATAAAGACAGCGAGGCCGAGCCCTTTGCTCGGTAGCTGGAAGGATGTTTACCTAAACTACTAGACAGGAATGCATTGGATGTGGAGCGGAGCAGATAACTTGAAGGCTGAATACAGTTTTTGGCAGGCAACAGGCCGCGTCAGGCTCCGCTAGCCGCGCAGGGAGCAAGACAAAGTTCATGGACACGGATGCAGGTCCAGGCTGGAGCATTTCAGAGGCAGAAGCAGGAAAAGGCTTGATGACAGAATTCAGGGCCTACTCGCCTGAACTGTAAAACCAGAAAAGTGAACCATATAAAGTCGGTGGCCAATCATACTTAGGAATGGAATATTTGACCCATTCATGGCGGATCTGAAAGAGGACATGTTGACGTTGGACGCACATGCATTTGCGTCTTCATAGCTGGAACTGGAGGGAACATACATGTACTTGTAGCATGTACATGGAGCCGTTGGGGTCTAAGATAGGGGACATAACTGGTCATAAAATTCATATTTCCTCAACAGGAGGGACTTGTGCTGCCTACACCCGGGCCAAGTGTCAGCTATCTTGTCAGTACTTTCCCAATCCCTGTGCATTGCGCATGGTGCATGGGTATGTATCTGGGCCATATGGGATGAGGGCAATTGTGTCTGATTTAGAGTTCAACAATGCGTTTTGTAACACCCACCCTTCCAGCATACGGGACATCCATTCTTGGGTTGGTGCTTTGTATAGCATAGGACATAGCATGACCTTGCTTTCTCAATGGGGCATACACATGTTATTGGCATTAGAGTTGTTTTTGACTGTGGTTGTGGCCGGTGAGGGCTTGGGGGTAGTTGCGTGCATTTTGTGTAGTTGGGGTGTGGATGACATTACCCCCATGTTACGTAAGTTGTTTGTGTACTCACCAGGCTCTGGAAGTCCTTGAAGTCCATGTACTCCCACCGGCGGAAGCAGGGCCATCATCTTCTCCTCCCAGGGATGGAAATGTACTGGTCTGCGGACCCACCCCCTCCAGTGATGTTGCTCTGGGCATAGTCGTCATTCATTTTTCGCTTGACCGCCCTCCGCAGATTGTACCACCTGGCTTGGCATTCAGTCCTGATCCTTCTGATGGGTGCAACAGCATTCACCCTATCGACGATCCTCTGCCACAGGCGTGATTTTTCGGCTATGCTGGTCTGTCTGACCAATGTTCCAAACAGCTGTGGCTCGACTCTGATGACTTAATTGACAAGGATCTCCAGCTCCTCCCTTGTGAACTTTGGATCCTTGTCTGTGGGCATGGTGTAGGGTGAGGGTGTGGATGGTTGTGGGTGTGTGGGTGTGAATGTGAAGTTGTGGGTCTGAATGTGAAGAGGGGGTATGTGTGAAGGAGGTTGTGTGAAGGTGTATATGTTAAGGTGGATGGGTGGTGTTGTTGTTGTGCTCTGTAGCTGCAGTGAGTCTGTTGCAAAGGCTCATGGTTTGTGTGTGTGGGCCCTTTTTATTGGTCCATTTGTGGGTGGGCCTCAGTTTGAATTTTTGGTGGGTGTGTTATAAGGGGTGGTTGTGAGTTTGCCCCTCTGTTTGCCTGTTTGGATGTGGCCAGGTCAGTCATTTCCATGTTTTGTGCACTGTAGACGTGTTTTGTGGTGTTGTGCGAGTCGAATAGACCCTCCTTGTGCTGTTATACATTGCCTACGTACGCACCATACATACGCGATGATGTTGTTGTGAGGTGCGTACATACGTGATGATGTTGTTGTGGGGTGCGTACATATGCGATGTTGGGGTACGCACAATACATACGCGATGATGTTGTTGTGGGGTGTGTACATACGCGATGTTGGGGTATGCACCGTACATACGCGATGATGTTGTTGTGAGGTGCGTACATACGCGATGTTGGGGTACGCACCGTACATATGCGATGATGTTGTTGTGAGGTGTGTACATATGCGATGTTGTTGTGAGGTGCGTACATATGCATGGGGGAGCCTGTACGACTCACACCCCGGGAACTACTTTTCCAGGGATACGAGTCGTACAAAGTTTGCTTTGTAGCGGGTAAAGTCATTCCCCGTGTACGGGACGTTTTCCATACGAATCCTAAATCGGAAAGCCGGTCCGGATCGTACTTGTACGGTTGAGGAACTTCGATTTTCAATTGTGATCGTATCGACCCGCCATTTTGTGCTCCGCCGCCATTTTGTGTTGCCTTCACTCAGGCAGCACGGCGAACAAAGTCTATTCTGCTTTTTCTGCAGCTTCGTGTCAAAATTAGCCTTCTGCCTCTATTTGCAAAGCTGGTGTTAGGACTGGCCGAGTACACTAATCCCTGTCTGGTTTTTCTAATCCCCGTCTCAACTATCTGTTGGTTCACACTATTCTCCTCTGACTTTATCTTATCGTCTGGCCTTCGCTGTCCTCTGCTAGCATTCTCTCGTTTCACAACTGTCCTCTAATTCACACAAACGTATCTCGCCACCTGCAAGTTAGTTGCGGATCTGTTAATGAATTAGTTTGAGGGAGGGGTGACAAACACAGTTGAAGGAAAGGCTTCTTCGAGTCATCTGATACTTTGTTTTCAAACCTTTCCTATTGGTGCTGTCCTGTTTTTCAACTTTTCTTATTGGCTCGTTTCTATATGTTCTGGGTGTGTATTTGGTTAATGTATATTTCACTTATATGGTATATAAGACTGTGCGCCACGGAGTGATGTGGCAGTCTCCTGAGAACCTACCTCGTGTACTTCTGGGACAACTGTACTAGCTGCAGCTAATAAATCTGATCTTTTATGCCGACAGAGTGTCCCCATGTCTCTGTGTAGCTAAGCAGGAGAACCCAGGAGATTAAGGCGTACCCTGCGCCCCAGGTCCAAAAGGTTCTGGTTCTTCACGGTCGGACTGTGGGCCCGATTCACAGAACTAACTTAAGACAAAATCCTAAACTTACTACTTTTGGTATTCACAGAAGTTAGGATTTTGTCTTAAGTTTGTCTTAAGACAAACTTAAGACAGACTTAAGACAGACTTAAGACAGACTTAAGACAGACTTAAGACAGACTTAAGACAGATTTAAGACAGACTTAAGTTAGGATTTTGTCTTAAGTCTGTCTTAAGTCTATCTTAAGTCTGTCTTAAGTCTGTCTTAAGTTTGTCTTAAGTCTGTCTTAAGTCTGTCTTAAGTTTGTCTTAAGGCGTCAATATCTTACGCCTGCCTCACAGCAGGCATAAGACTGACGCAGGCCCTATCACATGGGGCTTGCCCCATGTGAAAGGACACATTGCTGGAGTTGCGTCACTTTTGTGACACACTCCAGCAATGCGTCACTTTTGCGCCTACAGATACGTCAGAAATACTGACGTATCTGTGACTCCTTGCGACATGATGCGTCATACTGTAAATATGACGCATCACTGGAGTCGCAGGGAGGGTGCAGTGAAAAGTGACCCATCACTGTTTTCATGCAGTGATGCGTCACTTTTCATAAATGAGGCCCTACAACCTAATAAAGAAAGATACAATAAATTAACATTTTTAACCTAGGATTTGCACTCTGAGATCAGTGAATGTCATTAGTTTCGAGTGAATGAGTCTTAAAGAACTCCTCCCCATGCGTGATGAAAGTCAAACTTTTTACCCCATGTGAGGGCTCTTAAAAGAATATTTCAGCCATGAGCCACTTATTCTGAATACAAGCTGTTCCTGTCGTGAACATCCGTGCAAAGGAATGTAAGTAAGAATCATCTTTAGGTGAGGTACTGTTGTGAAGATAGAAAAAAAGACCAAATGTATTCCCATATAAAAAGATGATAGTGCAGTCGAGTGACGTAGTTGAGAAAGTATATATAGGGAAAGCCTGTGATGAAACTCACTTGATTGTTAGTGAGTCCGCAGTAGATTATTGAAACATGTTTTCACTCGATTTCAGATCTACGAGAATCAGGAAAATAAAGGAGTTTAGTTTAAAGCGAAATTGGTGTTTCCTAATTAGTTGTGATACGAGAAAACGGAGGACGTGTCCCCGTGCTGGAAAATCTTACCCCAGTGATTTCCAATTTTACAACGAAGGATTCTTGAAATCTACAGCGAAAATATGAAAGAAGTTTACTTTAAATTAAAATGTGTGTTCGGAAAAAGCGAGTCAGCAGTCAAAGTTTGATCTGTTGCAAAAGCTTTCCAGAGGTTCAAAAATGAACTCCGCCAACAGTGTGAACCGTCAAGAAGCATGCGTAAACCCGAGCGTCCTCTCGCAATGAGATTTAAAGGGACCGCTCAACGAAATGAATGAAAGAAAGAAACTTTATTGCGATGATTGTGGACACTAAACAGTGTACGATAGTGAGAGCTGTGAAAAGACGAGTAACAGGGACCCGAGCAATTATTTAAAGAAAACTTAAGTCACTCTATCTGAGGACTCGGAATAGTGTATGAAAGTGCAAACAGGATCACTAAAAGTGGCTGAAACCCATGGGAACTCAAGAGAAATTAAAATGATTTATTGAGTGCAAATCCTTTACAGATTAAGATATCTCCTATGACAAGAGCGAAATTTGTAGTTAGAGCTAAAAAGGAATGTTATAATAACAACATCACAGTTTTATAGAAAACAAAGTAATTCTATATGATCATTTAACCCACCCGGCATCAGGGTACAGATTTTTTTTATCCAAAAAGTTTCCTTTCGAGCTAAGGTGTTGTGTACATCTACACCTGAAGTGATGAAGATTCTTTCCAGAATGGTAAAGCGCAATTGGGGTATTGTAGGTCTGGATAACATCCATTCCTTTTTGAGAGAATTTGTAGCGATAGTGTACAGGGCTTAAACCCGAATACATGATTGCACGCTACACTTATGTTCACATTGTCTCACTTACTCATAATAGTTTCTTTTTAAGTTCAAATACCGGTGTGCAGGCCTACTCCTTTTCTATTTAACATTCGTACCTTGTGCCCACTTCAGTGGACCAGCACCCATAGGATAACCATGTCCTTTAAAAATATAGCAGACATCACTACCAATCAAGCAGAAACCAAAGCATACTCCATTGGTGAAGCGGAATCCATTTATTCTTTGATACAGGAAGCAAGAACCTTCAGTTCCACGACTAGCACTACAACCCAATTACTGAGACAATTAGAATACACTCTGAAGAAAGAAATCAATCAACGCCTTCATGCCACCACCTTGATTGAGTACCATAAAGTCAAAAGAATTTCCAGAGGCTTACGGATAGCCCTGAAACCTATGCTATTCAAATTCAATAAGACTTTCATGTCTAGGTGGTATGCCATATTAAATAAGTGTTCTTTAGATCTCATTCTACTAATCATCGAAGAGATCTTAACAGAATTGACACAAGACATCAACAAACTTAAAGATGAGATTCAAGCCCAGTTAGAACAAGAGGATTGGATTAAGGTGCTGGCAGACATCAATGGTCGCTTGGACGCCTACGCTAATGAGGTCCATGAACGAAAAATCCGCAAATTTAGAAGAGACACCATAGATTATAAACTAGACGAAATTTACACGTGGGCGGAAGCCTACGCACAAAAAAGATCATTCCGTAAACCTGCAAACACATCATCGGAGGAAAGCGCAGTAGATGATCAAGAACTATCAGCACAAAGACCACCGGCCAAACGACACGCGGAACCAAAAGATACATCCAGTGAAGCCACGGCCTCCACCTCAGGGGCAAAACCGTCTTTTTTAGCAGAGGGTCAATCCTCCAACCTACCTCCAGACAAAAACACTCAACCAACAGACACCGCATCTGCAGGGGACAAAACAACAAAAAGAACAATCGAAACAGGGAGACCCCAAAGAAATCCGAAAAAACAGACTCCCTTGTCATAAACATTTCCAAAAAAGTACTAAGTTCTGAACAACTCAGGGTATTAAGTAAAGGAACGTCGTTCGTTCCCACTTACACATCGAACACACTTGAGACTGAAATAGCGTTCTTCAAGTTTATGAGAAAACTGAGATTGAAATGGTTCTTCTCGCAAAACATCTCAGAACCACAAGACAAACCAATTGAACGCTTTCGACCAAAGAGCAAATTTTTGGCACAGTTTTCTCATAAAACCCTAGACAACTTCGAACTATTAGTCAAAAAAGATCTGGCTCAAATAAAATACGCAAAACCTCAATATGTTAATCTTTCCAAGAAGGAAATGAGAATGCTCAACGCAATACAACAAGATTTGGAGATCATCTGTCAACCTGCAGACAAAGGCGGAGCCCTGGTCGTTTTGGACTCAGCATTTTACAATAACAATGTTGATGCACATGTCAATGATGAAGATACTTATATCCTCCTGAATGAAGACCCCATCAGAGTTTTCAAAGAAACCTTAAACCCTTTACTCCAAAAAGCTTTGGAACATGGTCTGATCTCGGAAAACACCAAGGAATTTCTATCTGTCACCACACCACAAACGCCCAGGATATACATGCTCCCTAAAATACATAAGAGCATGAATAACCCACCTTTCCGTCCTATTGTGGCAGGATGTGGTTCCTTACACGAACCGATTGGACAATTCTTGGACTACTATTTACAACCTCCTGTGCAATCCTGGGTGACTTATGTCAAAGATACGACTGATTGTCTCTTAAAATTAAGAACAGTACAGCACTTCATGGGGGAAGATGTATTATTGTGCACCATAGATGTGGTGGCTCTTTATACTTCGATAGCCCACAATGAAGGACTTGAAGCGGAAGAATGGCGACTCCTTGATTCTTCCACCGAACCAGACATGAGCGTATTCTTGTTAGAGCTCCTACATTTTTCACTTTATCACAGCTATTTTCAATGGAAAGATCATTTTTACCTCCAAAAAACAGGCACGTCCATGGGTTTTCCCGGGGCACCGGCATACGCGAATATATTCATGGCATATTTTGAACACCAGTATATTCTACAAAATCCAACATGGCAAAAGCATGCAATTCTTTTCCTGCGATACATTGAAGATATCTTAGTCTTTTGGAGAGGCCCACAACAAATTTTGGAACATTGTGTTTCAGTTCTCAACCAGTGTAATGTAAGGATCCAGTTTACACATAACATACAACAACATTCAATACAGTTTCTGGACATTGAGATTCGTAAAATACCTGAAGGGTTACAAACTTCTGTTTACCACAAACCAACTGATGTAAACAACTCATTACATTTCTCGAGTAGACACCCTTTCTCTCTGAAAAAACACTTACCGGTGTCTCAATTCATAAGAATCAAAAGGATTACCTCAGACGACAATCAGTACAAGAAACTCATTGAAGAACAGAAATTGAAATACAGACAACGGGGATATCCGGAGGAAATTCTAATGGAGGCTGAAAAAATAGTAGCTTCTAAAAAACGAGAAGATTTGTTACTTCCTGCACGGAAACAATCAGCTTAAAGAGAAGTATTCGTACTGAAATATTCCACGCAAGCCTCTTACATCAAGAAAATTATCAACAAACGATGGGAGATTATCACACACGAAACAGATTTTATTGATCTATACAAAGGTCCTCCTTTGTTTCCACACACCAGATCTAAAAACATTAGAGAACTTTTGAAACCCAAACTTCTACCGATCATACAAACTCATAAAGGGATGCAAAAATGCCACAATTGTGGTCAGTGCGGGAATGTAATCTTAGGAAATATCTTTCCTCACCGTAAATCAGGTGAGAAGATCAAACTGAAACATTCCTCGGATTGTAACACTGAACAAGTGATTTATGCGATACGCTGCCCCTGTGGGTTGGTGTATGTAGGTAGGACCTCTAGAAAGATTAAGACCAGAATAATAGAGCATAAAAGCACAATACGCAATCAGAATCTCAAATCTAGCTTAGCAACACACTGGATAAACATGGCACACACCATACCCCAATTGCGCTTTACCATTCTGGAAAGAATCTTCATCACTTCAGGTGTAGATGTACACAACACCTTCGCTCGAAAGGAAACTTTTTGGATAAAAAAACTCTGTACCCTGATGCCGGGTGGGTTAAATGATCATATAGAATTACTTTGTTTTCTATAAAACTGTGATGTTGTTATCATAACATTCCTTTTTAGCTCTAACTACAAATTTCGCTCTTGTCATAGGAAATATTTTAATCTGTAAAGGATTTGCACTCAATGAATCATTTTAATATCTCTCGAGTTCCCATGGGTTTCATCCACTTGTAGTGATCCTGTTTGCACTTTCCTACACTATTCCGAGCCCTCAGATAGAGTGACTTAAGTTTTCTTTAAATAATTGCTCGGGTCCCTGTTACCCGTCTTTTCACAGCTCTCACTATCGTACACTGTTTAGTGTTCACAATCATCGCAATAAAGTTTCTTTCTTTCATTCATTTCGTTGAGCGGTCCCTTTAAATCTCATTGCGAGAGGACGCTCGGGTTTACGCATGCTTCTTGATGGTTTACACTGTTGGCGGCATTCGTTTTTGAACTTCTGGTAAGCTTTTGCAACAGATCAAACTTTGACTGCTGACTCGCTTTTTCCGAACACACATTTGAATTTAAAGTAAACTTCTTTCATATTTTCGCTGTAGATTTCAAGAATCCTTCGTTGTAAGATTGGAAATCACTGGGGTAAGATTTTCCAGCACGGGAACACGTCCTTCGTTTTCTCGTATCACAACTAATTAGGAAACACCAATTTCGCTTTAAACTAAACTCCTTTATTTTCCTGATTCTCGTAGATCTGAAATCGAGTGAAAACATGTTTCAATAAACTACTGCGGACTCACTGACAATCAAGTGAGTTTCATCACAGGCTTTCCCTATATATACTTTCTCAACTACGTCACTCGACTGCACTATCATCTTTTTATATGGGAATACATATGGTCTTTTTTTCTATCTTCACAACAGTACCTCACCTAAAGATGATTCTTACTTACATTCCTTTGCACCGATGTTCATGACAGAAACAGCTTGTATTCAGAATAAGTGGCTCATGGCTGAAATATTCTTTTAAGAGCCCTCACATGGGGTAAAAAGTTTGACTTTCATCACGCATGGGGAGGAGTTCTTTAGGACTCATTCACTCGAAACTAATGACATTCACTGATCTCAGAGTGCAAATCCTAGGTTAAAAATGTTAATTTATTGTATCTTTCTTTATTAGGTTGTAGTGACTATCACGCTGTACTGATTGAAAATGACTTAAATCTAAAACCCCTGAAGAAGGGTCAGAAGAACCCGAAATGCATTGGGATTGTGTTTGTTTCAATATTACTTATTGTATCTTGATTTTTCATCAAATGTGCATTGAAGAGTAATCATCAAAAAAATGTCTCGTTATGCATGATACGTTTGTGATCTATCGTGACAGAAATGTATGTTAGATAGACACTGCTAGACAATACAGGCAAGAGAACTTGGAACAAATTGTTGTCGAATTGATCCTTATTACATTAAAAATTGTTATTTAAAACTCGTTGAGTTTCCAGAGATGTGCATCATTTAGGTCTGGATAACATCCATTCCTTTTTGAGAGATTTTGTAGAGATAGGGTACAGGGCTTAAACCCTAATACATGATTGCACGCTACACTTATGTTCACATTGTCTCACTTACTCATACTAGTTTCTTTTTAAGTTCAAATACCGGTGTGCAGGCCCACTCCTTTTCTATTTAAGATTGTGGAGGGGTGCCTTTCCACTTCTTGGGGATTCTAAATGGCTTGCCTGACTTTGGATCAATGGTAAGTGGTGTGGACACAACAGGCACACTCAACACCAAGGCTGCACCAGGTGCAGACACTGGCCCTCCCTCTAGGGACGTGCTGGGTCCAGCGGTACGCTTCACATGGCCTTGCCTTTGCCCCTCCATCCCCTGTCTACCAGGTGTTCCCCCTACAGTGCCCTCCTTTCCCTGCTTCACTGGGCTTGGAATGGGAGTTGAGGTAGTGGGTGAATCTGCCTTGGAACCCTTCTTATGTGTACCTTTGGCAGGCACCACCTTCTCAGTGGGCACTGAAATTGTCTGCTTGTCTTTGGGAGATGCTTTTGGGACAGGAGAGTCCTTGGCTGGGGATGGCTCTGAGGCATGTGACCCTGAGGTCTGCTTCTTTGCTTTTTGGCCCCTGGTGTCGCCTGACGGGCATTTGTCTTTGCGCTCTGGGGTGGCTTTGGTTTTCTGTGTGGATGGTGTCTGCGCCCTGGACTGCATGGGCTGCTGCAGTGTGCTATGTGTGCTGTATCGTGACCTTGAGGTCTGTGTAGTGTGGTCACTATCATCAGACATGGCCAATGGCATGGGGGTCAACAAAGGGACTGGAGCTGGACTACGAGATTGTTCCAGTTGAAGGGCTGCCGTCACTGCGGAGGACAAATACTAGACAGTCCGGTGCAGCCCACCATGTCTGAATGTATGCCCTCCATGAAAGCAACCACCTGAGCCAATTTTTTGTCATGGTCTATGAATGCATTGAGGAGAGCTGTCTGGCCTACACACAGCTGGCGCAAAAGGTCCACAGACTCAGCACTGATGGCAGCCGGGGGGACAGGGGCAGGGAAAGGGGTGCCTGGGGTGAAGGACACTCTTCCCTTCTTACTGGTGTGAACATGGTCAGACCCAGAGGAAGTGGCTGGGAGGGTGGGCACTGATCGCTGTGTGGTGGAAGATGATGCAGAGTCCCCGTTCTCTGTGCCCACCAACATGGATGCGTCACCGCTGGCATCAGATGATGTTGAACTTTGCATCTCAGGCTGTGATTCCTCCAGCAGACTCCTGTCCCCCTCCATGGCGCTGGTCACATCTGTGTCACTGGACTCTTGTGCAGCTGTTGTGCTTGTTTCACCACCACTGGTGTACGTCCCCTGTCCCTTCGTAACCATGGGAGATGCTGCATGAGAGAGAGAGAGGGAGATGTAGGGTCAGTTCAGTGGCAACAACAGAACAAACATATGCAAGCAAAGCAACACTGAAGATGACTAAATCTACATGTTGCACACCACCCTGTGCAATAACATTGTGCAAACACATTTTTGTTTCTCAAACAGTGCGTGTAAACAAGAAAACCAGGCATAAGTGAGCCATGTGCTGACCACACAGCACAACATCCTGCATGTGGCTCCGTTCAAACTGTAACACAAATAGCTCGGACCTTTAGCTCATGACCCAGAATGCTATTGAACTGCCCAGTACTCGAATTCCCTTAGGAAGTACAGGTAGGTCAAATGCATGACAGCTGCACCCAGCACAGAGGCCACCTACAAGCCACTGCATCACACTAACAACATCACATAGCCCAGTGCTGGCACAGGCTGTGTACACTTGCAGCCACACACAGCCAAAGTCACCCTTTCCTGAATACTCACCCCTACTTTGCTGCTGATGCTCCTTCAATTGTGCATCCAGCTCAGGCTGTGTCATGGCCAAGATGCGGGACATAAGTGGTGTCATGCTGCGCCATGCCAACCTGCCAGTGAGAGGGAGCAGCCCCAGTGTCATCTCCGCAACATTCGTTGCCAGCCGCGAGATGTCGTCCCACCTCTTGTGACAGTGGGTGCGCCGTCGGTTTGAGACACCCAGAGCCCGCACCTTGCTCACAATGGCCCTCCACACGGCCTTACGCTGGTGTACTTTGAGCTGCAGGCATGGGAGACAAGAGGGGGAAAACATTAGTGACACAGTGTCATGTAACAAAATCACTCAGGACAGTAGCATGAAACTGATTCATCCCAAATCCACAGATATGTCTTGCAGAGATAGGAATGCATCTCACATGGTACATCTGCATGTGAGAAGTACACGTAAATGAATGCAGGTGTGAGGGGGGACACAGTACCTGCACATCTTATATAAAAGCAGGATGCCAGCACAGAAAGCCATGTGTAGTCTGCCCACATCTACTGTCCATTTCTAGGTAGAGCAAGATGTACATCACATATCAACATGTGTTTGGGGGTGTTAGGTTCCCCCGTTATGAATCCTCGGGATGGTGCTGATGCTCAAATGGGTCCACCTCTCAACTGACCCAAGTCCGGAATGTAATATATACGCGGACTAGTGAGCTAGTTAAGTGAGGGAAGGAAAGGGAAGGAACAGCAGGGAGGGAGACCTATGGAAGATACATAAGATAAGGTAAGTGAACAGTAGTGAACCAGCAGTACAACAACTACAACAGTGATTCCTAGGAGGATTGCGCTAGAGCACACTACCTGTAAAGGAAACAAAGGAGATGTCCACCAGAAGAGAGGAGAGGGCGATAACGGTCCTCTGCACCGGCCACTGAGCTAAAGAAAGAACAGCTGTTACTAAAGCAACATTCCCCCTTTGCCCTCCACCCTAATATTGTGGCATCGCTCTGTGATTCACATACCCTGGTTATGCAAAAGTGAGGTCAAATTACAATCTAGGGAGTTCATAACACTCTAGATACTCTCTCTCTCTCCCCTAGGAAACGGTGGAGAAGAACAAAACAAAAAAAGATCAAAACAAAACGTGGCATGGGGTGTCTTTTATACAGACTGCAATAATGTCTTCAATATACCCCATGGATAGGAACTGGAGTCTTCCAGCCACCCTTCATTACTCTGTTGAAACACTGTTTATCACACCATGAGTAGGGTTCCGAGGATGCTTGTTTGCCATGAATCCCTCTATGATACCAGGCTTTAGGAAAGGCAACAAAGAATAGATTACCTACTACATGAGCACCCCAGAGCGCCGGGTCTCGCCAACAGGGGTAAGAAATGAATTTTAGAGAGCGAGGCGAACATAGGTTCTCTCCCGCCTCTTGCAAGTCACGGTATACAGTGGAGCGTGTTTACACCCTCTCCCCAGGGGAAATATGCAGAGGAAGTTCAGCGGTAACGCCAGCCTTTTTCCCCAGGACACTAACACTTGGCAGTACCCGCTATGCTCCTCCGCACGTAAGCAGCGGACTTAGCGGTTACAGCCAACGGAGAAGCACGGGCCAGGATCGCCTGAGAAGGCGTGTCATCTTGCACATAATTCACAACAGTATTACCCACGGTAGCAGAATGCGGTGCCGACAGCACCCTTACCGCCCGGATCTCGCCGAACAGCAACTCCGCCACTGCCGCTGATAGTCCAAGAAACATCGGCAGCGGTCGCGGCGTCTGACGTCCCTATATCCGGAATCTGCCGGTAGTCTTGTCACGTGTTGCGCGCTCTCGCGAAGGACACCGGGAAATGTAGTTCTGCGCGGTTCTTCCTGTGTCTTTGCGTTCTCTGGGGTGTCAGGGTGTTACCGGCCCCAGAATCCTGACAGGGGGAGACTCACTGTGTCCAACACTGCGCAGGCCTCAACGACCTTGCCCTGTGAATAGCTCATAATGTCATGGATGTCACATTGAGGGACATGATCTCACAAACCCACACCCTTCTCACAGGACCTGTCGTGTGCAATCTACAGGGCTGAGATGGCTCATTGATGGAGAGTCCTGCAAAACACACACATATAACACTCTGTACATTCAGTGATGTGCCCTTGTCAGATTGGGCGGTGACTGTGCAGGCCAGGTGGGCTCACACTGAAATGGACAACAGGGACCCACACAGCCATTCACAAAAGCAATCACTGTCCTGACTCCAGCATTACCAACTTGCTGTGTCACTGTGTGGCTGACAAGACAACACGTCCCTCCAATCTTGATATGCAGGCAGGGAAATGTGTGGAGTAGGGTAAACCTTCCTTCACCCTAGGAAACAGCATGTTAGGCAGTGCATGACACAACCCCACACTCTCAGGCACATACTGCATCAGACCGACTACATGTGTGCCCTCCTGCACTCTCACCCACAATGTTGAAGACTTACCACAACATTTGGGGCACCATGTAGCCTTGGGTACTGTGTGAGCACGTCGTCCACCAGGACCTCCAGCTCCTCGCTTGTGAAGGGACTGGCACGGATCTTCTCAGTCCTTGCCACCACTGTGGACATGAGACAGCAGCAGCGGTAGTTGGTAGTGAGGGGTCTCAGGCAGCAGTCCCTGGAGGCAGCAGCAGGTGAAGGGTCTCAGGCTGCAGTCCCTGGAGGCAGCAACAGGTGAGGGGTCTCAGGCAGCAGTCCCTGGAGGCAGCAGCAGGTGAGGGGTCTCAGGCAGCAGACCCTCGAGGCAGCAGCAGGTGAGGGGTCTCAGGCAGCAGGCTCTGTGACCAGTGGAAATGTAGGGCTTTCTCCCACACATATATTGCCCTCTGGTGTCGTTTCAGTGGTTCTAAGCTGCTGCAATTGGTGTTCCAGGTCAGCCTTTTTCAAATGCATCCAATGACTGGCTCCGCGGTGGCGGATCACACCTACTGCGATTTTCAAAATTGCATCATGCTGCAAGGCATCATTGCTGTTATTGCATGTGCACATGCACATGAGCACATCTGCAGGAATCGGAAACATTTTCACTCCATAAATATGCAGGTGGTGTGCCAGGCAGATATGATCATCTCACATGTGTGTGCCAAATTTCCAGGCTCGACCCATGTCTCATACATCCTGTGGAACAGCATTGTACCACAGCTGATGGCTAATCTGCTTCCCGAGCATGCATGGATTGTGGGTGAGTATGCCAAGTCAAATAGCGTAGTGTGTGTGTGACATGCTGTGCTATGACCCAGCAACATTGCAATGTGTATCTGTGTCTGTGCATATCCCAACTGTCCTTACAGGGACATGGGTGACCAAGATTTGGGTGGCGGAGCATGCAAACCGCCATTTCACCATGTATATGCCTATCACTACCGCTATTGTGTCCTGGGCTTTGGCGGTGGCACAACACAGGGGCCAGGCGGTAGCTACCACGATTTGGGTGCCATACAGTGACATGGGTGACTGGGATTTGGGTGGCGGAGCATGCCAACCACCATTTGCCAACACATGTATTTCTATCACTACCGCGATTGTGTCCTGGGCATTGGCGGTGACACACTACAGGGGCCAGGTTGTAGATACTGTGATTTGGGTGCCATACAGTGACATGGGTGACTGGGATTTGGATGGCAGAGCATGCCAACCGCCATTTGCCAACACATATATTTCTATCACTACCGCAATTGTGTCCTGGGCATTGGCGGTGACACATCTCTGGTCCCAGGTGGTAGCTACCGTGATTTTGGTGCCATATAGTGACATGGGTGACCGGGATTTGGGTGGCGGATGACTGTGACAGCACCAATGGACACATCATGCTGTGTCAATGGCCATCTGGCAGTCATCAACAGTGCACAGTGGCCACATGGTTGATGGCATGTCATTGTGCACACAATGCCAATGTGCCATGTACCCCACTGCTGACTACACAAGCCATGTTTGTGTATGTGATTTCTTAGATTGGCATGTACTCCCTCACTTGTTATTTGTGATATTGATGGGCCTGTACACAGGACAGTGTTGTTATGGACTCCCCAATGTGTACACATGTCAATGTGTAAAAGTGCAGTGAAAATAACAGCAATGTTTTTCAAGATTGTCCATATGTGCCTGTTCACTTATGTTTGACCATGCACACACTCATCATGTACGTTCAGCCTGTGGTCATTGTGTTGTTGATGTGTGCCAGGTTCGACTAACGCCTGAAGGTGTGTCAGGTGCAGCATCTAGGAGTGAGACAGTGGTGTTGCATTTTTACTCAAATGCTGGATGATATACTCCCAGGCATGCCCATGGTGAATGTGGCCATATCCCTATGTGCATTCTCATATGGCGAGGATGATTTGGTGGTACTCGCTATGTCACTTGACAGGTGTACGATTAGTGTAGCTGAAGGAGTTCCTACATGTCAGTTGGTCTGTAACACAATTTTGATGACAGTCATTGTTGGCGTTGTGTCCGCCAAAACTTGAGATGCTGTGCCCATCTCATGTTGTATTGTATTGATATGTGTCCACTTTCATCTCAACTAGGAGGAAACCAAATCTGCATCGTCCCTTCACAGTGCTGGCAGACATGGAGAATGATCATCCGGAAATTCCGTCTGGATAGAGCCACCCTACAGACCCTTTGTGCTCAGTTGGAGCCCCACCTGCCGCCTCGCCGAACATATCCAACAGCTTTCACACTCACGTCTAAGGTGATGGCGGCCCTGCATTTTTTTGCCACTGGATCATTCCAGCACATGGTGTCCAGCGCAGGTGGGATGTCACAACCTATGTTCAGCATGGTGCTGCATGATGTTCTGTCCGCTATGATGATCTACAAGGACACATATATCCAATTACCAAGGGGGCATGAATTGGCTGCTGTGAAGGGAGATTTTGATCCCCTTGGACACATCCCCCATGTTGTTGGTGCCATTGATTGCACCCATGTTGGGCTAGTTCCACCACAGGCACGTGAGCACATCTGCAGGAATCGGAAACATTTCCACTCCATAAATGTGCAGGTGGTGTGCCAGGCAGATATGATCATCTCGCACATGTGTGCCAAATTTCCAGGCTCGACCCATGACTCATACATCCTGTGGAACAGCATTGTACCACAGCTGATGGCTAATCTGCTTCCCGAGCGTGCATGGATTGTGGGTGAGTATGCCAAGTCAAATAGCGTACTGTGTGTGTGACATGCTGTCCTCTGACCCAGCAACATTGCAATGTGTATCTGTGTTTGTGCATATCCCAACTGTCCTTGGTTGCTGAGCCTACTGCGGAATCCCAGCACACCAGCTGATGTCCGCTACAATAATGCCCATGGGAGGACACGTCATGTGTTGGAGTATACCTTTGGTCTGCTGAAGTCACAATTCCGCTGCCTGGACAAGACCAGAGGTGCACTGATGTACTCGCCCGGGAAGGTGTGTCAGATTGTAGTGGCATGCTGCATGCTCCACAATCTAGTCATTCGCATTGAGATCCCCCTGATCCAGGATGATGATGAGCAGCAAAGGCCCCCGCCTGCAAACCAACCTGTGTCCAGTGATGAGGACAGTGGAGAGGAGGAAGGTGTTGACCTGCGTCAACAGCTCATCACCCTCTACTTCACTTGAAGGTGAGTGACAATGTACAACAGATCCATTGTCTGATGATGTTGCTGTTGTTGTGAAGGTGTTTGTGGGCTTTGTGTCTGCAGCCGGTTGTTGACTCAGTGGTGGCTGACAATGTTTCTGGGACAGGGTAGTTTTGTACATCGACAGGATGTGTATGTTGGCACTTGTTGCCCATTGTGATGTGTGCATGTTGGATTATCTTGATGGTAGGTATTGTGTGATATCTGTGATGCCACACCCAGACTAGTAAATGTTGTTCTGTTGTGTTTTCCTAGGTGCCTTCAACCTCTCCTTGCCTACATACATTCCATACTCCTGGTACATTGTAATCATGTTAAAGACTGTACATCTTGAAATAAAGACGGAGCAGACACAACAACATGTGTGTAAGGAGTTTTTATTTGCAATGGTGACATGTAAGGGGGTGAACATTTACATTGAGGTGATTAGTGGAGCAGTGAGTTGACAGTTGTGGTAAATGAGATAATCGAGTAGTCACCAAATTGATGTGGTGACCCAGTCCAACAGATAGAAGCTATTCACAAGGCAGTGTGGGGAAGGACAGTCCAAAAAGTCAATGCAGTGGTGAAAAGGGTTGCCATCATGGCTGGCTCCGTGACTGGCATTTGGAAGGTGCTTTGCCTCCAGTTAATCCCAGGGTTTTCTTAGGACGGCCCCTTCGTCGCTTGCCAGGGGTGCCCTGATGTAGGGCCAGTGGGGTCTGAGGACTCACCCCTCTCTGTGGCCACAGGGGAGGATGGTGAACTGTCATCCTGCAGGCCTGTCCCGCAGTAGCGCCACTTGCTGGCCCATGAAGTCCACAATTTGTCCCATGCGGGTGTCGATGGACCTCATCAGCCAGATGAGCATGCGGAACACTTCTTCCGACCGCCCGTTTGTCACTGGGCACGTTCATGCGCCCCAAGGACTCTGTTAATGTGGTCCAGGGATGGGGTCTCAGCCTCTTGGACCCTGCCCCTCCCACCTTCCCTGCTGCCACAGGCCTGTTGCCTCACCACTGTAGGCACCTGCATCCTCTCCCTGCCCTCCTCAGTTGGTGGTGTAGGGTGGTCATCCTCTGGGACAGAGGAAGTGTTGCAGGTAGCACTGGTGGTGGTGATGTCTGTGGTGGTGATGGTGGAGGACGCACAGGCTGTAACAGCAGGGGTCTGCAGAAACGTTGGTATTGCAGCAGATGTGGTGGGGGGATGATTGGGTCCTGGGACCTGTTGCGCCCTGGCACACCAGATGGGCCGGCTTCGAGCTCATTGTCCAGAGAATCCCAGGAGTCAACATTCGAGAGTCCATGTACTGGAGGGGAGACTGGCTCTCCATGTTGCTGGTGTTGTCCTCTGCAGTGAGTTCTTGGTCACCTGTGGATCAGATGGGAGATGGTCATTGTAGTGTACCCCGAAAGCTTTGTGTTAGCTGTATATCATTCACTGTTTGTACACCACACAGTTGACTAATCATCACATTTTTTTCTATGTGCATTACTGTGCCTCCTGATATGATACTGTGGTACATGCATTATTTGTCCATGGTGTGAGTTGTCAATACCTACTATGTGCAACGTGCATAATTTGTGAGTACAGGGACATGTTGCCATCTAGGGACTAGTGCAGCTAAAAATTTCGGTGAGACTATTTTTTGCTTACTCTGTCCTGTCAGACTTTACATCTGGGCATGAACTGGCCATTGTCATCTCCTGCATACCTTTGTCTTGTCATGTGCATATCTGGATTTGTACCACCAACCATGCATTCTTGTTTCTAATTTGGTCCTTGCTGCTCTGGCCCCATGGCACTTACACATGGAATTCAGTGCTATGCATTATTGTGCCCAGACTTTCTTCTAAATGTGCATGAATGTGTCACACTTTGGTTGCTGTGACAGTTTCATTTGCTTAGCTGTGTGCACACTGTGAGTGGCAATAGGATCTGTGTGTATGTGTGTGCTATGAGAGGGCTGGTGTTGTCATGTGGCACCATGCTTTTTGAGGAGAATGGCTGTGTGCACATACTGGCTACTTACCTGTTATGTTTTCCCATTTGGCTTTGACTTGACACATCTGTGTGTGTGTGTGGTGGAGGCTTGCATCCTGCTCAGGGGTGTGACAAGCAGGCATAATATGTCTACCTACCTGTTAGTTTGTTTGTCGTGATACAATGGCTGACACATGCATCTGGGTGGGAGGGGATGCTCTATCTTGATGGTCTGGGGGACGAGGGGAACTTGAGTGAGTTGTTGTGTAGGCATCCCACCCCCAAACAGACCTCCCAGGGAAGATGTCTGCCTACCTGTTAGTTTGTTTGTAGCGAGCCAATGGCTTGGAACTGCTTCTGGGTGTGGAGTGCTCCATCCTGCTTGTGTTGGGACATGGCTTCCTGGTGGGAGTTGTAGTGCAGCCTCCCCCAAAGACCTCCCTGTGAAGATGGCTACCTACCTGTTAGATGGCGGTCAACAATGCAATGGCTGCCACATGCTTTTGGGTGGGGGCGGTGTTCCATCGTGCTCAGGTGTGGGACAGGGTGCATGGTGGGAGTTGTAGTACAGGACTCCCACCCTCAAACGGTACTACCATGGTAACTGGATAACTACCTGTTAGTTTGTTTGTAGTGATAGCATGGCTGCCACATGCATCTGGGTTGGAGGGAGTGCTCCATCTTGATGAGCTGGGTGACAAGGGTGCATGGTGGGAGTTGTAGTGCAGGCATCCCACCCCCAAACAGCCTCCATGGCAAGATGTCTACCTACCTGTTAGTTTGTTTGTAGTGAGACAATGGCTTCCAACTGCTTCTGGGTGTGGAGTGCTCCATCCTGCTCAGGTGTGTGCCTGGGGGCCTGGTGGGAGTATTACTGCAGTTTTCCCACCCACATACACCCCTCCCTGTGAAGATGGCTACCTACCGGTTAATTTGTTTGTAGTGAGACAATGGCTTCAAAAAGCTTCTGGGTGGGGGGCAGTGCTCCAACCTTCTCAGGGTGGGTCAGGGGGCCTGGTGTGAGTTGTTGTGCAGGCCTCCCATCCCCAAACAGCCCTCACAGGGAAGAGGTCTACCTACCTGTTAGGTGAGTGTAAACCATTCAATGGCTGGAAAATGCCTTTGGGTGGGGGGAGTGCTCCATCCTTCTCAGGGGTGGGTCAGGGGGACTGGTGTGAGTTGTTGTGCAGGCCTCCCACCCCCAAACAGCCCACCCAGGTATGTGGTCTACCTACCTGTTAGTTTGTGTGTAGTGAGACAATTGAATACCAACTGCTTCTGGGGGGGGGGGGGGAGTGCTCCATCCTGCTCATGTGTGTGCCTGGGGGCCTGGTGGGAGTTGTAGTGCATTCTTCCCACCCACAGACACCCCTCCCTGTTAAGATAGCTACCTACCTGTTAGTTTGTTTGTAGTGGGACAATGGCTTCCAAATGCTTCTGGGTGGTGTAGAGTGCTCCAACCTTCTCAGGGGTGGGCCAAGGGGCCTGGTGTGAGTTGTTGTACAGGCCTCCCACCCCCAAACAGCCCTCCCAGGGAAGAGGTCTACCTACCTGTTAGGTGAGTGTAAACCATTCAATGGCTGGAAAATGCCTTTGGGTGGGGGGGGAGTGCTCCATCCTTCTCAGGGGTGGGTCAGGGGGACTGGTGTGAGTTGTTGTGAAGGCCTCCCACCCCCAAACAGCCCTCCCAGGGATGTGGTCTACCTACCTGTTAGTTTGTTTGTAGTGAGACAATGGCTTCCAACTGCTTCTGGGGGGGAGTGCTCCATCCTGCTCATGTGTGTGCCTGGGGGCCTGGTGGGAGTTGGAGTGCAGTCTTCCCACCCACAGATACCCCTCCCTGTTAAGTTGGCTACCTTCCTGTTAGTTTGTTTGTAGTGGGACAATGGCTTCCAAATGCTTCTGGGTGGTATGGAGTAATACATCCTGCTCTGGGGTGGGACAGGGGGCATGGTGGGAGTTGTAGTGCAGGCCTCCCAACCCCAAACAGCCTCCATGGCAAGATGGCTACCTACCTGTTTGTTTGTGGTGAGCCAATGGCTTCCAACTGCTTCTGGGGGAGAGTGCTCCATCCTGCTCAGGTGTGTGCCTGGGGCCTGGTGAGAGTTGTAGTGCAGTCTTCCCACCCACAAACACCCCTCCCTGTTAAGATGCCTACCTACCTGTTAGTTTGTTTGTAGTGGGACAATGGCTTCCAAATGCTTCTGGGTAGGCGTGGAGTGCTACATCCTGCTCTATGGTGGGACAGGGGGCATGGTGGTAGTTGTAGTGCAGGCCTCCCAACTCCAAACAGCCTCCATGGCAAGATGGCTGCCTTCCTGTTAGTTTGTTTGTAGTGAGTCAATGGCTTCCAAATGCTTCTGGGTGGTGTGGAGTGCTACATCCTGCTCAGGGGTGGGACAGGGGGCATGGTGGGAGTTGTAGTGCAGGCCTCCCAACCCCAATCAGCCTCCATGGCAAGATGGCTACCTACCTATTAGTTTGTAGTGAGACAATGGCTTCCAAATGCTTCTGGGTGGTGTGGAGTGCTACATCCTGCTCAGGGGTGGGACAGGGGGCATGGTGGGAGTTGTAGTGCAGGCCTCCCACCCCCAAACATCCTCCATGGCAAGATGGCTACCTACCTGTTAGTTTGCTTGTGGTGAGCCAATGGCTTCCAACTGCTTCTGGGTATGGAGTGCTCCATCTTGCTGAGATGTGGGAGTTGTTGTTCTGGCTGCCTGTGAACATGCCCCCATGGTAATGTTGCTAGCTACGTTTGGGGTGGATGTGAGGGAGTGAATGTTAGATCTGTGAGACATGTGTTGGGGAGTGTGTGGTGCAGATGAATGTACTTGGGCCTAGGAGGTGTAGCTTTGTAGTTGTGCAAGACAGCACATAGCAGTGTGGTGGTAGTCATGTGTTTGTACTTACCAGCCTCCAGTCCCCTGGCTACTCCTGTGAGACTCTCTGGGTGCAGTATTGCAAGCACCTTCTCCTCTCATGCATTGAATGGTTTTGGTGGGATGGGAGGGCCACCGCCAGTCCTCTGAGCCAGCTCACGATTCTTGATCCTCTTCTGTTTGACAACCCTCTTCAGGTCATGCCACCACTTGATGATTTCATTTTTTGAGCGCGGGGTGTTCCCTACTGCATTGACCTTATCGACTATCCTTGCCCACATTTGTGCTCTAGTGGCTAATTGTATCTGTTGGACCAGTCTACCAAACAGTTGTGGTTCCACTCTGACTATCTCATCTACCATAACCTTCAACTCACTCTCTGTGAATTTTGGCATTTTATGTGGTGCCATGGTGCGTGATGTGCAAAGAGGTTATGGGTGCAGGGTTGTGAGTGGTGAAGGTGGGGGTGATGTGTATGGTGTGTGATGTGCAGTGGGGTTAGAGGTGCAGGTGTGGAAGTGGTGGTGGTGGTGCTGCTGTGTGTGGTGTGAGTAGTGATGGTGTGTTGCTTTGCCTATCCTTTGTTCTCAGGGTTTGTGGTCTTCAGTCTTGGAATGTTGCAAAGGATTGTGGTCAGGGAAGGGGCTGGTTTTATACTCAGCTATGTGGGTGTGTCCGAATGGGGTTTTGCTGTCAGGTGTGTTGTGTGGGTTGTCCTGGGATTTGTATTTTTGTATTTGTCATGTGGTTGTGTCATTGGGGTATGTTCTGTGTTTTTGGGTGCATGGCAAGTTTGCTGTGTGCACTTTGTGGCCTTGTTTTGGGTTTTTTCTTTCGGCTGCCATATTTGTCACGGAGCATCCGCAGCGGCGGCTATGCTGCAGCTCTTCCGCCGGCTCTCCCATTCATCACTGTTTGCGACCGCGGCGGTTGGAAACTACAGAACAAACCGCAGGGGCATCGGGGTTATCCTAATTTAACGCGCGGTGTTTCTGCTGTCCTGGCGGTGGTTTGATTGTTTTCCGCCACGAATGCGACCGCCGCGGACGGGTTTTGGCCATCTCCGCCCGCTACGGGCAGTTTTTCTTGGCCTCGTTCCGCCATGGTCGGTGTTTTTTTGCGGTTGTTCCTAATTTGGATGTTGGTTTTCCACGGTGCTGGCGAGCGGTTGATCCTAATAGGCCCCTTAAAGGGTGACATTTCCTATTCTCACTCCAATTCAAAACGATTTAGAGAAGATTTTGAACATTAGAGGGGTGATATTTACTATTCGCACTCCATTCTAAGCCATTTAGGGGAAAGTGGTGGATGCTAAAGAGATGAGATTTGCTAGTCCCACTCCAACATATGCCATTGAGAGGAAGGTGTTGGACACTAAAGTGGTACTGCAACCGAATATACATTTGTAACATAATAGTAAAAATATCACAATATATATAAAACATTTTAAAATTACATATTTTATAATAAATTATTATTTGGATTAAAAACAGATTAATGAAAAATATATTGCACATAAAATCAACGAAATATATAATTATTTCAAAAACTAAACAACATACATCAAACTTCATTTATAAAATAACATATACAAATTTCATAAATAATATACATATATAATATATTATAATTTCCCATCACTTAACATGGAAAAAATGTAAAATAAAAAACACCAAAAATAAACGAAATATATAAAAATGAAATTGACAAAACAAAAATTAACAATGACTAAGCAAATTATAATAAACACTAGTCTCAACAATTGTAATATACATTAATTTTTGTACAACATGCTTCAATAAAAAATTAATCAAGTAAACATATTAAAAATATAGTTGAATCAGTTTCTTTCTAAAAAACATTTAAAATGTTTCAAAAAATATGTTTATTATATTTTGGTATAAAAGATTTTTAAAAATATCAATTTCTTTTCAATATTACATTTTAATTACATGTTTTTATAACAAATAAAACAATAAATTATCTAAATATTTTAACTAACAACATATAAAAAATAATAAAAAATAAAACAAATGTATTTAAATTCAAAAACATATCATAGTAATATTCGCACACCAAACTTTACAAATTAATACAAGCATATTTTACAAATCTTCGCACCCTTTTCCCCTATAAACCCAACATCTCGCTCAAATACCATAATAAAATCTATAAATTGTAATAAAATAATCTGAATAATATTTAAATAAATATTTTAATTAAATAAATAGAACAAATTATAAAATAATTATTAATACAAAAATGAACATACAAAACTGAATAAATACTCCAAAAAAATTAATGAATTACACATGAAACAATATTATTTGCAATGATATTTAAGAAAACTATGGGGCATATTATCAAGGGCAATATCGCCACTTTTGCGGCACTTCTTGCTGAAAAAGCGGTGATATTTTAATCACCCTTTTAACAAGCCTGAGCTAACAGGCGTTTGTGCAGGATTACAGGCGTTAGCTGTCGTTTCTTTTCCACGTTGCATGTCAGTGATATATATAACGCTAATGACATGCAAAGTAGGCGTTCCTGACTAACACGTCATGGAAACACTCACAGACCCAACTTCACTCTATGATCAACACGGCGCCAGAACCGTGAATCAATTAAAAAAGCCGCGCTAACCACGGTTATCGCTGGTACTTAAAGTCTGCAAAAATCCTGACTTGCCTATCTGTATCATGGGAGGCGTATTGTACGGCTAAATCCACATCTCCTATCAATAAGTGTTCCCCTTTCGCTGCAGGTTTATCGCTGGATTCCCAGCGATAATCCCGCATTTCGCCGCTATCGCCGGATTTTTAATCGCCTTGGAGATATGCGTTGATAATAACGCAATATGTGGCGATTAATTCCAGCGATAGCCAGCGTTGGCCAAAATCGAGCAAAGCGGGAAATGCAATATTTATCGTGTTTCCTTGATAATATGCCCCTATATTTTTACAATGACATTAAAAACAACACTAAAAACAATATTCAATATTCCTGTCCACAATATTTTTGACATCACACCAGTCTTCAAACAATATTTTTTAGTCAATATTTCATTCAAACAGCTTGCATCATCAGGTTGACACTGATTGTGCTACATATTGAATTGTGAATTGATGATAAATGCAGTTTGTCTAAAAACAAGATTGTTTGCTCTTAACATTTGAAAACTATTGTTAAATGAAATGTTTTAAGGTACTGAGAGATTGTGTGAGGGGTGATGTGAGGGTCCCAGTCCGTGAGGGCGAAGAAGCTCCCACGGAAGGTATACCAAGTCTTTATTTAGCCATCAATTTTGGGCTCTAATTTTTCATTTGGCCTAGGCAATGGGACAAGATCACTGAGAAAGAAGGGGCTTTGCAATTTTCATGATATGGTACCTCTAATTTGAATTTAATTGAGAATTCTAGATGCGTGTTGTATGATATGAAGCCTCCACCTAGACCAGCACACTTTGAGGCTTAGACTTCTTGGGAGCATGCTGGACATGCCAGCGATAAAGAGACGTATCAAACCAGAGATAAAAGGAAAGTCTATACCGGGATGGATTTTAAGTGGTATGCTGAGTAGCATGTGTGGAGAAGGGATATGGTTGAGGGAGTTAGAATGTACCCTGTTGTGACAGATGGCAACCCAAAAAAAGAAGACACAGGGAGAGAAGGACTCAGGTGCCCAGTTTGAATCTGGTACTGATAGTGATTCTAGCAACGATTTTCTGGAGGAGTTGTTGTCCTCCCAATCACCTCCAGAATTTTCTTTAGGGTTCAAAATACCGCTTAGGGTGCTACTGGGCTCTTAGAACTAGGAGCATGGCCCGAACGAAGGGAACTACATGGGGAGTGAAGAAACAGAGGAGGTTGAAGACAGTCCACTAACTCGAGTAACTCTGAGACCTCTAGATGCTATTAGACTGATTGTGGAATTGGATGAATTAATTAAGGGAAATTTGGGCATAAGATAACTAGATGGGTACCATGAAGAGAAGTTACACTTAAGTAAGAAAATCACTCGACAAACTGTGAAAGCACATAAGCGATTTGCAAAAATAGAAAATGAATAATATCGATCTTTTTCTAAGAACCAGACATTACAAAGGAGCTTAAGACACATGTGGATGAGGAAATACTCGGTAATATGAGGACTCTTGGTTTGAAAGTAAACATTAGGGAATTGGTTGTCAGTATTCAAAAGTGGAGCAATCTAGATAAAATTAAGAATAGATGGATTAAGTAGGAATTGAAAAGGAAATTGAAGGAGGACACAGGGGGGACAAGAATCACAACCACTCAGAATGTAGGACAGATGATACATAATGGGACCAGAGTTCCACAAGGTAGAGGTTGGGATGTTCTGATTGAACTGAACATGGGAATAGATGTGTCAATGGTGAAGTGGTCCAGTCCATGTCATTATTGCAACAAATTGGCCTATTGGAAGAGGGAGTGTAGACTAACAGAATGCCCAGTGATGGTAAGGTGTTAATTCAATGCAGATGCAAAATGTACAGACGCAGAGACCTCCTAATCCCAATATGTCACAAGCCCCAATGATGTAGGTTCCACAGCCGCTGATGGCCACTCAGAATATGGGAAATCTGAGGTTCAATATGAACCAGGTCTCCATAGCTAATCTGAACCCCTTTAATAATCAAGTCAGTTTCCAATAGTTCCCAGTCTTCTATGCTTCCACAACTATGCGTCCAATCAATTACAATGACGGTGCCTCAGGGGGAGGAAGATTGTATACTTGATGCATTCTTTGGAAGCTAAACAAAGTGGTTCATTTGTGGAAAGTGAGGTGAATGGCCACCAAGTTTCTGTTTTGAACAACACTTGTGCTACCAGATCCACTGTTGGATCAGCAGGAGTCCCAAACCTACCCCTCTCAGGAAAACAGATACATTTCATAGTCATTGCAATCCAACAGACTGTAAATCCTGTATCAGAGACAGGTACCTTTGAAGAGGACCATCAGTTTGTAGTATGTGATTGAAATCCTGTTACTTGTTGGACCAAAACTTACTATGCAAGTAAAATTGCATAATCTACTGTACACCGGAGGGTATTGAATTGTATTGATTTGCCCCCTGATCTCAAGGATGCAGTAAAATCAGAAGTCTTGGATTTCTCAGGCAATGATATTAAATTCATAAAAGATGTAGACCCAGTTCAGATCACTGTAAAACCAAATGCAGAGTACCCCCAAACATCTCAATACAATCTCTCACCAGAGATGATAGCTCAAATTGCCCCAGTGATTGAGTCCATGATACAGCAAGGGATCTTGAAAGAGATTTTGGAGAGTCCCTATAACTGCCCATTATGGGCCTGCAAAATTCTAGTGGCAAATGCCATATAGTGCAGGTTCTCAGAAAGATCAATAATATCATTGTCCTATGTTGTAATGTGATACAGAATCCTGTTGTGATACTATTCCAGATTCCCTGTGAGTCCGAGTGGTACACCATTGTCAATGTGTTCCAAGCTTTCTTTTCCATCTCATTGCATGAACAGAGCTAGTTTCTCTTTGTGATGTGGTTCCAGAACAGAATCTTGGCACGGTGCCGAGTTCCATAAGAGTATACAGAGTCCCTTGAATTTTAAACCAATTTGAAAAAGAATCAGGAGACCTTGAAATAACTGTGTAACTCAGTCGTTGTTTAGTACATTGATGCCATACATTGATGACCTGGTAGTGGTGTTGATGTCAAGAGAGGCATGTAAGCACGACATAATTGCCTTACTGAATCACCTGGCTGAAAATGGACTGAAGGTGTCCCCAAGTAAACTGCAACATTGTCAGAAGAAAGTCCTGTGTTTGGGACATCACATTGAGAAGGGAGCACGGAATGTCTCACAAAAAATGAACTCTGCCATTTTGAAAATTAATCCTCCGAAAACGAAATCAGGATGTTTCTGAAAATGGTGGACTACTGTCATCAGTGGAAACCCGACTGTTCCCTAGTGGTAAAGCATCTACAAAGGTTGACTCGCAAATATGTGTCTGATTCGATAACATGGGACAAAGATAATATGAATAATTTCCTAGGGCTGAGAGAAAGTCTGTGCTGTGCCCAGGCTCTGGGAATGCCAGATTACATCAAATAATTTATTCTTTACTGCAGTGAGAGGGAAATGTGCACTCTGTTAGTGTTTGTACAAATGCATGGCAATTCTCGAAGGCCAGTTGCCTATTTTTTAGCCACCCTTGACCCAGTAGTCACAGGGATCCTGGGTTGTCTAAAGGCTGTGGCTAACATAGGTGTCAGCATTGAACAAAGTGAGAGCATTGTAATGGGCTATCATGTTATAGCGATGGTCCTCCACTCAGTGGAAGAGCTCCTCACACAAACTAAAACACACCTGACTCATACACCTGAGGTATGAGGATGTTACACTAGCAGCTGATAATATTACTTTAGGGGGGTGTTGTGGCTTGAGTCCTGTCACAGTTCTGTCATTGCCAGAAAACAAACTTAATGAGGGGGTAGATTGAGCACAGCTGTCTCGATGTAACTGAATTGCGCACCGAGCAAAGACCTGACAATAAAGATGAAGCCCTTGCAGAGACTGATTATGTATTGTTTGTGAATGGCTCCTGCATATGAGACGATGAGAGAAGTTTGAGAGTTGTGTAGCTATCTGCACCTTAGCGGGTGTAGTGGAAGCCTCTCGGCTGCGTGATGTAGCCTCTGCTCAAGCGGCTGACTTGGTTGCTCTTACTAGAGCTTGCTGTATCCCACACCAATTGAAAGTTACACTTTTAACTGGTAGTCGGTATCGCTTTGATGTCATGATTTCAGACAGTTGTGGTCACAAAAAGGGTTTATGAGGACCTCTGTCCCAATCTGAAGCTGAAATTATGTCATGATGTTGTTGGAAGCATTGCAGATGCCTTTGGACATTGCATGGGTAAAATGTACAGCACGCAGGAGTGGTAAGGTTTATGTTACCACAGGAAACCAATATGCTAATGATATTGGTTGGTATTGTGCTCATGGTTCCTGTGCATTTAAACAGAGAATAGTTAAACAAATTTGAGAAGGCGATACATATATTATTAAGTTGCAGGTACTTGAGAGGAAGTCAAGAGATTGCAGGAGGAAGTGCCAGAGATTAAGAAGCTGAGTTGGACTAGAGCAGGTTGTGTTAAGAATGAAGGTGAGATTTGGGTTTCAGCAGATGGGCGACCTGTTTTGCAAGATAGCTTGTTGTCACCTATGGTGAGACATGTTCATGATACCATACGTATAGGGAGAGACATGACTTTGAGGTTGTTCAGGCAGAAGTGGTTTAACCTCCATTTCAGAGTATTAGCTGAGAATCTTTTCCATTTCTGTGTCACCTAACAGCGGTTGAATGTAGGGAGGATAACACCAGTAACACTGAATAACACTGAGTCACATAGGGAGGTCAGGAGGCCCCTGTAACGAAATGCAGTTGGATTTTATCGAATTGCCCATGTACAATGGGTTGCAATATGTCCTGGTTGTGGTGTGTATCATCTCCCTTTGGATAGAAATTGACAGTATCACTCTAGCTAAGCTTTTACTGTGAGAGTTAATACCTTGGTTGTGATTCCTGGTTTCGATTGAGTCAGACTGTGGAGCCCATTTCAACAAGGAGGGTCTGAGAATGCTTTGTGTAGCCTTACAAGTTGAACAGTGACTACACGGTAGTTATTGACCTGCAGCATCCAAAATAATCAAGCAAGTGAATAGTTCTTTGAAGTCCTGCCCAGCTAAAGTGTGTGTGCCTAGCTCTCTGAAGTGGCTGGATACTTGGCCTTGGGTTTTTATGAGTCTGCAGAGAACTGCTCATCAGCAAACTGGATTGTCACCCCACAAAATCCTCATGTGGAGGGCCATGAGGAGGCCTGCTGTTCCTGTGAATGCGCTTATGAATATTTCAGAAGACACGGGGGTGTGGCCAATCCGCGGCCTGCAATGGCCGCACTGACTTGAAGCACTGGCAGCCGAATAACGAAGACGGTGTGTTACCCTGCATCCAGTATGGCTGTGAGGGAGACGGATGAAGCGATACACCTGTGAAACTGCAGCGAATACATCGCGACCCTCCATGGTGGCGTGGGGCGCGGAGGTCGGACCACATCGGCGTTGCACCGGCTGGACGGCAGAAAAGCAAATGGCGACTAATCGCGGCGGAGCCCAGTCGGCGCCGGTGCTGGAGTGGACGCGTACCCTGAGCGGGAGCCCCTCGTGCTGGTGAGTGCCCAGGTGCCGGTTGGGTTTCTGAAGGCCTGCCCCCCTCCCTTACGCATTCCTAGCCGAATCTCGAGTGCCTGGCTGACGCGGTGCCTGCCTGGCCCCGTTGTGGACCCGCGCTGTCCCCGGCGCTCCTTGGCCCCCACTGATGCAAAGGTCGTTGATACGGCCGTAAAGGGGACAGCGCGTGAGTTGCTGAGAGGGGGTGGGCTGGAGGAGGCCAGTTGCACCCCATGCCTGGTGTGTCTCCCGGGCGGGACCTGACCTCTTGGCCTACACAGATTCAGACACTGCAGCGCTGATGAAGGGAGCAGCCTGAACCTCAGCTCACCGTCGCCAAGAGTGAAACCATTTATACACAGATAGGAGCCTGTGTGGATCCCGCACCATTCCCCAGCTGGTGGACTTGCTGATCCTGGGTGAAGTGCTGCGCTATGAGCAGGGATGGCTGTCTTTGCTGCTTCCCCTAAGAGACACATCCTGTTCTGGTAGCAAGGTGTGGGCAAACCCCAGTCGGCAAGCCTGGTGTTGTGATCGCTCAGACCTAAATCAAGGATCCCCGTAGCGCAACATGGGTACGTCTGTCATAAGTAGCGCCGCTTTGTCCTGGCGGAGCATTACAAACTAGGCACCTGTTGGTTGGCTTAGCGGATACTTCTTAGCCTCGCCTTTCAGTGTAAGATCAGCGGCATCTTTTCATGGACAGCGGCTGTTGATTGGTCCTTTAACGTCGTACAGTAGCATGGGTCGTAAGTACCCGAAGCAAAGGACACTGCCGTTTGAGAGGGCTGGGGGGAAAACAACAGAGGCGGGCCCAGACATGGCCGAACAGGCCGAAAGCGCGATTCCTTACACAACCGACAGGGCCCCTCCAGCTGATTGGTTGCAGGATATGAGAGCTGGCTTTAGGTCCCTGGACACTCGTTTTGATTCTTTGGACAAAAAACTTGAATCCGCGGGCGCCAAGATCTAGGCCCACGATAGACGACTGGACGTAGCGGAAGCATGGATCTCGGACATCAAAGACGGAACTGCACAGTCTACCAAAAGATTGGACCGTATGGAGCGCATACTGAAGGAGGTGGCCATTAAGAATGAGGACCTTGAAGCGCGCAGCCGCCGCAACACTGTGCGCATTCTTGGGGTCCCAGAGTCGACAGCTACTGGCAGACTTGACCTCTTTGTTGAGTCCCTGCTGACGGATATGTTCGGGCGGGAGGCTTTCACACCAGGCTTTGTAGTAGAGAGGGCCCACCGCACTCTGGGGCCTTGGCCTAATTGGGCCTCCCCCCGCATCCGCTGATAGCCCAGATTATGAACTTCCGGGACAGAGACACAGTGCTGCGCTTGGCCAGAGAGCATGGGGACACTACCTGGCAAGGCTCGAAAATTGCGCTATACCCAGACTTCACAGTGATGGTGCAGGAAGCCAGACGCATGTTTGCTGGGGTGAAGGCTACCCTGCAGAACCTTGGCCTCAAATACGGCATGTTATATCCTGCGCGGCTTAGGGTTGAAGCCGGTGGCCGTGTGCGATTTTTCGACAATCTGAATGAGGTGCAAGAATTCTGTTGCATGTATAAGAATGACAATAATCAGCCACGAGATGATAGAGACGATCCGTCCCCCCCCCGCACAGTGGCTCCGTTGCAAGTGTGGAACTATTTTCAGGTTCCTGTGTTGGGTGACATTGCTATGTATCTGCCTTCTTTCTGATCTGTTTTTTGCTACTACATGGGGACGTACTATATTTTGATTCAACTATATTTTACAGTTGGTCGGCTGGCGTGGCGTTTCCACCCCCCTGGTTGGAAACCATGGGTTTGGGTTGGTTGCTTTTGATGTGCCTATGCAAGGTTGAGTTTTTGCATTGTAAAGTCGATTGGTACTCAGTTTTATGCTTGCAGGGTGGGGTAGGCCTTGCCATTTTCGTGGTGAGGCTGGGTGGTGGGTGGGGGGTTTGGGAAAGGTTAAATGTTTTTCTTATTGATTATAGTGAGGATGGTCTTTGGTATAGGTTTATTATTTTCATCTTAAAGTTCGCTTGCACTATGCTTGTCAAAACTCTTAGATGGTACAGTTTGGTTTAAATACAGGTCTCTCCACTTTGTCCCTGCTGTCGTGGTCTGAATACCCAGCGCAAACAGCGGCAGATAGTACATTATTTAGATAGACATAACATAGATGTCGCATTATTACAAGAAACACATTTGCCAGTTTCAGATGCGGCACGTTTCGCCTCTAGTTGGGGGGCTCATCGGTATTTCTCTAATTTCAGTAATTATGCTAGGGGTACTGCCATTCTGATACATAAGAGAGTCCCGTTTAGTTGCCAGCAAGACATCGACAATAAGGAGGGCCGGTATGTTATTGTAGTGGGGTCGCTGATGGGTCACAGGGTAACTTTGATGTGTGTTTATGCCCCTAACACTGACTCCCCTGAATTTTTTCATGCAGTACATACCCAACTTTCTAAATTAGAACCGGCATTGATTATGATCGGGGGGGCTTCAATCTCATTTTCAACGTAGACCTGGACAGTACGTCCACTGCTGCAGACTCCAAACCTAAAGCGCGGCGCGCAGTTAAAGATCTCTGTGACCAGTTTTTGTTGACAGATATTTGGCACAGGCGCAATGCTACTGCTGCGACTTATACACATTATTCGGGGCAACACAATACATGGACCAGGATCGATTCTGGCTGGTGTCCCTGGGACTTTCCTCATGGTACCTTGCAATGCACACACTTCCCAGAACATATTCAGATCATTCCCCGGTTCAGCTCTGTCTCCGAGTTCCACGTCCTGAAGGGTTTGAGAGACAGTGGCGCTTTCCCGGACGTGCTCTTCTAGATGGCTTGTTTAGTCACGAGGTCCGGGAAGCGATTGAGGATTATTTTACTATTACCACTGGGTCGGTGGACTCGTGTGCAGTGCTGTGGGAAGGGTTCAAGGCTTACATTCGCGGGGTATGTATCTTTAAGCATGCTGGGGTGCAAAAGGCACTACGTACAACTCTGGCTAGATTAGAGAATGACCTGACAGCTCTGGACAATGAGACATGCACGCGGCTACGGACGCACGGTGCGCTAGGAGGTTAACCCTCTTGTCAGAATATCGAGACGCGGCAGACCACGAAATCCTGTATTTAGGTAAATATCAAACGGCTCATAGATACGTAGAGGGCGATCGTCCAGGCCACACACTGGCTCAGGTCCTTAGGCCACCCTACAGTAAAGCCTTCATCACGGAGGTCCGTAACAAAGAGGGGACATTACTTACATCTCACACAGACATCAGAGATGAATTCCTATCTTACTACACATCGTTGTACGCAACCAGACACAGTGCGGACACGTCCGCACAGGAGGATTATCTATCAGAGATCGCCTTAGTGTATCTGGAAAAGATCATGCAGGAATTCATGGCAGAGCCGATTACAGAGACTGAAGTGCTTGGGGTGATTAAAGTTTCTAAAAGATTTCTATAAGGCCTTTGCTGACCTGCTGGTGCCGAAATTGATTGAGGTGTATCCTGAGGCCCTGGAAAAGCAAACCTTGCCTCCTACGTTAAGCGAGGCAGTTATAATTCTGCTACCGAAGCCCGGTAAAGACCCTTCCCTCTGCAGATCATATAGGCCCCTCTCGCTTTTAAATATAGATTAAAAAATATTAGCTAAAATAGTTGCCAACAGGCTGTCACAGCTAATGGAGTTCATTATCTCTCCAGTGCAATCAGGTTTCGTCCCACATCGCTCAACTTCCCTTAATTTGAGGACCTTGTTTGCAGTGTTACATAGGATCAATACTGAAACTCTGGCCGCTATTCTATTAGACACAGAGAAGGCCTTTGACACGCTCGAGTGGCCCTTCTTTTTATCCATAATGCATCGGATGTGTATGCCAGCAGGTTACATAGCTACGGTAGGATTATTATATAGTCGCCCCACTGCGAGGCTTCGCATAAATGGCACTCTTTCAGGCTCATTCCCGCTTACTCGAGGCACGTGTCAAGGCTGTCCTCTGTCGCCCCTCCTGTTCATTTTGGCCATGTACCCTCTGGTAAGGCACTTTCAGGAGCGTCATCTTCATAGAGGACTGCAATTTCGCACAAGTCCCCTTTTGGCCTCATTATACGCTGGTGACACTATTCTATATGTCATAGAGCCACAACTTAACCTTGCTCCGCTCATTCAGGAAATCCTTCGCTTCGGGCGACACTCAGGTTTGGGCAGTAATTGGCACGAATCGATTATTTTTCCCTTGACTAGCAGTACGATCCCTTGGGAATTTGAGTTCCCATTGGAATGGTGCTCGGATTCTGTCAAATATTTGGGCATACATATACACTTAGATCCGGACCAGATTTTGCGCCTTAATTACGGTGGCAAGGTTGGAGATTCAGGTGGAGAGGTGGTTGTGACTCCCTTTGTCCATGGCAGGCAGAATCACTATAATGAAAATGATGGTCCTGCCCAAATTTTTATATCTTTTTAATAATATCCATATGCCCCTCACACACAGTTTTTTTCGAACGCTGCAATCGCATCTTATCAGTTTAGTATGGGGAGGTGGGAGACCGCATGTAAGATGGGTGATTCTTACATTACCGTATGATAGGGGTGGTTTTGGGGTGCCAGATTTTTATCTATATTATTTGATTGCACAGTGCAGTTATGCCTTTGCCTGGTGCCACCCTGATGCTAGGATCCCATTTTTGCGACCAGAGGCCGACTTCGTCCTCCCGGAGAGATTAGCAGCTGTTTCACCCAAGGGTGAGCCCAGGGATCCAGTAGATATACAAACGGTATCAACCACCAGCTGGGCTTGGAACAGGCTCATTCGCTACACGCGCACTGCAGTTTTATATTCCTCTGCCCTTCCGCTGCCGACTGCATGCTGGCCCCCCATTACGGGAGAGAGACTGGTACAACGTACATTGACTAAATTCGACATAAACACAGTAGGAGATTTGTATCCAGGTGGGCATGTCTTCTTGGCTACTGAGGACGCTCGCTTCCAAGAAGCCATGTTTATGGACAAATTTATACTACAGAGGCTATATTCGGCATTAAGAGCTACAATAGTGGGTTTCCCACTGGAATCTGTCTCCTTCGAACCACTGTCCCTATTGATCGAGAATAAGAGTGGAACACATTTGATTTCCAAACTTTATAAACGGTGCATTTCCCAGGTCCCTGTTGGGGATAACAGACTCCGAGCAGAGTGGGAGGCCGATTTAGGGCATCCAATTTCAGACGACTAGTGCGCTGCATGGTGTAAAGCAACAAAAGACATTTCGCGCAATAGTCGCCATAAATTATTACACTTTAAATTTCTCCGAAGAATATATATGACACCTGCCACATTGCATAAAATTGACCCGGACAGGCCCCATACATGCAGGAAATGTGGCGCTTTAGCAGACTTTGCTCACTTAACTTGGACATGCCCTCACATACACTCCTATTGGGTTCAGGTGCACGAAACACTAGGAGATATTCTTGGACTCACACTTGCTCTTTTGCCGGAAGTTGCACTGATGGGTTACACGATTAATTTCCCTAAAACAGTTAGGAAGCTGTCTTCACTTGGCTTGCTCCTAGCAAAATGAGAGATAGCGCTGCATTGGGGCAGCAAAGTCTCCCCCTCGTTGCAGAGCTGGTTGAATAGCCTAGCTCATTGTAGTACACACAGCGAGATTTACTCTAGTTTATTGCCCAGCACAGCGCGCCCAAAGGATTTCTGGAGCCCATATAAGACCTATATTGAGAAATTACGCAACTCCTCTGCCTCCCAATCGAACTGTGGCATAGAACCCTTGGGTATAGGATAGATTGTATTGAATACACCTTAGAGAGAAAGAGGAAGCTTAATAGGATACTGTTGATCTATGTTTTCTCTTATTTGTTGTCTAAACAGCGCTTTCTGTTGCAGGTGACGATTGCCCTGATTTATGATATATTAGCAAATGTAAAGGGATAATCAGATAGACGGACGTAGACCTGCATTGTGGTTTTTATTGTACCTCTTGGCTGATATTATAGGACACCTACACCTTTGACAATGTGACCTCTTCAAGATAATTTGAAATCTCAGATGTACTTACCGAAGATGAATATCCTTACATGAACATGTGCTTTTGTTTTAGTTTTTTTTATATTCAATAAAAAATAAAGTGTTAAAAAAATTACAAATAAAAAAAAGTTGAATTAAAAAAAAAATATATATATATATATATATATATATATATATATATATATAAAAAAATATATATATATATATATTTCAGAAGACATGGGGCTAGATGTAGGTGGCTAAATACCGGTCGGTAACCCCGAAATTCTGTATATTTCAGGGTTAACGACCGGTATTTAGCCATTCCTAATGTAGGTGATGATTCGGTAAATACCGAATCTGTATTCACCGAATCTGTATTTACCGATTCGGTAAATGCAATGTAGAAAACACATAAAAGAGTGCTTAGGTGCTTTAAGAATTCGTTAATTACCACCAACTTCAAGTTGGTGGTAATTAACAAATTCCTTTAAAAATGAACTTTTGATTTTTTTTCAAGTGCCATGTGGCACACAGCCATGCCCTTAGGGCATGTATGTGCGCCACATGTGCACACAGGTAATACCAAATCGCTAATACAGAATGGCTTTAGATGAATTCCTATGGGCCTCCAAGCCCATAGGAATGAATGGGTAGGTATTCCTTATTACCGAATCGGTATTACCGATTCGGTAATAAGGAATATTAAGGAATCAGTATTTTTAACCGATTCATTACCTACATAAGAAATACCGATTTCTTAACACCGAATCGGTAAAATTCGCTATTAAGAATTCGGTATTTGTGGATTACCTACATCTGGCCCATGGTTCTTAACTACTGCAAATTACTGGATGACATGGTGCGCTCTGTCTATCATCAAATTGAAGCTGCAATTGCCCTCCCGAACCGGCATCAGTGCCATGAACTTAGTCCTGGAGATTAGGTCCTGGCAAAGATGTATGTCAGAATGTCATGCCTGGAATCGTATAAGTGAAGCCCCTTCCAAGTGATCCTGGTCACCAACACATCAGTCAAATGTGGTGGATTGCCCACCTGGGTCCACACCGCCAATAGGCAGCAAGTGAGACATCATGATGAAGAACTGGTGACAACAAGCACTGACTTGCAGAGTCAAACACTTTATCACCTGGAAGGAGCAGAGGGGAATGAAGAGAACACCCAGGTACCTCCAAGTCAGCAAGTGACTCAAAATCCAGAGATTTTGCAGAATGAACCTGAGGAGAGCCCTATGCCTGTGGGAAATGACTCTCTATTTAAAATCCTAATTTTTAGCTAATAATATCAGGAATCACAACAGTGCTTATCTATATCTATGTTCTCTGGTGGACCCTTATTATGTGTTTTAGCATTGCCTCCTTTATATGGAATGCCATATAATTTAGGAAGTATCATAATCACATTAATTAACCCCTCTTATGATATTTTTATGAACCTTCCTGATCGTCCACATTTCTAACTATTCACACTTTGGGTTTAGCACCCCATCGTGAGCAATGGCCTGATAGACTAGCCATATTGCTATATTCTTGGAAAGGCACCATCATGATCCCGGGGGGCTCAAGGCTCAAAGCGCCGCAGTGCTGGTTTGAGAGTGATCCTTTAGTAGGTTTGCAACCTTCTTTATAATAACATAGCAGATCCTAGTGAGAGATTTTTGCTGTTATGGAATTTAGTGGCAAACCAGGGGTCACCTTAAAATGGCTACTTATCTTTGACCGACAGCTTTTTATCAGCCTTGTACCAATGCACCAAGCTGTTCAGGCATGCTGCAACTCTATAGGTCCACTCTAAACTCACATAATTGTATTTGCACTTTTCACTGAGTTGGCTGGCTTCACACTTTGCAAATGCTTGTTTATGCTGTTATTTTGTTACAGCTGATGAGTATAGGAACATGTTACTACTTGTGTGATATTTTATTTTTAGCTTGCTTTTATTGTTTTAATCTGCCATTTTAACTTATATCCTGCACTTTACATTTTGTAGTTTATATTTCGTCATATTTTGTCTAAGAGTTTGAAAGTATTCTAACACATCGACTCAGATTGTGTATTCTTAATGACCGATGTAACACTGATATGGCAAGGAATCTCTTTTTTGTGGCTTGTGGATTATTATTTGCACTTTTTTGGGTTTATTTTAAAACCAAATAAATATTTTTATTTGAATCAACTCTGGAGTATACACAAATAATCAGCCCAAAGCACAAGTGAACGATGACTCTTATCCCGTAGAAGGGCCACATAATCTGACCAGGAGTGAACACAGAGGGGAAGGGTGTCTTAGGAGCTGTGAGAGACTGATGCTGAGTAGTCTCTGTGAAACACATCCCACAAAGTGCCACAGGAGACTGAATTGAGTGACAGTGAAGATGAACAGCCAGTAGTCAGAAGATTGCAGAGTATAAGAGTGCCCAGTTGAAGGTTCGCAGCTCCACAGTGGACTTACTTTGTCAAAAGTAAACTGATGATCAATGAACAGTTCCTGCAGAACCACTGTGAATAAAGCTACCACAGTGAGGGTATGTTATGTTATTTGAGTCTTGATATTGTGCACGACTGGTCCCCAAAGGGACATAACTGGAGTAGAGGCAGCATTAAAACAGCCAGGTTTTAAGGTGTTTTTTAAATTCAGATAGTCTTGAACATGCATGGATGAACAGAGGAATGTTTGTTCCAGTGGAGTGGGCCAAGATATGAGAAGACTCTGCCCCCTAGGGTAGTGGTGCGAATGCGCTGTGGACATAACAGAGATTGATTGCTTGATCGCAGCTTCCTGTTTGGAACGTAAGGAGTGGGTGAGTCTGTTCTGAAGGTACTTTGGAACAGAGCCAGACAACGATTTATGGATCAGGCAAAGCGGTTTGAACAGTGTTCTCTTGCAAATGGGGAGCCAATGTAGGGCTCTGAGTGTAGGGGCTGATGGTGTCATAGGAGGAAAGTTTGAGATTTTGAGATGAGAATCAGGGCATTGCCATCATCTAGGGAGCTGATGATTACAGCCTGGATGAGTGTTTTACCTGAGCTCAACGGAAGCCACTGAAAGATTTTCATAAGAAGACACATGGTACCAAAACAGGTTTCACATATGGAGGTGAAATGTATAAATGTACAGAACTTTGTTGAATTCTAAACTTTTTTGAAGTTTGAAGATTCTATAGGTCCAATGCTCCTGAAGAAGATAGGGTTGCCATTTTAGAAAAAGATGGAGTAGGGTTCGGAATGACTGACGAAGACAACTGTACATTAAGTAGTAGTGTAACAGTGAACAGTTTTGCTATTTTGCACAAGTAGAAGTAATTCATAGTAATCAGTCATCGGCTTGCAAAACAAATTCCGTTAAGTTTTGACTGAAGATAGGCAATGGTTACTATTTCAAAGAACCAAAGCAGAGTGAATGTGGCTTTAGTGCTAATTGTCATTATCGTTTTTAGGATTGCATGATGTGAGGATTATGGTGTATTATATGGTATGGTTGAGCGATCTTACCTTGTGGTACACCAACAAAACTGTCTTGGGACCAGTCAGGCTCATTTGTAAAATGTTTAGCTCAACCATAGGTAGCTGTGGCTTTGAGCAGCAAGGCTTAATCAAAGGAACTAGTGTAAAGCATTTAGATGCGCAAAAGAACAAAATAAGAAAGTCACACAACACAAAAGAAATCAGACTCCAATTTGTAAAAATAGATTCTATTTTTATAAATGTTTAGATATCAAGATGAGCACATTTCACCATAAGGCTCTGGATATATAGATTTTTAAGTAAAACTTAAATCTCAGCCTCTTAGTCCAAAACTCAAACAAGCAGTGGTAACCGTAAAGATTACAAACTTGAAAAGGTTGAAAGAGTTGTGTTCGGCTACTCCGGCTCGAGTGGGGTGACCAATTCAATAGGGAGAAGGTCAGGGGGGACACTTAGTGGTATTTGGACAGTTACTTGGTCACAAAAGCAGTCTCAAGTCAGTTCCACATTTTACATCAGGACCGCAATAGACTTCAATGGAGTGGTCCTAATGCTGGGGATGGACAAAGATGGTCTTGGTGCTGTGCAGTCAACTGAAGTGTGCTTGTGGTTATTTCTCAGTCCACGGATAACATGTGGTTATCACTCGGCCACAGGGGTCGGTGTCCCTTGAAGTCCTCTTTGAACCAGTGTAAGGCCAGCTGCAGCTGGGCTACCAATCTCCTTACACAGCGGGTCCAGAAGCATCCTTTGGTGAAGGTTGGTGTCCCTCTTTGGTGACCAATCAGGACTCAGATGACACTTCCAGGTTAGGCAGGCTATGGTGCAATTTTTGACTTTTGAGGATTGGTCACTTAGGTTGCCCAGTAGAGGTCAGCGGCAATTTGATGAAAGTGGCAACCGACTTGCTAGAATGTCCAGCCAGAGTCCCAGGGGAAGAGGAAGTGCAAGTTCAGTGAGGAGAAGAATCAGATCTTGATCACAGAAGTGATGGAGCACCAACACCGGCTCTTCACCAGCTCCAAAGTGCCATTGGGGAGGAAAAAGACCATATGGCAGTCTATAGCGGACAAGGTGAACTGCGTTGCTGAAGTCAAGGGGGCAGTGACTGACTGTAAGAACTGCTGGCAGGATTGTAAGTGCAAAACAAACAAGAAACTTGCAACCAATCTCAAGGCAGCATTGGAGGTGGTAGTCTAGCACCCCAGGAGGAGCTGATCCCTTGGAGGGGCAGGCATCTGCCGTCATCTTCGAGGAGTCTCTGGTTGGAGTTGAATGAGAGGACAGTGCTGGCTATGATGAACTACAACAGCAACAGGGTAAGTAGCAAAAATAGGAAATGTGGAGAACTACGTATGTCATGCAGTGCAGGCAGCTATGTTCCAGCTCAATGCGGGAAAGTCTGCAGGCCAAAGGGTAGGATGCTGGCTCATCTATGTTTAAACATGACATCAATGGAAGGTTCATGAGCCTTTCGATAATAAGTTAGTGTAGGGCAGGCCACAAACCTTCTAGCTGTGCTACCCTATATCAAAAGGAAAGGGCAGGAATGCACCATATCTACAAGATACAATGCATTCCTGTCCTTTCTGCCAGGGTTGGCACACAAACATCAGACATCCACCAAAGCAGGCACCCTTGAACCATAGTGCAAGAGTGCGTGCATTGCTGCCAGCCAGCTGAATATGCACCAGCATAGAGGAAAGCACAAGGATGCATTGTATCTTTATCACCACAGGGCAACCCGGCACTTTCTAAATCATACAGCTTGACGCAGCTCAGTGGATTATGGTGCTGTGCTGCACCACATGTCTATGAAATATGCCCCTCTGTCTCGCCAGCACCTATGCACAAATCCATGGCATAGAATTGGTATCCCAGAGGAGAAACAACACATCTAATGGGGTAGGGGATATGTGAGCCATGGGAAGTACCTACACATACTGACAATTCAAGTGTCAGGTCCGTAGTCGCGGAGATTAATCTACATTGTACGCAGCTGCCATGGCATGCAGGCTCAGAGCACCCATGTGTTACCTGCTATGATAGGGACCACATGAACTTCTCTCATCTACTAAATGTGACTGAGTTTCGGGGTGAATGCAAGTTCTGTACACCAGCAGACCATGGGTCATATTTACAGAGAAATACCGCACCACGTCAATGCAAACAAATAATCTGCGCTGAGCTGCATCAATGCAAACATGCAGGGATTGCTGTATTTACAGGGATATGTTCCACCTATGTGCACACTCCTGCTCTTGTGTAAATAGGACAGTTGTGTGCCAATGCAGGCACCTTTGCACCATGCTAGCACAAGCGGAAACACACGGGATGGACCGTATTCTTGTAAATAAGGTGCATCCCTGTGTTTTGGAAATTATGCATGGTGGCACTGCTAAATTTCTTGCACCAGCGTGTTGTGCTATTTTTCTATGTAAATATGGCCCTTGGTAGATACATGTCACCATTCACAGCACTACTACTATCTGGGGTGCTGCCTGACACATATCACTCAATAACAGCCTGCCATGTCAGTCCATTGGATATGGTCATGCATGATGTAGGTGTCATAAGCACATGTGAGTCAATGTATGATCAGGGTGCCATCACTGTGTGGCAGTAAGTTGGCTGCCAGGACCAAAATCGCAACAGCCAGTGGAGGCACGTACACATACAAGTGCATGGATCTGATTAAAACGATGTGTGACACTCTGCAGATAAACAACTTGGGTCCTGATGAATTGGGTTGAACGTCAGTGATCGTAACCTGACTACTATGACAGAGCCTGTCCACTCAGAGTAAGCACACAGTGGTAGTGAGAACAATGCTGAGATCCAGTCATCTGGAAGGGAAATACAGGGCATATTTACACTGTAATTGCACCAATGGAACTTCACTTTTTGTTGTGTTTTGGTGTTGCAATGCCGTGCACTGTATTTACAAAGTAGCATTAAGCCACTGTGTGTGGATTAATGTCAATTTGTGAATATGGTACCCTCTCATGCCGGTACCTGCGTGAAAGGGGACTGCAATGGGTGTTTCTGTGGCCATTCCACTGCAACACCCAGTGCTTTTTGAAACTGCCCAAGATTTACAAGGATCTATAAATCTGAGACAGCACCAAAAACTTAACACCATGAAAAAGCAGGCATTAGATTGGTGCAATGAGAACTACTTTTATTTTTCGCTAGTGCAAGAGAAGACATCAGGGTGCACCGTGTTCCTGTAAATATGCTGCATCCTTGCATTTTTAATTTACGCAGCACAGCAAACTTTGTCACAGCGCTGTGTCATCTTCTCGTGCATATACCCTTGAAAGTGAATTGTATTGCACCTTGATTGTCAACTGGATTACTCATGTCAACATCTAAGAGAGATCAGCAATAGCAATTCTCCATCTCATTGGAGAGCATGAACCCTGAATCTCCTCGCCAGCAGCCTGTCCCGGACTTTAGCGATGATGGGGATGATGACAACATGCAAACCATCGACCGGGACACCCTCCAAGAACTCCTAGACTCCATCAGTACACCATCCCCAGACACATGGAGGGTCAACGGCGCTGTGGGGCATTCATATCCCCCGCCTACCGATCAACAGGCACCACCTGCCACCCCACCCCACCCAGACTTCTGGACTCCGAGGCACCACAGATTACCTTTCAACGTACTGCAGTAGGACTCTAGCTGGAGTTGGCACAGCAGCTGTGGGTGGAGATGTAGACTGTGGCAGCCACCCTTGAGTGAGTCGTGGGTGTCTCACACCCAATAGGCGCACCTACTCTCTACTCCGTGACCTCCAGCAGTCCCTGACTGATATTGTTGATGTCATGAGGCAGAGACATGAACAAATGCCCTGCCAAAGTGGCACCAGCAAGGTGGCCAACCACCTGGGGGGCAATAAGAACCATTTTGGAGACCAAGTAGTGGAAGCAAAACTTAAACCTTGCTGTCATGGCTGCCTACCACCACAATGTTGTTGCTGTGTTGCAAAACCAGCAGATCCTCCTCGCTGCTGTTCTGCCTCATGTGTTGGCACAGATGAATGCTCTGCCTCTGATGTGTGTGTGCCTCCCTTGGCGGCTGTACCTGCAAAACCCCCTTCATGAAAGACACAGCACACATCAGAGGAGGAAGATTTGGATGGCACCTCTTTCCAATTAAGTGTCCAGTAGCAGTGATCTGTGCCACATACCCAGTTTCTCCTTTGCCCTGTGCTTATGAACATGCCTTGGAGCATCTGCTGCCACTGTCCTCATTTTGATTTCGGCCTTTTCAACTTGACCATTGGTGGACTGTCAATGTGGCCTATCATTCCTAATGACATTGTGGTCATCCTCCTGACTGAAGCACTCCTCTCCTCCACATGTCCCATGACATCTTTCTCACATGGACTCTGGACATTCACTGGCTCTTAATATCTTTTGGGGTTGTTGTCCAAAGAATTTTACCTGTGAGCCACTTCAACATTTGCACATATTAATTAATGCACTTAGAACTTCCTGTGTGTTGTTTGTCTGTAAGAGACTGAATCAGGTTGACCATTGGCCATTCTTTGAGGTAAATACACCAACTCTTTGTCAAAGGGACATGTTCTTTATGAAATCAGTGACAATGCTAGGCAGTGAGAGTGTAACATATTTGGTGAAAACTATTTGTGTGTTGACTTGCAAGTGCTCCCTCAAGATTGCAAGCATGAAGTTCAACTGGTGTCATGCAGTCAATGTTAATAGTGAAATAAGTAACCCCACAAGTGCCGGGTCCACCCATGGTTAATTGCAAGCATACAACATTGGGCTGACAAGTAAATGCTGCAAGTGTGACTAGGTACAGGGCAGCAATCAGTATGTGAGTCCAAAAACCTACTAATTAGGCAAATGCTTTTGACCACAACATCCCTCCAAGGTATGTTGCATGACATACCTACATAGACATATTGTATGTAAACACATGATTTGCACTGTATACAATTTCCATCATGATTGCCACGTCCACTGCTCAACAATGTCTGTTAATTAGATGCTGTAAATTCATGGCCAACCAGACAGTTCATAAATAAGACACCTACTCACACATGTTGCTAAATACTTCTAGTAAAGACATATGCATGTATATGACTTTATCTGAGCACACATTCTAACTCCCACACCGTAAATCATGATGTAGGCCTGTATGTAGCAAACAATGACATTTAATGTCTATAGAAATGTAAAAAAATATAAAACTACCTGCCCTATACTAACTAACTATATTAACCTAACCTACACTACCTTATCCTACCTGCTATCTAAAACTACCTTAACCAAACCTGCCTTACTCTACACATTAGCATGACATGATAAACATCAACGCCCCTGCCACCTTAAGACATGTCTTCACAAAAGGACAACAGAAATTATATCTACACATCAACTACATACACATAGAATCCTAAATAATCATATCGTTTTTTGTATCGTAGTAAAGTTTTATATTTTTTAGTTTTTTATACATATGAAACATATCAACCCCCACTCCAAAAACCAAAAAGTAACCCTACCCACTAAAATTCAAACCCAGCCCTACAAAACCCCTAAAACCACAACCCCTCCACTATACTACCTTTACACTAACCTAAAATAAGCTATAAAATATGATGACCCACATTAAAACCTGGCCTGGGTCTTCCCACTGCCTGCTTCAGTTCTTGCAAGAGTGTCTATGCCTGGTCCATCTTGTTTTCCAGGACTGCCACCTGCAAGTTTAAGTCTGAAAGGTCCTTTTTCAGTTCCAGCTGAAATGAGCTAGGCCCTCCTGTGGCCTGAAGTGTGGGCCAAGGTGGTTGGAATGGTCCACTGGTGGATGACATGGGTATGGCTGCCTTGGAGGAACCTTACCTTGATTTTCCATTCCTGCCTGAGCTCATCCCCTCCCTGGTTGGTGGTCATAGAGGAAATCTTTTCAACTTCCCTTGAGCCTTCTGCCCCTCGTACCGTTTCTTCATGGGCCTTTGTGCCTTTGCATCTCATCTGAGATGATGGTAGTACTCCTTTCATGTGTTATGCTCGCTCAGCTGTTCTGGGGTAATGTTGTCTGTTGAAGCAATAAGGATAACTGTCAGTCAAAGGATGACTAGGAACAGGTTCAAACATCATGAAACAATATTATTTGCACATCTGAGGTAGCAGCCCATAGATCCTAAATTAATGTTGAAGCTTAGAGTGAGCATACACGTGGCTATTATCTATCATATTAGTTAAACTAAGCCCTAATTACAAAGGCAGGGCAATTATCGCACAATGCAATTGCAATACCATGGCAAATCTAGGTATGGCCATGTCAGTACTTAGTATACTTGGGAACAATGACCTTTGGTACCCATGGAATGGTACACATGTTACATTTTCTGTACATTAGTGTGCCTTTTGCATCCCTGCAATAGCCGTTATGCCACAGTAAGATGTGGAATGTCTGCAAAGTACATGTATTGTCTCACAAAGTAGTGTAACTGATATGGCAAGGACTCATATCAGGACACATGCTACCTATACTGAACACTTGGCAGGTATGACATGTAACAATGGACGCTTGATAAGCACCTCAGATGACACGGTGGCATATGAAACCTCTCCTATCTGAACTGTCACCATGGCACTGCTCATTACATGCTTCCAAAATCATAGCTTATGCAACTGACATGCATTCCGAATACTCCACAACCACGGCCACGTTCAGATGTGTATCCACTACCACATATATGTGCATAGTCCGCCATTGTGATCATGGCTCCCCTGTTATGTGGTCCATCTCAGACAGGCAATGTGCCCTCATTGACAGTAGTCAGAGGCTGATAGACATGCAACACTTAACGTCCACTTTTCCTACCCTAATTTTCTTCATATAAAATGTTATTTGTGATAGGAATGCCCTTTGAATCTGGCAAGTCACACAGCATCTGACATCACACTCAATCCTTGCACTACACAATTAGCATTGGTGGAGGCGCTCACTGGTGAAGTTGGGGTCCTTGAAGTTATTCACCGCACCCACAACGTGTGCATGATGGGGGTAAATCTGCAAGACATAAAATGAAAACACATCAGTAAACTTAAAACAAATATTTGATATGCAACAGAAGCACAGTATATATGAATAGCTATTGATAGCTATTGGCTATGTAACCCTTCAGGTTGTAAGTAATCAAATGACACAGTTAACATGCTTGAATGATACACATTGGTAAAGACGGCTGAAGTGTACATACAAATGAACCAGGTCATGGACCTTATCACTGCCAAATTTCACTATGGCAGTTGACTTTGATGATTCTCTGCACCTATATAAATCACATACCATACTCAGCAAGGTATTGCAATACCCAGGCCCTCTTACATTTTGACACCACGAAATGAGTACACTATGTACATCTCACATTATGCGCACTGGTTCCCTAACTCTGGTGAGTTCTGTTCCTGTCAGTGCTGCGGAGTACATGATATTGTTCACACATGTTCCATGAATCCCTAAGTTTGAAGTAGCATAATAGAACAATAACACATATGAGATAGGGTGAGCTGTGTTATATTCAGGCTAGCATACCCTTCGATACAGCACCATATACTTGGTCTACCATCTGACATATACTGTGCCTCTCATACTCGAGGCATGCACTATGTGAGTCTCACATGTAAGGACAGCTACAGTGGATCTAGCCTTAAAAACTCCTCCATGAGGCCATGCAAAGCATGTGAGCTTTGATACGCATTCAGAGGTATTTAGTCAGGCAAGCCAGTGCAAAGCACAGTGTAGCCATAATGAACATCAAGGAGCCATCCATACCTTATACATAGGAAATGCTGTGCAAGATCAGTGATATGTGTTTTGCCACATTCAGAGATTAGCTAGGCAGTTTAAGCCATGGCAGGCCTCATTAATGCTTGACAACCCAGAGGAGGTATGCCAATGAGGATCATTGGCACATCAGTATGGGGCTTCTTTACAAGGCCCTTGCGCAGCCGGTGCACCACTTCCGGTGCATCACTTTTGAAAATGTAAGGAGTGATATCCCAGCAGTGCAAGGGGCTTGTAAATAAGCCCCTTTATGTGTAACATATGTTCTGTAATGGCCCATCATAACTATACCTGGCAAATGCTTGTTGTGAAAATAAGCAGCTCTGGAGCTGATCTGCACTACCTGGTCTGTCATCCTATGAGTTATCCGGATGGGCTATGGGCTATGAACATGTACATCAGCTCAATGCTTCCCTGGGTCTTATTTGTATCACTTACAGGAGCACAAATACTTGTGTGGCCCGCTCAATGTCAGAGATAGCACTGGTGCACAAATCGTGCCAGCACTATTGCCACAGCATTTCCCGCTTTTGAATGGGAGCATGGCTATTTTGTGGCAGAAGTCATGTAAGCCATACTTAATGCTACCACAAATCATCAATGGGTACAAGAGACACAAAGGATAGCAGACAAATAATGTGTACTTACCAACTGTTCCACCAACATCTAGGCCAACATAGTCCAGGAGGTTAGACTCCCTGCCAACCACATCGGTCCCGCGATGTTTTAGCTGATGGGTGTCACGGTCAACTCTGAAAATCCTCTGCATTTGGAGCCGTACACTCTCCCACCACAGACCTTCATGGGGTAGCCCTGGATGACATGTCCCCAACTGGCTACCATGGCAGGCAGGCAGGTAATGTGTGACCAGCCACAGGAAGCTCCCAAACTCCTGCTCAGTCATGGGCTGAGACCAACTCTTTCCCAGCATGATCCCACACAAATTATAACACCCAAACACACAAAAAAAAAACCACCACTATAACAAATATACCCCAAAAGACGAACACCCAACAGCACACAGGGCAATACACAACAATATACAACAATTAAGCACAAAAATGACTTGAGGGTCACAACCGGGCTTTATACACAAGAGAGGGAGTGAAGAGGTTGAAAAAGTGGTAGACTCAACCTCCTCTGTGTGTCATTAAAAACCAAAAAGAGCCCACCCTAGTAAACAGAATAATAGTATCCTTCCTAGGTCATTTCAACATTTGTAAGAACTGTGTGTCCCCTAAAGATGTATAGGGAAACACAATGTTTTGTTGAAATAACCTTCACCACCAAAAGGTCCCTTGGTGGCATGCTTCATCATCGGGTTCTTCCCACCCGCTGTGGTACGGGGCGTGCTACAACCGACGGAGACGTGGGAGAACTTAGAAGTGAAATAATACTATGTGCAATGTGAGAGTGGAAGGGTCAGAGTGAATAGAGTGTGACTAAAAATACCTGGCTATGCTGAAACTAGATTTTAATACTCCTTCTAGCTGGTATTGTTAAAAATGGGGAGGGGAGGCTGTATGCTTTGATGGGCTACTACCTCCTTAATCTACATGTTTCGAAGCCATCCCCCTGGCTTCTGATCAGGACCAAAAGAACTATCCCTACACCACTCTACGCAGGAAACAAGAATGTGGTCTGCCTAATCAGTTTAGCAGAATTTCAGTACACATTCATAACATGCACCATATACTGTACCCAGATGGTATATTCTCTTAAGTTAATACTATTATTACCACACTATAGCCCCATGATCTATTATGATGGGAGGGGAGGAGAGCTTGTAGTCACACATTCGTCAAAGCTGCTCTCTCACCCTAGTAAATACCTCTCCGTGGCTCCAATGAACGGAGGGAACAAGCTAGAACGACACCACTGTCCAGCACAATCAAAACACAACCACTCCCAAGCTCAGACAATAAAACTGTAACTCAAAGTGAAAATGAAAGTAACTTCACAATTCCTGATATGCAGCATGCAGGATCCATTACATCACTTCCCTTCATCCATGATTTCACTTCTTGGGTGGCTGTGTTACATTTTAATCCGATGCATCTTTTTTAATACACTGCAAGTCAAGGCATCTATTTTACACAAGGCCTGACAAGGCACAATGCCGTTTTTTAGATGAATCAGCTGCGTAGTATCACGCAGTGGCTGCAAAAATCATGCTTAATGCTCATGCATCATTTTTTTGGGATGCAATAGGGCAAATGCATGTTTTTTGTTGTATTGGGATGTGTAATGCATGTAATACTGTACAGCGATTGCAGTGTTGGGTGTTAATATTGGAGATTACTTGTTAACAGTCCTTGAATGTGTTTACTATGTGTGTTGACAGTGAACATGTATGTGAGGTAATGCTGTTCAGGGATCATACTATGCATAGTCCCCAAACACTGTGTTAGCACAAGGGCACACCTTACCAAAGGTGCCCTGTGTGCAAAATTAGTCTTAGCACCCGTTGACATTGCATTAGCTTACCCCTAGGATTAAACAAACTAGCACTGCCATGGGGTCAGAGAACCCACATCTACGACAGTGCAGACTACTGCCAAACAGTGCCGTGTCCCACAGTGGAGGCATCAGGCTTTGGAGAAATTTGGGAGTGTGCAGCGATTGGCTGCACCCACATTGAAGGGGATATTTAGATGGTGCCATTTGTTTGTTTATGCATTTGCCATTCATATCCAAGGGTCATACCCCACAGGAATATAACAGTGTCATCATTTGTGGCCAACATGATTGTCACTCATGTTGATGGTGCTATGGTAGATCACCATGCATGCCTTGGTGTGACCTCCTACATATGTCTGACAGTAAGACTACGTAACTCACACCATAACTACACTCTGCATCAAGGCGGTGTTGCTTATGCATAGCAGTAGTTGTTCACATGTAAACCACAGTTGCAATGACAAAGGGCCATATGTAGGTAGCCTCACATTTACCGATTCATAAATACCAAATTTTACCCATTCGGTATTTATGAATCGGTAAATGTGATGTAGGTAATGATTCGGTAAATTTTACCGAATCGGAAAAATTCGGTAAATATGAATCGGTATTTACCGATTCGGTAATGGGGCATACCTTCCCATTGATTCCTATGGGCCTGGAGGCCCATAGGAATCAAAGGGAAGCCAGTCACCATTACCGATTCGGTAAATACCGATTCGGTAATGGGGGGAGCATATACAAGGGTGGCAGGGTGTCACATTGACACCCTGTTGCACCCCTGATTCTTGCATGTGTGCACATGTGGCGCACATACATGCCCTAAGGGCATGTATGTCTGCCACATGGCACTCTTACATCTGCAAAATATTGCTTTTTGCAAGGTATTCGTTATTTATCACCAACCTGTATTTGGTGGTAAATAACGAATTCTTAATTCTAATTTGCACTCTTTAGAGTGCTCCCTACATTCAGGATTCGGTATTTACCGATTCGGTATTTTACCGATTCGGTAATTTACCGAATCCTGAATTATGCCTCCTACATCCCAAATAGCTTAATACCGGTCGGTAACGGGATATTTACCGAATTTCGGCCGTTACCGACCGGTATTTAGCTACCTACATGAGGCCCAAAGTATGGTATGTAGCATGTGTGATATGAGATGACCTAATGGATGTAACATGTGGATATAGTTATTGATGTAGCATATGTAGACTGTAGTTTTGGGACTGTGGGCCCGATTCTCAAAAGTAATCTGAGACAAAATCCTAACTTTACAACTTTTGGTATTCACAAAAGGCATTTAGGAGTAGTAAAGTTAGGATTGCTAACTTTACTACTCCTAAACTGAGAAAAATCCTAACTTTACAACTTTCGGTATTCACAAAAGACATTTAGGAGTAGTAAAGTTAGGATTCCTGACTTTGGTACTCCTACATGCCTTTTGCCCTCTGCACACTGACTCCAATTTCGAAAGATTACCTATGTGTTGCCCGCATATGTGCAGCAAGGTTGCCCTCAGGCTTAGTGCTAGCAAGGAATATTAGCACCCATGCCCCTTTTGTAAAGGTAAACAGTCATGATTATGATGTAGTATATGCCTCACACATCTGGGTCCCTCTGCCCCTGCTTCACTAATGATAAAGTGCCGGTTTAATGGATGTATAACATTTTTTGCACCAGGTTAGTCTGATTACCTGTTACTAAAATGTATTCTTTAAAGCACTTGTTTTATCTTAAGTACTAAATTATTTTGTGGCAGCCTATCTCTTACTCAGGGTCACTGGATTTATGATTTTGTGTCTCCATTGCCCTGTGTTTTCTACATTGGTCACGTATTCCCTCATCGTCTGCATATTTTAACAAACAAATTGTAACTCACTCGGATCAAAAGTTACTAAAAACGTGTCCCAGAGCAGTGGAATGCCCTTTGCAAATGTTGACTGGTCATCGTTCAATTACTTATTGCTGTAGTTGGCTGTTTACCTGGTACTAATTAGATCAAATCTATCTCCAGACAGTGCAATCATGTGTAAAAATGACAAAAATATAAAATACTATTACAAAATGTGCTGCATTGTGTCACATAATTTGCCTTTTCCTGCTACTTAATTTAGTCAACCTTGCTGCATAATTTGGTCCTCAGCTGCTACATAATTTCACTGGCCCTGCTTATACTGTGTTTAATACTATTTTAAAATAATGACATATATTCAGAATGCTTGCTATTACCGGCTGGAGCTTCCTTTCACTATATATAAATAAGTCATTTTCCAAACGGCGCCAGCTAGGATTTAATTCTTTGACTCTGCTGTATCACAGACAGACATTTGAAATTATCACATTAACTAACACAGATTTCATTACCTAAAAGAGTGCCTTTCCCAGCATTAGTTTAATTTGCATTTATTTGCTACTTAACATGTGTAAATTATTTTATTTGCAGCTGTCTAAAAGAGAAAAAAAACAACAGAATAGTTTATAATATTGTATTCACTTTTGCCCCTCTTTGATCACGCCACCATAGAGCTCAGGATTACAACTGACATGCTTTTTTTATGCACTTGTAACGATGCATGTAAATGAAGACGACCTGTAATCACAACAAATAATCAAATCGGGCTTCCAGGCCATCTTCATTTATAAGTACTTACAGGCATTTGCGCCCCCATGGGAACACAGTTACGGACCACCAGGGGGACGCGCCCCACAGTTTGAAGACTTGTGCTTTAGGGGCCCATTCCAGTACCAAAAGTATACTTTGTATGTAATTCCTTCCTTCTATGTGCCCTGTGGAGTGCAGGACACATAGTAACTGGGCATGACAAAGTGGCATGTAATTTTGTATCCTCATTTCACCTTTCTTTGGGAGGCACACTATTTTCACACTGTCCCAGGGTCCCTGACCATAGGATGTGTGGACATTTGTGAGATCTACATTGGTGTTGCATGGGAAATGCCACTGCAAGGCCCATGGTACACATACTTAATGTAGGGTGAATGAATGCAGCACTTTGCTGTGGCTTGCCTTACTGCATACCTCTGAGGCCATGCAATGTAATACAGACATTCTGCATTGCGACATTGATACGATTTGGGGAGCTGCTCGACCACATCATCATGAAAATTGATACTCCATCCACGCAGTTCACTTGTACATGTGGACCACAGTGGCGTAGGCGGTCAAGACATGTGACTTGTAGGATTGTGTTGCGCATATGCCATGTAGTATGGCGCAAGTATGTACACCCACACTAACTATGTGTACAATGTCTCATTCAACCCAAGACTGATATGTCAATGCATTCCTACATGTTTGGCATGTGGTCTGACATGTGCTTGAGAAGTACTTACCAACCAGTAGGCCATTCCCATAGGTCTCATTCTGGAAGAGCTCATTGATGGTAGAATGCTGGAAGATGAAGGAGTCATGAGCACTGCCAGGTAACTTTGCAAGGACATTTATGAAGAGGTCCGGATGGTCCACAATTACCTCCATGTTCATCAAATAGGTGTGCTTCCTGTTGTTGTAGATGCGTGATGTTGCCGCTGGAGGCACAAATTGCACATGGGTGCAGTCCATTGATCCCAACACATGTAGAAATCCTACAATGGCATAAAAGTCTTGCTTGTTCTCCTGTTGTTGCTGCACTGTGTTGGGGAGGTAGAGGTACTGGGTGTGAGGTTTATGATGGCATCTAGGATGGAGGGGAGGAATTTAGAGAAGGATGGCTGGGATACTCCTGCCACTCTGGCTGTGCTGGGCTGGAAAGTTCTACATGCCAGCATGTGCAGGACAGCCAGCAGCTTGGCCTGCAGAGGTATGTTGGTGCAGCGGTGCGATGTTGTCTGCAGCCTTGGTGCAATTTGGTGCAGGAGGTGGACAATGGAATCTCTTCTGAGCTTGTACTGGGCAATGACTTCCTCCATGATGGTTCTCCTATTGTGGTATGTCCGCTCCCTTCTCCGGCACTGCCTCTCTGGTGGTGGCGGTGGTGGTGGACGTCTACTTGGTGCTCTGAGCTGCAATAGTAGTAGATGTATGGCATAGTTGAGCTTGCCAAAGTGATTTAGGTATGTTCTGCTCCGATACCAGTGTGCATGCATAATTTTTACAACAACTTTTTCATAGTTGTAAAAATCTGCAGCTAATGGGACTCAGCGCCTGTTTTTCAAAAGTAGAGCTTTTCTGAAAATCGTTGTAAAAACGACTGTGTCAGTTTTTCATTGCTCTTTCCGGGGGAACGCATACCTTGCATGTCATTACTGGAAACTGCCGCAAGTGGATCTGGCTCTAACAAAAATAGGCACTAGCAGTGAAAAAGTGACGATAAAGGGATCTAGTGTCACTTTGTAAATATGGCACCCAAAAAAAAGCTGCTTCCATGTTGGAAAAATTACACTGTGGTAGGGTTAGCTCCTTGTAAATATTCCCCAAAGTTTCCTGAACTTTTGATTTCATACTTACTGTGTGTTTCTTACTATATCTTAGCAGATCTTGACCTGACTTTGCTGAGGGAAGACTTTTCCCAATCTCTGCTGATTTCCCCTACCCATGGTGATGAGCTTCATGCTCGAATACCTGTGCTTATTTTCCCTCAAACCTTAAGCTGGTTCAACAGATGCTGACACCTTCCACTTGGTATTTCCCCTTGATATTTTCGATGCCTTACTTAGCTTAGGAAAGTTCCTTTGCGGGACCTATTTCCTGTTAGTATTCTGTATATCATCAGATTTTGCACCTTCTTCTTCATATTAGATTACATGGCCAAATAGATCTACATGCCGAATTGATAAATTGATTTACTGTCTGATTGATTTGTAACTTTGACTAAATTTGTTTAATAAATGTTCATGGTTTTGCCATCATCCTCTCTGTAGTTTCTGTTGAGCCTAATTACAAAATTGTTGTATGGCAACAAAGAAGAGTACAAAAGAAATGAAAAACAAATATTAAGGGCATTATTTTGTCTCAGCTTCCCTCGGGCTATGCAAGGATTAAGGGGCAGATCTATATTGGAGATGCGCCACTTTTACGCCGCCGTTGCGTCACTTTTGTGACGCAGCGGCGGTGTAAACCCTGCGCCACGTTGCGCCATATTTACATCGTGACGCATCTATGGAGATGCGTCACAATGTAAAGCCCTGCGCCACGTAAAACCTGCGTCAGGTTTCATGTGGGCGTGTCGACAGAGGGGGGGGCGTTCCGTCGCAGGAACGCCCCTGAAAAGTGACTCAGTCAAATCTATAAGATTTGACTGAGTCACTTTCCCAACGCTGATGCGCCAAAACCCTGCGCCTGCTTGAAGCAGGCGTAAGGCTTGACGCACCATGTTAGGGATAGGGTAGGTTGGAACAGTGCTGGAGTTGCGTCGCGCTTGCGACGCAACTGAAGCACTGCGCCAACCTTACGCCATCGGATGCGTCACGCATCTGTTTATTCCTGCGTCATGATGCGCCGCATTGTAAATGCGGCGCATCATGTGTGGCGCAAGGGTAAACTTGCGTGACGCATCTTTCCTGGCGCATCCTTGCTGATTTGCAGGGATGCGCCAGGAAACATAAATCTGCCCCTAAGTACTTTGGGGCATATCAGCAAGGCCGTTTTCGGGCGAAAAGCGGCGATAATTCTTTCGCCCTATCAGCGTGGACACGCTAACGCGTGGATCCATGCCTTAGCGCCCATCTCCTTAGCGCCTCGCCTCGCAAATGAGATGCGAGGTAGGCGTTCCCGACAGAAATCCAGCGAAATTAATCGCTAACCCGGCTTCTCCCTATCAACAAGGGACTCGCTATCCCGTCTAGCGACTTAAAATGTAGCGCTAACCGGGTATATCGCCAGTTTCTTACGCCTGCTATTTTTATTACTAAGCCATATGTGTCATGGGAGCAGTGACGGCCCGTGTAGGGCGTTTTACCGGGGCGGTGACGTGGCACAGAGGAGGGGCAGGGTGGGGGGTTGCAAAATGCGGCAAACGGCCGATTTCAGGTAAGTTACGGAAAAAATTAATAAAACGAATTTCGGTGCACGCGCTGCATCGCCAAATGCGATGCAGCGCGCGCAACGAAATTCGTTTTATTGTTTTTTTTGTAACTTATCTGAAATCGGCCGTTTGCCGCATTTTGCAACCCCCCACCCTGCCCCTCCTCTGCGCCACGTCACCGCCCTGGTAAAACGCCCTACACGGGCCGTCACTGCATGGGAGGTGGATTGTCATGCTAAGTCCACATCTTCCTATTTACAATATTTACCCTAACGCTGTGTTTGATCGCTGGAAATGCTGCTATATCACCGAATTACACCGCTATTGCCGGGAATTCTATTGCCTCGGCGATGCGCATTGCCTAATAGTGCGGTAACCGGGCGATAGAATCCGGCGATAGGCGGCGTTAGAATTCTGCACGCTAAACACGGCCAGCGATAATTAGTTGATGATATGCCCCTTTGTGATTTTTCACATATTCCATGCAAAGGGTTAGAGTCAGCTATCCTTCTAAATACACTTCTTCAGGGTATTTACGCATCGTGTAAAACACGAACGATCCGATTAGCTGTCATTGGAAACATTGTGGAATTACCACAAAAGTCGTAAGGTACTCACAGAGTAGAGACAACCGAGGAACCAAATAAAATGTGATGGGAACGCCTTGGGAAATGGGGATCAAACATCCTGTTACCTGAGAAGTTGTGTTTTGCACCACCTGCCTGCCTAATTTTAGATTACTTGTGCTGGCCAAGCAGAGGCCCTTCACAGTCTATCATTGCGAAAATCATTGCTTGTACTCGACGCAGAAGACTCGTCCTGTCATTACAGTTCGGAGGTTTTCGGCATCTTGGCCTTAAGTGGCACTTGGTGTTGCAGCTTTATCTTGACTGCCTTCAGGTCTCCCGACCGACAGCTAAAATGCACCTCACGGTCCTAAGCACGCTGGTGGGAGTTGGGTTTGACTCTTTCTTCTTTAGCATTGATGGTCATTACCAGCTCAATGTGTTTGTCTGCTATTGACAACAGATGTATTGCTGTGTGAATCGTGTTCTTTTGCAGTCTCCCGCAACTTGACCTTTAGAACGTTTATTTTTCGATGTTCCTAACATTCTACACATTTATAGCGACAGATGAGTTTACTTCCGTTTTTGTTTTTAGTTCTGCCTGCAGGTGTAGGCATCGATATTGTGCAAGAGGCTTATGGATATTGTGGTCGAATGAAGCTAGGTATGTAATGTATACAAGCACACTTTCGTGATTGGTGTATTCTACGTGCCGTAAGGAGTAGCGCGGTACTCTGCAGCCACGGCGTTGGAATAAAAGCGCCGAATTTAGGAGTTTACAAAAAAAAAAAAACGGTGAAAATTGAAAAGTTCTTGTTTTTTTTATACCTTTCACAATGTTTGCAATGGTTCCTGGTTTATGTGTACCTAAGGCTGTACAAAGATTTACTCGTATCAAATTATTTTTCACAAACCCAGCCAAGGCTGATAAATTATACACAGCCCATTGCTCTGCAAATTCAAGTTATTTCTATGCATAATGATTAATCTTTAGAGCATTTTTATCTTCATCTACTTTTTGCATCGTTTTTCTACACACAGTGTCGTTGAAAAGAACACTCACTGCTACCTGAAAAGCACATTTCATCAGAATAATGCCGTTAGCGTTACGGAACATGTGCAACCCGAAGCTGAACAATATTTAAAATAATGTGCTCATTCCACTACTCATGTACAACAGAGCTGTTGTTTAAATATTAAAGAGCAGGTAACTGAAAGTTCCTCTCCATGTTACGCAAGGGGGCTCCATCCTTTTGTTTTACGCCAACCAGTGGCGGGGTTATTTAATGACTACACCCATTGAGATATAAATGTCTCCGCTCCACCAGCCCTGATCACCTCACAATTAGCTACAAGTATTGAATATTTCTGCGCATTGTCTCCCACTTGCGGGCCGAGAGGCAGGCAGGATCTTAAAGAGGAAAGTGATAATGCACTCAGAAAGGTGCACCTCGAGGCAATACCATAGGCTGGATTTAGGGCATACACCTGGTTCCTCAGAATATGACAGTTATTTTACTTGCAGAGAATTTGATGATGGAAGGCTCCAGGGAAAGGTAAATATAGAAAGAGCCAAACTGAGCATCAAACATCGACATTTTGTGAGTACATGTACCAGTGAGTTAATCCCTGTTTTCTCTCCCTGCCCTTTCGTTGAGTTACGATTTTCTAGGTGTTGACACTTTTTTGAGTTAGTGGAAAGTATTTAGGTAAACTTGCGTGTTCTATTAAGTTACTTTCAGGATTATCAGTTTCATTTGGAGGTTACTTCCAATCATCTGCATGGATATCAGTTCTCATTTGTTTTAATGAAATTACATGCAATGTCTGTCTGTATGGAGCCCCATCTCATGTTATCCTTCATTCCTCCTAGGGTGACCAGCCTAGGGCCCTGTCCCCTTTTTAGGTATTCTACTCTCCATCTCTGTGATAGGCACTTCAATTTGTTTCTCCTCTCTGTTAATCTTCTCTAATCACTCTTCATCTTAAACTTCTTGTTCACATATGGAGATTGTAGAACCTACCATTACCAGACACCATGTGGCCAGTGTGTATGGGCCCTGCGTCCACCCCTAAGCCACAGATAAAGAGCTTGGGTTTCTGGCTTGATTCAGCTCTCAGCTTTAAAACCCAAGCCAGGAAGCTTGTGGCTTCTTGCTTTGGTATTCTCAGAATGTTTCGCAAAGTGCTCCCTTTGTTACCGTTTTAGGCAAGAAAGCTCATTGTCTAGGCGCTTATTTTATCGTGCCTGGACTACGGAAACGCCCTTTATCTGGGCGCCCCATGTTCAGTCCTGGCAAAGCTTCAAACTGTGCAGAATTGCACCGCAAGGATTCTCCTGGGGATCCTGAGCCAGCAATCGGTTAAACTGGCCTTGAAGTCTCTCCATTGGCTCCCAGTCCAGGAGAGAGTCTTATTTTAAGGCCTTGTGTATTACCCACAAGTTGATTAGAGGAAAAGGACCAGACATTATATCTTCCCTGGTCCAGCCCTATCTAGCTAACAGGCGGTTGCGCTCAGATGAGCTCCACCTGGCTTTGGTTCCCAGAATTAAGAGGGCTAGAAGTGGTGGTTGCCTTTTCTCGTATAACGCCGCCAAACTCTGGAATTCCCTCCCTCTTCAGGTACGAAAGGAACCCAATCACTTGGCCTTTCGTAAAGCTCTGAAAACATGGCTCTTCCCCAAATAACCCAAGGTGGCTTCAGTTGCCTTACTTATCGCTGGGATGCCTCTGGGTAGCCATGCGCTCTACAAGTGTTGTTTCATTCATTCATTCATTCATTCATTCATTCCCTTATACAAAGATAAGGTACCAGTGAGGATACAACATAATCAAAATTACCTGGCTAATGAAGCTGTTGATTACTGTTTGTGAATCCTTCAAAACATACCATCATTATTGTATTATTTCAATTAAATTAAGGCTTAAAATTGTGCACTCTTTTTTTTAGGTCTGTTGTTTGAGGCATCTTTAGCTGTATGTGAGACTACTGTTTTGCACAAAAAATAATATATAACACAAATACAGAGAGTGGGCGTTATCCATTTGTCTGTTAAATTGCAATTAATATTTTGCTTCAACATACCAGAGTAGAAGACAAAGGATCAGCTCAATTTACCCATTGGCTCCCTTCACTTTATGTGAACAAAGACCATGCACATTGTTCACATCGCCTTACAATTCTTATTTTCTCTTTGATGACAAAGCTGGTCCAAGTGTGCATTTTTATATTTGTTTAATGTTAACTGTAAATACTGGTAATTTATTTTGCCTGCACTTTGGGTGTCCAGTCAGGTGGTGATTATTTTTTCATCTTCTTTTTATAGTTGCTATTATATATTGTTCAATATGCCTTGTAAGTGCCTGTAATATGATTGGTTGGTTAAATTTGTGATTTAGGGGCTGATTATGAGTCCAGCAGTTCAACTACCAGACCGCTGTTGCGGAGGTTGGGAGAACGCCGCCAAGGCTGTGACATCATGACTGCCACATTATGAGTGAACTGCCGGGCCGGCAGTGTACTTGAGGTGGCGGCATTCTTCAGCTCACAGAGTGAGCCTGAAGGCAATGCCGCTGCACTGCAGCACCTGCACTGTCTTGTGCGCACTGTTGCCAGGCACCATGTTGTGCATGGCAACATGTGCCCCATCCACAATGCCCAATGGGAAAAAGCACCGCAGGGTCTCCGCCATGAAAAGGTTGGTGGAAATCCAACTTCTTATTAGCACAGCCAATCCCCCCACCTTCCCCACTGCCACCGTGGGATCCAGGATCCTGGTTGTGGTGGTGGTTTTGTGGTGGTCCGACTGCCAAGTTTATAATCAAGCGGTTGGACTTGGTGAATATTTTGCAACCATCTGACGCCCACGTGAAGTAAAAAAAAAACATGCACTAGCTTGCCAAGAACATGTCTAATTACTTCGCCATTGTTTTGTTTTTAAAGATGACAATCATAGCAGTGCAATGTCAACAATTTTACAAGTTAAAAAGCCAGAATTTTTCCTTACCACATACTAGCAATATTAAGCATAGCAAAGCAACTCTGTGTCTGTGTGTCTTTTTTTGTTTGTGCTTGATAAACATTAAAAACTATATACATATATATAGATATATATAGATATATACACATATATATATATATATATATATATATATATATATATATATATATATATATATATATATATATTCTGCTGTTATAATGAGTGTAACAAGAATAAATATTGCCCAGAAATCTGCTAGTGTACAACTTTGTTGTTTCTAGAGCATAACGACGATTATGGCTCAGGTTTACTCAAGGTTGGCCGGACACTTGGGGAGCTGCACAGTTTTGCTCTGTACTCGACGGCTTTTACAGTGGTAAGTAAATCGACGGAATGCTTTGAGTCACTTTGTGCCATTCAAGCACTCACATCAAATCTTAGAAAACAACCCAAAATGTATCCTATTCCCCGTTGTCTCTCCATCTATTGTGGATATAACTGCATCCTCTTCTTTGAAAGCTCATCCAGTGTTCTATCCATGCACCACTCTTCAACTCTCTTCCTGCAAATATATATATCTGCCTATAGCTGCTACTGCCCTGTATGGTCTCTGGGACCCAATCACACGTCCACCAGTGCCACCATGAGCACTACGTTTAGCCACCCCTTAAAACTTTAGTGTGTGCTGTATACTTTGTTACAGGTCTGAGCACTGTTATTATAAAAATAACAGGCTTGGCATTACAATCCCTCTGAAATCCTTAAGACATAAAAATAAAATAATACAAAAGGGTAAATATTACTGAAACGTTAACTATGTTCACTCCTAGAAATAAATATAAATAATAAAGCACACATTAAGGCAAACAAAAATCTGTCAGCATTTCTGACATGAATTGTAATTATTTTTACCTCCTATTTCAGGCTACTTAAAGTTTTATGTTAATAAATAATTTGCACTAAATTGCATATTTCTCTTTGACAAAGAACTACAATTACTAAGGGCCCCATTAGGATGGCAGGCGGACTTTAGTCTGCCCACCACCCTAGCGGTGCTTGGACCGGCCGCCAGGGGTGCGGCGGTCCCGCACCACCAATTAGGATGTGACCGCCATCCTGGCGGTCGCATCTCGCATATTCAACATTGTGGTGGGCGGTGCTGTAAGCAGCACCCGCCACAATGTTGAAACTGCATGTTGTGCATTGGCATGCACAACGTGACAGGCACCATGCGGTGCCTGACACCTTTTGAATGCCAAAGTAGGGGGGTACCATGGGTACCCCTCAAGTGCAGCCCCCCACCACCCCCCCGGGGGCCCGCAACGGGCCCCCAAAGTAAACTCTGCATGCCTTTCCATGGCGGAGTCTCCGCCATGGAAAGGCATTCCACCACACACATCATAATATGGTAGGCACTGCCACCATATTATGGGTCTTTTCTGCCTGGTAGGCAATCCTGACGATTGCCTGACAGGAGAAAAGCAGCAGACGGTGTTCCCGTCCGCCGCGGTACCCCCCGCCATGCTAATGTGGCGGGGGTAAATGGCCGCCTGGCGGGGAGTTTTGGCGGGCGGATCGCCACCGCCAGTCGGGTGGTGGCAATCCACCCGCCATGGTAATAGGCCCCTAAGTACCTGCAAACTAGAAGGTGGACAGCTGGAAAAGGACTAGGATGTGTTTTCCCTGGAAAAAAAATGAAAATGTCCTACTCAATGACTTGTGGTATTATGGAACAGGAGAAAAGCAGAGTTAGTCTCCTATCAAAAAACCTGAAGAGCACCAAAGTGGTCGGTAGCTTTAGTTGAATCCACTTGACAAAAATGGTAGAAGAAAATAATAGAATCCTGTTTGTAGTATTTGCACATATGTTTACATTTTAGAGAGTTCACAAACTTGAAAACGGATTGAAATCTATGCAAATCATATATTACACGGCATACGCCTACATCACCAATATATAACCTCTTTCTTTTTATGTTTCTGCTCACATCCAATTTTTTTCTATGGGAATACATTTCTTCTCCATCAGTTTTGTGGTGGTGTGGAATTTTCACCCGTCAGTATTTTGTAACAGTTAGTGTAGGTGTGTAAATTGGGTTGCAATGCCATCCGGATTTTTAGTGGAAATTCTCAAAATCTGGGGTTCTTCACACTTTTCCCAATGGCCAGCTTCCATGTCTGTTCCAGTCATTTTCCTACCCTTATTATAAACATACAGCTACAGAACTCTACACTACTTGCATGGTGGTTAGCTATATTGGGCAGGTGGAATATAGCCACTGATCTTTATTTTGTGTACAATGAGCTCTTATTTGAGTTTGCAGATGCTACTTGTTTGAGCATTTAAGGGAAATATGGGTGTACAAAGTGTTGTCCAGAAATTCTAATTCTCTTCTGAAAAAGTTTTTAAAAGCCATACTTCTAATTCAATTATAATATATACTTTTTTTGTTTTAAACAATACTTTCTCTGTGGTGTGTTATTACATTCCTGTTGAGATTAGGCAAAAGAGATAACAGAGCTCCTCCTTGTGGCCTAGTGAGGCTGATGTCACTGACAAGTGCTTGTGATATGAACAGTGTGAATGGAACCTGCAGGTGTGCAAAATTAGGATTCTGCTAACACGCTCGGGTTAAATTTAGCATTTTTCAAGTTTGTTAAAACTGAAAAAATATAATAATTATTTAACCAATATCCCAGGTGCAATTCTCATGTTTTTGTGCAAGATTGTGCTGCAAAAGCACATTTTTGGGGGTATTATTTCATCACAATATTCTGCATGAAAAAAAACAGCAAAAGTGCAAATTTGAAGTCCTTGTCTTTTGCAAAATCCATTGCCAGAACATTTTCTCCTGCAATTTTATGAAAGTTCACGAGTCTTCTGAGCTGCTCCATATACATTTTCTGAAACTATTGGTAGTGAACTCGCACAGTTTTGCACGTCTAATAGGAATTTTGTAAATACTTCTCCCTTTTTATCACTTATTTAATTTTGTCATGATTATTGGTGATAACTATCACGTAATGGGAGATTTGGTCCACTTTTGTCTAGTTTTATGAGTTGATATATCCCTTATCTGTTAACTTAGAAATAACCTGCACTGTCCATTGAACCGCTCCTACTTACAGGCATATGAGATTTAGTTATTTAGATAATTGTGAATGAATGACTACAGAACAAATGACTGAGAAATGAATGTGATCTATCTTAAGAATATGTGTGAAGAGTTGAACCTTGTAAACAAAACTTCCGAATTTCAAAGATGAGCATAAATATGTGGTTAATGGATTCTAACATTAGTTTGGGTTGGTAAGGTTCAATGTTTATTAAAGACGCCGTATACCCAAGTCGTTCTTTACAGTATCAAATACTTACAATTCCTGCACCTAATTAATACTAATAGACACATTTACAGAAAAAACAAGTTTTCGATGGTTTTCGAACTCACCGCGGTCCAGAATGTGAAATATGTGAAAGAGTACACATTGCTCTGTTTACAAAATCAGGAACAACAAGGAAAAACACTTCTAAGGGACGCAGGCTGCGTGTCAGTATATAGTTCCTCTGCTTATTTACCAGGGAATCGGAGACAAAAGCATACTTGTATTGATGAGCAATACAAAGCATCATGAATTTGACCATGGGTGAGATGGGCAACCAATGAAGTGAGGTTAAGGAAGTGGGCTTAATATACTTCCTGCTACCCATGACCAGATATGCAGCAACTCTTTTAGTCACCTTTAGTCAATTAAGAAGGAGTTTGGGAAGTCTGAGATAAAGTAACAATAAATAAGGAATGATGCAACAAGAGCAAGCCCTACAGAATCATTGTAATCCGAGTAAAGACGACCAGAAAATATATTTGGAGTATCAGTTGAAAGAAACACAAAGAAGAAAAGAAGGTATTTCAGTTTCAGAACTAAGTGGGGAGTTGAAATGAATGCCTCTGATTTCAGAAGATTGACTGGGCTAGATAATCCACTTATTCAACAGGTCAGCAAGCCTTTCTGCTTTTCTCCATCAAAATCTCAGTTTTATCCATATTTTCCAATCTCCAATCTTTGATAAATGTTTTCTGTGATGATGCTTTAGTCTCAAAAGTGTTGGAGAAGAATGTAAGTGCTATAAATACACATACCATGAAGGAAGACATGGAACCAGATGGTGTACAAAAGATGTACTACTTGCACAGTTAAGTGGCTGGAGAACAAGGAGGAACCTGAAAGGACAGAGATGCATCGGATCCTAGGAAAACGGGTGGTACACAAAATAAAACATAGTAGATCAGGAAATCCCAGAGCTGATCTATCAGACATCTGAGAGGAGAAAGTCTAAATGGCATAAGTTGCAGTGTCAAATGCATCTGATAGATCCAATAACATCAACAACAAAATACTGTCATTATTATTGATCACATCATATCATGCAAAGCAGATTCATTGCCGGGGTAGTGGAAATATATACAGAGAGGAGTGTGGCTTAGTGTGCACTCCAGATGGTGGCTCCTTGTTGAGCTACGGCAAGCCCTCTGCGCCACATTCGCATCAGCCGTCAGATGTCAGAGGCAGTCCTTAAAACCAGGAATAGTCTAGTGATGGTTTCTGGAGCGAGCCAACACATGTTAACTGATTGGGAACGAAGAGGGAGTCACTCTTTCTACTTGTGCAATGAGGCCAGAGTGAAGATTTTACCATCCTTAAAGAGCCACACCCAATTGCTCCTCGCCTCCTGCTTATGCAGCACCGTGACAGAAAGACTACCAACACTGCTTCTCTTAATAGGTTTCCAGCACTGGCCTCTCTCATCATTGGCATGTACCATAATTCACCATTTCAAGTATTGGCACCTGGAACTGCTACTATCTATGACATTGCCTATCTGCATGGTCAATCAGAGCGCTTACTGTACTGAGCAATTCAAACGGTCTCATGAATGATCTTTCCCTCAGTGTCTGGAAGTGCCCCATCATGTAAACAGATAATATCTTATTTACCATAGCTGATAGCTTGATCTATTCACCCTTTGAGTAGCAAACAGATTGCACAATTGTGGGGTTGTTGCATTGCGCTGTTGGGAGAGTCCATAGTTCACGCATCATTGTGACTACATAAGCTGCTGTTTAACATGGCTGGGTCAAAGGGACACAAAGACAAAGACAAAAATGACAACCTCAAAAATTTAAATAGGAACCACTGATTCCCAATTCACCAATCAAAGAAAAGCAAGACTATTCTACCACACTCACAGTGGTTCTTAAAAAACGAAATGATGTGCATGACATAGAACAAAGTGCAAAACCAAATACGGACCTTCTACAAGTAGAGGTTTCCGAAATCAGAAAAAACCTCAAAGACCTCAATCTCAGGATGACAAATCCTGAGGTCAGAGTCAACATGGTTGAAGACTGTGTCCCGGTTCAATCAAAACATTTGCTTAAAAACGATTCCTTATTAATATGCCTCAATCGTGAAATCATTGAGCTGGAAAACTACAGTAGAAGAAGCAATCTGAGAATGTTTAACCTACCATAGGGCACTGAGAACAAAGCTCCTTCAGTAATTGCTTTCTTCCAATAATGGATCCCCTCAAACCTCAGTATCACATACGCTAAAGACTTTGAGCTTCAGCATGCCCACCGGATTCCTATCTAGAAATCCAAAATCTCCGCATTTCCACGAGTGATTATCTTTCACCCACTATGTCATCAACATTCTGAGCTCATTCTGGCACATATGAGGAAAGTCAAGTCAATCTTATGGCAAGGCGCCTGAATCTCCACCTCTCAAGACTTTGCCAGAGATAATGTTATCAAAAGAACAGGTTTTCTGGCCCACAGGAAAATCCTATCTGAGAGAGCACTCCTTTATTGGTCAAACCAAATCAAAGAATGTCTTCACGGGCCAAACTCACATCTTTTCAGAACCAGGAGAAATAGAGACTTTCTTGGTGAGCACCTTGGAATCGGGCATGGATAATCGCTATGTCAGTTTCTAATAGTCTTCTCACTTCTCCAGTTTGCAGCTAGGTTATCAGCTTACAGCATCTTCTAGCACAATGTAGTGTTCCATGTCACCAACGCTTACTCTCAAAGTTGTAAGGTGCAATTTTATTGCCTCAAATGCCAAGTCTTTGATATGGCTATTCATCTCTGAGAGGGGATGTCCTGGTATATGATGTACACTTATGCAAATGGACACCCTGCACCAGTCCAGCCAACCCTTATGGTGATTTAGGAGATTTTAGACAACCTTAGAAAGCTCTCAAAGTGGTAGCTGTGGAGAGGGGCCTTCAGGATTAGTCCAGAAGGAGTGTAAAGCTGCTTGTTTTACCAGAATGCAATCTTATACGTATAGATTAAGTGAAAAAGAACCACCCAATGTATAGATAAAAAATATGTATTTATTATATAATACTCACTAACTCATACAACTATCTTCTACCTGGAGATATACACAATGCACACAATACTTTGCATAGAAATCACGTAAATAGCACAGAATACACAGTGGACCCCAGGGGGGTAACAAACCATATACTAAGAAAGTGGTATAAGAACCACGACTCATGTCAGGAAATGCCCAGAGGATGTAGAAGTGTCCAAGACCCAAGGAACCACCCATGGTGAGTGACTAGGAACCCCATGGAGATCGTGTGCAGTTTGAGAACACAACCACTTTCTCCGTACAAGTCAATGAGTAAGTCGCAGTTGCAAATTTAAAGATTGAGGACCCTTCCAAGTGGACACTGAAGAAAACCCATGGAAGACAGAAGGTTGGAGAGCCACCCCACCAGTGGATACCCTAGTACCCACGTTGCCTACCCCAGGGAGGCTGGGTGCATAGGTGTGAAGTGGTGTCGGAAACCGCCGTCAAACCCAATGGAGGACTTCAGGAAAATGCCGCTACTTGAGAAAGAGAAAGAGCCCGACGGAATCCGAAGGAGGGTTCAAGTTAAAGAGTACCTGCAAGCAGAGGAGACAGATTCTATGTCACTCAGGAGTGACCCGGAGACCTGAAAGACGAATGCAACTCCGATGTCGGGAGTTGCAGGAGAGTTGATTGTGACCTTGACTCTGCAGCTGTGAGGACCAAGCAATGCGGTGGAAGACTAGGAGCTGTGCACGAGCTGTCCCACATCGGATGTTGAGAGTTGAAGGGTTGGTGTCTGTTGGGAGCACCAACAAGCCTTGGCAACTGCAAACAATGTGGATGTCGAAGAACGTGCAATGTCGGGACCAGCAATGTTCAGGGGACTCACCACAAGCAGGGGAGTCAGGGCAGGCCCTGAGCAATCAGGGGAGCTCAAAAGAAAGAAAGGTGACCTCCAACAGGACCCACAGGCCAGAGGCACTGTAGTCAAAAGAAGATCTCGAGCAGCTCACCAAAAGATGCAGACCACAGTGCAGACGATGTGGTGTGGACAAAGGTTCTAGTCACAGAGATGTTTGAGGTTGGGGATACTTGGGAGCCCGAAGATCTTGGTGGAAGGAAGCCAACAAGCCTTTGAAATGGCAAGACAATGCGGTGCACAGGGGTTCAGTTTTTACAGCTCCTACGAAGGATACTGGCCTCAAATTTGTTGAGAGGGCAGGACAGGCCTGAAGATGTATGGAGAACCACCATCTGTGTTGCTGAGCCTATCAGAGTCCGTGGGAGCTCAGGATCAGCAGACCGGTGAGCTTCATTGCGGTGCCAGCAGATGCAGGGGAGTGAGTCCTTCACTCCAAGGGAGATTCCTTCAGGTGTCTTGGATGCCCACAGCCCTGGGAAGGTTCCTGTATGGTGCACAGCCACAGACAATGCAGCAGACTAGACGGTAGACAAAGTCAAGCTCAAACGAAGTCCAGAGTGCCCAGACGATAGAAGTTGAAGTGGTGTCTAAATTGAATCGTGTCCCACGATGAATCTAGGGACCTACTCCCAGGTAAGCCCTTAAGTACCCTAAGGAAAGGGTTGAGATGATTCAGGGGACAATCCCAGGGGAGGGTTTGGACAGGGGGGAGGATACTCCCATGTCCTTTGTCCAGTTTTGTGCCAGAGCAGGAGCCAACGGCTCCCAGAGCTGGTTTGAACTTGACTGTGCAAGGAGGCACCAAATGTGCCCCTCATGCAGACTGAGTGGCACTGGCATGCGCCTCCACCGAACCCCAAAACACTAAATCCTGTCTGGGAGATGGTCACACCTCCCTTTGACAGGGTACCTATTGTTCTGCCTTCCCTGCTCAAGCTTGGCTCAGCGGCAGGAGGGCAAAATCGTGTCTCTGGTTGGCAGCAGCCATGTTGTGCCGTCCAGGTCTAGAAGACTGGTATCGGGAGCATTGAGAGCCTAACGAAGGCCGTTCCAGTGCTTGGAATCATACATCCCACACCGCTTATGGTGTGGGGGTATAATTCCAACATGTCTGATACCAAACATGATAGGATTCGTTACAGCCAATTTCAAGATGGTCATCGCGTAAGTACGTGTTTCCCCTCTATATCCCATATGGCTGCTTCACTTACAACCTGGGAGAATGAACTCCATAGGCTGTAGGGGTGTCCTGCCCATGCAGGGGCACCCTCACACTTAGAACCAAGCACCCTGCCCTCAGCATTGTAAAGGCCTGCTGTAGGGGTGACTTATAGGTTTTAAGTGCAGTGACCCTAGATATAGGAGACCTATATCTCTTGTAAGTGGTGCTACCACCAGCTTACAGAGGCTGCAATAGCAGGCGTGTAGTCACAGTTTGAATGGTCTCTCATCGGTGGCATAATACATGCTTCAACCCATGGGGAAACTCTGGGGTACCTATGCCCTGGGTACCTTAGTACCATATACAAGGTTCTGAAAAGGGTACCTCAGTATCCAATCTGGGATGTACCTAAGTACTGAACATAACAATTTAGGGGAGAAATCAGAGAGACTGGGGTCCTGATTAGCAGACTCCCAGTCAGACTAGTCAATAACAGCTTAGCACCAGGCAAAAAGTGGGGGTAACCATAAAAGTAGATCCTACTTTCCTACAATCTGATTAAAATTATTATAATTTACGGATATAGTTATGCTGTTTTCATAATTTGTACATGTTGTCCTCCAGGATACCACCAGTAGTCCTTTCTAAAACCTATTCTAATGGATGATGGTTTCTTCACCAGGTTGAGAATACTTCTGCTCCACCTAAATAAGCGGAGCAGCATGCAGAAATGTATTTATCATTTTGTTTCACCTTTTGAAATGCTAATGTTTTACTGCTGTTGTTGCTTAGGACTTTCCAACGAACAAAATTGATGGGTTAGCAACTGCACAGAGTATAACAGAAATGTTACATTGTTCATACATGTTACTTTGGTCACTGTATCAATGAGGCTGCCCCAGTTTGTAATGCATGTGTTCTCCTCTCCTATTGACTGTGGCTAGTTCCTATGATGTCAATGTTTAAAGAAATATGCTAATACCTATGTCCGAATCTCACCTTCATGTCAATAGTAGTCTCCCGTAGCTTTTGTTAAATAACGATAATGTTGGCTTTACTTGGTTTATTCTACTTACAATGTTTTATGTAGCAGTTACAATTTACAAACTGGTTATCTTATTTGTCCTGTTCACACTGGCTGGTTCTCTCTATTTTTGACTTCCAATTGTGAAGGGCTCTCATTCCCCTCGAGTGAAAACTCCCACAGCCTTGTTTGCTGCACTTCATCTCATCGAGGCTCCTACCTCCCTTCTAAGGGGGTAACATTTGTTCTTGTTTATCTTATGAGTTTTCCCCCCTTCTCTCTCCCCTCCAGTCTCTCTTGTCTATATTTTTTGCTAAGCTATGTGGCCCTGTCCTTTGTACCCAAGCTCCAAGGCACCAGGAAAGTGTCTGCTGTGTCTAAGTTGGCAGGGTATGCCCAGACGTGGGTCCCTTGCTCACTTTGCCTTTGGATTCAAGCTAGCCTGGCTGATGAGTGGTGTTACCCTGAAACAGGTCTCAGGGTGTTTGTTTCCAGTCCAGTGAAGACCTAGCTTGGCAGTTCAGGCTGGACTGTTCCCATGAGGAACAGGGTCAAGACTGATTTGCATACGGCTGGGTCTGAACTGGGGGGCAAAGTGAGCTAAAGAACAATGATGAATTCAACCCAGATCTGTGACTGGGGGTGAGTGTCTGAAAAGTTTCAGCGTCCCGTCCATATTCTACTTGTGTTTGCTTTGTTTGCCCTAAATTGGCAGAGTGTGCCCAGACGTGGGTCCCCTGCTCACTTTGCCACTGGATTCCAAATAGCCTGGCTGATGAGGGGTGTTACCCCAAAACCTAAAGAACGATGATGGATTCAACACAGATATGTGACTGGAAGTGAGTGTCTGAAAAGTTTCAGCACTCCATCCATCATCTCCTTGTGTGTGCTGTGTCTCACAACTATTTACCTTATTTAGGCCTGCCCCACATATGTCATCACTGAAAGTCATTTCTCTCAATACCAAAGGCCCTAACCTACATGTGAAGCGAAAAAAGATTTCTGATTACTGTCAAACACTCAAAGGGGGCCAGTGTTTCTCCAAGAAACCACAATTGGGTATAAGGAGGCACTATCTTTGCAAAATGAATGAGCTAATGATCTATCCTGCTCAGTGGCGATCTCAAAGAAAATTGGGGTGATCACCCTAATGTAAAAAAAACTCTGGCCTATTGATTATTGCCTCAGAGCAGGATGATAATGTTAGTTGGCTGATTACTTGTCTTAAATACAGGACACAGAACTATAGGCAGCAAACATCTAGTCTCTTAACAACAATGAGCCACAATTCTGGCCCACTCTGACTGCTACGAACTCCTCAAATCTGAATTATCCTTGGAGGTGCATTCAGTTTATTGATGGACATCATCCTTAACAGAGCTCCACCTTTAAAAATGGAGTCCCCAAAGCCCACAGGGCTCTCTGCACAGCTCACAGTCTTGCCAATGTCAGGAGGCTACACATACCCACAGGTAATGACTTCCCCGTATAAGGATTTCTAGAGAGTCAATTACATATTAATAGACCCTTCTCTTCTCCAAGACACTGCATCCTTGACTATTGAACTCATCACAATCTCCAGCCATGCTGCAGTTACCATCACCCTTCAGATTTGTCTCCCCAAACAAAAAAATTGTGTACATGATGTATGAACACTGAGATTGTAAGAATGAATCAGATGAACAGGATCTTCATAGAGAACTCGCACTGTTCATACAGGAGAACAGTACATCAGTCTCTTCCCCTTTCTCCCTATGGGACATGCTGAAATGCTTCTTTAGAGGCCAGGTTCTATGCTGCATGGCTAAGAATAATGAAGGAATGAATCACTTCCTCTTTAAAGCATTTATCTTCTTATATAAAAGCTAAATAAATATTTTACAAGCAATCTTAGGACCTGTTAGTCATGGCCTCCATTAAATGGATTACATATGAGTATACAAGATTATCAGTAAATGTGCCCACCTGTGGGCACACGACTAGAAAGGTAAAAAGTAAATTTGGTAAATCATTAGCATCTTTTTTTAAATTTAAAAGAAATACCCCCTCAATATTGAATTGTAATGACCATCAGGGCACAGTAAGAACAAAAACAGAAGTATTTTTCTGAAATTCTATGCCAAACTATACACCCCATCTATAGCCACACCTAAGGATGTGTGCCTTAAGTTTCTCTAGAGTTTCCCAATGAAAGCCATCTCCAACTTGGACAATGTTAATCTAAATAAGCTGCTAGAGAAGAGAATTCCAGAATGCAATTAAGCTCGTTCCACCTGGTAAAGCTCTGGGTCCAGGTGGTTTACCCATGAATTTCTCTCAAAAATGCACCCCTATGATAATCGAGCCATTGGAATCAGTCCTTAAGCACTTTGCTTCGTACGGGAAAATGACACGCACTGCTGCTGAAGCCACAATTGCGGTCATCCCAAAGGAAGAGAAAGACCATGCTGATTCCAAGAAATTCAAACAATCTCACTGATAGGCATGAAAAACAAAGTCTATGCTAACCTCCTGGTGTCGTGTAGTTCCTATATATCATATAGAGGATCTGCAAGTTCAGATAACATGAACTGTGGGATTGGTGGCAGACTGTGTCCAAGCACCCACACCCAATATGTTATCCTGTTTGCATTAGCTAGCTCACAGTGCCACTAGAATCTCCTCTTAGCGGGAGAGAATAGTTTCTGGCAACCTCAGAACATGACAACCCTGATCCCTCAGGATCATGGAAACAATATACTACTTTTCGCTCAGTCACTCGTGCTCACTTAGTTTGTCTCAGAGATACACAGATTAACAGTCTGGGCATTTCAATAAGGATTTATTGAACAGTTGTTAGTCTTGTGTGAAACAGATGTGCTGTAACAACCATTACCAGTAGCAGAGATATATGATTAGCAGTACTACGAAAGTAAAGTGATGGTACAGTTCTACCATTTTGCAGTAATCATAAATATATACAAAGTACATAAAACACATGATAAAAGTGTGTACTCCTACGATGCCTCCCTAACTAGATGTACCTAAATGTACCTAGCATCTGTGTAGGTGTTATGCCAAAAATCTCTCTAAGGTCTAGTCAACCCCATTACCTGAGAAAGGAGAGAATATGGGACCCCTTCCTGGTCTCGAGTTGGAAACCCCGCGAGGGATGTTAGACCATTGCGAGCTGGAGTGTGTGCATGCAGGAACCTCAGCGTCTCTGATCAGTGTGTCAGCCGAGAAGTCATGGCCTCCTCTGTCTTTCTAAGCAAGACATGATGTATATATACCCACAGGTCTCCCCAGGGGTCCTACCTTGCTGTGTTACTGTGTCGGCCTAAAGGATGACGTCGGCTCTGAACTTTATACAGAGATATGTTATGTTATGTTATGGGGGATTTGTAAAGCGCACGGCTAATCCGGAGAGTGTCCCGGCGCTAAGAAGGTTCCCCTTGAGAAGAGAGATCCTGAAAACTTCCAGTCCTGCACAACATAGATTATTGATGGAACAGCCAGGTCTTAAGTTGGCATCTAAAACTAAGGAGTTCAGGTTCAAGTCTATTATACAGGAGATGTTCGTCCTCCTGTTAGTCCTGCTGTGCTTCCAAGAAGCCTCCTGCCTAATGTATGAGTTTCGAACTAAGGAAAAACCTGTGTTCTGAATGCAGTGTTGTATCTAGGTAAAAGGTCAGTGCCTAAGAACCGTTATGTATGTAATGTAGGGAAGGATATAGGTGAAAGGTTGCAGTGTTACCTGCGCCTATATAGGGTACCTCTATGGAATATAACACTGGCTACACGCCTTGCACCCTTGATCTCTAAGCCAATCCATGTTCTAAGCTGGGATTTGTATAAGGAAGGTTAGTGAGCGATAACATCCGCCCATTCTGTCATATCATTGAATAAACATCCCTCCCTCATTCACCCAAAGCATTGGCTATAGAGCTGAATGCATAGAAAGCCTTTGATAATGTTTCTTGATCTTTCCTGGAGGCCGCATTACAGAGGTATGACCTAGGCGGCCTTTATATTCAGACGGATAGGTCCCTGTATGCTAACCCAACTGCAAGAATTAAAATCAATGGCACTATGTCGGCTGCTTCAGCCTTACAACAAGGCAACTGCCAGGACTGCCCACCCTCCCCTTTGTTGTTTCTTCTAGCCATAGATCCACTGCTGTTAATGCTGCACAAATCAAATGAAATTTTCGACCTAAACTTCGCGAACACGGTTTTCAAAACTGCTACTTATACATACAATGTCCTAATCTTTACAGATGATCTTGATATCGCCATATCTGCTATTGTAAACATTATTAATAAATTCTCTGGTTTTTCCAGCTATTCCTTGAGCAAGGATAAAACTGAACTTTTACCCCTAAACAACAATTGCCTCCCCTCCTGTATTGGGAATTGAAATTTTCAATGGCAATCCAAGTTTACTGAATACTTAGGCCTTTGGTTTTGTAGTAACCTATCAGCTTCCATATCTCAGAACAAGCTAAAAACAATTGACAAAATTACGGACTTATTAACAGTATGATACCCCAAACATACGTCGAGGTACCCACATGCCTTAGTATTGAATGATATATCAGCTACCACTTATCATTAATTGCGATGTTGATTGTCTCACCACACCTTTGCTCACTTCAAAATTATTATTAACAAGACAATTAAAGCCCGACTAATGGCAAACATAGCTGTTTCATCCAACATCAACAAATCCTATTCCATTTCACTATAGAATAAAAAGAATAATAAGAAGCTACAAACAACAACCTCCCTCACAGTTGGACTGAAGTGGGATAGTATAGGCATCTCCCTAGTAGCAGATTTATTCTCTGAAGCCAAACCCTTAACCTTGCCAAGAGAAACAAGCCCTTTCCAACTCAGATTTTTATGACTTGCTAAAAATCAATGTAAAAATATCCAAACTGGGTACTCTTTTATAAACAATATTGTTCTCCTCTCTCAAACACATGTGATTAGTAGGAGGCATCCAAGGTTTACAAAACACTGTACAACTCCTCTAGACAACTTAACTCCGACATGCGCAATAAATGGCCTACCTACTTCACTGATAAGGGTAATACACCTCCCCCAGAAGAGGCCTGGCCTAAAATGTGTTTGCATTTACTGTAAAAAAAACTATCCCCTCATTAATTTAAACAAATGAATTTGCCTCCCATTTCCTATGTTGGGCCCCGACTAGACTCTTTAAGCTAAAACTAATGGATTCTGACACATGCTGGTCATGCAAATCAAAGTGTGGTGATCCAGAGCATATGTTCTTCTGGTGTAAATGTTTGACTCCCGACTGGGAAAAAATTACTTCCCAATTCTGTAAAGTTTTCACAACGCCTATCTTACTTGATTTGTCAGCAGTTATACTTGGCCCAAATGCTTCTGTGTCTCCAATTGTACTCCCAGACTTGGAGCTGACCCTCTTAGACTTATTTATCACCATTGCACTTAAGAGATGCTATTGGACTGGAAGTCTACTAACAAGGTTTCTTACCAGACTTGGTGGGCCTGGGTCACCTACTTCAGACGCACGCACACTGATCAATCGAAGAGCATTGAAAACCCCATTACCTCCCAGCATATATGGAGAACATTGAATGCCTTCATACACAACGTGTAGTAGATTTTTGCTCTTCCAGATTCTGACACTTCAGCTTATACTACTCTGTTAAGAGTGGGTTTGAAACCCCCCTCTCCAGATCCCATAGCTTGTTTCTTCTTTCTTCTCCCTTTTCTCCTCTAATCTTCCTTTCTAACTTCCCATCTTATCTGCTTTTTCCACCATTATTTTTTTCTGTCGTTTATGACCGCACCTGATCAGTTTCTTAAGACTTAATCAAAAACTAATTCTCAATGCTCCTGTCCTCAAATCAGCCAGCCTAATTTCCAATGCATAACAAAGTTTAGCAGTTATAATGTTGTTGCTGTAACTCTATTAACACCAACAGCATGCTTACACCATCTTAACTATAATTTTGAGCAGCTTCATTGACTGCGTGTTTTATTGCCTTGCAACATCTTGCATTACCATTCATTAACATTTTATGTTTGTATGTTTTGTTGCATAACTTTAAAACCCAATAAAATCTTTAGAAGACAAAAAAACACCATATAGTGAAATAAAATCGGAAATTATGGCTAATGGTTGGATTCGAAATTAAAAAATGTTTTACCACAAAAAAAATGGGACAATTGAAAAAGGAAGAAAAGGAAGAAAATAGATGAATTAGTTATTAAACTGAAGCCAATGGTGCTCTCCTTTATAACAGAAGCTCATGGTTGGAGTAAAATGTCGGACAACCACCAAAGCCCTTAATACGAGTTTCAAAGCAGAGCATGAGTGAAGTGCATTATCAATAAAAAAAAAAAAATCTGCAAATCATTATTTGATGATTTGATAAATGTTTTGATCAATAGGCCCACAGCAGCATAATGATGATCGGATGAGTTGGTGAATATTTTAAAAGCAGTGTCACTGCATATTGCACCTATTACGATAGCAGATGGGGTCAATTTGTATACCATATGACTATATAATTATAGGTCAGCAATAGGGATGTTGGCAGTATATGCAAGCAGGTGTTACATATCAGGACTCCCAAATGGTGTGATATCATGATGTTGTGCTTAGGGATTTAGAACACATAGGGGCATATATATAAGATAATTGCAGAGCAAGGTTTAGCTCCCAAATTGCTAATGCCGTGCTCGGTCACTTTAGAAGCGCAGGGATGCCCCGTATTTGCAATAATACCATGCACCCCTGCATATTTCCCTGCGATGGTGCTAAAGTCAGCTGCCTAGCGCCAATGCAGGCTCTCTTGCACTATAGTGCAAGGGTGTCTGCGTTGAGGGAATGATTTTTTATGTGCAGGAAGGTGTCCCTTCCTGCAGAAAAACAATCCAGAATGACGATTTGTAACTTCAATGTGTGCTGCATTGTGCAGCACACATAGAAGTTGCAAATCGTCATTTTTAATAAATGATTGTTTATGTGCAGGAATGGACACCTTCTTGCACACAGTCATTCACGGCAATTTGCTGTTTCTATGTGTGCAGCTAAAACAAGGAGAAATAAAGCATTTCTCCTCGTTTCGCCATGTTTAGACCAGGTTTTCCCTCTTTTTAATTTTGGCTCTGCCTCCTATTTACGCCACACTTGTAATTAGGGGGCAGCATCAAAATCAATGGGTATTGCGGCAGAATGCCCACCACAACACACATTGCCCACCCCTGTCACACTAAGTATAGCTTGAAAGGTGGCCTTATTTACAAGACGGCATTAGGCCATGTTAAGTGGCTTAACGCCGCCTTGTAAAAAAGGTGAAGAGTTTATCGCCACAGGAACATCACTAAAAGTGACACTCCTGTGGCCATAGGGTATTGTAAATATGCCCCAATAGGTCTTGCAGTGTGGGATCATATGGTGGAATACCACAGTAGTATTTCAATTATGTCTAAGAAAAGTACAAACATTTGTAAAAATGTATATTACTGTAATTTTGATTGTTAATACTGTATAAACTTTTATGATGGATTTGTGAAACACCATGAATTTTAATGAGACATGCTGGTAAGATGGAGAGTCTTTCTCCTTTTTTTATAGGAATGGTTTAGATAAGTTTCTAAGGTTGGTGGGGCACAGTAAACTAATGAAGCAAAAATGCTGAAACACTTCTTGTGGATTAAAACACGGTGATAGCAAACTTTTGAGTGCTAGCATTTTCCTTGAGGAACCTGTAAGGGATCATTTATTACATACATAGATGGTTATCAGTACCATCGCTGGGCACCAGCACTGCTGGCAGTGCGGCTTAAGGAACCGATTCCATACATAAATAAATGGTTGTTTTTTTTAAATTGTTTTTATTGGATTTTAAATTTGTTTTGTTCCCTTAAACAGGTCATGAACACAAATTAATATCAATATATTACTGCTAATACATCTGAAGCCTAGGGCAATGGCGAATCTGTGAAAAACAAAGGATATAAATGACCATACAACAGAAAATGCAATAAACAGTGATTATACCAATATTTGTACCATTCGACAAGTTATGCAGGGCTATTAAGCCGTGAGACCTAATTAAGTAGTTGCAAAGAAAAGAGCATATTCCTATCAGAGCATTTTGGAGAGAGTTAATTAGTTCATTCTTTTCCTTGTTCCATTTCATTAAGAAGGAAGAGCGAGCAAGTAACCACTTCTAAAAATACAATAGAAAAACAACAGGAAGATTAAGATAGCCCTCCTAGGGCCAGATGTAGGTAATTCCAAAATACAGAGTCTTTAATAGCGAATTTTACCGATTCGCTATTAAGAAGTCGGTATTTCCGATGTAGATAATAATTCGCTAAAAATTACCGAATCGTTAAAAATTGTTAATATTTAGCGATTACGTAAAAATCGCAAAAATCTGTATTAAGGAATCGGTATCACCGATTCCTTAATACAGATTCGGTAATTAGCGAGTCGGTATTTTTTAAAAATCGGAAATTGTTGAATTAGCCAATCCTGTGCTTCCTCATGACCTCAACCAGGAAGTGGCCACACCCATGCACCTGCACTGATCCTGAAGCTGTGGGAGAGGCAGGGAGAACAGCAAACAACCCAGGAGCAACTCTTCCAAGTTTTTGCTGACATCACAGCCAAGATATGGACAAACAGGAGAGGGAAAAGGAGGCAGCTGAACGCAGGAGGAAACACAAATTTAGTGTTAGGGAGCTGAAGGTCCTTATTGAGGAGGTTACTAAGGACCATGACAAACTGTTTGGAAAAAATTCCCTGCACGTGCCTGAATCTCAGAAGAGGGAGATATGGCTCGTCATCCAGGAAAGGATTAATGCCATCGGAGTAACCAAGCGCTCCATTGAAGAACTTAAAAAACGCTGGTATGACCTCAGGAAGTGTGCAAAGGAGAGGCTGGCAGAGAGAAAGAAGCAAGCCAACCAGAGAGGTGGAGGGAGGAACACAGAACCTGCACCAACTGCCCTGGATCTCCTGGTGGAGTCCACCCTCCAGCCGGAGAGTGTGAGTGGAATTGGGGATGCAGATAGCTCAGCCAGAGCTGGCAACAGGCAAGGTAAGATGAATGCACAGCATGCTGTGCCCCCCACTCCCTAACCCCAATCCCCAATGAGGCAGTATGAATCCCACTCTAGTACATGTTTTTACTACAGACCTGCAATGCATTATGGGAGATGTAGTCTGAAGTAACCCATATCATAACAGTCAGTCCACTGAACCCAAAGGCATGTGAAACACATAAGCAATTAGCAAGCAGAGGACAGTCAGTTTGATTGGCAGTCTTGAACTTTATTATTACACAAAGGCTGCCAGACAAGTGAGCAAATGTACATTCTGTCTCTACAGGCGAGCCATCGTGCAGGGCTGCAACAGGGGACACGGGTAAGGCACCCAGGAGAGAAAGAACACAGGAGGTGTAGGTCTTGTTGCCTGCAGAACACACCACACCACCGCCACCACCACCACCACCACCGCCACCACCATCACCACCACCACCATCACCAACACCACCATCACCAGCATCACCACCGCCACCATCACCGCCACCACCACCGAGAGCCAGGTGGCATACTGTGGCTAGCCTCCAGCAGAGGGAGGTGCCCGAGGATGACAGCATGGGAGGCCAACAGTCCACGGTGGCAGAGGATGCCAACAGTGCAGGCACACAGTCCCCCACTGAGCGTGCCCACACAGGTGCCAGATGCCGCAGGCCAAGGGCAGCCAGTCCAGTTTCACAGGGCGAGAATCAAAGTGTATTTGCTTGTCTTGAGGGGAATATGCTCAAGGTGCAGCGCCTGCAAGGCAAAGCAATAAGATCAGTCCAACGTCAGATGGTACACATGAATAGACACATGCTGCAAATCGAGAAGGGCATCAGCAGCATGAACAATACTGTAGCTGAGGGCATGAGGGACATGTCCGAGGCAGTGAGGCTGCTGTGCAGCAAAATGGATGAGGACTGTTTGGCGAGGCACAGGGAGAGGCAGAAACTTGACAACTACACTAAGGCGGTGAACCGCCTCTCCACTGCCACCTCTCTGCTCTGCAGGCGCTTGGTGGCCATGCAGGAGGAGAGGGCCCACTGCAGCCGTGACGTGGCAAGGGGGCTGGTCACAATGACCAGTGCACTGGAAGTGCTACAGACAAACCAGATAGCAGGTGCAGGTGATGGGGGATAGTGAAGGGCAACTAGCCGCAGTAGCATCACGCCCCCTATAACCGAGTCCAGGAGGTGCAGCGAACGGCACAGTGCTGCCACAGGACAGACTGCCAGTGAGGACAGTGTGCCCAGGGAACACAGCAGTGCTGCACGTGGGCGCAGGAAGTAATGCCAGCATGGCATCGCGAAATGGGTGATGTAACCCATTTCACCTTTGTAATCTGCATTACATATTGGCCTGGCATGTTAAGCCCTTCATGTTGTGGCGGTGTGCTATGCTAATAAAACACCGTCACACAATTACAGTAACTGGATGTGTCTCCTTACTTACTTAGAAATAGTTGCGTGTAATCTCAGCCCATTTGTGTCTCCCATCTGGTGCTGCTGCCACACCTGCTGCGCTGTGCTCTGGCAGTGGACAATCCTCACCCTCGTCCTCGGAGTCAGTTAGTTCCACTGCTGTTCCTTTCTTTGTGGCAAGGTTATGCAGCATGGCACATGTTGCTATTATTTTACAGCAGATGATGGGGCGGTACTGAAGTGCACCTCCACTTTTATGGAGGCAGCGGAACCTGCTTTTTAAGAGTCCAAATGTGTGCTCCACAACGTTGCGCACAGTTCTATGTACCACATTGTATCTTCTCTCACTTGGGGTGGATGGGTTGAGATATGGAGTCAGGATAAATGCCTGCACGGCATATGCGCAATCACCTGAGTGAGAAAGGAAGTGCCATTAATAACAGTCACCGACACATTCATCCAAGGTATACATCAGGGTGTGTCACATTGATTTACCTAGCAGGTATCCTCCAAATTCGCCCAAGCCAGATGTGTGTAGATCCCACTGTTCCTGAATATGTAGGAGTCATGGGTACTCCCTGGAATTTTGGCTACTATGTCAGTGATGATGTGGTCCGCATCGCATTTTACCTGCACGTTGATGGAATGTGTAGATTTGCGGTTCCGATATATGTATTCTCTAGCTGCAGGTGGGCAGATTGGTATGTGTGTCCCATCAATGCACCCTATTACATGTGGGAACTGTGCCTTTTGGTAAAAATCCATCTTTGTTTTCTGTAGTTGTGCCTGTGTGCTGGATAAGCATATGTAGTGATGCATTCTTTGCATCATGGCATCCAGGAAAGTGTTGAAGAAACGGGACAGGCAACTCGGTGACACACCACCTACCAAGCTATCACCCCCTGGTAACTACCCGATTCAAGTAGGTGCAGGCTACAGAGCACCTGAACATGTGTTGGTATAGCGTGCGCCCTTGGTGTCTGATGCTCCAGGAGTGGGTGCAGGTTCCGTATAAGGTCTAGGATGGTTTGGGGGTCTAGCCTGTACTTCTCATGGATTTCAGCCTCAGTCAGTTGGAACAGAGTAACGTGCAGTCTGTACATGCGCACCTCCTGTCTCCAGATCCTCAGTCCTGCTGCTTGCATACGTAGCCACCTTGCAATGACATAGAGGGCCGCCATTGTGTTCACACTGTTGCATTTTGGGGCTGTTTAAATGCAGTGCACCTGATTTCCACCTGCTTTGAGTCAGTGGTAATTAGAGACTCCTAAATACCGAAAAATCGGTATTACCGATTTTTGGTACATCGATTTGCGAGTTTTTAAGGATTTCTTATTTAGCGAATCGGTATTTGGGGGTTTAGGTGTCTGCTAATCACAAATTAAGGAATCGGTAACTGGTTTCACTTATTTTTACCAATTCCTTATTTGCGATGGCGTTTGGTATCACCTACATTGTACATGGCTAAATACCGGTTGGTAGCGCAGAAATTCCCAGGATTCGACCGGAATTTAGCCACCTACATCTGGCCCCTAGTCTTTTACTCGGCCAGGTCCGTGACTGGGGCCCAGATTCGCGGTCCAAGCGCCTTCTTCCTACGACCTCTAAGTTTATAGATTGAAGATTCAATATTATATGTGGCAAATAGCCTTGCATGCCAATTAGTGAAAGTTGGAGGATCAGCACTAATCCATTGCGAAGTTATACACAAGCGGGCAATAACCATAGCTATGAACACAAAGCCTGTCTCAGATCTTACCCTACTACCTGCTTCAGTATTATTCCCTACTCCCAGAATAAGAAGAGCTGGTGTAACAGAAATTGATGTCCCCAGAGTCGTGGTTAAAAATATTTCTATATCATGTAAAAAAGCAGTGAGTTTTGGACAAGAATAGAACATATGCACAGTATTCGCTGCCTGGAGATCACATCTATTACATTTCCCTCCCCCCGTTCCCCTCCACTTGGCATTCTTCGCGGGGGTATAGTAAAGGCCAAAGATTGACATAAAGTGTTGACTCTTGAGGCTTCCCGTAATTAGAATCTGACTTGCCAGGGACAGGTAGTCCTCAGTATCAATTGCTTCCACCCCACACTTACTTGTCCATTTATCTGAATATACTGCCAAATCATCAGGGCACGAATCAATCAGGATATGATAGATCTTTCCCAGCCGAGAGTTCTTTTGAACAGCTTCCACCAAAGGTATCTTTCCAAAATTTGATGACACCCTACGCGTATTTTCCCCCAAGAAGCTCCGGATCTGCAGATATTTAAAAAAATCCCCCCTACAAAGACTGTTCTTCCTGCAGTTTTGCAAATGTTGCTAATTGTACTTCTCTAAAAAAAGTCCCCCAAGGAGTAAATACCCTTATTAGCCCACTCAAAAGTAACCCGATCCCGGAAAATTGACGGCAGTAAACCTGTGGTTACAAATGGAGTGTATGCATTCAGATTAGAAATATTAATTTTACGCCGGATCTGTTACCACACCTTATAAGCTGCTCTCAAGATCTTAAATCTGGTTGTTTTAGAATAGCTAGGTTGGAGAACCGAAACCAAACAGCCATTAGCTTGGTTCCCCAACCCCAATTCAAATATGGACGGGCTACATGCCTTTGAAATATCAGCCTTAGCCCCAAATAGCAAGATAGGTATGCTATATAACATAGCGGCCCAATAATAAAGCAGAAAGCTACGGATAGCCATACCTCCACGCGGTAAACAACCTTTACAACGCAACTTTTACAACGCACTACCATTACAGCGAAACTTTTACAACGCAAGTGGATTTACAACGCATGCCATTACAACGCAAGTCTTTACATCAACTTGCGCTAGATGGCGTGCTAACATTACAAATAGTGTAGTTTACTATCCCAACACCTTCCCTACTGTTAAGTGGACTGGAGTTGGAATAGTAAATTACACTTTTGTAATGTTAGCATGCCATCTAGCGCAAGTCGATGTAAAGACTTGCGTTGTAATGGCAAAGCGTTGTAACTCCACTTGCGTTGTAAAAGTTTTGTTGTAACAGCACGCGTTGTAACAGCACGCGTTGTAACGTCATACATCCCTCCACGCTGTCTTGGAAGATTCATCCGTTTAGCCGCTCATCTGGACTTGCAATAGCCCCAGAGAAACTTAGAGCAAACCCTATCTAACTTTACAAAATAAGAAGAAGAAAACTCAAGAGGAATGGTCCTAAAAAGATACAAAAATTTGGGCAGAATTGACATCTTAATAAAAAAGAAATTCGGCCAAAAAGAGAGAGGTGTAAGTGATCTAATCTCTCCAATTTCTTATTAACAACTTCGATTATTGGGTTGATATTTAAATTGTGTATTTTTTCGACCGCAGCTGTGATTATGGTATCCAAATAAGTAGCCTCTGAAGCAACTGGGAAATCCAGGAGGCAAGTCATACATGAACATAGAATTTGAATTTTATCTACATTCAGCTTGTACCACGAAAGGGCGCCAAACTGAACTGCTAGATCTTTTACCACATGGCTCGTAAGGACCGCCTGACGTCTGCATATGCCAAAGCTCTATACTCAAACTCCCCAATGCTGACCGCTTTAATAAGAGTACTTAGCGCAAGTTTCTTTATAAAGGGATCAATATACAAGGCAAAAAGCAGGGATGAAAAAGGGCACCCCTGCCTCGTGCCTCTGCTGATGGCAAAAGGTTTGGAATCTTGCCCTGAAATCCGAATCACCACTTCTGGAGATAGATGCAGTGCCTTGACTGCTTGTATAAAGCCCCGACCCAGGCCCTTACAACATAGGACAGACCACAGGAACTTGCATGTCAAATCCGGAATGACTGCACCGCGAGGGAGTCTTGAATATAAAAGGGGCATATCATAGCCCAAGACTATGTGACTACTAAAACTGGACAAACGAATCCCCACGACAAGACTTGGACATGTTTATATCACTATTTGGTCTCCCATGTAAACAATGATTGAAACCTTGAAAAAGTTTCTATGAAACAAAACACGTGTCGGCTGCCGGTACAACGCTTGAAAGGAGGATTGTCACACCAAGCTGTTTAATCCTGATTATACTGTTACTGTTTTCTAACTTTGGAACTTAATACTCTGGCATATATTCATATTAAATAGATACGGCAAGATTGATATTGATGTCTTGCTGGTACTTTGAATTGACTTGTTTAAATAATTTTATGAATCAATATAAAATTGAATAGGAGTGCCGAGGTTTATTTCTGTTTCACGGAACCACCAGGAGACCCTGTCAAACGCTTTCTCAGCGTCTAAGAGGAGTACCCCCAGCGGTGATCCCGTGGCCTGTGCCCATGAAGAAGGGCTATTACATGACGGACATTATCTGCCGTGTCACTTCCCGGAATAAACCTGTGCTGGCGCAGAGATACCAGAGGGGTGATAACTTTTCCAAGTCTAGCTGCCAACATTTTTTAATAGATTTTACTATCGCAATTGATCAGAGTTATAGGTCTGTAGGAGGCTGAGTTAAGTTCTGGCTTTTCTTTGTTTTTAAAGACAATAATAGTTGTCTTCCACCAAGAGTCAGGGATATGATTTTTTCCGCGAGCCTGTTCAAATAAGAGCATAATATCTTGCTTAAGTACTGGCCGGAATGTTCTATACAATTCCAGAGGAATGCCATCTGGACCAACCGCCTTGCCCATGGCTAAGGAGGTTATTGGAATGTCTATTTCTTCCCATGTAAGCTGGACTTCCAGTGCCTCATTTTGTTCCTGAGATACCTTCATTGTTTCCATGCCATTAAAAAAATCCCCTTCCAGAGAGTCTATCCCTGTCTCGGTAGGTCCCTCAGCATAAAGTTAACTATAAAAATTCTGAAAAACATTCAGAATTCCTGGCAAGGAATCTTGGACCTGCCCTGCATGATCTTTTATTTTACAAACTTGATTAGCTACTTCGCGCTGGTGCAGCCGCTTAGCTAAAACCCTGCCTGTGTTTTCCCCCAGCTCATATGACTCGGCCCTACGCTGCAAATATTTAGCTGCCACCTCCATGCCAAAATAACGATGAATTTTAGACTTTATAATGGCAAAGCGTTATTGACATTCCTCTATATTTGTGCCCCCATGAATCCTACTCATTAATTTGTATTCAGCTGACCTTAATTGTTCTACCCAGTTTTTGAATACTTCCTGTATTGATTTTTGATGGGCTATGGAAAAGCTCAGAGTTTCCCCACGGACAGCTGCTTTAAAAGCATCCCACACAATACCTACTGATGCTGTATTAAAAAAAGAAAAAATCCTGAATCCACTTTGCCATATAAGTACAGTATGCCTCATCAAGTAAAAGTTTCTTTTCAAAGGTCCAGGGTCTCTGAACTTTTGAAATGCCCTTCAGTGGAATCTGAATCGTTACGGGATTGTGATCTGAGATAATTCTCGAAAGATCTCAATCTTACTTGTCTCAATCAATTGACTGGAAAGAAAAAAGAAGTCCAGCCGAACAAGCTTGTTGTGGGGAACTGAGTCAAACGTGAATCCAGGATCGGGTGATTTGAGTTTATACCAACTATCAGATAGCCCATGTTCCATTACCAATCCTTGAAGAGCTTAAAGACCCTAACTTTCCTACCTTGATATGGAAAAACACTACATATATCAAACTTACTATCTAAATGAATATTAAAATCACCACAAAGTATTAGAGGGTGAGGCCATAGGGTAAGTTCAACACTTAAAAAGTTTAAGATATCCGGATCATCTAAATTAGATCCATAGATTGAACAGAGTGACATAGGTATATTATTTGCTATGATTTCAGCTATCGCCCAACGACCCAAATTGTCTACTTTTACTCGTTTACATATACCCACCCCGTGCCTGGATAAAATAGCCACCGCCTTAATTGTTGTGCCTTGGCAGGTACAAGCCAGCACTTCAAGCCCAAGAGCTCAGCCACCCTTGTTTACTCCATGGTGCATGGGTTTCCCGAAGGCATAGTAAATCAATCTGCATATAACAGAGTTGCTTGGCTAGCATGCCCCGCTTTCTCCTGTCGTTAAGACCACATATGTTGAGTGAGCAAATACGTAGGCTACCCATCATCCTTGTAGTATATAAACTCAGGACCGCACAATACCCAAAGAAAGCACAAAGCATTAGACATAATGAGAAAACACATCCCAAACTTCCTTATACAAATAGCAGCATAGTTACAGAACCAAAGGGAACAGAACAAAAACCCCCAGAGCCCTGCCCTCCCTCCCCCTCCCCCCACACCCCTGACCTCCCCAGCCCGCCCACCAAAAGCCCTCTCTTCCACCCACCTCGTGAGTTGTAAGGAACGTCGGTCCTCTGTGATGGAGAGCCGACTAGATCCCTCTCTCTCCTGAGCTCCACCCCCCCACCTACAAAAGGAGAAAAAAAGGAATCCCTAGACCAGGGTTAAGAAAAAAACAAAGAAAAAAGAGGCTACGTTTAAACCATTATGAGCCCGCACCAACATTAATATATACACAGGAAAGCCAAAATACTCCCCCTACCTATTCTATAGTGTGTGTAGAAATTCTTTAGCTGAAATTTCAGAGAGAATTTTTTTTGCCTCCCCCTTAAAAAACACTTTTAGCTTAGCAGGGTTAAGTAGGAACACCTGAGCCCCTTTTTCCTGAAATCGTGGAAATAATTGGAGAAGCTGCCATCTCTTCTCGACTGTTATTGGGCAATAGTCGAGTCTCACAAAGAAATCACAGCCCTTCCCAACCCTCTTCCTATCTGGCCTATCTAAATCATACAATGCCTCTCTGGCCAAAAAGTTGTTGAGACAGATCAAAATATCACAAGGTTTTTCAGAAGCTTGACCTGTCTTTTTACGTTGATTCAAGGGGACTCGGTGGGCCCTTTGAAGATCGATTTTCCAATCCCATTGCTTCAGATCAAGGAATGCTTCAGTAAAATGTTCGACGATGAACTGGCGAGCGTCTGTGCCTTCCTTACCTTCTGGGATACCTAATATCCGTAAGTTGTTTTTTCTTGACCGATTTTCGAGGTCCGTCAGTTTCCATAATGTATCAGACTTCTGGGCTTCCAAAGAATGGGTTAAGGCCTTTTGTGCTACCAGTTCATCCTCCAATGTGGAGAATCTTGCTTCTGCTTGTCCAATTCTAGCGGCGAAGTCAGAGCAGGTCTTAGCCACCCTGCGTATTGAGTTCTGCAATTTACGGTAGGCCCCCTGGGTATGTGAACTTTCCACCCGGGACTCCTCCCTGTGAGCCAAAATGCTTTGATAGATGGTAGAGAGGGTTATTTCACTGGGCATGGCTTGATCCAAGCTTGGAGCTCCGAGAGATGTCGCACCGTCAGTTACACCATTTCCAACCAATGTAGGAGAGAAAGAGTAGTCCCAGACCATTGACCCTGCTGAGCCAGAAATCTTGTCTACAACAGAGGTGCCAAGTTCCTTTTTACAGTCAGTTGTGGGGATATAAGGACAGTTTTCTCCAACCTCTCCCTCCCCCAAACAGAGGCTGCTTGCATCACTGTCATCTTCCGCCCAGTCCCTCCCAGGGCTTTCGTCCCCCGAAGACAAAGATGGGTCAGACATAGAGTAGAATTTATCACCTGAGTCCCCCTCTTTTACTGGGCCAAGGTGCACAGGTTTCCACATCTTGGAGGTCTGAGAGGGGTTTCCTTGCCGCTAAGTCTGAGCTTAAAACGTTTAGCACACTCCCCTGGTCCTCGCTTGAAGAAACTACATTGCCCATAATGCATTGTTCTGGTAATCTTCCCACTTTCATTAGTTCCTGGCTCCAAAGTCACAGCTAATTCATCCTGACTTACTGTGTAGCTGACAGCTTCAGTTTCTGCACATAGTACACCCTGCCTCGCAACCCCTTCAGTATCGCCTGCAGCAAGATCACTGGAATCTGTCCTAAAAGGGGTCACAGTACCTTGATTCAGTGCCTCATCTGGCCCAGGAGTCTCGGATTCCGCCAGTAATGCAGGGGATAGTGCTTGTTTCGGCAGGGATTTTCCACCAGTTACTGCATCCTCAACGTTTTTACTTTACTGGTTATGTGCCTTAAACATTGAGGAGACTGTTTGCCGAACGCGAGCGGAGGTGCCTCCTCCGGCCGCTCGACCCGCAGCCCGATCTGTAGATCCTCCCACTACCGGCCGGGTAACAGCTGCCCCTGTTACTGACCGGCCTCTCTCAGCATCCCCATTGATTTTACCAGGGATTCCAGAATTTGCAGGCAGTCCCCGGGTCTTGGAGCCCTTTGCTGTCGTCTTTGGGGCCATCAGAGTTATCCGGCAGGACCAAGTCGAAGAAACCGCAGTCCTAAAAAGGGGGTTTACACTTTCCAAACGTGAAGGTGCCGGCAATTCCAAATGCCACAGCCATGAGCGCCAAATCATGCCCCAGAGAACGATTATTCCTTTCCTTCCATAACAACACACCGCCTCAAGCCACATACATAGAGGGGAAGAGCGCTGCTCAGGAGAGCACAGAAAGTCAGCTCACTCAGCCGATGTCGCGGCCGCCATCTGGCCCCGACACCCTTGGCTTCCCCATACATAAATAAATGTAAATCATTTTTATTTACATTACTAATTAGAATTATTTGGTTTTCTTTATATTGTTATTTTTCTAGTTAATTATTTTAAATAAATTACTTATAATCCTACAAATATCAAAATGTCAATTTACTTACCCTTTTTGACGATATTCTGTTCCACTATATTTTTGTCACAATACTGTGTGGCAGTTTACATACAAAGAATGTAAACTCAATATTTTCTAAACAATATTTTTGTAATCTGTGCTGTTGATATTCTGTTATACAACTGTCTAATTGGTTAAATGGCAGCAAGCCAACACTACAACACACAGAATATATTAGGCTGACACACAAAACCTAAGGACTGGTAATTTGAGCCATAATGACAAGTGAGATGGTCAGCCAATGGAAGGCCTGATAGGGCACTACTTTTGTCAGGCATTGCAACCACAGTGGTGGGAATTAAAGTGCCAGTTTGTCTACAACTCCAACAGAGACAGGTGGTCTTATGTGCCACACAGACCCAACAGTGCTTTAAATGGACAGGTACTCAAAGGAACTGTGTACCTCCACTTTTTAATTTGAAGGGAGAATAACAACACTTCTCACCAGAGGTGCAACAATGTTGCTGGGTGAGTACCAACACTTCTCAGTGAGTACCTGCATTTTCACATTTATATTTCAAGCATTGAGAGCAAGCATGGCCCAATGTGGGTGGGGAGAAAAGCACCAGTTTGCACCCATGTCCACAGTAGAGAGTGAGGGGCTGCCCGGAGAGAGCAAGGACCCACAGGAGTGCACGGCACAGAAGGAATGTCAAGTGTCAGTGCCTAATTTGTAAAACAATAAGTACCAGTGTCCGAGAACTTTTTTTAGAAGACTGCGGCCAGTGCTGTTGAATATTTAGGTGCTGAATACGAAGTCTCAATTTCACCTCATGCCTCTTTAATCTACCACCATACACCCATATTCCTTTATTTCACTCTTGTAGGTTCTGTTTAATCTCTGCTTTCTTCCTTCCTCTTTGTTTTTCTGTTGTTCTCTTCCACTTCATTTCCTCCTTTTCTCTTCTTCTGGGTGCAATTCTGATGAGCAAAGATAAATGTTGTCTTATGAAGCAGGCAGAGCGTGTGGAAGCAGGATCCATTGTCTAGCTCAGAACAAAGACACGCTGGGGTGCTAAACCCAGCAGCGAGTGAGGTACTGGCAATAAAGGTACAGGGGCAAAGCACCAATCTGCCTCTCTACCTGAACGTTTGCCAGCTGCTCTACTCATCCATTCCCTATCCTTGATTGTGATGGGCACCATCACAGTGAGGATGTGTGGGAGCTATCTTGTGAAGGTCAGAAGCTTGGGGAATAAGTTGTTTTCATATTTAACCCAAAATGATTATTTCTGTTTTAGTGTATAACAATTTGGCAATTTATGTTAAATTAAAAACTGAAAAGCACACCTATTATAAACCTGGCAACCAATGGGGGCATTTCTGGGGGAGGTGCAGTCAGTAGGTTAAAAGAGCCAAGAAAAAGTATACACCATACAAACAATGAGCAAACCTATAGTAACAGTACCAATCATGATTATTACAAGTCAGACATAAAACAGGATGTCTACTACTTTTGCTGTATTGAAGTGCTGTGTAATTGTATGACAAAGAACTTTGATGGACTCATCCTAACATGGGATGGTCTTCACTATCCAGATGAGACATACGGAACTGACTAGCTTAACCATTTACCACTATAGCACCAAACTATCGTACATAATCCAGGTTGTCAAGGTCACATATTTGGAGATGATAAGGTAACGTGGTTACATACTACTCTTTCTGTTACACCAGACAATACACATGAATAGGTTTATGTGCCATTGTTAAATTAAATATTGTATTCAGATAGCACAGCTATAACAGTAGGTATGAGTGCTTTACAGAAAAACAATAATATATATTCCTACTATTAATTTTGAAGATCTGAGAGAGGTAGAATGTCAAAATTATTGGAGGCAAGTATATTAGAGATATGAGATACCAAGAGAATAACTTCATTCAATCAATCAATCAATCAATCAATCAATCAAGAGTTTGTAAAGTACGACTACTCACCCGGGCTGTTGATCCATCTGGGCATGGAGGTTCAGTCAAAGAGCCAGGTCTTGAGATCCCTCCTGAATTGGGTCAGCAATGGGGATTGCTGGAAGTGAGGGGGCAGGGTGGTCCAGGTCTTGGCGACGAGGTAGGAGAAAGTTCTTACTCTGGTTCTGGTCTTGTGAATCCGTGGGACGGTGGCCAGGGCAAGTTGAGCGGAGAGGAGTTGTCTGGCGGGCACATGGAGTGAGAGGCGCTGGTCCTGCGTTGTGGAGAGCTTTGTAGGCATGGGTGAGGAGCTTTAAGGTGATTCTCTTGTTGACTGGGAGCCAGTGGAGTTGTCGGAGGTGTTGAGTTGAATGGCTGTGGCATGGGATGCCAAGGACCAGTTTGGCTGCAGTGTTTTGAACATTCAGTTTCCTGAGCTGTTTTAGGTGATGTTGGCATAGAGTGTGTTACTGCTGGTGATGAGTGTGCAGGTGATTGTCTTTTTGGATTCTGTGGGGATCCATCTGAATGCCTTATGAAGGAGGCGGAGTGAGTGGAATCAGGATGAGGATACTGTGTTGATCATGCAGTTCATTGTGATAGACGAGTCCAGTATGGTTTTGAGGTTGCGTGTGTGGTCCATGGGGGTGGGGGGATCCCAGTGCAGCAGGTCACCAGGAGTCGCCCAAGGCTGAGTGGGCGGGTTCCAGGATGAGTACTTTGGTCTTGTCCGAGTTGAGCTTGAGGCAGTTATCTTTCATCCAGGTGGCAACAGCCTTCATCCAATGGTGAATGTTGATTCTAGCAGCTGTGAGTTCATTGGTGATGGAGAGGATCAGCTGGGTGCCTTCGGCGTTAGATACGATGTTGAGTCCGTGCTTTCTGATGATGGCAACAAGGGGGGCCATGTAGACATTGAAGAAGGTGGGGCTCAGGGAGGAGCCTTGGAGCACTCCACAGCTGATCACTGTGGGTTCTAAGAGGAACAGAGGAAGTCTGACTCGATGTGTTCAGCTGTTAAGGAAGGAGTGGCCCCAGTCCAGATCCTTGTCACAGATGCCAGTGTCGTAGGGTCTTGTGATTAGGGTGCGGTGGGAAACGGTATCAAAGGCTGTCGAGAGGTCCAGTAGGATGAGGGCTCAAGTTTTACCCTGGTTGAGGAGGGAGTGGATGTTGTCGGTGGCAGCGAGGACTGCAGTCTTAGTGCAGTTGTTAACACGGAAGACGGATTAAGAGTTGTCCAAGACATAGTTCTCTTTGATGAACTCAGAGAGTTGGGTGTTGATGTACTTCTCGATGACCTTGACTGGGAAAGGGAGGAGGGAGATGGGTCCAAAGTTCTTGAGGTCTGTTGGGTCGGCAGATGGCTTCTTCAGCAGGGGGTTGATCTCAGCGTATTTCCAGTCATTGGGAAAGGTGGTGGATTCGATGAAGCAGTTGATGGTGGGGCGAAGCTCAGTGGCGATGGAGGTGGCTCCTCTGTGGAAGATGCAATACAGGCATGTGTCCAATGGGGTTCTTGTCTGTGGTAAGTGGAGTCCAGTTGAGTAGGGGTTTTTAGGGTGAGGAGAGGTGGTGTGCTGTGGTGACGGGTGCTGTGGCAAGGTCTTGGGTGTCAAAACTGTCATAGATTTGCCTGATCTTGTAGTGGAAGAAGGTGCCGAGTTTGTTGCAGAGGTCTTGGGAGGGTGGGCCATCTATGGTTTCGCTGTTGGGCTGGGGCTCAGGGAGGAGCCTTGGAGCTCTCCACAGCGGATTGCTGTGAGTTCTAAAAGGAACAGAGGAAGTCTGACTCCCTGTGTTCAGCTGTTAAGGAAGGAGTGGCTCCAATCCAGATCCTTGTCACAGATGCCAGTGTCGTAGGGTCTTGTGATTAGGGTGCGGTGGGAAACGGTATCAAAGGCTGTTGAGAGGTCCAGTAGGATGAGGGCTCAAGTTTTACCCTGGTTGAGGAGGGAGCGGATGTTGTCGGTGGCAGCGAGGAGTGCAGTCTCAGTGCAGTCATTAGCACGGAAGATGGATTAAGAGTTGTCCAGGACATAGTTCTCTTTGATGAACTCAGAGAGTTGGGTGTTGATGTACTTCTCGATTACCTTGGCTGGGAAAGGGAGGAGGGAGATGGGTCTGAAGTTCTTGAGCTCTGTTGGGTCCGCAGATGGCTTCTTCAGCAGAGGTTTGATCTCAGCGTATTTCCAGTCATTGGGGAAGGTGGTGGTTTCGATGGAGCAGTTGATGGTGCAGGAAAGCTCAGTGGCGATAGAGGTGGCTCCTCTGTGGAAGATGCAATACAGGCAAGGGTCCAATGGGGCTCCTGTCCATGGTAAGCGAAGTCCAGTTGAGCAGGGGCTGTAGGATGAGGCGAGGTTATGTGCGGTGGTGACGGGTGCTGTGGCAAGGTCTTGGGTGTCAAAGCTGTCATAGATTTGCCTGATCTTGTAGTGGAAGAAAGTTCTGACTTAGTTGCAGAGGTCTTGGGAGGGTGGGCCATCTATGGTTTTGCTGTTGGGCTGGTGACTCTTTGACAATGGAGAAGAGTTCTTTGCTGTTGTGTGCATTGGCATTGATTCTCTCTTGGTGGGTATTTTTCTTTGTTGTTTTGAGGAGGATGTGGTGTGCGTTCATGGTGATTTTGAGGCTTGTGAAGGTTTCTGGGGTTTTCTGTTCCTCAAACTCTTCTCTAGTCCTCTGCAGGTGCGTCTGGACTCATGGAGGACAGGGGTGAACCAGATGGCTTTCTCGGAGTGTTGCTTGCCTGGTGTCTTCTTGAGGGTGCCAGAGTGTTGCACAGTTGGTGAATGTTGAGTGCTGAGGTGTTGGCATCTGTTGATGTCAGCAGTGTGGTAGTGCTGAGGAAGTCGATAGGATCTTCTTCAGTGGCCTTGTTCTAGCTATGGTGAAGGGGGCGGTGAGGGAGGTGGTGCACAGCGGGAGTGGCCAGTGCAAAGTGCACGTCGTGGTGGTCAATCCAGAGGAGGTCAGTGGTGTGGCTGTAGGTTATGTTCCCACTGGCACAGAAGATAGGGTTGAGCGTGTGTCCGGCTGTGTGGGTCAGGTCAGTGACTAGCTACTTGAGTCTGATGTCGGTGATGTTCTCCAGTAGAGATGCGGTGTTCTGGTCACTGGGATTGTCCATGGTGGAAGTTCAGGTCACCGAGTAGAATGTAAACGGTGGATGTGAGAGCCTGGGGTGCGATGAGGTCTACAAGGACGTCGGTGAAGGGCAGGCGGGGGCTGAGAGGTCTGTAGATGAGGGTGCCATGGAGGATGGTGTTGGGGTTTGTCTGGATCTGGAAACTTGGGGTGTTCCATGGTTGTCATAGGGTCGTTACAGAGAGTGGACAGGCGGAGTGTGTTCTTGTGGATGATTGCGATGCCTCTTCCGGGTCCGTCAGTGCGGTCCTTGGAGGTGATTTCTGTTATTCGTCGAGGATGGTGGTGGCAATATCTGGACCAGAGCAGGGGTTGGACCAGGTTTCATGAAGAAGATGTCTGGAGGAGCGGCATCAAGGAGGTCCCAGATTTCTGTGGCTTGTTTGTGGAGGGCAATCAACAACCGAATTGCCAATTCTGATAATTCTTTTCTAACAATAAATGCCCAAAAGTGCCAATCAAAGGCACCCGGGTGGATTCTATATCAACAATACAACTTTAATTTAATTTACAACAGAACAGACACATCTTTTTCATATAAATGTGAATGTCAATTTAGATAATTCATAGAAAGCACATATCATCACAACAATAATTCATATGACCAAGCAAATAACGACACATTCAAAAGACAAATTTGTTTGACAACATCTAAACAAAAGACTGTTACCATATACAATACAAAACATAAAATGACTGAACATTCAAATATAGATGACACTTGAAAAAAAAACCAATACTAAAACCTCAAACAGTGTGAATGATTGAACCAATCATGCTTCTGCATAAAACTGAATTAACAAAATTACTCTCTTTGAATTAGAGCAGAAAACATGACATTAATATATAACCACACTTGTTTGGAAGAGAAAGAAAAATACTGGTCGATGCGTTTCGAACCTCTCACCAATGGTTTGGAGGTTCTCCCCAGGACCAAACACTACAATAAAAAACAACAATGTAATTTACTCTAAGCCCGACCAATGTGTGCAACTTTACATGTGCACCAGATACTTAAAAAGCGCTTACCTATTACAAAAGCTCTGCCGATCTTGGCAATCGCTTGGAAAAACAGGTTTTCTCCTGAATCTACAGAAAAGAGAGACCAAAGGCCCAAATTTAGGTATATTTAGAATGGAAAAGAGAAATAAATAAACAAACTGAAACGCTGTCAGAGCAGAGGAGCTATGTGTGTTGCATCAACGTACTTTTTTTTTAAAACAGTCAAAGTGTCGTGAAGTTCTATCATGATGGAAGACAGTCTGAATCAGTGCAGTCTGTCGAAGAAAATATAAGAGTAAATGTTTCAGGAACCTAGAAAAAGGAAGGATTATATTGGGGTAGTCTGAAATCACACGTACCTTTTTTACGTGTACGGCTGTATTTAAAGATGATCACAGTGATTTTTGCAGGGTGTAGGCTCTGAAATGAACAAAAGGATGTTGGAAAAGTTCTAAATGTCTCAAAAACTTGAATAGCAAGAATTAAAACGTGTTATTTGACGAGGGGACATCATTCAATGTAGCAACGTGCAAGGAGGAAGAAAGTCGGCGCGTGTTCCGGAATATACAAGTTACTCGCGCTACGCGAAGATTCTCAAGTCAAAATACCTTATTCCAGAGAATAACTTGTTGGTGGCATCTCTCTCTGGTTAATTGACGATGTGCAGCAGCGTTCATGCACTGATTTTGACGACTTATAAATGTCGATCTTCGTAAAGGCACATCCGGTATCAAACTTTATTGAACATCCGTTTTGAAAACTTTTCACCCGGGGCATCTGGGAAGTGTAGTCTAGTTGTCATGGCGATACTTCAATGTAATAAATAATCGTGTTGCCGTAGATTAATCCTACGCTGAACATTTTTAGGAATAATATAAAACAATGTTCTGTAGATGTTTCTTTGCGCCTGCCATGATGTATTTAGATATCCAAATTACGACTCTGGGAGATGTCATCTTTTTACAATATTTTGGACAGAAGTATAAGCTCACCAGATGGAACGTAATCGGCAGTCCTTCAAATAATGGCAAAACTCGCCATTATGGACGGTGGTTTTCATAGTGTTTTTTTGAAAAAATAGCAAAATGTAACTCAGACATTAATTCCATTACATGGCAGAAGTACTTTAGAACTACAACATTCTCTATGGAGGCAAATAAGCCTGGTGTTGAAGTCTCAAAGCTCTTGCAGATCACCCCAAATGCTTGAAGACAAATTGGCAATTCCTCTGAAATGGGAACAATTCTGTTGAACTTATCTGTTTGACCATTGTGGAAGATATTTACTAAGTTTTCACACAATGTAGGGCAGCAAGCAAAGTTTCTGTGCTGTGTTGCATAAAAGGAAGACAGCAGAATGCCCTATCTATTAAGGTATGGACATTTCTGCTGTCTCCTAGCACTGGTGCACTCTGTGCTGCCTAGCGCCAACTCAGGCAGCCTTGCACCATGGTGCAAGGATGCCTTCATTACAGACAGGATAATTTTTGTGTAGAAAAGGATACCTTGCTGCTCAAAAAAATCTTAAAGGCTTTTTCCTCTTCCGATGCATGCTGCAGAATACAGTACGCACAGAAAAAGGAAGTAACAAGGAGAGTTAAAGACATTTCTCCTCATAACGCCTTGTTTAGGGATGACCATTTTGGCACAATCCCAGGTATACTCACGTTGCTCAATCTGGTACTTGCGTCAAAATAAATGGGTTGATGCAAGGGAATGCCCATGCTCCACCCACTGAACACCTCCCTGATGATGGGTAATGCAAGGGAGAGCTATGTGCTGCCTTGTGTACTTTTTGAGAAAAATTGAATGCAAAGCCATGCAAACCTGATTTGTTTGGCTTTGCAAATCTCAAGTAACATTTTGTGTCGTGGCTGCACCAATAAAGTGGTTCAACCACAATGCAAAATGTTAGTAAACCTGGGCCTGAATGTTTAGACATTGATTGTGAAGATCTTTTATTGACAATAGGTTTTGATTTGTTCAACACAATAGAATCCCCATTAGACTTATAGACGAAAATGTTGTCCACCCCATGGCAACTTATTTACGATATTGTCACCTTGTTACAGCATATTAACTGAAAGGGCATGGGTGGCATAAAGAGAACTGACAATTCCCCCTAATTGAAGAAACTTTGGTTCTTGACGAGGGACCAATGTGCATGAATGAATTCAATGCCAATGTCAGTTCCTATCACATGGACCTGGCATACATTGTTACCACCATATGAAGTAGAAGTGAAAGAGGACCATCTTCCAACAAGTGTCTTAGATGCAGCTACCATTTCAATTGAATTATGTTTCCATCTGAAATGGTCAATGGGCAATCCAATTGTTCACATTATTGAGATATGTCATTAAATTAAATTCTCTAGAGGCTTTGGAGACCAGAAAGATAATTTAAAGATAATTAAATATAATCGTTGGCCCTTCTGATGAAAAGAGATCCGTATTCAGCTAGTTCTAAAGTGCTTTTTCGAGAACAAATCTTTCCTGAGAGTCGCAAGGATATATATGATAACCGGATTAATTTGAGAACCCATTTGTCTGAAAGAGATGCCTTACATGTTGGCTAAAGCCGATGAGTCTTTCTGCTAACTGGCTACTGTAGGCTCGACATAATCAGGAATGCTGATACTGAACTGGCAACTCATGTTGCGCTGGGAGGCCTACGGGTAGCCATCGCGCTCTACAAATCTCATTTCAATTCAATTCAATTCAATGTTCTGGTGCTTCAAATCTTAAATTCCACCTTCCTCTATCATTACCCCTGGACCCTTTGTAAAGCTGCTGTTTCTAAGAAGGTTGGCACAAAGAGGAATGATATTGGAAATAAGAAGAAGACTTCTTTTGATGTTTCCTGAAGGATAAAGAATTGAGAGGCCATTAAAAATTCTATGTACTCGCTCTTCCAAGTCAGTTCCATAATGGTGAATTCTTACAAAAGTCATGTGAAGAGCAGTAGGTTTTTGTGGAGTATGCGTATAACAGTACCACAGCAACATATTCTTCTGAGCTGCAATAGATGCACCTGCTGTCAAGGCACCTTCACGGCCCCATTGAGGGATGCAAAAGATAAAAACTACATTTAAATAGGGCAAAGCATTCTGTTCCTTACTCATCTGTGTTTGATAACTGTTTGAAATCAGTGAGCAAACACTGAGCAGAATAAGCACCATAGACTGCCACTGTCAAGGGCACATGAGTCTCTGAATACACTTTGTGCACAGCTGAACTCACTATCCTATTCATTGGATCTTTACGTATTGCATCTTCTGCTGAAATGGATTTGCCCACCAAACAAGCAATTAAGGGAATAACAGGCATTGGGTCTGGAAAGAAAGAGTCATTGCCCAGCAAGGAATACAAATGTGTCATATAACATGGAAGTTTGATCCTGTCTGGATCTTGCTGTTGTCTTAGTAAACCATACTAAATGAACTGATTAATAGAGATACCCAGTCGGGGCTCCTGTTAGAGCTGTCTTTGTACAGGTGAAGTGGAGGCATTGGGTTCATCCAAATAAAGAAATTTCATTTTGGAGTGGATCTTGGTAACAACAGCAAAAAAAACGCATTCCCAACATTTTGTCCTGTTTATCTAAAGTATGTGGATTATTATCAGGATCACCACAATCCTCAGCAGTAACACTGCATTCCATAATTGAAGACAAATGGGGGCCAAGACCTATGCCACATCTCTTTAGATCTTGGCTTTCAGGAAGTGACCCATTGCTTACCCCTTTATCATGGCATAAGCAAGTAGGCAATCGGGAAGAGGAAGAAGAAGACTTCAAGTACATTTGTTTCTTACAATGCTTGCCCCTAGTTGCAACCACCGCAATATAGCAAACAAAATGGATGAAGCAAGGAATGAAAATACCACACACCATAAATGTAAATGTAATGTAAATGTCAAGGTACTTATAGAGCGCACTGTCACCAGACGGCCACCTCGCGGTGTCGCCTTTGCGGTTTCCTGGCGCTGATACTCATACCGCTGTGGAACCCCTCCTGGCTTTCCCTGTGAGGTGTCCACTCCTGGGCACCCCCAGGGTGAAGCCAGGCATCCTTAGTGCTGTTGGGGCCGGTGTGGAGGCTAAGCAAGCTATTGCCCAGAGTTGCAGCGTGGGGCCCTTGATTAGAATAGGCACCGAGGCGAGAATAGACAGGTCCGAGGAAATTGAGCCTGAGCCCCGCCGAGGCGGGAATCGAACCCTGGTCCCTGGCCAGAACTCTGCTATTCTGCCATTCTTTCCAAACTTCCAAAAATGGAAGCCTGGTGCATGTTCCCTGTCAGGGTTTATGTCATTCCAATGTGTTTTTGTTGTTAGGTACACCCATTGTAGTGATCACATTTCCAAACTATTTTGAGGCTCTGCCCAAACTGGAATATCATTGAAGTCCCAAAATTTTGTGTTTTTATTTGCTTGAAAACAAATCTTTGTAGTAACACGCTTCACAAATCAAAGGTAAGTAAGCTCCGTTAGTCTGCGACTAAGCACTCTACGTCCTCCAAGCAAATAATATCTCTGTCATTCCGAAATTTCTCACAACTACATTTCACATTCTACACATCTTTCCCTTTTTAAACACAAATTAAAAACATTTCCCCCTTATAAACACAACATTGAAATAGTATAATCATTACATTAATGCATATTAAATAGTGAAATGCACTATATAGCGTATGGAGAAAAAACAGGTTAGCAATCTAGCTTAATTCATCAATCACAAACACAATCCCTTAATTTCATTGGACGCTTAATTAATCTATATGTTCTACTGGAAAGCGAATTAGTGGAAGGCACAGGAATGGAATTTCAATCAATTCCACCATCCTTTTGTCCCAGATCTTCTTTCAGGGCAGGTTCTCCACTTGTCCACCCCACTGCATTACTTCCTTGTTCTCATTGTTATTTTCAAAAGTCTGCTGGTGATCTGGAGCTACTATATCTTCTTCTAAATTGCATATCCTAACATTTTGTTTCTCTGGTATTTCTACTCTGCTCTGTTCAGAACAAACAGTAGCTCCCATCTTCTAATCTAACGGCATTAGTCAACACTTGTTAAATGTGTTTGGGTTCAAAGTAAATCTAGCTCCCTTGGGAACCAAGTCTGGTTAATTAACTCTAGTGGCTGCTCACTTTGGGAGTGCTGCGGGGCGGTGGGGTGGGGCGGGGCAGGGGAAGGGCAGGGTGGGGGTAGTGGAGTCCGACGTACGACGGACAGGAGTAAGGTAAGTAATTAAATAAATAAAACAATTTACCTTACGCACCCTCCCCCGCCCCACCACCCTAAAGCATTCCCATGGCGGGCTGCAACTGATTAATTGTTACCCACTGTCCAACCTTTAACTCACTGGGTTGAACACCATTATCTGTCATAGTATCTTTGTATTCCTTTAGTTTGCTTCCTATATTTTCTCTGACTTTTTCCAAGTCACATTTGAGGGGGGTGAGCAACCATTCTGGGTTAAATTTAGATTTTGGTTTCTTTCCTCTCATGAACTCAAATGGGGAAAACACTGTGCATGCCATTTCTGTTGTCCTATATGACCAAATAGTTTTATACATTCAGTGAACAGTCATCCAAGCTGATGACTGCCGTGCAGTTATTCACTGTAAATATTCTAGTTCAGCTAGTTTGCAAAGGCATATTTATAGATTGCACAAATTAAAACCACACTAGACTAATTTGTATATGCAATTGAAAGAAGAGTATCCATATTTCTACTGCTACCTTACAATAAGTTAATTACTATTATTGCACACACCTCTCTGTCTATTTTCCTTAATCAATTTCAGAAAAAGCCTTCAGGATCTGGGGTTGCACTGAAAGTGAATTGAGATGCATTTTATATAGTGTTTGAGATCTTGCTAGCAGGCCTCATACCACAGTAGAGATTCCAGCCTAGGGTTCAGAAAAGTGAAAACATGGAGATACAACAGCTAGGTTGAAATTTGTAGTAATGCTCATCAACACTAATCAAGTTTTATTAAAACGTCTACCAGAAATGCCTTCAACTGGAACTGTATGCACTGTACCACCTAGATAACAGAGACCAGATATCTGCTCTCAACCTTTATTAGAACAATGGCACGTGGGGCACTCAATTGCAGACAATGGAGTGCTCCGTGCTTCTACGGGCCAGTAAAGGCCTGTAAAGCAACATTCCGATGTTGTTTAAACAAAAGCCTTTCGCAGCCCTAGGGAATTTCAAACCCCTCGCGCTCCGAGAGGCCTTTGTTTAGTTTGTTAGAACATTCTGCCCTCTAGTGGCAGAATGTTCTAATAGGCTTATAGCCTTTTGTAGCTGGGCTATACCGGCTATTAAAGTCCCGCTCCCTTATTAAATACCCTCGCCTTTGGCTCGTGCCTTTAACGCTGGAGCGGGCCTTTAATAGCCGGTATAGCCCACTACGGTGGGCTATAAGGTTATAATATATTCCACTGTGGGCTGCGGAGTCACCCTAGCTTTTCCAGATGGACAATTTGGTGAGGCTAGTAAGAACTTGGCCTGAAGATGGTTTTGTTTGGTGTTTGGAGACATTTTGGGGAAAGGGATTAGAAGATCTATATGAATCGAATCATAATTGTTCTAACAGAAGGCAGAAATGCTAAACTCTACTGAGAATCAGCCTGGATGAAAAACAGATGACAAGAGTATGTGTAATATAGTATGAATGGAATAAGGTCCTAAATGTTTAAGTATACTGCAGCAAATATAAAGAAGGTTTGGATAAGGAAGGGCTTCTGGCTAGAGAGATAGTGGCACATGATCATGATACTAGTAGACGTTTCAGGCATTTACAATATACATCCCCAATAAGCAAAGTCGGGTGGACAGAGCCCTCTTTCTCTCAGTCTCTTTTTACTTTGTTCCCACTTACCCTTTGCCAGAATATCTCATTAATAGCAAAACTCCTCCTCAAGTGATAACTGTGTATTAGATGAACAATTGTGCATCTATTTGCCCCTCCTTGTGGGTATTTAGATTTTGGCTCAACCAATTAGGACTGCATTCAAAAAGATACATAAACAATATTATACTTTTAGAGGTTAGCATCACCTTTCTTCCAGTAAGAATTTCAATTCATGCTTTGAAGGCACTCCTCTTTATTCTATTGAATGTACCCTAATAATATGAGGCCCTGCTACAATCTATTATTACTTTACAAAGCTAAAGTTATTAGCAAACTGAATTTAAAGTGTCACTTGGAAATAATGTATATGCTTACCAAAAGTATATATTTTAGTGTTTCACATTACAGATTCATCTGAAGCATCCTACTATTATATTCAGAACACTAGGCTCATGAAACAGAAGATGTAATAGAGGTTTGTAAGCTAATCATGTTACAGAAAGACAGACCTTTAACTGTACAGGTATATCACGAGATATTTCTCTATGATCAAGGGTGTTAAATCTTTCTGAGGTAGTCAAAACAATAATTCAACATAGTACATATACGTTTAAAGGTTTCCTTACATATAAGGTATCTTGATGTCTATTATTAGATATGCTGAGCTTATACAAGGTTTTGAAATGGACTGAAATTATAAGTCAAAGCATGTAAGCCAGGTCCTGATTCTAATCCTGCTGCTCACAGCCACAAATTGTCACTCATAGAGTGTTGGGTACAAGGCCTGGCTGAAGTATCGGAACAGCAGACAACCCCTGCTGCACATGGCCTATAGCTGGCCAAACGTGCTGCACACGCACTCAAACTCACCCAATGTCTCACTCATTCTACATACCTCACACCCTTATTCACTTCATGTCACCCTCTGTGTCACTTTGTCTCTTTCATGATCACGTTCACTCACTCCTTAACTCCCTCTTACTCATTTCTTCTCTTTAACACCCTCTCCCACTCACTCTCTCCCCTACTTTTTCACTCACCTAATTCTCCTCCTATCCTACACTTTCACTTACTCTCATTCTCTCTCTCACATATATACAAAATAAACAACATATCATTTTAGCTTTCTTTAAACAATTAAACTTGGCTTTGAATAGAATCTTTGTTTTATTTAATCTTTTTTTGAATTTCAGTTGTTGGTGTTTTTGCTTTGGTGGGGAAAGCCAAGCAAAAATACAACATGAACAATGGGAATAACTGGGCTAATACAACCCTCCAATGTTCTTTCTGTGTGTCTTTTAAGAGAAAAGCACTTGTGTTTTGCTTGCTCTTATACCTTGCTCCCCTCAAGAGATAACTTAGTCGCATACTAAGCAATGCAAGCGCTCATTAGCAAAGAAGACATCAGTCTCTTCTTGCTCCTCTTCTAGGACATCTTCAGATAACCTGTCCTCAGATGGAAGGGCGTGTTGCAAAGCTGAAAATGTACTCTCCTCTTCCGTGTTTCCTTTCCTCAACTCATCATTGAACTGCTGTTCATGCCAATCATACAAGTGATTGTACATTGAAGATGTCCTGAACCTTTGTTTTTCTCAGCCATTAATGATCAGCTGCATGTAAGTGTTTGTCACATATTTGGAAGAAAATCTTTTTTTACTCAGTTGAATGATGAAAAAGTTCCAGGCATTAGATTCCGGTGGTGATCTGGAATTCTCAAAGTCTTCCAGTTCTGTATTTTTTTTCTCTTTGTTTCTCTGAGTTTATCTTATCCTACTCTTTGTTCCAGAAGCCAGTGTAAAGGAACAAAACGTTTTGGTTTCCCCCCAAAAAAGAATACAGTGGAAAATCTATACAGTCTCCTTTGCTGCAGATCTCTCCTAAGTCAAAGAGTGCAATGATCTGTGCAAGATCTATTTAATATGGAATAATACATTCTCAAGAACCAATAAAACCTCTGGACTGGTCCATAACGATTTGCAGCAATACTGTGGTTCAAGGGAAGTAGGAATAGGTGTATCCGACATGCCATGAATTTGAAGCTCTTGGTCCTATGGATCCTAATAAGATGATAACCCCTATCTTCAAAGAACATATTACAATTAATTTCATACCAAAAAACTACTTTTTTCGAATGTAAGGGTTTCGCCAAAAACAGAAAAACACTCATGATCCCATTATATTCTGTCTCTTGGTGTATCCACAAAGGATCCGCAAATCCTGAAACATCGAAATAAAAAGAAAGGAGAGATCTGATTGAATGAAATGTTTCACATATAGAAAAGAGAAGCCCACATGCTACAGAAAATAGTTCTCCAAATTCCATATAGGCACAATTTTCCTTTCTACTCTCATCAGAGCAAAATAGAGCTGTCTACAGAGACTTCTCATGTTCCCCCAACAGTAGCCAATTTTGACCTTTTTTAATTAGTTGTTGGTGTCCTATAAGCTCATTGCAAAATCAAAATACACTTATTTTTGTTTTTTTTATAATGGTGATCATATATTATTTCCCATTATTCTAAGAATGTGTAAGGCATGCACTTTTTACTGACTGTTACTGAATTAGATTGTGTGGAACCAATGACCTTTGACTACTTTAGAGACCTTTTTTCCTATTTTCAGTTTAGAACAAATACCAGCGTTATAACTTTGTTCTATACAGCTTTAAAAAACATCTACTTTGTTTTGCCAACCCTGTTGAACTTCCTTTCACTTTATTCAAGGAGGGCAAGATTTGGGTAAGAAAGAAATATTGTCTTCAGTGGGAAATGTATTCCATGTGTGTTATAATTTATATTATGACAGATCTTTTCTAGCGTACAATATTATTATTCACATGGTGGAAACTTTAGAAACATTTTATGGGTTCTTTGAGGCAACCATAATTTTTATTTGGAGAAATATGTGATAAATTCGACTAATACATTTATATTTAAACTCACATTTGTATTTTATTTCCTCAATAAATCTAGATAAAATGTCTGTTGAACAGTTCATATATAAAATACTAAAATAAGCATTGCCTGTCTTATTGAAAATTCTGTCAAACACCCGGAACCAAGCTTGAAACTGAAAGATGGAGTTTTTCTTTTACTGCAGTTCAGACCCGCCTGTCAAGAATGTTATCCTTTTAAAGTCTTATTCCCAAAGTGGTTTTTAAGTGAAAGGATATGGTGCACCAGGAAAGTATGTAGCTGGTGCCCGTGCGGTGGTTTGGCCATCGAACATCACAGAGTGCTAATCCGACTGCACTGAAATGATGGATGTTTAAATCTAAACTCCACCGCTTTGGAAAACACAACAAACCTGCAGCTAATGTATTCATTATCATTTAGACTTAGAACTCTGGCTTGCATTAGCTCATACCTTGGTAATGGTTCACACGTCACCAATAAAGATAACAACATGTCTGTAACAAGTAAAAGGAAAATGCGATTATTTCAATGCATTAAAGTTAAAATAAACAGTCTGTAGAAATAAAAAAATGGAATACATTTGTTCTTCCTAACTAAACTAATTGGAACTATGGATTTGCATGGGTAAATAACTTGGAATCTGGTGACCTAATCCAGTCACCTGGACAACAGACAGGGAGGGAGAAAAAGAGATGTGGGCGGAGGCCCACAGCGACATTTCACATGCATTCTTGCGCCCACTGAGGTAGAAATGATGATGCTATTTTTGCATGTTTTTAAGTTATTCCATCCAAAATGGAAAATACATTTGTAATGCTATCGTAGTCTTATGCAGGGGTGGTCAAGCTGGAACAAAAATTGTCACTTCTTATGTCATAGCACCAGCCCTCCTAAGGCACTATTCCTTGTGTTTGAAAAATATTTCTCCCACATATAGCTTCCCTAAATTACACTGACAACTGACGAGTCACTTAATGGTCAGTGTGGTCTGCACCTCTCAGTCATAATGGGACTGATACAATTATGTTTTTTCAAACATAGTTTGAAAAGGGTACCTTGGCCCCAACAAACCCTAAAGAGCTGCTCAAAGAGCTGCAAGGTGCAGGAAAGATCAAAGCACAGACTGTGACTACCCATTAATTCTGTCAATGAAACAACCATGTCTTGTGTAACTTCCTAAATTTGCTTATATCGAATTTTTGATATAAGGGAAGGTGGAGAGAGTTCCATTTTGAGGACGCAACATTTGAAACTGATGTGAAAAGGGGCCCGATAAGGGGTACATATCACCATGTGTGCCAAACACATATATTTGAAAATGATCTTTCTTTCATCAGTAATCAATGTAATGAGGCAAGAGCTGAAGACCTGTGACCCATCCTTCGTAGACTAACGGTCATGCAGTGCAATTTTGGAATAATTGTAACTTATGGATCAAGAAAGATGGAAGATTAAGACAGACTGAGTTGCAATAGTCAAATATGCGGATACAATTGCATTCAAAATCTGGATCAAAAAGGATGCATGATTTCGCCACAAAGAAATCTTATCTAATATCTTATCACCATGTTCACACAACGAGACATCAAGCCCAAAGAAATAGACCAAAAAGGTAATTCCCAAAACAGCAATGGACTACGTGGGCTCCCGAATTTCCATCTTGTCACCATTAAGTATCTAATGAATTAAAAAGATAAGAGAAAAGCAAACAAATAAGACAATATTCCATTCATAATAGTTACAGTGCCTATCGATTATAAACTGTGCGAATAGACCATGGTTTAACGCATGTGTTTAGACTGTATCCCATTACAACGTGGTTATTACAACGACCGCGTTGTTACATCGCATAGCATGTCACCGCAAGTCATTACAACGAGTTGCTGTAGGGGGGCGCTGTATGTTGGAATAACATAATTTACTATTCCAACTCCAGTCTGTGCAACAGTAGGGAAGGTGTTGAATTTAAAAGTCAACACCTTCTGCCCCCTACAGCAAGTCGTTGTAACGGTTTGCGTTGTAATGGCATGCAATGTAACAACGCGGTTGTTGTAATGACCGCGTTGTAATGGCATGCATTGTTTCGCATGCGGGGTAAATGATGTTTCCCAACCTGTGCACATAAAAGTCCATATAAATATATAAGTCAGAGGATCTGTATGTCTGTGAGGAAAAATTAATTATATAAAATAACAGAGAAAATCAATCAGCAAAGCATGAACATAAAGAAGCAAAAAAAATCATATCGCCCTGGTGGATTCTGAAAGAGAAGCCCATTGGTTATTTTACAATAGACTAAGGGCCTTATTTAGAGTTTGGCGGACGGGTTACTCCATCACAAATTTGACGGATATCCTGTTCGCTATATTTCAACTGCATTATATTTAATGGCACTTGTAATATGGTAGACTGGATATCTGTCATGTTTGTGACGGTGTAACCTATCTGCCAAACTCCAAATCAGGTTCTTAGTTGGATTGAGCAGTGAACCTTCATCATGCAAGGGTAAATCCTTATCATAGGTTCATACATTTTCAGGTTCGCTCCTGAAAATGTATGAACCTATGATGAGTATGAATATGAGAGTCATTCATGCAGTGGCATAGCAAGGTGTTTTTTAGGCGCCTATCGAGCTTGTTTTGTAGGGGTCTTTAGGCAATAGGGGTCTTGAGTTTCTACAGAGGTTTAGATCACTAAGATTTATGTTGTCACATTGTGGTTATAGCAAACCCATGCCGGCTAGGTGTGAGCGGAAAGACAGCGTGATTCTATTCACATAAAGATTTCCTTAATTCCTAAAGTAGGCAATATGTCAGTAAGAGTAGGTATGGTAGGTTCAACTGCAGCAGATGGTCTACTGGAAAAGTACACAACACACCACCATGAAAGTCTAGTGGGAGTGTTCACTCGCTATGGACCTAGTCTGGGGTTGTATCACTGGTTGGGGGCCGATCTTCCCCGGGGTTCCCAAGTGGGCTCACGGTGGTTCGTAGGAGTCCAGGAGCATGTCTAGCGACTTCCACATTCCCCTAGTAGCTGGTCTCCAGGGTGAGTTTTGCAGGGTAGTGCTATCTTCACCTCTGAGGTATGTCATCCAGTTAAAAAAGCATTTGTATGATGTCCTAGCAGTATCCTTCCAGTTGGACAGGACTAATTTAACTGCTGCAGTCAATAGGAGGTCTAGTAGGTTCCTGTCCTGCTGTGCAGGGAGTCGTGCGGTTATGAATGCGGTGGTGAGGGAGGAGAATTCTGGACTTAGTGTGCACCCCAGCGCCCTTTTTATGAAGTCAAAGATTTCCTCCCAGAACCTTTTGAGTTTTGGGCAGTAGAAGATGAGGTGTGCTAGGTCCCCTTTTTCACTGCCTTAGTTCCAGCACAGGTCATTCTCTCTGAGACCTAGTGAGGCTAACCGAGAGGGGGTCCGGAAGGTCTTATGGAGTAGCCAGAATTTTGTTTGTGATAGTGCTGGTGTAATTTTGTTACGTGAGGGGGATGCCCAAAGGAAAGCTAGCTCCTGCTCATTGAGTGGGGTATTGGTTTGTTTTACCCAGTAGTTAGATGTCTTGTCATTAAGTTTGGTGGAGATTGGATGGAGTAGTTTGTAGAGGTGTGAAAATTGATGACCTATTCTATTGATTTTTGTTATATACTGCATGATTGACGGGATGGCTGGCAAAAGTTTGGCTTTTGTTAGGGCTGTTTTGACTTTAAGGAAATTGTAGAACTCCAGTGCCAGGAGTTTGTGTCTATCTTTCAGTGTGTCGAACGTGCTGAGGTGGCCTTCTTCCTCTAGCTGGGCTGGGTTTGAGATGCCTTTCTCTATCCATGCGTCAAAGACTAGGCATTGACCATTGTATTTGAATTTGCTGTTTGCCCAGAGGGATTCCCATTTCGAGTTCCTTACACTGTTCTCCATTTTTTTGTCTATTTTTAGGAGGGCTGTTTTTGTGTTTTTGAAGATTGGGCAAGAGGCGTATGTGAGTTAGTTAGCTGTCAGCAGCACCAGTGGGTTGAGGTTGTTTAATATGGCTCGCCCCACTAGTAGCCATGCTGGCATGTAATCTTGCGGTGGTGACAGCCAGCAGGCTCCTTGCTTTGCCAAGAATACCGTTTGGTAGGTTCTAAAGTCTGCTAGGTTTAACCCCCCCAATTTTTTGTCTAGTCTTAGTTTTTTAATACTAATGCATGCTTTTTTACCCGGCCATAGGAAGTTACTAATTAGTTTATCCACTTTGCGGAGGAAGTCATCCGTGAGTAGTAGGGGTATCATGCTCACCAGGTAATTGATCATTGGTGTAATCATCATCCTGATTGTCTCTATTCTGCCCCACCATGTTATAAATTTGGGGTACCAGGACTCTAGGAGTTTCTTTATTTTTTCTAATAGTAGCTTCTCATTTTGATTTAATGTGGTCATGAGGTCATTACCATGACATTGGTCCCTTTGAACTCAAAACAGTTTCAACATGGATAAGTATTTACATAGAACTTGGGGTAGGATTAGTTCTGGCTGAGTTCTAGAATTTCAAATGGTGTTCCGCTGTTCATTCGATGAGGGTGGTAGCCCCATCACACGTTGTAAATCATTAAACCTGCTTTGTGTGGCAGTGGCATAATTTGTCAAGAGAGAGGGGATTCCAGACTTTGGGTGGAAGGTGTACAGATTAAGAAAACTTAGAAATGGTTTTGTGTAAATCAATCAGTAGTAAAACCTAACTTGAAAATGTATCTGTAAAAATGTAGGTGTTTGTTAAATTGTTTGGTTCTCTGTAAAGCTAAGAGAGCTACATCCCCATCTAACAACTTCCCCCACCAGGATACGGCACTCTCCAGCCCTTTAATAGAGGGCTACTCTTTGCCTCATCCATCTTTAACCATTGTCCAGCACCACAAACACACTTCCCACTGAGAAGTCCTTATAACAAACCCTAACCTTTGAGTGTATGTCGCTTATCCTGCCTGATTTAACTTTCAACCAATCTCCCACCTGAGCCCAATATTTGCTTGAGTAGTAATCCATATGTCCTCTACCAGCTACAAGTTCTTTCAGTCAAACTGGAGTCAACACAGTGTTAGCTCCCCTCTCACTCATGTAGTAGAATCGAGAACTCCCGGTAACAACATTGATTGTAGTATGGTGAGTCCAAATCATGTTTATAACAGCTCTCTGAATACTCAATTGGCTCTTCACAGTCATTTTAATGATACCTTTTGCCAACCTACCAGCCCTCTACAAAAACTGTTGGCGTGGGGCCTATCGAGGGAAGTGTGATAGAGCTTAATGCCACACCCATCCATGAAGTGTTTCACCTCCTGGGGAAAAAACTTGGATTCGTTGTCTGTGATAGTATAACTTGGAATTCTCTTTGTCAAGAACACCTTTCTTAGCAACTATATGGTGCTCTTAGTGGTGACATCATTTAAAAACTTGACTTCCAACCACCTGGTATTGCTTTTAAGGATTATGGTTATCATGGCCACCAAAACATGGATTTCAGCCTTATTTTTGTCATTGTATGCTTCAATTGTCCACTATGGGCAAAGGCAATTAACTTGCTAAATAAAGTTGTAGAGGGAAAAAGAAGTCTCCATGCATCACCACCTAATGGATAAACAATGTATCCGGTGCACCACTCCATGTGTGAAAATCAAAGTCCAATCAGTCTTTGTTCCAACTCCGTTGTTTTATTCCTTCAATATTTCAATCATGGGTCACTACTCATCCTTCATTTACACGTCTTATATTCTCCAGGTACACGTATAGCCAACACGTGTTTCGTTAGATAGGATGCATCTGATTCTCTGACTTCCTCAAGAATATAAATAAATCAACAACATATGTCTTAGTTATATTAGAATTATTACCTTGAATCCCCTACACCATAACACCCATGTGCTCGGCGTACATACGGTGATTCATGGATAGAGGCAACTCCACCAAAAGTGGTTACAGTAATTGCTACTGAAGTATGCGTGACTTTATAAAGAGGGAATATGTTACAACATGTACATTCTTTGCCTCTTTGTACAAAGGAACCAACATTATAATTTCAAATACATATAGTATGTATGTGTTGTGGTCACATTTATAAAAAGTGCTTACATATACACTGTGTAATAACACCCAATACATAATCCACCAACTAGGCCGTGCTCAACATCATATTACCTAAAACTCTCAAGTTATTAAGTCTTGGATTGTTCAAGAAAATGAGCTCACCTTAACAGTGTATCTCTATTCAAATAATGCAATGCTTGTGGAAAAATTCAAATGTAGTCGCTAGCCTTCCAACATCCTTCATCAAGAATATACAGTGATCACAATATGATTTCTCAGACTTGTGGGTGAGACAAGTATATAAGGAATCTATCTTACAGCCATGAGTCCTACACAATGTTCCATAAAAATAGCTAGATTCCATGCATCACCACCTAATCACTACAAACACAAAGCTAATTTTGAACCTGAAAATATGGCACATTTCTCTCAGACATGCAGAACAATTACAGTATTGCCATCAGTAATGCAAATATCTCTTTTTCACATGACATATACAGCTAATAGTAGTGTAAACTTCCTTAGTGCGGCCAGATCTGTTATGTTATGGCAACAATAGTTCAAGCTTTTGCAATACATAGACCACAGAACAGGAAGGGGCACTAACAGACTAAAGGCAATAGGAGTTGGTCCATTCAGGAAGAGACTACAGTGGAAGGAATAATAGGAAGAAGGTAAAAATGCAAATGGAGGCAACTCAAACAGAGAACTGCCATTTTTAAAGTACATTTCATATTTGCCCATACCAAAAAGACATTAAATTCAATTTAGCAGGAGATGGAGTCTGCCCTTCATTTCAATATCGTTCTACAGCACAGCTGTTGCCAGACCTTATGTGATCAACAGAAAAAGAACTTTAAGAATCAGGACTGAGAGAAGGGGTTTGGCCTTGGCTACACCCGCATGTTGTTCTTCCACCATACTGGATTTGATCGGGCAGATGTTGTGTGCTTCTACTGAAAAACAGTGCTTCTTTTGCACAGATTGTGCTCAATATGGTGGCTTGGGTTGTCTATGGTACAAAGTCAAGGATCAAAGCTGTAGGCATGATTAGTTCATGGATAAAGGTTATGGCAGATGCTGTAGGTCTGATCTGTTAAAAGGAAAAGTTATGGCAAAGAAAGTAAACCTGAATTGTTTATTTTGAAAATCATATGTTAAAGCCAGTAGGTATTTATGAATATATTGATATTACACTATGTTAAGGCCCGTAGACAAATATTTTCTAACGCAGACACTAGATCAATTACAATAGGAATTGGCTTGCCATGGTGTAACCCCATGGCCAATAAAGTAGGAAGATGTTTTGTGTTGTGAAGTCTCTAACAAATATTATAGAATGTGTTTTACTTAACTGCTTGTCATAAATATACAAAGTGGCTTTGTATTGTGAACTCGCTCTGACATAAACATTAGGAAGGGGTTTTAAGTTGTGAACTCCTTGCCAAACAACATAGCTGGGGGGGGTTATCATTCTAAACCTTCTGATAAATGCATTATGCAGGGTTTTGGATTGTGAACTCTGACAAATAGAAATGGAACTTGCTGATAAAAACAAAAGGAAGGGGTTTACATCGTGAACTCTATGATAAACAGCATAGAAAGAGGGTTTACATTTTGAAATATTTGACAGACACAATAGAAATGGAATTTATATTGTAAACTCAGAAAAAGTTGTTAGCGCAGGCCTTTACATTTTAATCACTCTCTCTCATAAAATATTGAGTGGTTTTACATTCTAAATGCCACCATTTTACATCATGAATGCCATTGTGAAAGGGCTTTATAATTTCAAGTATGAGACATATACAATAGATAATAGATTTACATTGTGAACACTCAAATGCAATAGGTAGGGGTTTATACCTCTTTTTGGTATGCCAATAGTAAATGCCAGATGTCTTCATGAGGTTTAATGCTTATGTCAATGTTTACTTTTGGTCTGCCTAAATTGTTTCATGGGTCTCTCTAGGCAGATATGACATGTTCATGTTAATTCTCAAGATAACAGCAACAGGTTGCTGTACTCCTTATTAAATGTGCAGGGAAAGACAGTATGTCTCGTATTTACATAGCAAATGTATTGCCAGAGACTGTAGACAAAACTTTTGATGGTCAAAAGCCTCATGTTTTCCAGTAGGTCCATACATGGCAATTTCTGTTTTTTACAATAAAAACCTTGGCAATAATAGGAGCTGACTACATTTACAGAGTGAGTTGCCCCCATATTGTTTGTTTTGGGTATGCAATTTGAACTCTGGATAATATGCAAGGGCCCTGAAGGAAGGGTTCCAATTTGTAACTCCACAATAAATCTAGTAAATGTTTGTTATTTTGATTATAGTATGTAGCATGTGTGCATGAAATTGCTTTTCCTTATAAAAAAAATGCCCTGGCTCAATATTGATTTATTGAATGTTAATGTGTTGTGTTACTGTGGGCCCCATTAGGATGGCGGGCAGACTTCAGTCCGCATGCCACCCTAGCAGTGTTGGGACCGACCGTCAGCGGTGCGGCGGTCCTGCACCACCAATTTGTATGCCACCGCCACCCTGGCTGTGTTGGGACCAGCCGTCAGCAGTGCAGCGGTCCCGCACCACCAATTTGGATGCCACCGCCACCCTGGCGGTCGCATTCCGTATTGATAACATTGCTGCGGGTGCTGCTGTGAGCAGCACCCACCACAATGCCAAAAATACATGTTGCGCATTGCCATGCACAACGTGGCAGGCACCACACGGTGCCTGCCATCTTGTACATGGCAATGAGGAGGGTACCATTGGTACCCCCCAAGTGCAGCCCCCCACACCCCGGGGGCCTGCAAGGAGCCCCCAAAGCAATTCCCGCCAGCCTTTCCATGACGGTATCGCCACCATGCAAAGGCCTTAAATGCTAGGCATCATAATATGGATGGCGGCGCCTTCCAGGCACCGCCACCATATTATGCCCGAGTTCCGCCTGGCCGGCAATCGTGATGATTGCCGACAAGCGGAAAAGCGGTGGACGGACTTTCCGTCCGCCGCGGTACCCCCGTCATGGTGATATGCTGGGGGTAAATGTGGTTGTGATAGCAGGTGGATCACCGCCATCGCCGGCCGGGCGGTGGCGATCAGCCCGCCATCATAATCACCCCCTGTGTTCTGAGTTTGTAGCCCACAGCACATTCCAAGCTAGTTCTTGACTGCTTTGCATAGTGCTCTTGAAAGTCAAGTTGTGAATCGGGTCACTTGATCCCCAGTTTGAGCATCTGGGGCCGCATTACACATGCGGCGTACTTTCCTTCATTACGCCGGCGCAATGATGGAAAGTGAGCCACATTATGGGGAATGTGCTGCCCCAGGACATTCCCAAACTCGTACTGCGCTGGGGACTGTGCATTCATGTGAAATATGGAGCTGCTGCTTTAAAGCTACTCTGTGTTTCACTGTGCAGGCGGCAACCTGCCTGCTCTTTTAAAGGGGAATAGAGATCCCCTTGCAGGCGGGTGCAGTCAGTGATTCCACCCGCCTGCAAGGGGATGTCTCAGGGGTCCATGAGACCCCCTTTACCCATGCTGAGGGCTGCTCTCAGGAAGCACACTTTCAGTGCGCTACATTTTAGGTGGCACACTCTCAGTAAACCTCCTGAGGGCTTCTTTGCCTCTGCGACCGCGTCAGTAATATTGCGCGGTGCAGAGGCAAAGGGTTTCCCTTATTTGCATGGGACATGCCTCTATGGAAACGAGGGATCACCTCCTTAAATATGGCTCTGGTGTTTTATGTGTGCCAGCAATATTGCTTTTACAGAAGAGGTCGCACACGCATCTGCGGCCCCTTCTGTAATACCAAAGTCCCCCTGGAGTGCGCAAAGCAGGCGCAAACACCCGTTGCACCCCCGGGGCACTTTATGTAGTACATCCACTGGTGTATAATGTGTCCTAGGACACCAGAGGTGAAAGACACTCCTTGACACAATTAGGGCTGATAGATTTAACTGCCTTGTTAACTCTTGAACTACATTTCTTCAATATGATATGAAAAGGGTGTACATTTAGAGCTCTCCGACAAATACAGTAGGAAAAGTAAGGAACTTTGCATTACCCCTCTGATAAATGCAATGGGAAAGAGTTTTACATTGTGAACTCAAACATACTCAATAGAAAGTGGTTTGATATGGGGAAAACTCTGGTAAATACAATGGAATAAGGTTTACCATTGTGAAGTCAGGACAAATACCATGGGAAGGGGCTTTACATTTTTGATTGTTTGGTACATAAGAGGATTCAAGGTGTGAACTCTGACAATTGCAATAAGAAGGGGCTTAATACGTATGTTCCTTTTCTTTGTTTGGCACTGGGAAATGCCTGATATCTCCAGTTGGAGATTTAAGGTTAATGACAATGTATAGTTTGAGTCTTCCTAAAATGCTTGATGGGTCTCTCTGGGCAGATACCACATGTATTTATTAATTTTCACATGAAAGTCAACAGGCTTGTCTTACTGATTTTTAAATGTTTTGAAGGCAGCAGACCTCTCGTTTTACATTGTGACTAACTTGGAAAGGCACATAGGTTTAACCTTTGTGATTATGAAAAGACTGATTGTTTCCAATAGGGCTATATAGTATCATTGCTGGTTTTTGAGGTTGTCAAATGATACTTAATAGATAATGGTAGCAGTCTACATTTACAGGGTTAGTTGCCCCTGTTATATTTCTTTATCGTAACTGATTTGCACCCTGTGTAATCTACGGGGCCCGCAAATGAGGGGTTCAAATGTGTAATTCCATTTGAAATATCGTAAACATATGTTATTTAGAGTACAGAATGCAGTTGAGTGTGCATTAAAGCATTTTTCCTTTGAAAAGAAAAAAATTCATAGGACATCCGTTTATTCTGTGTTATTTTGCGTATTGCTTAGTTCTGAGTCTCTAGCCTACAACACCTACCTGAGTCAGCCTCAGACAGCTCTATCTTTATAACTTGCAAGTCAGGTTTTACACTTTGAACCCTTTGACTAAAGCACAAAAAGGGGTGTACATTGTGAACTAAAAGAGAAATGCAAGAGGAAAGAGTTTTACTTTGGAAACTCTGTGATAACTACAAAAGGAAGAACCTCCACTGACTAATGACATGCATACATTGTTTAACGCTAAGGGCCTTATTATGAGTTTGGCGGTCCCAAGGACCACCGTATCGGTGCTCAGAGCATGGTGAGCTCGGCGGTCTGACCGCTGTATTGTGAGATGGGCGGATCAGCTTTTCAAAGACTGCCACTGGACTGCGAGACTGCCAGCATACCACCGACCGTCAGGTTCGTGGTTGGGGAAAGGCTGCCACAATACGGCAGTACAAGGGAGTGGCAGTGCCGTGCGTATTATGAGTTGCCTGATCCACGTGCGGACCATGGGGGTCTGACCGCCTGCTTCAGGATGGTGATGAAAAAGGGTTTGGGGTGCGTACTCACCTCCTTCTTCTTCTTCCAGGCAGATACCAAAGTGGATTCCTTTTGCCAGGTTCCTCCTTCACAGCAGGATCTTTGCCCCAAGGATTACGACCCTGTTTATAACGATCTTCATATGAGTCCTTTTCGACCCATTTATACCCATTGCCAGGACTGCCCACCTATGTGCTGAGCTCCGGTAATGGGTATATAGTATTTTTCCACATATAGCATGCATAGGTGTGCATTCAACACATATGCCGTCAAAATGTGCACACAGGCAACAATGTATTTGTGAAAAACCTCTCCACCGCTGCAAGATCCCCGCCTCCACACCGCCAGCCCTGTGGTCAACTCATATTACGCCGGTCTTTGAAACACCAGTGCTGTCGGCTGCTGGCAAGGGCGGACGCGGTCCTATATGGTGGGAAATAATGTATATTTAATTAAATAATAATTACTTTTTAATTATTATTAATTATTTAAACGATAATTAATTAGGTAAATTGTGTAAATAATGTAAAAAATTATTTATATTTTTCGGTGGTTGTTTTTGTCGGGATAAAGGGTGTGAAGGAAACTAATGATAATAATTATTAATTAATATTAGTAATTAATAATTATTTCACTGATAGTGAATTATGGGAATTGTGTAAATATGGTATTTTTAAAGTTATATATTAGGTGTGGGTTGTTGGATTTGTAGGGGTAAAGGATAGGGTGTTAATTAAATTTAATTTAATTAATATTGATTAACTGTTATTAATTGTTTCATTGATAAATATTTATGTAAATTATGCAAATAAGATTTTTTCATTAATATGTTAGGTGTGCATTGTTGCGTTTGTAGTGGTAAAGGGTGGGAAGTTAATTAAATATAATTATTCTATTCTTAATTAACTTTTTTTAGTTTAACTGATAATTAAATATATAAAATGTGTAATGATTTACATTTTTAAGATACATTTTTGGTGTATGTTGTTTAGTTTGTAAAGGTATAGGGTAGGAAATTATTTAAGTTATAAGAAATGTAAAAGTAATTATTTTTTAAAAAGGTTGTTTATTATGTTATGTGATAATTGTGTTATGCTTTTTATTGTAAATTACATTATATTTGTTGTAATGATTGTTAGAATATAGTGTGGTATTTTAATTATATTAAAATATTTTTTTTAATGTAATATATTTATTAAACATTGTAATATAAATGTAATAAAAACTATTATACATATTTTAGATTTAAATATTTATATTTCTTGTTATTTAATGTAGTTGTTAAAAGATTTTATTTGTTGGAAGTCAACTATTCCTGCATAGACTGGAGTGGAAATAGAAAATGTTACCCATCCCTAATCCAATGCTTTCTCTACTGTTGCAGAGGCTGGAATGGGAATAGTACATTTTACCCCTTCTGAGTTAAAACCTTTCCCTACTGTTGCACAGACTGCAGTGGGAATAGTAATTTGTGCCCATCCTAAATCCAGCGCTTTCTCTACTGTTGCACAGACTGGAGTGGGAATAGTACATTTTACCCCTCTGCAATCCAACACTTTCCCTACTGTTTCACCAACTGGAGTGGGAATAGTAATTTCAACCCAGTCCTGAGTCCAAGGCTTTCCCTACTATTGCACAAGCTCATATGGGAATAGTAATCTTTATCTATCCTGAGAACAACGCTTTCCCTACTTTTGCCTATACTGTAGTGGGAATAGTAAATTTTACCGCTCCTGAGTCTAATGTTTTTCCTACTGTTGCAGAGATTGGATTGGGAATAGTATGTGTATTATGCCTACAATTTTAAAGTTCTGTTTAGATTAAGTTTATATCATTATGATGTGTTGTGTATTAAAAATTATAATATTTGTATTAGTAATGTTGGTAATATGTAATATATTTTTGGTAAAATGTAAATTTTTATATTGTTTACTTTTGATGTGTAATTTAATTGGTCTGTTTATTTGGTATTGTGTATCTTTTTTTATTTTTAAAGCTCACAACAAATTAGGAAATTATAATATAAATTTAAATAGTACAGCATTCAAATACACTTTTAAATATAATTAATTTTAATTATATTACTATTAAATAATAATATATTTAATGTTTATAATTTTTAATTACATATTTTTAAATAAAAAGTTATTTTGTCTTCAATATTAGTGTATAACATTTTTTTTTTTTTAAAACAATTTTTATTATTTTCTTTTACCACAGTACAGTACAGCAATTGTCGATTATTCAATCGTTGTTCATCATATAACAAAGTCCGAAGCAGTTCAGCCCCCCACCTCCCGGCAATCCCCCCACACAGGCGCTCATCCCCAACTGTCACACCCCAAATGTTTACCATAAAGGTCTGCACCTCAGTCCGCATCAAGGGTCTCATCTTCAAGCGTTGGTGGTGGCTCGCATATATCTCCCCGATATGTGTTCCATGCCCCCCATATTTTAGACCATTTTTGGGGACAACCCCTCCCTATGTACACTGAGCGTTCGGCTATCATAGCCCTATCCATGTCACGCCCCCATACAGACAGCAGCGGCACCTCTCCCACCCCCCACTTCTGCGCTATGTTCCGCTTAGCTAGCACGATGCCTACTGTGGCCCAACACTGAGCCTGCCTGCCCAGGTCGTTGGGCTCCCATACATTTAGTAGGCAGCGCCTGGTGTATAACATTTTTAAAAATATATTTTTGTTATTTACAAGTATAGGATAATGATGACAATTTTTTAACTTGATTTAACACCTTTAATTGTTTGAATACATTCTTTATTGTTTTTTAAACTACAAAGTTGATATTCCATTCCTGATACAAAACTTGGTAGTAACTGACATAGCGCTCATAATTTATGGAACATATTGCAAAGTTTGAGGTCTGCAGGGCATGGTGGATAAGAACATGTTGTGGGATCCACTCAAGGTACGTAACCATGGACTCCCTCGTGTGTCTAGTTTTCAGAAATGTCTGGGTTTGGTAGGTTTCCTTGGTAGGTCACCTAGCCAAGGCCCAAATATCACAGCTATCCCATTACCAAATCAGGTCATTCTTTAACAGTAAATGTAGATGTCTCCATATTGCGTTTTGTGCCCTTTGTTAACGCAGACACCTATCCTAACCACACAAGTGAGGTTACAATTTTTATCATGAGAATTTGGAAATGCTGGATTGTAGAAAATGTGTGGCTTCCCAAAGATACCAGAACTTTCTCTCACAGAAATGTGAGAAAAATGTGTGTTTTGTAGCCAATGCTTGATATTTGCAAGGGCTTCTGGGTAAGAGAATTATGTGAGAGCCATGAAAGTCACCCCAACCTGAATTCCTCCAAGTAACTAGTTTTAAAAAATGTGAAGGTTTGCTAGGTTTCCCTAGATGTCAGCTGAGCTAGGACCCAAAGTCCACAGCTACCCACAATACAAAAAAGAGTCAGGGCCTGATTTAGATCTCGGCAGACAGGTTACTCCATCACAGCGGTGGCGGATATCCTGTCTGCCGAAATATAAATCCCATAGGATATACTGGGATTTATATTTATGCGGATCAGGCCCTCCGTTTTCAGTTGTAAAATGTGATGTGTCTATGTTGTATTTTAGGAACTTTTCTGTCATGGGCACTAACTAGGCCCACCCAAACAAGTGAGGTACCATTTATATTGGGAGACTTAGGGGAATGCTGGGTGGTAGGAAATGTGTGGGTGACCACAGATTCCAGAGACTTTTCATACAGAAATATGAGTTAAGTCTTTGTTTTTAGTAAAAGTTTGAGGTTTGCAAGGGTTTTCCGGATCATAAAACCTGATAAGAACCATGTAAGTCACCCCACAATGGATTTCGTCAGGAGTCTAGTTTTTTCAAAATTGCAGGTTTTTGAGGTTTCCCAAGGTGCCAGCTGAGCTAGGGCCCAAAATCCACAGCTAACCACGGTGCAAAAAAGGGTCAGTTTTCAGTGAAAAAGAGTGATGTGTCCATGTGGCATTTTGGGCCCTTTCCTGTTGCGGGCACTACAACTACCCACACAAGTGAGGTACACTTTTTATCTGGATACATGAGGGAGCACAGAACCATATACATATATATATATTGCTGCAACCAGAACAACCTAGCAGTTGTAATTTTATATTGCTTTTGTAAATCTAACATAATGACCAGAAGTTAAGAGGAAAACATTGTACAAATGGCTGTTTTTTCCTACTAATTTCTAATATTTTTTTGTTTTAACAGTTTGTTTCTTTGAGAAATCTTTGAGGGATCCATACCAATGACACATTGCTGAATTCAAATTGTGTTGTAATTTACAGATATCTAAAGATTTTTAGCATCACCTATGGGTTCCAGAAAATGGAAGTAGTCTGAAAGCATAAATATTAGGAAATATTGGCTACTGCATTGAAAAATGCCAAATCTGTGGTTATAAAATTGTTTTTTGATTCAGTTCTGCAGGTTCCTGAAAGGTTGGATGATGGTGAATTTAGCACTGCAAACCTTTAATTGAAGCCATTTTTAGAAATATAACAGGCTCTTTTTTGCAGAGCCCTATTTTCCTACTTTTCCCATAAACTCAACATTTAACTTCATTTTTGGTATTTTCTCGGTCCCTTGCACAAACCCTGGGTACCATTAGAATTCACAGGACGTTGGGAAAAAATAATGCAAATTTAGTGTGGGAACCTTATATAGAAAAAAGTTATGGTGGCCTAAGCAGGACGTACCACAAATAGTCAAAAAAGGGATCAGCATTGAGGTGAAAATGCCTCAGCTATTATGGGGTGAATGTCAATGTAAACGAAAGATGAATCGCATATATATAAAATAGCAAAGATCAACCCATCTTTCTCGACAATCAAAGTACAACATGTCATTCCAACTCCACGGGAAAGAGTTACACAGTAAAGTAAAAGGACAGTAAAAGGTTATTTGACCATCTTCGCTAAAGTGAAAGGCAGGATTAATTCCTTAGTTACCAACTCTTTCCTTAACCTGGATCAGTCATGAAAATGACTATTAAACTCTGGAGAAAAAAAAATGATATAAAGTACACCTAAATCGCAGAATCACACATTTACAACACCTGTGAACCTTAAATTACAACAAATGTACATTGTGATTTACAATGGAAAATCAAAGTGCCCTAACAACTACATGATTACAAATGTATATCATAAATATATCAAAACAATCACAGAAGGAAACATTGTATAAAAAGTAAGCAATGAGGAAGGAAGGAGTATCATAATTTAAGTGGTACATGCAAGCTAAAACTAAATCTGTGTGGAATTTCTAGCAATGCATTGAATTGCATTAAACTGATCTCACATACCTGGAAATACCATAGCAGTAAAGCTGTGAGCATCAACACCCATTCCTCAATGCTTAAAATTCATAGACAGCCCAGCACGTCATGAACTACAGTGAGGCAAACAATCTATATTAAAATTGCAATGCTATGCATATGCAGATTTTTATAGCATGAGTTCTCAAGTTGCCTCGAGGGAGGAAGAAAAGAGAACAAAGTAAAAGAAGGTTGAGGCTAAGAACAAAACATCAGGACATAGACATTGAGACTAATAAAGACAATACCAATGTCCTCCTTCTAACCCTCACACTCTACCTTATAAAGAACACCTCATGCCATGAAGGAGGAGACAAAGGGTCAGTTGTACAAAAGTGTAATTTTGCATTTCCTTAATAGCGTCACCTTAGAAATTTCTATTTAGGAAATGCAAAATGATATGTATGAAATACAGGATTTCCTAATAGTGATTCCCACAGAGTAGAAATCACCATTAGGAAATCATAAATAGGAAATCACATGCTGTTCATTCAAATGGGCCGGTTTAGCATTTCCAAAATAGAGATTTACTATTATCTATTTTGGAAATGCTAAACCAAGGATGGCTATGGGCATAAGGCTCCCTGTGATTCACCCCAAAAATAGTGGTGCACATGTAGAACACAAATATGCTCTAGGGCATGTGTGTGCTCTATCGCACTTCAAAAAAACATCTTTGGGTGCTTTTTTTAAATTTCACATGGTTACCATTGACTTGAATTCTTCGGTAATTGCATTTCTTAAATGCCCAATTCACATTTAGGAAATGATTTGTCAGTGTGCATAGGAATAACAAATAGGTAACCTGAATTTAGGAGATTTCAAATTGTGAATTCTATTCGGTAAAAATTGCAATTTGCGATCGCTTCACGCCAATTTAGCAATCCTTAACTCCCCCGAAATATTGATTCGGTCCGTTAAGAAATGCTGAATGGCATTGTAGATCTGGCCCAAAGCTCCTATGTACACCACAACATGACGCAGAAAGTCACAAGAGTCGCAATCAACATATTCTTTCTCCTAAAACTTCCTTTAGAAGGAGCTTATCGTTGCAGTACATCAACTACTAAACTTTGAGCCAAATGGATGACATTTCCAATCACATAAAGTGGTTGCAAGCTGCACACTGAATTTTTGCCACTGGAAAATAATTTTGCGACTCATCCTAAGTAGTAATAGGTCAGTTTACAAAATTATTAATTGTAGGGGGTTCCAATCTGATCTACTGAATCAATATTCATGACGTAGGTTGCACGTTTTGACTCATGGCAAGTTGGTGTCATCACTTGGATGTTGGCCATCTGGTTGAGCAGACAATGAGATTACATTTAAATAAAGTAAATAGGTTTTTTTTGTTTCAGAGTTGGCAGTGGCCACCTGGACCACTGCCTACTTACTAACAAACAATTATTTATATTCACGAAGAGAAAGGGGTCCCAAGGGGTCCCGTTCGCTTTTGCAAATGTGTTACCACCTCAACTTAGGAGTCGATCATTTTTCAATGTTCTGCAACTGGATTACGGTTGCACTACATTGATTTATACTATAATGAATTTCTATTTTGAAGGGGCAGCCTAAATACACAGCTTCAAAATAGTGATTTGTTATGCCTTTCTAAACCCATTTAACGATTTTGTAACACGTTACTGAATTGCAAAATGGGTTTAGAACATTTAAGAAACCATTTTTATGTGACAAATTCAGCAATTTTGCAAATTGCAGGCTTTGCAAAACTAAAATAGCCTTGTATATCTGTCCTTTTTCCCATTACACTAAGCAACATAACCATTACTTATCACCATGTGCACTGCTCTTGACTTCACACATGGCACATCACATTAGAGATAACATATAAAATAAATGTAACTCACAGAAGAATGACTGCTTCTTGTTACTGTTTTGTGAAAGAATTAATATCATCATTGATTTGAGGAAAGTGGAATGGCACTTAGAGAGGAATACATTTCAAGAATTATAGCTACAATTTTGCAATTTGTCGCTGACCAGGGAAGGTTGTGGAAGAATCCAATTAAATAAGCATTAGCAACGCCAATATTTTTGCCTCTGCAAAAGCTATTGGCATTGCCAATGTGGTTTAGCCATGTTATACACCAGGGTGGCTGCAGCTCTGCATTGAAAAACATTTGTGGCATAGAGGAGAGTGACATGGAGTGGAGTGGCAAAGAGTGAAGTGGCATGGGGTGAAGTTTTGTGGAGTGGCATAGAGTGTTGTAAAGTGGAGTGTCATAGAGTGGAGTTCTGTAGAGTAGAATGGAGTGGTGTCGAGTACAGTGGTATAGAGTAGAGAGACATAGAGTGGAGGGACATTGAATGGTGGGGCATAGAATTAAGGGGAGTACAGTGGAGAGGCATTGATTGGAGGGTGCAGACTGGAATGCAGGGGTGTAGATTGCTGTAGCATAGAGTTGAGGAGAGTGTTGTAGAGTGGAGGGGCATAGAGAGACTAGTGGAGTGGCATAGAGTGTCATGGAATAGCATAGAGTGGAGTGGTACGAAGTGGTATAGAATTGAGTGAAGCAACATTGAGTGTCATAGAGGGGAGTAGCATAGAGTGGAGTGGCATAGAATGTTGTGGCATAAAAATGAGTAACGTATCGTAGAGTGGAGTAGAGTGTGGTAGAGTTGAGTGGTATAGAGTGGAGTGGCAGGTAGAAGGGGAGAGCAGACTGGTGTAGAGTGGAGTATAGTGATGTAGACTGGAGTGGCATAAAGTAGAGTGATGCAGAGTGGAGGGGCATAGAGTGGCATGTATAGAATGAAGTAGAATGAAGTAGAATGTCGTAGAATGGAGTATAGTGAAATGGTGTAGAGTCTCATAGAGGGAGTGGAGTGTAGTAGAGTGGAGTAGAGTGTCGCAGAATGGAGTGTCGTAGAGTGGAGTGGCATACAGTGGTGTAGAGTGGCCTAGAATGAAGTAGCATAGAGTGTTGTAGAGTGAAAAAGAGTGGCATAGGATGGAGTGGGGTAGAATGGAGTAACGTGGTGTAAAGTGTTATGGAATGATGTAGAGTGGAGTGGTGTGAAGTGAAGTGGCATGGAGTGGAGTGGCATTGAGAGGTGTAGGGTTGAGTGGCATAGAGTGGAGTCGAAGGCATAGAGTAAACTAGAGTCATGTGGAGTGACATAGAGTGGAGTGGTGTGGAGTAGAGTGGCAAAGAATGGAGTGCCACAGAGTGGAGTGGTGTAGAGTGGCGTGGCATAGAGTGGCATATCTAGAGTGGCATAGAGTGGAGTAGACTGACGTAGAGTGAAGTGACATAGAGTGAAGTAACATAGAGTGGAAGGGCATCGAGTGACATAGCATAGAATGGTTTAAAGTAGAGTGGAGAGCCATAGAGCGGAATAGAGTTGAGTTGAGTGCCGTAGAGTGGAGTAAAGAGTCAGCATGGAAGGGCGTAATGTGGAGTGGCATAATGTGGAGTAAAGTGGCATGGAGTGTCATAGAGGGGAGTTTCGCAGAGTAGAGTGTCGTGGAGTGCTCTGCCATAGAGTGTTGTTGAAAAGAGTGGCGCAGAGTGGTGTGGGATAGAGTGGAGTAGAGTTCTGTAGAATGGTGCAGAGTTGAATGGTGTAGAGTTTCATAGAGTGGAATGTCGCATAGAAAGTGTTGAAGAATAGAGTGGAGTAGAGTGGCCTAGAGTGAAGTGGCAGAGAGTGGAGTAAACTGGCCTAGAGTAGAGATTAGAGTGTCGTAGAGTGGAGTTGAGTGTCATAAAGTGAAGTGGCATATAATGGAGTAGAGTAGAATGGTGTAGAGTAGAGTGGTGTGGAGTAGAGTGGAGTAGATTGTCGAAGAGTGTCATAGAGTAGAGTGGTGTAGAGTGGCATGGAGTGGTGTAGAGTGGAGTTACAGAGTGGGGTGGAGTGGAGTGTCATATTTTAGAGTGTAGAGTGGAGGGGCATAGAGTGGAGGAGCGTAGAGTGTCATAGACAGGGGTGATGTTTTGTGGCAGTGCATAGAATGGCATAGCATAGAGTGGAGCAAAGTGTTGCAGAGGGGAGTGCTGTAGAGTGGAGTGGCATAGTGTAGAATCCAGTAAAGTGTCAGGGTGAAGTGGCGCAGCATGGAGAGGCAGGATGTAGAATGGAGTACAGTGGCATGGAGTTGAGTGTCACAGAGTGTCGTAGAGTGGAGTGTCATAAAGTGGAGTGGCCTAAATTGGCATAGAATGAAGTGGCACACAGTGGATAGGTGTTGAAGCAGAGTAGAGGGGTGTGGAGTAGAGTAGAGCAGTGTGGAGTGGCATGGAGTGGAGACATAGAGTGGAGTCGCATAGAGTAGAGTAGAACATCATAGTTTGTTGTGGAGTAGAGTGTTGTAGAGGGAACTGGTGTAGAGTGAAGTAGAATATCATAGAGTGGAGTTGCATAGATTGAAGTATGAATTGTGTGGTAGCACACTGCCATTAGAGACAATACATGTGCAATTGAAATGACCATTACATTTGCACAGACAAACAGTTTTTCTGATAAAACTATACAACGCACAAACGACAATGTGTGGAAATGGCATTACCGAGGATACTGATTCGCTTTGATCGTATTAAAATATTTGTTTTCGCCACACTTCAGAATTACAAAAAAGTGCTTCATTTGTGCTTTCCTTATTCTTATATATTCTGAAACATTTGCACTGTTCATTTACAGACATTTAAAGTTTGTTGTGTGGTTGCAAAACTACACCCCACAGCCTTTCCTCTCACATGGGTACCTAGCAGGTTTGTGAATCCTCTGACTTTGAATTTAGTGAAACAAAGGTAAACACCAAGCTCCCTCCATTGACAGAGCCTGACATTTGACCTCTGTCTTTGAAAGCACAGCAAATTTCTCAAGATACGAACAAAATGTAAAGGCCTGTTTACAGAAAGCGAGCCATAGAAGAAATCAGTAAATAGGATATAGTCCACAGGAGGGACACACTCAATCTGAGCAGCCTAAAACAAATAAAACCAGCAAAAAGTAGGCAGGCAAACTTGAGTTATAAACCACAAAGCCAATGGTAAGCAGTGGGCAAAATGCATTCCCAGGGAAGTTTTCAGAATCCAAAATCTTCAAGAGGTTATTAGCAAACCAGACAGCTGGACAATATCCTTCTTCATACATCCAGACCGACTGTGTCGCTCCCTGTTATATTTCAAATATTTGACAGATATGGGATGCATGTGGGCTATTACATTAATTGAGACAAGTTCAGCCTCTACACTGTGGGTGGCTCCTTTATTGAACAGGATTGTCCTGGACAGTTGCTAATCAATAGGTGAGGATTTAAATGTCTAGATATTTATGCAACCTCTAACTTGGAAACCAGCTTGGATCATAATATTCAGCTGAAAACTACAGACTTCCATGAAGATGTTGAAATGTGGATGATGCTGCTGTTGATGATATTGGGATGGGCGGCCATGTACAAGATGGTTAAACTCCCTAAGTTCTATACATCCTCCAAAATACCTACCATAAGATCCAAGAAGACATGTTTGCCAGAATTGACAGTGAAACCCAGACACTGTTGTGATAAGGGAGACATCCTAGATTTTTTGCTAGGGACACTGCATAAAAATAAGTATAACCGGGCTATTTCCCTCCCCAATATCTGGACCTGCTACTGGGCAGCACATTTAATTGTGGTCAACGACCTGGGGTACCTGCCCAGAAACCACCCAACTTATGCGATGGAGAGGACCCAATTCCAGACCCACTCACACTTACACTACCTTTATGGGGGTAAGGGGATGCAGAGTCTGTTGACTGCAACCCAGATGACCATTACTGCGTGAAAATGGATGGAAAGGTTAATGAAATGGGATAAGAGGTTGTTTCGAAAGACGCCCCTGTGGGTAGAAACATGTCTAATGGGATTTGGAAAGCTGATGTGTTTTAGACAGTTGGACACGATTAGCCTCTCCAAGCTGGGAGACCTCATTGAAGAGGGCACAGTGATCATCTTTAGCTCCTTACAGCTGGAATATCATCTACACGATACCCAATATTTTATATATCTGCAACTGCAACATGTCTGGCAGGCGGTGATGGTAGTAGTGAACAGCCTCCAGGAGTATGCACCATTAGCGGAGAGGCTCCTTGAAGGGGAGTTAGCTGTGAAGGCAATATCACGGTGGACATGTAGGACTATCCTGAATAACATCCAAGACACCCTTACGAAACTGAAGGCAACATGGGAAGAGGAAGTAGGTGCATTAGACACCACGGACTGGGAGGTGACCCTGATGCACCCAAGGGAGGTGGCAATTTAGTCCTGCCTACAACTTTTTCAATGTAAAGTCTTCCACAGAGTGTATTATGCCAGGGCCCATCTGCATAGATTTGGTAGGGCCATAGCCCCTAACTGCTTGAGATGTGGCAACAAGGTAGGGTCATTTATACACACTATATGGTCCTACCCTGAGATCAGTTCGTACCTGAACACCATAGTTAAGGAACTAAATTAGATACTGGGTGTCTGCCTCACAATAGTCCCTAAAATTGTCCTACTGGGGATACCCACAGAGTTAGACGTGCCCAGGAGTAAACTCCTTTTTTGCAACCTGGGTCTTGTGGTGGCACAGTGAGACATCGACAGACACTGGCGAGCTCCCGAACCACACACACTCAAGTAATGGAACATAGAAATTGACACTCTACAAGGCCGCTGAGAGAGTCACATACAAGGCAAGACGGTGCCCCATGAATCTCTGTAAAGTGTGGGGTCCCTGGCTCAGACATTACAATACAGATATGAGAGGAGATGGAGAGAAACCCTCTGCTATGCAATTTCCCTGAGTGGTACAAATATAGAATGAGGAACTTTAGGTTCACAGAAGGTGCACCATGGACAATACCTGATACTGTACTGTAAAATTTGTAAGTCCCACCCCGCGCAGCATTGTTGATGGACTTGCTGTTTTGTAACATGTCTTGTTTCAGAAAAAAACTAATTTAAGTGATTTACACACAAAAAAAATAGTCTGAACTCTATAGTTTGCAGTACTGAACAACTGTATTGCCATAGCAAATGAGCGCCAACATTTTATTTGAAAAGTCACCAAGACACGCTGAAGACTGCTCTTTGTATCCATTTAAATGCTCCACCATTTTCAAGCCCAGCACGATGCAATTACCTATTTAAATATATATACACTGCCAATCTCAAAAGTGGTTCAAATCACGTCATGAGATCACAGTTTACGATTTTTTTTTAAATCTGCAAAGCTTGCAAACAGTTGATTGCCCAACAAGCGTTGACATTTTGTGCGTGCCGAGCGCAGATGAAAAATGTTCACAGGGAGGAAGTGGATTCTGGTTGAGCACTTCTTTATTTTATAGACTGGCAAGTTTAAGGCTGTTAGGTAAGCAGCCCCTCTGTTTCGCATCCCCCTACAGTTCTCTTTGGACTGTACAAGGCAATACCGTGGGCGAACGAACGCCCTTCTCTGTGATGACGTGGGCCACAAAGGCAACGTGCAAAAATGTGATACTTTCAGCAGACCTCTGAGCATTCCTTATTGAACTCATGTTGTTCTACCCAAGCTGCGTAAATATTTCTGAATATGAATGAGCAATACAAGTTAGCACAAGAAAGACAATACCAAAATTAACTCGTTACCCAGGCTGGATTGATACATGCAGCACAGGACAGCAGATTTTGCATTCACAGTGAAACATTGTTCTTCAAATCCCAAATCTTAATTCATTCGTCATCCTATCTCTTATCCTTTGGGATGAAATATGTATCACACACTCAGTCGGTTTCAGTGTGTGAAGAATGGCACAAATCTCAGCACCTTCCCTACCTTACCTAGTCACTCCGTGGAAGAAAGAGTAGAACATTATTTTGCTCGTAGGCACGTTCCATAATATAAATAGTGTATTCTGTGCCCTCAGGCCTATATTTTAAATGCACTTATTAATAATAAGTAGGTGTCACTTCCTAACTACACAGCTGATGCTAGACATGCTATTACAGCTGAGAAATGAGGTCACGCCACAGCTGCAGTGGGAATATTTCCTTAGGGGGCCAGTAACCGGTTCCAGGCCATAACAGTAAGTCCATAATGCCCCTTTGCACACACTTTGTATAGTATTGCAGCAGACCTAAACACACCTTTAATGTCACTTTCTGCTACAGTTTATTTGTTTTTAATTACTTTTGAAAATATTTAAAGCAATCAGGAAAATAAGTATTATAAATGTGTCGAGAGTGTCAGCATGAGTGAATGACCAGATTAATTAAATAGTTCTTAATTAATTTCTATTTGTAGAAGACACATACTTGCTAAAGGTGTCAAACATAACAACAATGAGATTTTCACTTTTAAGGTCAAAAGGCCGTAGAGTTCATCAGTCAGACAGTACACATTTCGTTTTAAACAGAACAAAAAGGTTCAAGAAAACCGCTATGTTTTTAGACGATACAGTGCTTATTATGTGCAGGTGGTTTAAGTGGAGTTCATAAGGCCGAAGCCTACCAGACAGCGCTTGGAAAGACATATTGGAGACATGCTGAAAGCTTATCTATAAATGCATTCCGTCCATTGCTTACCATTGGTTTTGTGGTTTCTCACTCACACATGCTTCCTTTCTAATAACTGGTTTTATTTGTTTTAGCCCTCCAGTATGTTTTTGTTCTACCCATGAAGCATGTCCCTTTTACCACCTCTCTGATTAGCTTCTTCTATCCTTTCTCAAATGCTCTCTTTTAAGGAACTCTTTTTTATTTTTAGTGAAGCACTCCATGAGAGTGATTGTGTTTTGTCAGATGTCTCACTTGTATGCTTCTCATCACACTGCTGCTACCCCTCCCTCTACAGGTTACTCTCAAGCATTGCGTGCTTCTGTGAACCCCCTACGAAACCTGGAATGTTAGATCTGATATTGTCAAGTCCACAAAGCAGACATGGTTGAAGACGTTGCCCATTACTGTGTCTGCTGCAGAACTGTGCTTTCTGCACCATTTGAAGACACAATTGTAAGAGCCAAAAGCATACAGGGGGGCAGATTTATGACGACTGGTGCATCCCTGCATATCAGCAGGGATGCGCCAGTTATTATGCGCCACAGCTGAGCCACCATGGATGCGCCGCATTTATAATGCGGCGCACCATGGGGCAAAAACAGCACAGATGCGTGACGCATCTGTGCCGAAAAGTGGCGCATTGCTGGAGTTGCGTCGCAAGCGCGACGCAGCTCCAGCAATGATCTGGGGGGCCCTATCTTTAAAATGCTGCGTCAATCCTTACACCTGCTTCAAGCAGGCGCAGGGTTTTGACGCAGCATGGGCCTAAAAGTGACTGAGTGAAATCTTGTAGATTTCACTCAGCCACTTTTAGGAGGCGTTCCTGCAGCGCAACGCCCCCACCTGCCCTGGAACGCCTACATGTGGCGCAGGGCTTTACAACGTGACGCATCTCCCAGATGCGTCACGTTGTAAATACCCCGCACCATGGCGCAGGATTTGCGCCGCTGCTGCGTCACAAAAGTGACGCAACGGCGGCGCAAAAGTGGCGCAAGTGCAACATAAATCTGCCCCACTGTTTTTAAACAATGTAACACAGTCATCGCACACTCACTTTAAACATACCCTTTTAGGGCCATTCACACCTATGACAGCTGTCAGTTCACTAACTTATCATCATTGTTCCCCATTTGACCTGTTTTACCCATTTTTATGGAGGCTGTCTGCCCACCGAAACAATGCTCATGCTTGTTTCCAACCCTCAACTGGTTTGCAAGCTCCCTGCATACTTTGGTCCTGGACCACTCTGTAGGGTCATCCCTATACTTTTCCTTCACGCCTCTTGTTTTGCTTAACTCGTTTTTGTTGGTCTTATAACTCTTTGCAATGTACCACTGCTAGCCAGTGGTAAAGTGATTATCACTCCCTAAAACATAGAAAAATAACATACACCCAATTGGCACATTTAATTTACTTGTAAGTCCCCAGGAAAGTGGTAATACCTGCATTAAAGGCCTGTAAATAAAATGCTACTAGTGGGCTTACAGCTCTTACTGTGCCACCTACACAAGTAGCCTTTTTAAACAGATGCATGATGGAACCACACATGCCTATACTACACGTCCATTACCACACATGTGCATTAACCATGCATATATATCACACTAAGGGGTACGAATAATGGAGAAAAATAAAGCATCAGACATCACTGACTCCAAATGAATGTATCTCACAAAAAGTGACGAGATGCTTATGTCCTAAGAGGGAGACATGTGTGTATGAGGAAGGGAGGCCAAGAAAATAATTCTTTTAAAGACGAGAACCCTCACTCACCCGAGGGTGACATGCTTCATCATTGGGTCCCCTCTTGCACACTGTAACCGCAAGGTATACAGTGTGGGCTACAACTCTCAAAAAAGGGGGACAAGAGAGGAGCGTGAGGTGTTTTAATGGGGGTATCCAAAGTGACAGGGGGAGTAAGGGGCAGAGTGTGAAAAGAAACAGTGTGTAGGTAAGTAAAACTAGCTACAGGGTAACAAAATCAATTTTAATAGTAGTTCCCATCAGCTAGGATTAAAATGAGGTGATCTAGGATTAACCAAATATCCTAGTAATTGGTGGTCGACATGTTTCTGCCAGATGACTTAATTGTTCGCGGCATTCATCAGGACCTCTCAATATATCACTCTGCTCATATAATTAAAAATGAATTACAGACCATACTCGTTGGTAGGTAATAAATGACACAAGGACCAGCTGCAGTCCGGTGCAATGTCTCTATGGGTAATATTAATTTACCTCTACCTTGCGACGAATGGTGCTAAAGAGCACAGGTTGCTTTCGTTAGTCTGGCTCAGCCTAGTTGGGGCACCAAACCGCTGTTGGTGCCCCAACTAGGCTGAGCCAGACTAACGAAAGCAACCTGTGCTCTTTAGCACCATTCGTCGCAAGGTAGAGGTAAATTAATATTACCCATAGAGACATTGCACCGGACTGCAGCTGGTCCTTGTGTCATTTATTACCTACCAACGAGTATGGTCTGTAATTCATTTTTAATTATATGAGCAGAGTGATATATTGAGAGGTCCTGATGAATGCCGCGAACAATTAAGTCATCTGGCAGAAACATGTCGACCACCAATTACTAGGATATTTGGTTAATCCTAGATCACCTCATTTTAATCCTAGCTGATGGGAACTACTATTAAAATTGATTTTGTTACCCTGTAGCTAGTTTTACTTACCTACACACTGTTTCTTTTCACACTCTGCCCCTTACTCCCCCTGTCACTTTGGATACCCCCATTAAAACACCTCACGCTCCTCTCTTGTCCCCCTTTTTTGAGAGTTGTAGCCCACACTGTATACCTTGCGGTTACAGTGTGCAAGAGGGGACCCAATGATGAAGCATGTCACCCTCGGGTGAGTGAGGGTTCTCGTCTTTAAAAGAATTATTTTCTTGGCCTCCCTTCCTCATACACACATGTCTCCCTCTTAGGACATAAGCATTAACCATGCATGCCTTTACCATGTAAGTCATTACCACGCATATGCCTTTCCCATGCATACCTTTGCAACGAAAATGTAAGTATATCGCAGGTCAGTGATAAACCTTTATATATATATAATATATATATATATATATATATATATATATATATATATATATATATATATATATATATATATATATATATATATATATATATATATATATATATATATATATATATATATATATATATATATATATATATATATATATAAATCCACCAGTGCCGGTCAACAAGTTGCGGTCTGTCAGCGGCGGTCCGAGTTCGGAAACCGGAATTCCGAAATTATTCACTCCACACAACCTCCTATATTATTAAGAAGTACTCGGACTCCAAAGTCGAATGCAAAGATTTATTCCAAGTGCTGAACGACGCGTTTCGCCATTACGGCTTGCTCACGCTCGAACTCGTACTGCAAAAACATCTTTTGTAAATTAAGTCTCTAAGAAGACGGACTAGTCACACCCAAGTAAGGAAAGTTCATGTTACTGCTGCGGCCATTTTGTAACGGTATAACAGTATTGCCACATGAAGTAAATACATCAAACGGAATGTAGATCAGTCCCGTGCATTGCACATAAATAAAATATGTGGAACAAATGAATATCATATTGAAATAAAATGATAATCAAAACATTTAGAAAAACATTTAGAAAAACCAGGGATGTGTACGTGTGAAGCACAATAAAGTTGCCAAATTCACTACAGCCCCAATGGGTGAAAATTCATAGTGTCACGTATAGTTCATGTCAGGTTCAATAAAGTTACCAACATCAATACAGCCCAAGTGGGCATAAGTACACAGTTCCTTATAAATCACGATAACACTAGTACGACATTCTGATGTATACCCTTAAATCCTGCATTACCGTTCGAAATCCTAAATTTAGGTGCTATGGTGAATATATAATCTTTGGTTACAAAATTATCTTTCAGTTAGCCTCAAAAAATAAAGGTACTTAAAACATCAGTTGATATACTATACATCATGATATATTCAAGTTTCTAATATACACTAAGTCATTCCCTAGTGAGCAACAATTACATTTGTAAACACATAATTAGAAATGAACAATATTATTGCATGTCTGATACAATACATCCATCTTCATATGTAGAGTTCATGTAATACTGGGTGTGGCTCCATCTAGGATAAAATACAAATATAAAATGTATAACTGCACAACACAACAAAACTGCTGACAAGATATTTCACTGACTTCACTGCAGATGTACTGCAAGTTCCTCACTCATATTTAAACCTTTCGGGTCAGGCTTTCAAAGTCCACTATATACCGGGATTCTAGTTTCCTCAGAGACAATTCCCTATCGCCCCCTCCAGGGGGCGATAGGGAATGCGCGAGAAATGCGCATGCGCGGGTGTCCGCGCATGCGCATTTGCCAGAAGAAATTAGAAACAGAAAGAGTGAGCCCCGGAGACGCCGCGCTTACGGGTAAGTCGACTTACTTTAATTTATTTTTCAATGCTTATATTATTAAAAGGAGGGCAGGCGGGAGGTGGGTGGCGGGTGGCAAGCAGCTACGCTTCGCCCTCGGCGTGTGCGTAGCGCTGCCCTGCTTCGCCTACTTCGGAAAGTGCGAAGCAGGCAGCGCTACGTACACTACGTGGGCGAAGCGTAGTGCTACGCCCGGGGTTACATTGGAGGGGTGCTTTCACAGAGACACAAAGAAACTGGACAGTTGCATCCGGTAGCATACCACTCCAGAAAACTACAGCCGGTGGAGATAAATTATACTATTTCTGATAAAGAACTCCTCGGTATCAAAGACGCCTTCCAAGAGTGGCGACATTACCTTCTCAGAGCTAGGCGTGTGGTGACTGTGTTCACCGATCACCCGAATCTCCAGTTTCCGAAGTCAGCCAGAACGCTCACGCCACGTCAACTTAGGTGGTCCCTGTATTTCGCAGATTATGACTTTGTAATAACTTATCGGCCGGGAAAAAATAACGGAAAGGCAGATGCCTTGTCCCGAATTGACACGGATGGAAAGAAGATTCTCATTTGTGAATAGAAAATAATTCCAGAAACTAAGATCATTGGGGCCACTAGTGAGAAGACTCTCGTAGACAAAGTAAAAGAAGCCTTAACTTCAGAAGAAATGCGGAGTTGGGCTCTGAAGGATCCAACTCGGGAAATTATCGATGGGTTACTGTTTCATTCCAAGGCCTTGTATTTACCAATTCAAGAACTGCAACAACAAGCGTTGATCAACTGCCATGACAGTCCATTGGCTTGTCATCCTGGAATCCATTGAACGGAGGAGTTGCTAAAGAGACAATTTTGGTGGCCAGGATTATCCAGAGACGTACGAGTTCATGTGGAAGGCTGCAAGATTTGTGCAATGGGGAAGACAGATAAGCGGGCTCCTCAGGGTTTATTGAGACCTTTGCCTACCCCTCCATACCCCTGGCATACAGTAACTATGGACTTGATAGTTGAATTGCCCTCTAGTCAAGGATTCAGTTTAGTATTAGTCTTGTTTGACTCCTTCTCAAAAATGGCGCATTTTGTTACCCTGAAAGGAAATTCATCTGCAAAACAAATTGCCACACAATTCAATCGAAGTGTGATTAAGATACATGGCATCCCAAAGGTTTTGATTACTGATCGTGCATCTCAACTTCTATCCCATTTTTGGAAGGCTTACACTAAGGGTTTGGGAATTGAGATACGATATTCAATGAGTTTTCATCTACAAACAGATGGTCAAACGGAAAGGGCCAATCAAGAGCTAGAAAAGCATCTTAGACTGTTTCTTTTGGATCAAGAGGGTGAGTAGCCTGATCTTCTTTGGACCACAGAGTTTGCGCATAACAATGCAAAGAATGCCTCTACTGGTTTTTCCCATTTTTACTTGAATTACGGAAGCCATCCAAATTCTGTGGTTTTCTGTCAAGAAGTGTTGGTGCCTGCGGCACAAGAGTTAGTACAACATCTTAGTGAAGTACACGAGTCTGCCACCAAGAACTTAATGAAAGCAAAAGAACGTTATAAGCAGAGTGCAGACAAAAAGAGGAGGCCAGAACCAGATTTGCACGCAGGAGACAGGGTTTGGTTAAATACTAGCAATCTAAAACTCATAGGAAATCGAAAATTCCAACCCCGTTTGGTAGGTCCATTTTCTGTGGAACAAGTAGTGAATCCAGTAACCTTCAAACTAAAACTAACTACACAGTGGAAGATACACCCCGTGTTTCATGTTTCCCTACTTAAAAAGGTCTCACCCCATTTAAAAGAATTGAAGAGTAGAGAATCTCTTTTAGTAGAAGGACAAGAAGAATATGAAGTTAAAAGAATCTTAGACTCAAACTCAGTTTGAGATAAAATTTTATATCTCGTAGACTGGAAGGGTTTTGGCCCAGAGTCCTGGGTGGAACGATGAGCTGTTCATGCTCCTCGATTAACCAAAATTTTCACTTGCAGTGTCCTCACAAACCTCAGCCCGGAAGCTTAACCTTGCGGGGGGTACTGTCAGGGTACAGAGAAAAGGAGCCATAGCTCCTCCATATCTGTTTATGAGCCGGTTTTAAAAGGATCACCCACTCGTAAATGGTTGCGGGTGATCGTTGCACGCAACCGAGCATTTCCCCCAGTACTCCCAAAAGGGAGAACAGCAGTGGCAGTTGCCGGCCTATTCTTGCGCACCTGGACACGGGCGCGAGGTATAGACCAGCTGTGAAGCACGTTGGGTGATTTCAAAACCGCGCACTTCACCAACAGAAGTTCAGGGAGAAGTCGCTTCTTGTTAGGAATCCAGTTAGATAGGAAATAGTGTAGTTTTTGGTGCCAGGCTTAGGTGTAGGTTAGAGCGCTACTGAGCGTCGGTTAGTTTGTTAGGATTTAGAACTTTTTTAGGGAAATTCACAGTCTTAGAATAAATAGGAATTAGTAATAAAGAAAGCCTCAATATTCACCTTCTGGTACCTCAGTTCCTGATTTCCTTCAATGTCCTGTTGATGGCGTGGGCTCCCGAAGAACACCTATGGAAGAAATTAAAAGAAGGATTCAGAAGGAGAAAGGGTAAGGCAGAGAGTGCGTGGGTGAATAAATGAATGTGTGTAAATAAGGACAAAGAAAGCCTACAGTGATAAAGAGTACTATAGTATTGTTTGTAAATACAGGACACAGACGTAATAATCTCACATAGAGGAATACAAGAGGAGCAAAAGCCATAGGCACTCTGGGTATGGACAGAGAGAGAGAGAGAGAGAGAGTGAAGAAGCTGGAGGGAGTGAAGAGAGGAATTGAAGAGGAATAGTAATGGTGTACTTTCTGTTACAGTGATATCCACTTATGCTAAGAAGAGAGAGAGAGAGTAAGGAAAGAAAAGAGCATACTGCAGGAAGAAGGAAGCAGAGTGGAAAAAGGCCAGAAAGCCAGGCCGTATCTTCTCAGTTCCATTCCCCTTTCCCTCGACAGGGTTCACACTGCCACTAGGTTTTAGAGTTGGTGGCTGTGGGAAAACCAGTGGTGGAAAACTGGAAAATCTCATCATTCTGCTCCTGGGAGTGTCGGCATAGTGAGCAACAATGAACTTTGACACACTGTCAGTATAGGTGAGTGAGTATGTGTTAGTATATGTATGAATAAGTGAGTGGATGTGTGTATAACTGTATATGTGAGTAAGTCGTTGTGTGAATGACTATGGGAGAGTGAGTAGCTCTGTGGGTGACTGACAGTGTGTGAGTGGCTGTATCAGTGTATGAGTGGATATATCAGTGGATGTATTAGTGAGTGTTTTGGTGTATGAGTCGCTGTATGGGTGAGTGAGCGGATCTGTGAGTGTAGACCTATGGATCAGTGAGTGAGTGTGTAAATACTGGTATGGGTGTGTATATGGTTTTGAGAATGGTAGTGTAGACGTTGGAGTTGGTGTGTGAAAGGTTATATTGGGGTGTGAGTGGGTACATCAGAGATTATGTGGATGATGTTGTCAGTTATATCATTTGTGTTGTCATCAGTGATGTCATGACTGATGTCACTGACCATGTCATGAGTGACGTAATATGTGAGGCCATGAGCAGTGCATTGCGGGGGCATGAGTTATAGTTAGCTGAGCTAACTATAACTTCTGCACCTCTCTGCTTTTGTACGAGTGAAATGTCATCCTAACTATAACATCCCTGTAACCTTTGGATTTTTCTGTGGATTTCTAAGGTTTTTTAAAATTATATTTCCTAACTATAATGTCCCTGAAATCTTTGTTTTTTTCAGTGAATTTCTAAGGTTTATTTTAAACTGTATTTCTTACTCGAAGCGTCCATTTTTTTAAGTGAGCCACTAAGATTTTAGTATTTTCTTTCTATAAGTGTATATTCTATATTATATTTATATTATATACCACTCATTTTTTATTTGGTATGTGTTTATCAGAAAATACATTAATAACGGGTTTTATTTTTAAGAATTTTTTTAGTCGGTACAACATTGTTGCATTTACAGTGGAGAATCTGTGATCAGCAAATATATTTCACATACTGAAAAATACACTTAAAGACATTTTCTAACTAAAGTTTAAGTCTAAATATTCAACAAACACCACCACATTATAAAATGTTAACTCTAAAAATTCATTCTATCTATTACACTACACACATTACTAACTACATCATTGCATTAAAAACATATTTTGTACACATATATTTGTATTAGCTTTTATTAAAACTGTGTTTGAACCCTACTTCTCATTTTTCGCGATGAAACTGAGAGTCCTAATGACTCCAGTAAGCGCGACGATCACACCTTTTTTAGGGGTGCAAAATGTAAATATGCACACATTTTACAGTATTTTAAACCATAGCAACTTATTACTACTGTGTCTAAAGTCATATTTTGTAGGGAGTTTTCATAAAAACAACCATTTAAACAAATTTTCCGTTTTTACAGTGACGCTGGACCTCGCAATGATATCGTTAGCCACAGTCACCCGAAATACGTCGTCAAATGACAAAACATATGCATGCATTCAATAGCCACCACCACATTCAAAACATATAACTGCAAAATGGATTATAACCAATAGACTAAACACATTACTATCTAAATGACTATATAATAGAATGTGCAACTCCCTTAATATCTCTATAACACATTGCATATCTTTTTCAGTATAATCTATGACTGCATGCATCACTATATCACTAAGTCTCTCATTCACTGTATGAGTATTTGAGGAGATCTGTGAGATGAAGCATCAGTCTATCAATTCTTATGTAATGAAATTTGTGACTCCCTCAGTATATCTATGAGTGGGTGCATCACAGTCACAATGGGTCTGTGGTTGCATAAGTTTCTCACTCAATCTGTGAGTAGCTTCATGAGCGCCTTTGTGCATTTGTAAGTAAGTATATGACTATCTGACTGGAACTGTGAGTGGACACATGAGTGTCTAAGTGGGTGTCTGAATGGGTGAGTGAGTGGGTGCATGAATGTTTAAGTGGATCTGTGAGTGAGTGCATGAGTCTCTCAGTTGGTCGATGACTGGTGGCGTGAGTGTCTGAGTGGTTCTTGCAGGCATGTTTTGATTTGCTTATAACTTTGGTGCCGTTTGACAAATCTTCAAAATATTTTTCAAAATAAGTGCCCTCTTGTGTCTAGTTGTGATGGTCCATCAAGCGGGGGATGAGAAAAGGGGGGTCAAAAATGTGTGTTTCCCATGCCATTTTTCATGGGGATTTTGAACATGACTACAGCTGACGTGCAAGATAGAAATACACCATATTTGGCAGAGAGGTAGCTGTTGGTTCAGAAAGAGCCCTTTTGTAATTTTGTGTAAATCTATTCAGTAGTTGCAGAGTTATTAGGGAAAAAAGAAATATAGATATCTAGAGACGTGGACACTCCGTGGACCCCCCGTGGTTGATCTGTGAAGTCATGCACTACCAACAATGCCAACTTTGGCTGACCACAACCTGACTAGGAGGTTGTGGCTGCCATTTTAAGTGTGGGTGAACCATCCCCGGGCCTCAAATTGATTCTGAAAAGTGATTAAAGGGGTCAGGGTAGAGGTACCATGCCACCAAGGCTGTGTTAAAGGAGTGTGAGAGGGACCTATGTTGAGTATAAAATTGAATGAATTAGGTTTTTTTTCCACTTTGGGAATCAGCAGATCCCCTGTGGGGCTTAGCGCAGCCCCGTGTAGATCTGCAATGAATTTGCGAATCTAGATGCATTTTGGAAAAAAAAACACATTCAGTCCCACTCAGACACCCACACAGGTACTCTAACACCCATTTACAGACCCACCCAGGCAGTTGCACACCCACTTACAGACCTAGGAAGGTATTCTCACACCCACTGACAGTGCAATGCAGATACTCTCAGACACACTCAGAGACACAGATAGGCATCCTACTCCCACTCACAGACATATGCAGGCATTGACACACCCATGTACAGACATATACAGACACTCACACACCCACTCACAGACCCACTCAGACACTCATACACCCACTCACAGACCCACTCAGACACATACACCCAGTGACAGATCCACTGACATACTCAAATACCATCTCACAGACTCACACAGGGACTCACTCACCTACTCAGGGACCCACACAGATGCTCACACACCCACTTGCAGATCCACACAGGCTTTCATGCAGTCACTCACGTACACAGGCATTTACACCCCAACTCACAGACCTATGAAAGCATTCACACACCCACTCAGACACTCATATACCCACTCACAGACCAACCCACTCAGAGACTCACACACCCAGTGACAGACCCACTCACATGGTCACACATCTTCTCATAGACTCACATAGACACTCACACACCTATTCAGAGATTCATACAGGTAATCACATACTGTGAGAGGCCGGCTTGGTATGTGGTGTACACTTATGTAAGTGAGAAGCTGGCTTGGTATATGGTGTACACATATGTAAGTGAGAAACTGGTTTGGTATATGGTGTACACTTATGTAAGTGGGCACCTTGCACCAGTCCAGACAACACTTATGGTCATTTTAGTCATCTTAGACAACCTTAGAAAGCGCTCTAAGTGGTAGCTGTGGAGAGCAGCCTACAGGCTTAGTCCAGAAGGAGTGTAAAGCAGCTTGTTTACCAGAACATAATCTTTCATGTATAGATTAAGTGAAAAAGAACCACACAGTGATTTATAAAAATATGTATTTATTATAAGACACTCACTAACACTTACAGATATCTCCTAGCCAAAGATATACACAATGCACACAATACATTTAAATAGAAAGAGGTAAGTAGCACATAATACACAGTGGTCACCAGGGGTAAACCGAACAATATACTAAAATAGTGGTATGCAAACCACGACTTGGGTCAAGACTACACCCAGAAGACGTAGAAGTGCTGGGGAGCCAAGAAACCACCCAAGGTAAGTAACCAGGAGCCCCACGAAGGCCGTGTGCACAGTGGGAGCATGACTGTGGGATCAATGCAAGTCAATGGGTAAGTCACAGTTGCAATTTTAAGGAAGAACGTCCCATCCCAGTGGACCCTGAAGAAACCCCATGGAAGAGAGAAGGTTGGAGAGCCACTCCACCCGTGGATACCCTAGAAATCAGGATACCTACAACAGGGAAGCAGGGTGCACAGGTGTGAAGTGGCATTAGAAACCGTCGTCAAACCCAATGGAGGACTTCAGGAAGATGCCGCTGCTGGGGAATGTGAAAGTGTCTGGTGGAACCTAAAGGTGGATTCAAGCTGAGAATTACCTGCAAGCAGAGGGTAGAGAGTCTATGGCACTCAGGAGTGACCAGGAGGCACAGAAGACGACACATCATCGATGTTGAGTGCTGCAGGAGAGATGACGGTGCTGCAGCTGTGAGGACCAGGTGATGCTGTGGAAGACCAGGAGCCATTCACAAGCTGTCCCACGTCAGATGTCGAGAGTTGAGGGGTCGGTGTCTGTCGGTAGCACCAACAATGTAGAAAGAGAAGAAGGTGCAGTGTCGTGACCAGCAAGGTCCAGGTGACTCACCACAAGCAAGGGTGTCAGGGCAGGCCCCATGCAATCAGGGAAGCCCAAAAGAATTTAAAAAAAGATGACCCTCAAGAGGACCCACAGGCCAGAGGCACTGGAGTTGCAAGAGGACCTCAAGCAGCTCATTAAAGATGCAGGCCCACGGTGCAAGTGATATGGGGAGGACAAAGATCCTGGTTAGTGGAGATGCTTGAGGTTGGGACTACTTGGAGCCTGAAGATCTTGGTGGAAAGAAGCCAACAAGACTTGGCAACTGCAAGTCAATGTGGGGCCTAGGGGTTTGGATCCTGAGGCTCCAACGTGGGATACTGGCCTCAAACTTTGTGAGAGGACAGGGCAGGCCTCAGGGGATGTGAAAAACCAGCACCTGTGTTGCTGAGCCATTCATAGTCTGTGGGAGCTCAGGATCAAAAGACAGTTCAGCTTAGTTTCAGTGCCTGCAGATGCAGGGAAGTGACTCCTTCACTTCAAGCGAGATTCTTTCAGGTGTTTTGGATGCCCACAGGCCTTGGAAGGTTCCTTCATTGTGCACAGGCATAGACATTGCAGCAGACAAGCAGAGTGATGAGATCAGGAGCAGCAGGAGTCTTCCCAGTTGCATCCTTGATGCTCAGAGTGAAGTCCAGAGTGCCCAGACAGTTGAAGAAGAAATAGTGTCTGAAATGAATCTTGTCCCATGATGAATTTAGGGACCCACCCTCAGGTATGTCCTTAAGTACCCTAAAGAAAGGGTTGGGATGATTCAGCTTTCCCTCCCAGGGATCGGACAGTGGGGAGTATACTCCCATGTCCTTTGTCCAGTGTCACACCAGAGTGGGAGCCAATGGCACCCTGAGCTGGTTTGAACTGCACTATGCAAGTAGGGCACCAAGAGTGCCCTTCAAGTAAACTGAGTGGCACTAGCAAGCGCTCCCACCGGGTCCCAAAACACTGAACCCTGTCTGGGAGGTGGTCACACCTCCCTGTGACAGGATACCTATATTCTGCCTTCCCCTGCTCGAGCTTGGCTCAGCATCAGGAGGGCAGAATTGTGTCTCTGGTCGGCAGCAGCCATATTGTGCTGTCCGGGTCTAGAAGACTGGTACCGGGAGCACTGAGAGCCTCCCGGAGGAGATTTACAGTGCATGGATTCATATCTCCCCCACTGTTTACGGTGTGGGAGTATGATTCCAAAATGTTTGCTACCAAACATGATAGTGTACGTTGCAGCTAGTTTTAAGATGGTCATCATGTAAGGACGCGGTGCCCCTCTATATGTTATATGGCTGTATCACTTACAACCCGTGAGAATAGACTCTGTAGGCTGTAGGGGTGTCCTGCTCATGCAAGGGTACACTCACACTTAGAACCGAGCACCCTGCCTTCAGGATTGAAAGGCCTGCTTTAGGGGGGACTTTTAAGTTTTAATTGCAGTGACCCTGGATATAGGTAAACCTATATCTTTCGTAAGTGGTGCTAGCACCTGCTTACACAGGCTGCAATGGCAGGCCTGTAGTTACAAAATGAGTGGTTTCCTATGGGTGGCATGATGCATGCTTCAGCTCATGGGGGACCCCCTGGTGTACCTATGGCCTGGGTAGCTTAGTACCATATACTAGGGACTAATAAGTGTACACCAGTGTCCAATCTGGGAGATACCTAAGTACTTACCATAGCATTTTAGGGGCGAAAGCACAGAGACTGGGGTCCTGATTAGCAGGATTCCAATCAGACTAGTCAGAAATCATCACAGCAGCAGGTCAAAAGTGGGGCTAAACATGCAGAAGAATCCTACCTTCCTAGATACCTCCCTCCAAAATGAAAGGAGATAAGGCTAACTTTGCCCAGTTGAGTCTTTATTTCCTAAGTGGCCATATAAGGAAGGTCCTGCACAAGCATGGATACCCTCTATCTTATGGTCCACTGAGAAGCTCCTCCCCTGTAGGGTCTTGGATCCTCTCAAAAGTTTGGAGTGTCTACCGGTCAGCTATTTGAGCTACGAAAAAGGCTGGTGGGGTGTCTGTTTAGGGAAGTGAGGCCCTAACAGGGTTGGTCTCAACTTCCGCAGAGCACTGGCCACCATCAAGGCCTTTTTCCCCAGGACTGACTTGTACCTATCCCTAGGGGTCAACCTCTGGCTGCTTATAGCTTTTGGTTGATCCTGTCTGGTTGGAACAATGGAGGGCCAGTGAAGGTTTGGGACAGCCTTCTCCCAGATTTGACTTTGCCCAATAGAGTCCCTCTGGGGGCTGTCACTGCCAAAGGGTAAGAGGGATTCCTCAGAATACTGAGGAATCTCCATCTGGCTAGTATTACTAGGGTGGGTGTCTCTAATCTGTGGATGAGGGGATTCCATTTGGCAGTGGTCCCTGTGGGGTCCACTGACATCCCTGGCCTCTACAGCCCTAGGATGACTAAGACCTGGTAGAGAGGGGCACAATACCTGTTCCAGACTGAGTACCTCCTTGGAAGGTTCCCCTGCCCTCAGTGCCTCTGACAGGAAAGGCCTTACCTCCTCTGGGACAGTTTCTTCACAAGGGGTCGGATCAGTTCATTGAGGAGACTGACCCTCACCTAAGGTCTGGGGGAATACTTTTCTCCCTCCCCTTTGCTCTCTGTTGGAGCAGAGTAGACCATTCTTTCAGGTTCCACTGCTCCTGAATTTCCCTGTGGTTGGACTGAGCCCCTAAGGGACACACCAACCTTCTCAGGGAGGCCTAACATTTCTAGATGAGCCTTCAGTTCTACTTCAGCCCAGGCTTAAGTTTCCAAATGATTGCCAAGGAGGCAATCCACAGGCAAGTTTGGGTTCACTGCAGCCCTTGTAGGGCCAGTGGCCCCTTCCCAGCTGAGAACTATCCCTATCAGCAAGCTATCGCCAAACCTTGTGGGATTATCGCTGTATTTCCAGCGATAATCTCACAATTGGCAGCTTGTGCTCTGAATGTTATCGCTTTGGAGATAGGCGTTGCTGATAGCATGCTATCTCCATGATAAAATTCAGAGTTGGCCGGCCATAATTATCCTCACTCTTAGAGCGCTGAGCGAGAATTATCGGCGGCCGTTGCTGATATGTCCCATGGTTCTTTGAAATGTAGAGGAAGAGATAGCTGAAGCGGTCTTAGGAAGGTGTAGACATGCCCCTGTGTATAAATGTGAGTGTAGCAGTGTTTGTAGTATTCACCAGGAATCAGAAGATATATAAGAAAATGTCGACGTCATTTTCCAGGTTAAAGTGTGAAGTAGAAAATTGCAATGTTGCAATGATTAGATCCATGCAAAGTAAGGAAATATACTAATTTACAAGGATATTCACTGGTGTTTCTGTCTAAGAAAGTGTGCATCAGCACTGTTCATCATTTCCGAATGGTAGCTGTTCATCATTCAAAAAAGCAAACTTTTGCTAGAAGGATTTACTATTAAAAAAGTCCTGCATTGTGTTTAGGAGAAATTAGCAAAGCACTTTTGTATGATACAGTATCAGAGGTTGAGAAAGTTTGTGATGACATACAATTCCGTTTCTTTAGTTCTGAAGAAGAGTCTGGGAAAATGAAGAGTTGGCATGTCCAGGTGTAGAGGAAGAGAACACAGATGTTAGTACTGATAACTTTGCACAAGAAATGGTAAAGTTTATTCAGTTTTTACAGAGAAATAAACCTACGCTTGTATATGTTGTTGGCACACACACTACAAATGCCAAAAACGAAACATTGATGTGTTGTCAGAAAGTGAGCATCAAAATGGAGAAAAGTAGCTACAATTTGCTGTGTATTTATTTGTGGAGAAATGGTTCGATTTGCCAACACAGCAAATCATGTGTAAGTATTGCTATGGCAAATTATAGGTTAACAAAATGCCTGCCGGAGCAATACATAATAAGATAGAGCAGGTTGAAATTCCAGAGGAGCTTTGGCATCTAGATGTTTATGAAACAATATTGATACAATCCAAATACTACTATACAAAAAGGGGTCCACATTTTGAAAACGTATGTCTTTATAAAATACTTAAAAACTACAGATATAGAAACAACATGACAGAATATGTAGATGAACGTACATTTACAGGGTTTGGTTATGATGGTTGTTTGGTGCAACATATCAAAGTCAGTCTAATTAATCATAAACACCTGAGTTGCCAGACTGATGAAAAAAGAGAGTTTTTCTGTTTGGCACTTCTACAGCTCTTCAGGCCTTGGTGTTCTGTATTAGAATTACTAAGAATGTTTGACTACTATGAAGACTCTTTCAGTGTTGGAAAGGATAGCATTGAGTGTCCAGTATTTGCTAACTATTTGAAAATCTTATATGATTAAATTGAGCAGCAAGAAACAATTGCTGCTGAGATAGCTAAGGAGAGTTCACAAAGCAGCCAAAGTTCAGGTCCTCTAAGTCAAGATCCTCTTGGACAGCCAATAATTGGGAATTAAGCTGTCCCCTTGCAATGAATGAGGTGTAGACTGCAATGCAACAAGCAAGACAGGAAACTATTGATTTGCAACACTTAGTTGCACATCTAAATTATGAGCAAAAAGAAATATATATATGGATGTGAAAGACAGAGATAAGCATGGGTTCCTCCATGAGAAGAAAGAGTGTGTATGCACGTCATTCAAGTCTATACTGTGATATGTAAGCGGTCAAGGTAGCAATGGCAAACGCTTTTTAATACAAGTTATAACTGCTTTCCTACAGAAGACTAAAGAGTGTATTTTGTCAGGTGTAGTAACAGCACCCATTGGATTAGCTGCATATAATACCAAATCCATTACTTTACCACAAATTTTGATGCTACCTGTGGAGCATGAAAACAAAGTAGAATTCCAAAAGATATCCGGTGAAGCTTGACATTTACATGTTGAGAGTGCTAAAAAAGTTAAAGCTTCTAATCATTGATAAGGTGAGCATGGTCTCAAACTTAATGCTTGCCTTTGTACAGTTAAAAATGCAACAGGAGGAAAACACTTGATTATTTTTGGAGATCTATTGCAATTTATACCTGTAAAAGGACAGCCTGTGTTCAAAACACTGCTCCACGATGAAACTCAAAAATTCGTTGGTAAGCATTGGAAATGGCAATATTTGTTTAAAATTCCACTACATAGAATTACTTAAGAAAATGTGGTAAGCATCTGACATTGAATATGGGAATATTTCTGAGGATATTAGAGGCAGGTGTTCTTTCTAAATAGGTAAAGAATCTGCTAGAAAGCCTTCTTCTAAAAAAAAACTTTCCATTGAACAAGACAACAGCAGTGATAATATTCAAGAAGGTAAACCAATTGTGTGCCGAATGACTACGCTAGCAGAGTGTGCCTCTTTCAACAAAGTATTGCTACAATTGGAGAAAGAAGAAATTTCAGAACTGACGATCATAGACAAAATGGAACACCAGGGTGTCACAGTAATGCTAAATGAAAGATTGCAAACAAAATTGGATTCATTGGAAAAATCGATTTACAAAAACTGCAAGATTGGAGAAATATTTGAGTGTTTGCGACAACTGCAGAGTAATTTTGCGCCTGAATTGAAATGTTGAGGAAGAATTGGTTAATGATGCAATGGATAAATTATTGATTGCATTAGCTTTCCTAACATGAGTGAGATAGAGCACTTAGCAATTAAATTAGATCAGATTGAATGCGCAAACCAAATTGGAAGAGCTATTCTACATTTTTGCTTGTGAAAGACTTATATGTGTGACAGAAACAGTTTCCAGTTTGTTTAGCATATGCTCTAAATATTCATAAATCTCAAGGATTGAGTGTAGATTCAGCATTGGTTGATGTTGGGAGTACAGTGTTTAAGGAAGAAATGTCATATATAGCCTTTTCTCGAGTTAGAACATTGTCGAGTTAGAACATTGTCTGCCTTGTGTTTGGTTGCATTTGATAATAGCAAAGTAAGTGCTGATCCAAGCTGTCTTGATAAAGTAGTGTTTATGCTCCTCATTCAGGACAGTATCCCATTTATGAAAAACGCATCATTTGCCCAAAGCGAAAGCTTCCAAAGGAGCATGCTGTTATTGTTGGTAGGAAGGAAATGATAGAAAAGAAAGATGTTGTTAAGAAAAATAATTGGCAATGAGTAGAGAAATTCTTTGGTTACCAGTTGTCAAACCCTCTGGTGTCAACTGCTATGCAAATGTTGTTCTAAACATATTCTTTCAATGACTCCATCTTGTACATGCAAATAAACAGAGACCACAGAAGAGGTTTTGTTCTGGACACTACTACACCTTCTGCTTCACACATTCAAGACCTTGTAGATATATGTAGTGGATCTGTACAGTTTACTCTGAACACTCAACAGGATGCACATGACTTTATAATGGTGATCTTTGGAATATTAGAAGAAGAAGAAATATGTATTGATGAGTTATTTGAACTTACTTACTCATGGAGCTATGAGTGTGAAGGTTGCTCATTAACATCAGGTACAGAAATAGATTTGAATTGATTTCTTTATTTAACACTACCAGATTGTGTCTTTTGACAGATTGTTCAAACAAGCTACACAAAACAATACCTGCCCAAACTGTCGATCAGATCTTATGTTAACCTTATGTCTATGAAGAAGCGGGAAATTTCTTATTTTAGAGCTACTTCTGGAAGAACATATACTACCATGGCTATTATATTTCATAAAGGAATTATTGTAACATCTGGTCACTATATTGTCTATGTAAAAAGTAAAAGTGGATGGACAGAATGTAATGATAGCAATCTCCAATTCAAGCAAAGACTGCCTTATAAACTACCACAATCTTACCTTTTGGGTATACACAAAGCTAACAGCAGCTGACCATAGGTTTTGCACCTCAATCTTGTCAAGTTCAATTTAGTGTCCTGTGCATCATCTTCCAGTACTTGTCACCGTTTAGTGCCACTGAAGGCCAGAAAACAGGATATTCTTCAAACGGAAGGCGCACCAGAAATAAATTCCATGTAGCAAATTTCAGTCCATCATCTTCTTTTATTTTTCAAAAATGATTGCACATGAATTAAAATCAGCCAACGCATTTTGTTCCTCTCACACTAGGAAATTCATCCCGTCCATGGAGGGTACATGGGGACCATATCAAGCCCCGGATCATGATCCGAGTCCTTGGCAACTTAAGTGCGTGTAGCCTGCAGTATGGTTTCCAAGCCAGAGCTTGATATGGTCCCCATCTATCCTCCATGGACAGAATGAATTTAAAATCCTATATCTGTTGATTGCCTCGTGATGGAATAGCGATTAACAATGCAATACATTGTGAATTCACTATAATATACATTAAGCCCTGATGAAGTTCCTAGTGTGACAGGAATGAAACGGGTTGGCTGATTTTAATTCATGTTCAATAATTTTGGAAAAATAAAAGAAGATGATGGACTGAAATTTGCTACATTTAATTTATTTCTGGTGCCCCTTCCATTTGAAGAGCTATCCTACCTTTTGTTTCTGAAACAGAAGTTATAAGTAAGAATACAGTTCTAAATGTGGAACTGTCTATTTGTAGTATGTACTTCATCAGGATTTGTAACATTATGCAGCCTACCAGGAGTGATGTCTACATAAGGCTTTTAATATCCTAGTGTCCCTTATATATCTAGAACTAGCTAGAATGGTAAAGGTCTCATTTACAGTATATAATTCTTTACACTAATAGAGGAAGTAATGATAAAAGTATTGTTTAAAAACGTGCAGTGATTGCAATGCACAGTGTTGCTTAATTGCAGTGACATAGTATGCAGTTTTTTTTACAATCTTTATCATTGTTTTTTACCAACTGTTCAATGATGATTCTTTCAAGAATACATAATTTGTGGTGTAGGATTTTAGAAATTTAGAACAGTAAAAAATGGAAAATTAAATGCTTTGTTTTAATGTAACATAGCATTACAGCATAAGAAATGACTAGTAATTTGTTTGTTATTATGAATGTATCCATTATTAAAATTGTAACTATATCGTGTGATTTTATAAATTATTCTGTAATGTGTGATTTTGTAAATTGTGATAGCAATGTATTTCACTAATCACTTTTTCCGGGCACTGTTTCATAAGATTACATTATGAGGGTACACACCGAGGTAGTCCCTAATACAGCCACACACACAACCAGGTGCACACCGATACAGGCCAGGACCCACTCAATTACACATCAATACAGCTACTGATACACCCAGCCAAACAATAATACAGCCTCTCAAATAGCAACTCATGCACAAAGTAGAGCTACTGACACACCCAGGCACACACTGATACAGTGTGTAACACATCCATGTACACAATACACATTGTTAGACACTGACACACCCAGCACATACTGATACAACTAATGACAAATCAAGCCACACTTGATTCATGCACACACCGATACTGCAACTGACACACCCAAGCACATATAGATATAGCCACTTAGGCATTCATCTAAACACTGATACAGCCTCTCAAACACCCATACACATGTTGTTACAGCCACGGACACACAGCCACCACACACTGATACCTCTGGATAACTGCTTGCCGCAATTACTGCACTGCACAATTTTGGCAGCAACTTTTTTTCCCCCTGAAAGTATTGTGAAATGCTGCCAGACATTACTTTATTTTCTTGCAGGTGGTGTATCTTACTCCTCATCCTCAATAGGTTCTGGTTGGTTATACTGGACAGAAAATGAAGCTAGAGTCTTCATATCAAATTATTAAAGAAAGTGAACAAGAAACAAAGCACCACACTTCTGAATCCACTTTTTACAGAATTCCCTGTAGAAATAACTGTTTTTGTGTATATGGTGGGGTTCTAATATGCTCAATCAAAAGACAAGGTTTGGGTATGTCATTGAGCCAAATTACGATTCCAGTCTGTAGATTCACGAAGTCGTGAAACATGTAAATCGAATAAGTTTCTAGAAAAACAGATATAGGATGCCACACTCATGACATTAATGAATGTAGAGGGATGTACATATTTAAAATAATTGTAAACATTTTTGGCAAATCCGCACTTTGCAATTTGCAGATTCATTGCGATCTTGTGATCAGAATCACATAGAGTACTTGTGGTCCCATCCCATGGGACATATTATGATAGAGGGCCATCAGACCGCCGGCCGTTGTTATGTCTGTCAGGAGATCGACCGACAAGCAGGCTTCAGTACAACCTCCCAATTATACGCTGCCAGGCCCTATGTTACATCATAGACGTATGGTGTCGCGCCGGGAATGCCATTCCCTCATTTTTTTTGTCTCAAAACAATATCTAAATAAGTTTAATGTGTATATGAGAACAAACGATAATCTAAAATATTTTAAACATTTATATATTTCTAACTGTAATAAACATATATTATGGTAAATATATTTTCTCAAAATCATGTCGGGTGTAGTCTCCTTGCGTGCTGGGTACGCGATTGCCATGTGACCTTAAAAAAAAGCTTTTCATTGGTTCATAACATTTCCAATTGTAACAGTTGTAGGACCCCACCCATTTTAGTCATTCTCTCTACAGCGTTCGATGAGACTCCTCTTCAGCTTACAGAGCTTTTTTGAAAACTTCTTGCTATATACACATATCTGACACTATACACAACATTCAACCATCATATTCATCAATTTTCATGCTCTGTAAAGTAGCCTTCCATCTGTGATAGCCATGCATCTAAAAGCTACATAACAGAACTTTTCCCCACTGCCAGAGGTAACATGGTTGCATACGCTGTCCACAGCACAATGTAATGTGGTACGGCCCAGGGGCAGTATCATGAATAGATAATGAACACACGGACACAGATAGATAGTGCAAGTGGGTACGGGCACGTGCACTCGACTCCTCTTTATTACCAGGGTCACATATCCAGTGACATCTGTGCTGAATGCTTGTGGGGTGAGTGTAAACCAGCCCTCAGAGAATGGTTGCTGCTAGCATCAACTACAACAGTAATCATTGGATCACACACAGAGATTCAATAATAAAAGGGTCAATAGTTTGTGCTGCAGTAAGGTACGGACACTAGATGTGAAATAATACAGAAAAGATTCTATCGTAAAAGAACCATAACTTGTGATACACTGAGATACAGGCAGTATATCTGAAATAATACACATAAAGATTGTATCATAAAGGGTCCATCAGGTCTAGTGCACTCAGATAGCCACATCAAAAGCATTCAGCATGTGCACAGCCAGCGATGATGCGTGCTGTTGGCGGGCCGTACTAGGACCAATGTCTGTTGCCTACAACACTACATCATCTGCAATAGCGACTTGATCTGAATTGTAAACACTGCTGTCTGCAGTGTATGCCATAGAGCGGTCAGCAAGGTCCCACAGCCATGTGGCATTGACTTGAGCTGTCCTGTTTGCCATACGCAAAGCAACAAAAAACGTGTGCGGACCCTGTGATGATGCATATGCGTGGTGTGGACAGAGTGCACTGGTTCAATGTCTTTTGCCTACAGGACTGCGTCATCTACAATAGCGACTCGATCTGAATTGTAAACATTGCTGTCTGCAGTGTAGGCCTGAGAGCAGTCACCAAGGGCCCACAGCCACGTGGCGTTGACTTGAGCTGCCCAGTTTGTCATACGTGAAGCAAGAAAAACCATGTGCGGACCCTGTGATGATGCGTATGCATGGTGCGGACAGAGCGCACTGGAGCAATGTCTTTTGCCTACAGGACTGCGTCATCTACATTAGCGACTCGATATGCTGTCTGCATTGTAAATTGAAGGCAGTAGTGAGCACAGTCTTCCATGAATACTTTTTCTCACTTCCTCTTCATAAAATACAACAACATAAATTACACAAAACTCTGCAATAAATAAATCAAAACAATTCGAATTACGATCTCTGCTGTCCACTGTGTACACTGTTATTAAGTTGTCTTTACCACTACCAAGAAGAATTTGGTCATTGTACTAGACCTATAAGTCATCTTAAAAAACGTCTTCAAGCAAGTATATTAAAAGGCTATTGTGTTTATTTCAATAGACGTTGTAGTTAGTTGCCTACTGGATTCTGTAATCAAACAATCACCACTCGACCTGAATTGTAAGCCCTGCTGACCGCAGTGTAGGCCAGAGGCAGTGGTCATTAATAGGCCTGGGCGTAGTTCGCGAAGTAGCACTTCGCGAAGCTACGCAAAGTGAAGTTCGCACTACGCGAGCTACACGTAGCACTTCGCGAACTGCGTAGTACCTTGTTCGCACTGTGCCAGATGTCGTATTCAATGATTGCACAGTGCGGACAAGCAACCGGCACTGTGCAATCATTGACAATGGCATCTTGCACAGTGCGAGCTGTAGTTTTCTGCTGCTCGAGTAGATTTTTACTCGAGCTTCAGCTTTCTCAACGCGAACTGGTAGTTTCTCATCGCGAGGGGTCGCGAGCATACGCGACCACTCGCAATGAGAAACCTGACCTCCTCGCGTTGGGAATCTCGCCGGGAGGTTTATTTTCCATGCTCGCGATCGCCAACTTGAAGTTGCTGATCGCGAACAAGGAAAAAGTCTCGCCGGGATGTCATTTTGCTTGCTCGCGGTCGCCAACTTGACGTTGAGGACCGCGAGCAAGCAAAAAATGACCGCAGCACTATGCAACACTACGCTACGCGTGTTCGCACTGTGCTACGTGCAGTTCGCGTAGTGCGAAGTAGCGCGAACTTCGCAAACTACGCGAGCGTAGCGTAGTGCTTTGCCCAGGCTTAGTCATTAACACCTCACAGCCACGTGCCGTTGGATTCGGAAGCACGGAGTTGAATGAACCTGATTGAAGGGGTACACACAAATCATCACAGACTTTAACTTCTGACATCCTCATTCACAGAATCAAGACCCCGTTTCACTGTTTCGATCTGCTGTACTGCGGTGTACTCCACCGACTGCAGTCAACCAAGCCCAATAATCATGTGCAGCAGTTAGCTACAGAAGCACAGAGTGTGATGCATGTCAACGGAGGGAGTTCTGTGAAAAACAAGCAGCAGGTAATATCGGACATCGTCCATTTTGGGATCAAGACACCGTTCCACTGATGGGACCTAGAGTTGGCTGCACCTGGTCGAAGGGACTACCTTCATCTCCCCTCTCACATACAGTTCTAACATCGTCCGTTGTGGGATCAAGACCCCGTTTCACTGTTCGGACCTGCTGTACCACAGTGTACTCCACCGACTGCAGTTAGCCAACCCCAATAATCATGTGCAGCACTTAGCTACGGAAGCACAGAGTCTGATGCACCTCAACGGAGAGAGTTCTGTGAAAACCAAGCAGCACATAATATCGTACATTGTCCATTTTGGGATCAAGACACCGTTCCACTGTTGGGACGTAGAGTTGGTTGCACCTGTTCGAAGGGAGTACCTTCATCTCCACTCTCAGATGCAGTTCTAACATCGTCCATTTTGGGATCAAGACCCTGTTTCACTGTTCGGACCTGCTGTACCGTGGTGTACTCCAGCGACTGCAGTCAGCCAAGCCCAATGATCATGTGCAGCAATTAGCTACGGAAGCACAGAGTCTGATGCACCTCAACGGAGGGAGTTCTGTGAAAACCAACAAGCAGCAGGTAATATCGGACATCGTCCATTCTGGGATCAAGACACTGTTCCATTGTTGGGACCTAGAGTTGTTTACACCTGGTCGAAGGGAGTACCATCATCTGCACTCTCAGATGCAGTTCTAACATCGTCCATTCTGGGATCCAGACCCGGTTCCACTGTTCGGATCTGCTGTACCGCAGTGTACTCCACCGACTGCAGTCAGCCAAGCCCAATGATCATGTGCAGCACTTAGCTACAGAAGCACAGAGTCTGATGTACCTCAACGGAGGGAGTTCTGTGAAAACCAAGCAGCAGGTAATATTGGACATCGTCGATTCTGGGATCAAGACACCGTTCCACTGCTGGGACCTCGAGTTGCTTGCACCTGGTCGAAGGGAGTACCTTCATCTCCACTCTCAGATATAGTTCTAACATCATCCATTGTGGGATCAAGACACCGTTCCACTGTTGGGACCTACAGTTGGTTACATCTGGTCGAAAGGAGTACCTTCATCTGCACTCTCAGATGTAGTTCTAACATCGTCCATTGTGGGATCAAGACATCGTTCCACTGTTGGTACCTGTTGGACTACTGTGTTAGTAGTATACATAGCACTCCACGGTGCTGGGCCTCAGGCTGGGTGCTGTCTGCCTGTGTCGCGGTAGCCAGTGTTGATCTCAGGAGCCTTCCGAGCTCGCAGACCTCGGCCAAAAAGCTTCCATCGGCATGTGGTGGGTCCTCTTTCACATACGGCGGTGTCGAAAGGTGAACTGTGGGGCATATGTGCGTCGCAGTGGCCATCACGGTTTCTGTGCACCAGCAGGCTGAGAGCATTATTCCCGCAGCCACCTTTGCTCACGGCATCAGCCTCGTGGCGGTGTAAGCTGCGCATACCTGACAGACATGTTCGCCATTCCGGAAGAGAACCACACCCAGAGAAACGTGCCTTTTATTCATACCCCTACGCTAGCCTTGCGTACGCCGAGCCAGCCCACTACACTAAAGATTTGGGGGGGAGGGGGCACATACTCACTACGTTTTCGTAATCTTCCCTACTGACTGTACTATCATGGTTGCGTCCACTGTCCACTTCACTCAGTTGACCATCAGTGTATGTTGACATGTACGTGCCTGTGCTCTGCATACTCAAGTCTGTCCGGAACATCGCCTCAACACTTTGCATTGAATACTTTTATAATTGAGAATCACTTGCCACCCACGCACATACTTTTCTCCCATCTCTCTCTGCATTCTGCATTGTGTGGCAGAGGTGCTATGTTTGGTTTGTGTACATGGCTAGCCACGGTTCTCACAGTACGTAGTGTCGTTGTGTCTGCTAGGTGTACATGTTGTTTGTCATGTTGTATGTAATCATATAAGGTAGCACGTTTATTTACGAGCAGTGATTCCTCACATTTAAATATCGCTGTCTTAAAGTGGATACCGAAGTTTTTCTCATAGGTGAAAAGTGGGACCACAATGGCAGTCATTCATTACTATTCCAGAATGTCCAAATGCCCGACGCTTCTAAGCTTACAGCCCCCAATCTTGCATGCTTTCTTAACTCCCACAATCAGACCAACATTCACACGGCTTTCTAACGGCAGTTATCTGTTTCTTAATAACATGGACTGCTACCCAATGTGAGCTGGCACACCGTATGTCCTTACTGTTTCAAACCGGATAACTTCCTCTGGCAATCTCTATTCCTACCCACACAAAGTAACTCCCAAAAGTTCAACTTGGCCTTCAATTACTACTTTGAAAACAGATTTTATTAAACGGAGCAAACTGAAAACGGTTTTGTTTCAAACAGAAGTGTCTTTCACTTCTCCAAAAGTAATGTATCGACTGAAGATAGCACGAACTTCAAGTAAAATACACTCCCTTTTAAATACGAACCTCCCATCACACTTTGTGAATTGTTACACAATTTTCAACACATCTGACATTTAAGGTCTGGCACACTTTTTTAACACTGTCACCTCCGGCCTTCTCACAGGCTTTCAAACTGTTTTTAGTCTAATACCAGACTTCATTCATTCGATCATCTCTGGAATAACAGCAACAGTGCCCATAATTCTCACTCTGTTTGCGGCCATCCTACTACTATTTTAGCTTTTTAAAAATGGCTGCACTCCCTGTGGTAACAAGCATGTTCATCAGAATACGCCTCTACACGAAGCTACATCAGTTACGTGAAAAAATGGACAACTTTTCGGCTGCCTGCCTCTATCTATTATCGGAGCCAGCTACAACATGACATTTATTTACACATATACCATCTGCGTGCAACCCTCTTTTTATTGCAAAACGTGCCCAATCGACTGGCGAATGGATCTATGCCTTGACAGCATCCCAGCAAACGCTCCCAATATCCAGCAGGTAATGGAGTATCTTGAAAACCGTGAATTTGATTGTTTGGGCAGTGGAGCAATGGCGGATGCAATGCAAAAAGGTATCCTTGCGGAATGGGATTTCTGCGCAGCCGTGAAAGATCTCCTGCAATGTTCGACCTTTAACAACATCGCAGATTGCCTGCCAATTCAAATTGCCACTCAAACTTTCGAGGAACATAACTGTCCCTTCGAGGATATGAATTGGATTGGTTCGCTTTTCTCACACGTTGGCAACAATCGCCTCTTGGAACATTACGCATCTCAAGCCGCTGAAGAACTTCCGGACTGCAATCTCCAAGACTTGAAATTCAATTTATTCTTGGATTGATTTTTTCCAACTTTTTGGACTTTTTCCTATTACATTTTTTGATACACTTCAATTGAACTATTTTCATATAATAACTTTCTAAGTATGCTTAGGCATTTGAACTGTGTTTTCATTATTGGCCCTTACCTCTCCACACTAACCAGGGATGGATGATGTATGGCCTATGCAAATACGCTATTTACATGCTAAATTAGCCTAAACACGACATCAATTTTGAAACCATATCTATTTTTTGTACACATGTCTCTCTGCCTACCTGTTATCCACGAAGCCCTTTCACACAAATTAGCTCATCCTCAGCCTCTGCTCACGAGCGGGCGATCAAGATCAGAAAACACTGCATTGTTTAGGAACTTGTTGGCACAGTGTGGTAATCGTATCCTACCTTTATTTTCATTCTACAATTTACAGTCATTCATGTCTAATAGGTATTGTTTATGTCACATGGAACTGTAACATGTAATGTGGAATTGACTGATGCAGGAGCTTAGGTTTGAATACAGCAGAAGCGGTTGGAGTTTGCCTCAGCTGGATGCCTTAGCTCCATTTATGGCACTTAAATAAAGACACTTTTTATATAACTTGCAGACTCCATCGCTTTATCCCACACAGCCACTTTCTTAAACACACCTGATTTCACCATTTTTCTTCTGTGGCATAGCAACATTCTGCATTATATTGTTCACAATTATTTATTTATTCCTGCTTGCTAAAACACTCCATTCGAGTCTTCAGACCGGTAGGGGTGAGTAGTTTGCTTCCCACTCCCGCTATAGTCTAAACCCATACTAACACTACTTGCACAGCTATGCTACAGCGGCCAGTATGCTACAGCGCCCAGAGCACGTCAGTTTACAGCAATTAGCTCATGGTTTCATCCCTGAGTGTACCGGCACCTCACCTCACCTCACCTCAGCACCATCACACTCTGGGCAAAACAGCACTTTCACACAGCTAGGGGTGAATACTTTGCTTCACACTCCCTCTACAGCACACCCTAACCACCCCACAGAGCTCACAGTGCTATAATCTAAACCCATAGTAACACCACTTGCACAGCTATGCTACAGCAGCCAGTATGCTACAGCACTCAGAGCACATCAGTTTACAGCAATCAGCTCACGGTTTCATCCCCGAGTGTACTGGCACCTCACCTCAGCACCATCTCACTCTGGGCAAAACAGCACTTTCACACCGCTAGGGGTGAATACTTCACTTCACACTCCCTGTGTAGCACATCCTAACCACCCCACTGAGCTCACAGCACTATAGTCTAAACCCATACTAACACCACTTGCACAGCTATGCTACAGCAGCCAGTATGCTACAGCGCCCAGAGCACATCAGTTTACAGCAATCAGCTCACAGTTTCCTCCCCGAGTGTACCAGCACCTCACCTCACCACCATCTCATTCTGGGCAAAACAGCACGTTCATACCGGTAGGAGTGAAGACAACGCTTCACACTCCCTGTGTAGCACACCCTAACCACCCCACAGACCTCCTACCCTCCTCTTTCCTACTCTTTTCGCACTTTTTTCTCCTTACTCACTTCAACGGAATCACAAAATGGCTGCCAACACCTCCTAGTTGCAACCGCTCACACCGCTCACAGCCAATAAGCAGCAAGCTTGTGCTCGTAACCCCTCAGCTAATCAGAAGGCAGAATTCCCAAATTTTGATCTCTGTAAATTTTGATAGTTCTCCAAAACTACTGAACGGATTTACACCAAATAAACAAAAGCGTGCTTTCTAGACCAAGACCCTTCTCCCTGCCAAATGTGGGGTAATTCCGTTCACCCGTTCGACATGTAGCCTAGTCTAAAGTTTCCTATGGAAATTAACATGGAGAAAACACATTTTGGGACCCCCCTTTTTTCTCGGCCCCCCTTGATTAATCACCCTCAAACTTTCAACATAGTAGCTGATATGAACAAAGAATTAGTTTGGAAAATTTCATGAAGATTCAACCTATGGAAATTTGGTCCTAACTATAACTACCTACTAGTGACCACCAGAAGGTAAGATATATATATATTCACAGAAAAAAACATAGGTTTCAGGGGTGTTAAAGTTAGCTGGCCATTTCACTCATACAAAACCATAGAAATTCCTCCGTTATAGTTAGTTCTGCTAACTATAACTCGCGGGCCCGCAATGCACTGCTGAAGATGTCACATATTGCATCATTCATGACATGGTCAGTGACATCACTGATGACATCTCAAATGACATCACTGATGACATCATCCAGTGAATGTGGTTTAGTTTGAATTTTAAATATGTATTATATATATTCCAATCTGTATTGAAGATTGAGTGGATATATAACTGTCTGGATGGAGGATTTAGTAGCTGTCTGACTGTCTGTTTAAGTGAGTAATTAAAAGTGTCTCACTTAATACATGGATTAGTAACTAAACTATGTGAATGTGTGCATCACTGTCTCTGTTGTTGTATAACATGCTGCATCAGTTTGTCACTAACTACATGAGTGTGTATATTAGATATTGATTAGTTGGGTGAGTATTTGTATGGGACACTGAGTTTGTGTGTGGTTGGATGGGGTATGTGTAACTCCATGCATAGATGTGTGAATGGTTGATTGACTAGGTGTATAGGTTTAAGAGTGCATGTGAAAACAGTTGTTTAGGTGACTGAGTGTATTTATTTGTGTGTTGGTGAGTGGATATATGTTTTAGTTGTACATCTTCAACAGAGTAAAAAAATAAAAGGCATTGTATGTGAGAGTTGGTGTATATAAATAAGTATGTGTAAGAGTCAGTGATTGTGAGAGTAACATATGAATGAGTGTATAATTGTAATGGTGATTTTTTAACATATTAACTATGAGTTACTATGTGTTTGAATAAATGAGGTGATGTTGGATAATTGTGTAAGTGAGTAAATGTAAGTGCGATTAATTTTTTTCATGAGTGAGTAGGATGACTGCATAACCGACTAAGATGACTGCTGATATGTCAATGTCTATATATGTATATAAGTGCATTTGATAGTGTTCTATTAATTAGTGACTGCATGTATAAATGATTCTGTTGTTGAATGGGGAGTTGTGTGTGTAGACTTAGGAATCAGTGAGTGGGTATGTAGTAACTGGTATTGGTGTATCAATGGTTTCAAATATCGTACTCTGTATTTTACAGTGAGTGATGAAAGGTTATACTAGTGTAAGATGAGGTGTATCAGATTGTTACGTGGATGATAACATCAGTGATGTCATCAGTGATGTCATTTGAGATGTCATCAGTGATGTCACTGACCATGTCATGAATGATGCAATATGTGACATCATCAGCATTGCGAGCGTGCGAGTTATAGTTAGCAGAGCTAATTATAACGGAGGAATTTCTATGGTTTTGTACAAGTGAAATGGCCAGCTAACTATAACACCCCTGAAACCTATCTTTTTTTCAGTGAATTTCAAAACTTTTTTTAATGCTAATTTCTAACTATAACGTCTCTGAAACCTATGTTTTTTTTCAGTGAATTTCAAAGGTTTATTAAATGCTAATTTTTAAGTGTGATAGTAGTTAAACCTATTTTTTTGTACTGGTTTTCTACAGTTTTTTAACTGTTTATTTATAAATATTTTATTCATTAAATAACATTATATATTTTTCTGAAAATTGCAACAAAAAAAAATGTAAAACATTCAAACTGAAATATTGATCCATTTTTTTGTTTTCATTTCTTATTTTAATATATTTATATTATTTTCTTTTTTTTCAAAAAAATGCCAATTTTTTTTCGGAGTCGCGCACTCAAAGCATACACATCACGGTGGGTGCGCGGATTCTAGCCGCCATTTCAGAAAAGTTGTGAAGGATCCGTGTACGGTGTGCGACGGCTGCATGTTTTTCAGTTACATCATATACATTTAATATTACGTGATGAGTGCTGTTGGTATGCGACCAGTCCATGACTACCGCTCCCACTCATTTGTGACACATGCACATTACGGTATGAGATGCTTGCATGGTGGTGGGTCCCACGTGACGTCATATACATGCTGGGGTGCGCTGGGTGCGCGACTCCCACCAAACATTTTTATATTCCAAAATGATTTGTATGTGTCTTTAAGATACATATTAGGGCAAGAGATTATCTAAGATATTCATAAAAATAATATATTTGTACTTATAATAAACATTATTTTTAAATATATTTTCTCGAAGTTGGGTGCGTGCATTGTGAGCGCAGATAACCAGGTCAGCAGAGCTGCTGTAGAGCCAGAGAAACCAGGTCAGCAGAGCGGTTGTAGAGCCAGAGAACCAGTGCAGCAGAGCTGCTCTCGAGCCTAAGAAGCAGGTCAGCAGAGCTGCTCTAGAACCAGAGACCCAGATCAGAAGAGCTGCTCTAGAGCCAGAGACCCAGGTCAGCAGAGCTGCTCTAGAGGCCGAGAACCAGGTCAGCAGAGCTGCTGTAGAGCCAGAGAAACCAGGTCAGCAGAGCTGCTTTAGAGGGAGAGAACCAGGTCAGCAGAGATGCTTTAGAGCCATAGAACCAGGTCAGCAGAGCTGCTCTAGAGGCAGAGAACCAGGTCAGCAGAACTGCTTTAGATCCAGAGAACCAGGTCAGCAGAGCTCTTTAGAGGGAGAGAACCAGGTCAGCAGAGCTGCTTTAGAGCCAGAGAACCAGGTCAGCAGAGCTGCTCTAGAGCCAGAGAACCAGGTCAGCAGAGCTGCTTTAGAGCCATAGAACCAGGTCAGCAGAGCTGCTTTAGAGCAAGAGAACCAGGTCAGCAGAGCTGCTCTAGAGGCAGAGAATCAAGTCAGCAAAGCTGATTTAGAGGGAGAGTACGAGGTCAGCGGAGCTGCTTTAGAGCCAGAGAACCAGGTCAGCAGAGCTGCTCTAGAGCCAGTGACCCAGGTCAGCAGAGCTGCTTTAGAGCCATAGAACCTGGTCAGCAGAGCTGCTTTAGAGCCAGAGAACCAGGTCATCAGAGCTGCTCTACAGCCTAAGAACCAGGTCAGCAGAGCTTCTCTAGAGCCAGAGAACCCGGTCAGCAGAGCTGCTGTAGAGCCAGAGAATCCAGGTCAGTAGAGCTGCTTTAGAGTGAGAGAACCAGGTCAGCAGAGTTGCTTTAGAGGGAGAGAACCAGGTCAGCAGAGCTGCTTTAGAGCCAGAGAACCAGGTCAGCAGAGCTGCTTTAGAGCCAGAGAACCAGGTCATCAGAGCTGCTATACAGCCTAAGAACCAGGTCAGCAGGGCTGCTCTAGAGCAAGAGAACCAGGTCAGCAGAGCTGCTGTAGAGCCAGAGAATCCAGGTCAGTAGAGCTGCTTTAGAGTGAGAGAAACAGGTCAGCAGAGCTGCTTTAGAGGGAGGGAACCAGGTCAGCATTGCTGTTGTAGAGCCAGAGAACCAGATCAGCAGAGCTGCTCTATAGCCTAAGAACTAGGTCAGCAGAGCAGCTCTAGAACCAGAGAACCAGGTCAGCAGACCAGCTGTAGAGCCAGAGAAACCAGGTCAGCAGAGCTGCTTTAGAGGGAGAGAACCAGGTCAGCAGAGCTGTTTTAGAGCCAGAGAACCAGGTCAGCAGAGCTGCTCTAGCTGACACTGACTGACTGACACTGACTGTGACACTGACTGACACTGACAATGACTGACACTGACACTGATTGACACTGATTGACTGACACTGACTGACTGACACTGACTGACACTGATTGACTGACACTGACTGACTGACACTGACTGACTGACTGACACTGATTGACTGACCCTGACTGACTGACACTGACTGACACTGATTGACTGACACTGAGTGACACTGATTGACTGACACTGACTGACTGACTGACACTAACTAACTGACACTGACTCTGACTGACTGACACTGACTGACTGACACTGACTGACACTGACTGACTGACTGACACTGACTGACACAGACTGGCACTGACTGACGACTCTCTACTACTCTACTATTCACTCTCTACTACTCTCTACTACTCTCTCTACTGCTCACTCTCTACTACTCACTCTCTACTATTCTCTACTACTCACGCTCTACTACTCTACTACTCTCTACTACTCACTCTCTACTACTCTCTGCTACTCTCTACTACTCACTCTCTACTACTCTCTACTACTCACTCTCTACTACTCACTCTCTACTACTCACTCACTACTACTCTCTATTACTCACTCTCTACTACTCACTCTCTACTACTCTCTACTACTCTCTACTACTACTCTCTACTACTCACTCTCTACTACTCACTCTCTACTACTCTCTATGACTCTCTCTACTACTCCCTCTCTACTACTCTCTCTCTACTACTCACTCTCTTCTATTCACTCTCTACTACTCACTCTCTACTACTCGCTCTACTACTACTCTCTACTACTCATTCTCCACTACTCACTCTCTACTACTCGCTCTCTACTACTCTCTACTACTCACTCTCTACTACTCACTCTCTACTACTCTACTACTCTCTACTACTCTCTCTACTACTCACTCTCTACTACTCACTCTCTACTACTCTACTATCTACTACTCTTTCTTCTACTCACTCTCTACTATTCTACTACTCACTTTACTACTCTCTACTTTTCTCTACCACTCACTCTCTACTACTGTACTACTCACTCTCTACTACTCTCTCTCTCCTACTCACTCTCTACTACTCACTCTACTACTCTCTACAACTCACTCTCTACTACTCTCTCTACTACTCTCTACTACTCACTCTCTACTACTCACTCTCTACTAATCGCTCTCTACTACTCTCTAATACTCTCTACTGCTCACTCTCCAATACTCACTCTCTACTACTCGCTCTCAACTACTCTCTACTACTCACTCTACTACTCACTCTCTACTACTCTACTACTCTCTCTACTTCTCACTCTCTACTACTCTCTCTACTACATATTAGGGCAAGAAATTATCTGAGATATTCATAAAAATAATATATTTGTACTTATAATAAGCATATTATTTTTAAATATATTTCTCTCTCTACTACTCCCCCTCTACTACTCTCTATTACTCACTCTCTACTACTCTCTCCCTACTACTCACTCTCTACATCTCACTCTTTACAACTCTCTACTACTCACTCTCTACTGCTCTCTACTACTCACTCTCTGCTACTCTCTCTCTACTACTCTCTATTACTCTGTACTACTCACTCTCTACTGCTCACTCTACTACTCACTCTCTACTACTCACTCTCTACTACTCTACTACTCTCTCTACTACTCTCTACTACTCATTCTACTACTCACTGTCTACTACTCTCTACTACTCTCTCTTTGCTACTCACTCTCTACTACTCACTCTCTACTACTCACTCCCTACTACTCTCAACTACTCACTCTCTACTACTCACTCTCTACTACTCACTCTCTACTACTCTCAACTACTCACTCTACTACTCACTCTCTACTACTCTCTACTACTCACTCTCTACTACTCTCTACTACTCACTCTCTACTACTCACTCTACTACTCTCTACTACTCACTCTCTACTACTCTCTCTACTACTCACTCTCTACTACTCACTCTCTACTATTCTCTACTACTCATGCTCTACTACTCTACTACTCTCTACTACTCACTCTCTACTACTCACTCTCTTCTACTCTCTACTACTCACTCTCTACTACTCTCTACTACTCACTCTCTATTACTGACTCTCTACTATTCTCTACTACTCACTCTCTACTACTCTCTACTATTTACTCTCTACTACTCACTCTCTACTACTCTCTACTACTCTCTCTACTACTCACACTCTACTACTAACTCGCTACTACTCTCTCTCTACTACTCACTCTCTACTATTCACTCTCTACTACTCACTCTCTACTACTCGCTCTCTACTACTCTCTACTACTCATTCTCTACTACTCACTCTCTACTACTCACTCTCTACTACTCTCTACTACTCACTCTCAACTACTCACTCTCTACTACTCTACTACTCTCTACTACTCTCTCTACTACTCACTCTCTACTACTCACTCTCTACTACTCTACTATCTACTACTCTTTCTTCTACTCACTCTCTACTACTCTACTACTCACTCTACTACTCTCTACTTCTCTCTACCACTCACTCACTACTACTGTACTACTCACTCTCTACTACTCACTCTCTACTACTCTCTACTACTCTCTACTACTCTCTCTCTACTACTCACTCTCTACTACTCTCTACTACTCACTCTCTGCTAGAAACAGTGCGGTCCAGCAAGTCTTTCAAATGAAATAGAGATATGAATGAGGCCAGAGATTATATTATTATCTACGGCAACATCGCTTGTCTGCACCTGTGCACCCAGGCTGCTGCACCCCAGCCCCTTTCCCCGCACTGTGCTCAATTGCAGTTCCTGCGCACCGAGGCTTCACTGCTCACCTGCCACAACCGGTGTGTCCAACGATGTGCCGGTGCGAGCTCCAACTCGGGGTGCCGCTTTCAGGGTGGCACAGCAGGTCTCCCGTCGGGGACGGTGTCTTGATACCACGATGGAAGGCATCAGAAAGGCCAGAGCATCAGCACCGGTTGAGCACCTGCTGCTTGCTTTTTCATGCAAATAACTCAGTGTCTGAAAAGGGAGAAATAATATAATGGTGGAAACGTCTTAAGGTAAATGAAGGTTTATTTCAACCTTAAGAGAGAACACCAGTTGACTGCATCCTTCCTTCTTGAAGTACGATCTACCAACTGTTAGTGGTAATCGTGGTTCAATGAGGAGTTGGAATGCACGAGAATACACAAGGGTAAGTAATGATATATTATGCCATCGTTCACATACAAAAGAACAGAGCTCATGCTTGAAGGATAATGTGCGCGTGCAATACAGTTGGGCAAGCCTGTGTGCATGTACACTTGGTAATCAGCTCGCTACGGTGCCCCAAAAGCCAACGCCACGTGTGTGTAGGGCAGCGCTGCCCACTGGCTCAGGCCTACAGTACGGTCCAGCAGGTTCTTAAAATGAGACAGAGATGTGACCGAATGAGGTCAGAGATCACATCATTACGCACGGCAACATCGCTTGTTTGCACCTGTGCACCCAGGCTGATACACCCCATCCCTTCCGCCGCACCACGCTCAATTGCAGCCCCTGTGCACCCAGGCAACACTGCTCACCTGCTGTCATTGGTTGTGTCCAAACACGATGTCCAGCAGAAAAGCTTGCAAGCACAGCAAAAGGGTTCTGGGATACAATATTCCGGAAACCACATTCAAAAGGAATATAACTAAGTTTATAACCTGTAATACTGCTTATGCTGTGTATTGTTTAGTGTGCCCATGCGGACTAAGATACATGGGTAGTACCATCCACCCAGTGAAGCTCCGCATTTTGGAGCATCTACGTGCCATCTTTAAGCACGATCAAGCCTATCCTGTGGCAAGGCATTTTGCCGGCATGCACCAAAGCAACAGGGATCTGTTGATGTTCTTTGGCCTTGACCATGTCCCTGCTAATATCAGAGGAGGGGACAGAATTCAAAGGCTGCGGAGACTAGAGTTACATTTTATCACTGATTTGCAGGCCAAAACCCCGAAAGAGCTCAATAGCGGGGAAGAATTGGTAGTGCATCTAGGTAATTAGTTGCTACTTATGGGTTTGCTTTGTGTGTGTCTAAGATATCTATATGACATGATCTAAGATAACTGTTATTTAACTGTTATGCTTGCAGGCATTATTGGGCTTTAGCTGCCGATATACAGCATTATCATTTTGGTTGGTTCCTTTGAAAGAAAAACATTTTGGAATACTCATTTGTTTTAACCAAGTTATGGAATAGGCAATTCGTCATCTATTTAATAAGATGAAGCCCTATAAATGGGCACTTGGCCGATACATGGCGTGATTGTTTACTGACAGTGGATTCGTATTGGTATCTGCAATTGCCTACTAATAACAAATTAATTGTTAAAATGATACAGATGATGGCAATGTATTTTCGAAAATGTTTGGCCGATATACGTGGTATAATGTTAACCAGCCTCATTCCAATACTGCTTGAAATGGTACTGTCATGTTAACATCAGGACATTTAAAGATGGCGCTCAAGGAAAAGTGAGCTAGGGTCCTTCTTTTATGTCCATTGCAACCATGGAAATGATTTTAAAATGGGCACCGCTGCCACGTCAGTAACACCGATGAAGGTGTGAATGCCGAAACGCGTTTGTTGTTGCTAAAAGACAATAAAGTATTCTTTGGAATTTGCCCCGTGAGTGCTGGCTTGTGTTCTGGTAACAGGAGCATTGGAGCGTATATGTTGACACGGACCACCACCGTGTTGCCGGCATCCGCCCGTGAGTGCTCTGTATTTGTGGTGGAAGCGGAGCGATAAATATATATATAATGTACATATATATGTATATATATATATATGTATTACCTACTGGCGGTCGCCAGTAGGTAGTTATAGTTAGGACCTATTTTCCATAGGAAATCCGCAACATTCTATTCCCAATAAGTCTGGCGCCGGTTGACGAATCCTCGCAAAATTTTCCAAACTTTTGGCCAGCTCCGCTCCGCTCCTACCCTGAAAGTTTTGTGGTGATTCGTCAAGCGGGGGCCGAGAAAAAAGGGGGGTCCGAAAACACGTTTTCCCCATCCAATTTCCCATAGGATCTGTTGTCGCAGCTACAGCCCGAACCGCTGAACGGAATGACACCAAATTTGGCAAAGAGGTAGTCCTCAGTTCAGACTCGTGCCTTTTGCATAAATGGTGTGAATACGTTCAGTAGTTCCTGAGAGAATTAGAGTTAAAAGTACATACATATCTATGGCTGCGGAGGATCCGCGGACTGTACACGCACCGTATGCGCACCCTCCCCGAACCGAGCGTGCACCCTCCCGATCGCGCGCTGAATGCTAATTGGCTGTCGAGTGTCTCTCTACATTCGAAACCAGGAACTGTTGGCGGCCATTTTCTGCCTCGGTAGAAGCGAGGCTGAAGATGCTAGGGGAATAAGTGTGTAAAACATATAAAAGGGGCAGAGTGGAAATACTCTGACCCTCTAGAGGTGCTTAGGGGGTCCCAGAAGGAGCCCCTGGGGCCCCCTTTTTAAAAAAAATAAAAACGCCGAAATGTGCGCGCCTCCTATCGCGTTGGGTACGCGGATCCACGGAATTAAAAAAAAAAAAGACAAGAAATCATTGGATGTATGACTACTTTGTACACTGAAAGGTAGGGTGTATATTTCTGTTTTTTAAAGGTATGATTCTTATTGGTTAACAAAAACAGATTGTAAGGAACATTATATATGATTAGCTGATATGTTGAAAAGTGAAGCACACTTCCTCTCTTGTGCAGGAACATTGTGTGCTGAACTTCTGACCTGTGTGCTTAGTGCAGTGTTCCATGACCTGTTTCTATGGTAATAGGTAGAAGGCAGATTGGGGGAAGGGTTGAAATGTCTTTCAGTTGGAAAGGGTTGAAATGTTTAACCAATAGAAATGTGTGTTTGCTTTTGAGTTTATGTGATAAGGATTGCGATTTGATGTTTACATGTATATGTGTGGAAAATGAAATGGAAACTTTTCCATTTTTTGTTTTTGCTGAGAGGTGCACAGTGCAGAGATTCTGTAAAAGAAAATATGGTGAGTGACTGACATACTTCTTAATCTACAAAAGAACTTGAAAGATGAGTTATTTAATTGTGAGGGGATGTATGTAGACTATTTTGATTTTAATCAGACTAATGTATTTCTCCTGCTAAAGTGTAGGGAGTACTTTTTTTCTCTACAATCTTATTGATAGTGTGTGTGCATGTAGAAACCATTCTGTGATAAGCATTTGTGTTTTTCATGTGTTTGCAGACAGATAACTGTGCTGTTTTTATATTTTGGTAGAAATAGAAACCAGTCATTGTTTATGAATTTGTGAAATGAGTTATGTTATGTTTCTATACTAAAATGTAGTACTACTTCTAGATGAAGAAATGTGTTTTGGTATATTGCAAGGGACAGTGTTGTTTGTCTAGAATCACACAGTGAGTCTGTGTGCATTTGGGAACCACTGTGAGAGAAGCATTTGGTAACATCGTGTATTTGCTGACAGATAACTGTTTTAACCTGTCATGTTGTGAAGTTTTAGTAGCATTAGAAGACAGTTATGGCTTATGATTTGATTAAATGAGTTAGGCTTTGACAGAAAAGTCCAGTCCTGAAATATGTAGATTGTGTGCAGTTCCCTTACCACTTGCACTGTAGTGAATGAGTTTTGGTCAACTCCTAGGGATAGTGGTGCTTGTCTAGAATCACAGTGTGAGTTAGTGTGTATTTGGGATCAGTGTGAGAGAAGCATTTGGTGACATCATGTATTTGCTGACAGATAACTTTTTTAAACCTGTCATGTTGTGAAGTTTTAGTAGCATTAGAATCCAGTCTTTGCTTATGCGTTGATTAAATGAGTCATGCTTTGACACTGATGTGCTGTACTTAAATATGTAGATTGTTTTTCAGTACCATTAACTCTTCTAGACTAGTGAATGAGTTTTGGTAAACTCCTAGGATAGTGTTGATTGTCTAAAATCACACTGTGAGTCTGTGTGCATTTGGGTAAGGATTGTGAGAGAAGCATTTGGTAACATTGTGTATTTGCTGACAGATAACTGTTTTAAAACCGGTCATGTTGTCAAGTTTTAGTAGCATTAGAAGCCAGTCTTTGCTTATGCTTTGATTAAATTAGTCAGGCTTTGACACAAAAGTGCAGTCCTGAAATATGAAGATTGTGTGCAGTTCCCTTACCACTTCCACAGTAGTGAATGATTTTTGGTAAACTCCTAGGTATAGTGGTTGTTGTCTAGAATCACACTGTGAGTCTGTGTGCATTTGGGAACCACTGTGAGAGAAGCATTTGGTAACATTGTGTATTTGCTGACAGATAAATATTTTAAAACCTGTCATGTTGTCAAGTTTTAGTAGCATTAGAAGCCAGTCATTGCTTATGCATTGATTAAATGAATCAGGCATTGACACTAAAGTGCAGTCGTGAAATATGTAGATTGTGTGCACTTCCCTTACCACTTCCACTGTAGTGAATGAGTTTTGGTAAGCTGCTAGGTATAGTGTTGTTTGTCTAGAATCACACTGTGAGTCTGTGTGCATTTGGGAACCAGTGTGAGAGAAGTGTTTGGTAACATCGTGTATTTGCTGACAGATAACTGTTTTAAAACATGTCATGTTGTCAAGTTTTAGTAGTATTAGAAGACAGTTATGGCTTATGCTTTCATTAAATGAGTCAGGCATTGACAGTAAAGTGCAGTCGTGAAATATGTAGATTGTGTGCAGTTCCCTTACCACTTGCACTGTAGTGAATGAGTTTTGGTAAACTCCTAGGGATAGTGGTGCTTGTCTAGAATCACACTGTGAGTTAGTGTGTATTTGGGATCACAGTGAGAGAAGCATTTGGTAACATCATGTATTTGCTGACAGATAACTGTTTTAAAACCTGTCATGTTGTGAAGTTTTAGTAGCATTAGAATCCATTCTTTGCTTATGCGTTGATTAAAGGAGTCATGCTTTGACACTGATGTGCTGTACTTAAATATGTAGATTGTGTGCAGTACCATTAACTCTTCTAGACTAGTGAATGAGTTTTGGTAAACTCCTAGGATAGTGTTGCTTGTCTAAAATCACACTGTGAGTCTGTGTGCATTTGGGTAAGGATTGTGAGGGAAGCATTTGGTAACATCGTGTATTTGCTGACAGGTAACTATTTTAAAACCAGTCATGTTGTCAAGTTTTAGTAGCATTAGAAGCCAGTCTTTGCTTATGCTTTGATTAAATGAGTCAGGCTTTGACACAAAAGTGCAGTCCTGAAATTTGAATATTGTGTGCAGTTCCCTTACCACTTCCACAGTAGTGAATGATTTTTGGTAAACTCCTAGGTATAGTGGTTGTTGTCTAGAATCACACTGTGAGTCTGTGTGCATTTGGGAAGCACTGTGAGAGAAGCATTTGGTAACATCGTGTATTTTTTAGCAGATAACTCTTTTAAAACCTGTCATGTTGTGAAGTTTTAGTGGCGTTATAGTTAGCTCTACATTTCCCTCATACAAAACCCTAGAAATTCCCCTGTTATAGTTAGTTCAGCTAACTATAACTCGCGCCCCCGCAATGCACTGCTGATGACGTCACATATTACATCACTCATGACATGGTCAGTGACATCACTGATGACATCACTGGTAACACTTAAAGCATTTAAAAGGAACACAATGAGGGGGTTCATTTTGCCATAGAAATTATGATTAGTGATGAAGAAAGAAAAATTAGGGCACATTTTGAGTGACTTCTCAAATCCTCTTCTATTTCATTAAAAAATTCTGATATGCAGGCTGAAACATGCACTTTTAATACCAGCAGGAAAACACACAGAGAGTCCCTATTTAAAACTTATCCTAGTTACTCATGGACATAAACAGAGGACTGTTATTTATAACCAAAATAAAGAGATCTACCAAGAACACTGTGTGCTATATCTGCACTTGAAAAAAGCTCTATCAGAAATGTATTACTTAAAACATAGTCATTTATTACAAATCATAAAAATTCATTAAAACAATATGAATATGGCTCCCAAACTTGGGTTACACTCTATAATTGTTGCAAAAGGAATTAATCCAGGTCAATAAAACCACAAAGTTAAAAGTCGACGCAGCGTTTCGGTGATATTTGTAATCTCTCCACCTTCTTCAGGACTAAAAAATGTTTTTTTAAAATCTAAAACAAAAGAGAATTTTTCTATTTTTAGCATTATGAAAAAAGTGCAAATAAACAGTGTTCTACTATATATCAACAACATCCTCTGTTTTACTTAGCATGAGTACTTGAGATCAAAACCACAGCTACATCCTTTTATAATTTTATTTATCCTAGCAAACACAATTTATACAAACATATCTTCTATTGGACATGTAAATATTATACAATATGATAAAACAAAAAGCCGCATATCTCATCTTTTGATTGAGAAGGCATTAAATGGAGGGTGACCTTCCACAGTTAAATTTTTCTGCCTGGTAGTTATTATGCCTGTAGTGTAAACACGTGCCATTTTTTAGTAAAACATTGAGTGTCCTTATTGACTATTATTTGATACTTTTTATTAAGGAGGGCAGTGCTGGCGTACCTTACTGATAATCAGCGTTGTATGTTTGTTCTGCAAAAGCCACCGTTTAGTGTTCATTTAACACGAGAAACGAGACCACTTTAAATCACTGGGGAACCTTACTTTCTGTAAGAAACATATTAATAAGGAACTTCGTTAATTTTACCAAGACTCCTTTCAAGAATTATTTAATATGTCTAGAGTTGAAATTATACTGCTCACCACAATGTTTAGTAGTTTAAAGGCCTTGTCCTTATCTTCAATCTTTAAGGGGATGCCAAAGAATAGAGTTGAAGATGTTTTGAATTTTCTTTCTTCATCAATTTTGTAAAGGACCTATATATAAAAGACATATTGCGCATTTTTCCACATTAAAAAAATATACATTCAACTCTATGTGGTATAGATCCCGTAATAAATCCATACCCCTTTGTTTATAGGGATTATTTCCCTTATTCTTTATTTCAGATTATGTTCTAGTTGTTTATTGTGGTTTATTAACTGATCACGTGCATAATGACAAAATCGTGCACGACATGCCTTATTCCGTAATGACTAGTGTTATTTGCTTCATATTGGAAAATAGCACCACCCATATTGCATATATTAATTACAGCGAGTTATAGTGGGCAAAAACGAGACGTTAAACCGTTACGGATCTTGTAGATAAAACAAGAGAGTCCGTAGACCAGTCTTTGTTAAGTAACGTGCCTCTTTTAAATGTCTGCCGTATTCTATCCCGTATTATTGCCTCTAAGTAGAGACAAAATAGGTTACTTATAGAAAAGCAGGGGCTTTTAAGACTCAATCAATAATCGATTTCCAAGCACGGAAAACAAATGGTACCGTATAGTCGGTAACATGACTAGCCCACGTTCAAACTAAGTGAGTTAATCTAATGCGGCCATATTAAAGCTCCTAATCGCTTACCTTAAAAAATAGAATCGGCCTCCCTGCTTTCGCGGAACATCCAAGGCGGGTTGTATGAGGTGTTCCGGTATCCTTCTCTTTTTAACCCTCTCTTACCGGATTTCCTATTTGCGTCATTTCCTGTATGCCAAACGTGTAAACCGCGCTAATACTATGCCATAAAACTGTGGCAGCCATCTTAAAGCATAAAAACTACATAGAAAGGATAATTTAATTTTGTAAAATAAAGGATATACTACCTCCAATAGCGTGCGGTGGTTCGTGTTTATGTATTAGTGCTGTATCCACCGTCGCATTTAGGTTACGGTATATGGAGGAATTTTTTATATTTGTATTTTTTTTTTAAAGGTGGTCTTGTTAGCTAATCTTGATATATTGGAGATATTAAAGCAAGGATCCTATACCCAGTCTTGAATTAACCATAATTCACTTGATCAAATGTATCACTACTTTGTGTCTTAATTGTGATACCCTATCTATCGCTATACCGTACTAGTCAAATGCCAGGAAACCGAAGCGGCCATCTTCCAGAATAAAAGCTAAATGGAAAGGATGGTCTAAACCTATAAATTAATGGGATCTGCTAACCCCAGTCATCTGGGGTAGTTTGTAGTTATAATAAGTGTTTTCTCCACCATTGTATTATAATTGGGGAGAAAGGAATTTTTAGAAAAATTGTAGATGATGATCTTATTAACTCCTCTCTATCCATTGAGAAAATTGTCATATATCTAGTTATAAATAAACCATAATTCCCCTAATTAAGTTCTTTCGCTACTTTATATATTAATTTTAATATCCTGTCTATCACTGTTGTTGTGTCATAGGGCGGATGTAGTCATCAAAGGTATTACTGAAAGTGGTCCTATGTCCAGTTATGTGTAAAAGGAATTCTCCTACTTTGTTTACCGATTTCATATAATCTATGACACTGATGTTCTGTCAGACAACGTCTTTGGCAATTTTGAAGATTAGATGTATATATCAGATGTTCAGTATTTACGAATGATAGGTAATAGGATTTTTATAAAATTTATGTATTGGAAGCCACTAAATCTGAAAACGCCTGATATTCTTTATTTATTTTGCCATTACATTGTGGGACTTTATCAAGGAATTATATTTCATCTAGGTATCATTTACTTGTTTAGAGACAAGAAATCAGGAATATGAGGCCTAGGGGATAAAGTACGAGATAATATCATTCTAATCAGTTACAATAATTTCTCCCAATCCTCCCTATTGTTTAATCCATTCTTGTAGGTGTTAAAGCGTGACATAAAGAATTTTTCACGTTTCTTTCTTTTTATAGTGACATCGCCGCCGCGTATGTCACACAGTACAATTTCAACACCACACCATTTCAGGTCATCTATTGAATGGTTTGCCTCTAACCAGTGGTCCACTAGTGGGGCTGTCCTTTTCTTAGTTCTAATTGCGGATTTATGTTCAGTAATCCTAGTTCGTATTTCGCGAGATGTCTCGCCGATGTATGCTTTGTTGCATGGGCATATTATCATGTAAATTACATTGCGAGTTCTGCAGTTAATCACACTTTTTATGTGGTGCTTGTTTCCATTGTGGATTATCAAACTGCCACTGATGATATTAACGCAACTCTTACAAGAGTTACATGGATAAGTGCCAACTGGAAAGGGTCCATTGTCAATGGTACTTTGTTTAAATATCCTGCTTTCCCTATATGTATGTACTAATTTGTTACGGATAGTACAATTTCTTCTAAAGGAAAACATTGGTTTTGTTAAATTAGTCTCATTCTTATCTTTTAGAAGCGACCAGTTTCTATTGATGATATTTTTTACTTTGTTGCTAATGTTACTGAAATGAGTTACAAAGATTAATGGTAAATTTTGTAGTTCCGCATTTTGGTTCTCCGTTTCTATAAAAAGCGAGTCTCTGTTAAAATATTTAGCTCTTTTGTAGGCTTTTCATATGAGAATTTTAGGGTATCCCCTCTCTGTCAGTTTTTGTGTTAGAGCATCCGCATGTCTGTTAAAATCATTGATATCAGTGCAGTTGGGATGTATTCTTAAAAATTGTCCAAAAGGGCAAGTTGGGTGATTATTCTGATAATGTAACATAGTGTTACGGTCTGTAGGTTTAGTGAACAACTCCACTTTAAGTTCACCATCAACATGTTTTATTCTGATGTCTAGAAAGTCACACCGTGTCTTGTCAATATTCGACGTAAATTTGAGATTGACATCCCCTAAATTTATCCATATTATGAATTCATTGAGTGATTCAATGGTCCCGCTCCAAATAAAAAAGACATCATCAATGTAACGAGACCAGCATGAAATATTTTCATAGAATGGTGCCGCTGTATTAAAAACGTGCTTCTCTTCAAAATTTGCTACATACAGACAGGCCAGGCTCGGAGCACAGGTAGCCCGCATGCTGGTCCCCTTAACCTGTTTGTATAGCTCTGTTCCAAATAGGAAAATATTATTCTTTAGGATAACTTCCACACAATCAATTATGAACGATGAGTGGATCAATAGATCATCACGTTTATCCCTTGAGAGGCCCTCCAGCATTTGAACTGTATCATTTTGTGGTATATTTGTATAAAGGGCTTCTATGTCAAGTGTAACTAACCATTGATTTACTACATGGTATGGAAGACCTTCAATTTTTTTGATAATAGAGGTTGTATCCTTGATATAGGCCTTTTGCTTAACTACTAATGGTTATAAAAATTTGTCCACATATTTGCTGAGGGGTTCCGTTAAGGAATCAATGCTGGATACTATTGGTCTCATTGGTGGATTGTTGAGATCCTTATGCACTTTGGGTAACCCATACAATGCTGGAAGTTTGGGATTGGGGTTTTTGAGGAAATTATATTCCTCTGAGCATATAATGTCATCTTCTTTAGCAAAATCTAAGAGTCTCCCAACTTTGTCTATTAGTGCCTTCCATTCTAGTTTGTTTGATTTCTCATAGTGTAGAGGATTGTTCAGAAGGTTAAGCAACCTATTATTGTAGTCTGTAGTATCCATCACTACAATACTGCCGCCTTTATCACCGGGTTTAATGGTTAAATCATGGCAGCATTCCAGATCCACCATGGCAGTACGTTCTGCCATGTTCAAATTGTTTTGCCATCGTAAATTCTTATCGTGAATAAATCGTCGATATTACTCTCTACAACTTTCTCAAATAATTCAACTTTTTTATTTACTTGATTTAAAGACGGAGTCCACTGTGATTTTGGTTTAAGACCAGATTTATTATCAACTATAGTTTGATTATCTTCTTTATTTTTAAAAAAGTCATTTAATCTAATCTTCCTAAAGAAATTTTGTAGATCTCTTTCTAAATTGAATTTATCTACAGGTGTACAAATGGCATAGCTTAGCCCCTTTTCCAATAAGGAGATCTCATGATTATTAAGGGTTTTACTAGATAAATTAATGATGGGAGCTTTTTTGTGATTCTCTATTCCCAATGTGCCTGACTCCTGGTTCTCATGTATGGACGTCTCTGTTGGGGATTGTGGCGGTATAGATTCCCTCGCCCCCGCCCCTCTCCCCCGAATTGGACCAGGATTATGTTGTCGTTGGTCCAAAAAAGACAGCGAGCCTCTGCTAGTACTAGGTAGAATGTCACCTCCTCTTTTTGGATTATCAGGTTGATCTCCTTCGGATTCGGAGCTAGTGTATGATGTATCAAAAAAGGTGACTTTTTTCTTTGGGAAATTTCTTCTTGGTTTTTGCCAGTTAGTTTTATTGTACATATCTTCCCTTGGCCGATCATAATAGTCTTTTTGTAAATAGGGATACACATACTCTAGATTGTACTTCAAGACATCTTTCCTTAATTGATTTGCTTTTTTATTAAGTAAATAGTCCCTGTAGCTTGATACATCAGTTTGGATTTCCTCTAACTTCTTTTTAGCTTCTTCTAGTGCATTATCTTCTCTTAATTTATTTTCCATTTCTTCAATTTCACCCTTTTCGATGATAAGTATCTCATGTGCTGTCTCTATGATCAGCAACATCCAATCCCGACTATATCGGTTGGCGATAAATGTCCAATTCTCTATGAATTTTGAATGTTTAATAAAAATACCAGGTTCATTTTTAACTTGTAAACCTCTTGGTATAATTCCTTTTTTACAATACTCAATTAAAAAATCTGCATGTAGTTCAGTTTTAATACCAGCAGCAGACTTCCGTGGTGAGCAGTAGCTTTACTACAGTGATCTAATGAGCAACTAGAGTGCTAACATTCAGAATTTATGGCAAATGTGTGACATATCTGAATACCTTCTTGATGGAATCAAAGTAAAAAACTGAAAGGATTTCCTACTGAGAAGACTGCAGTAAATGAGTAAATTAGGAAACTTCATAACAAATAAATCTCCCAAGGTGGCCACCCGAGACAAAAGAGTCAAAATGCAGCACAAATATCACCCAGATGTAGCCCACATGTAGCCCAATGACAGAAGTGTGCAAAACACTTATTTTTTGTGTATTTGCAGTTTTATATAGTGCAGACTTGTCAGGTATTGGAGTGCTTTACATGAGCATTGGTTACATCACACAAGATCAAATTCATTTTGGTTGTAGACATGGGGAGATTAAGTGATTTGACCAGAATCACAGAATGTTGAGCTGAAGCAGAAACTCCAACCTGGTTCCCCAGTTGCAAAGTCAGCAGCTCTGGAAGTAACACCACATCCTCTACCCTAAGTGCAACATTTAATCAAGTGGTCAACTGGATAAAAAAACATAAAGATTACAAATAATTTAAAAGTTCTTTGTCGCTATTTGAAAACTCAGAAAATATGTCCTCATTTTAGTTTTTAGAGCACTAACCATAATTTTGATGCAAATATGACCCTCTCATATATGTTATTTCTAAAGGAAATGCTCTAGGTATTACAGTTTTGATTACATCAAGATGACGTCAGGTGTTCCACACTTATGAAATAAATATAGAATGTTAGCACTGTAGTTGTTCATTGGGATACTGTTGAGAGGCAGAGGCCAGGGGCACGGACTCTGAAAATTGAAGGCAGGTAGGAGAGTGCAGAGGCAACAATTTGACCACACTGGGCAGGCAGGAAGGGCAGTGGCAGCAGAACAGACTATGGAGGGCAGTGGAAAGGGGGGCAGGGGCAACAAACCAACAATACAGGACTGGCAAGAGAGGCTGTGGCAATATAATAGACCATTTTGGGCAGAAGGAAGAGGCAGTGGTAGTACAGCCATACATGCCAACAGACCCGTTTCAGCCAGGAAACGTCCAATGTTCTTAAGCTCAAATGGGCTTTATTTGATCTGTCTCCTGTCTACAATCTCCTCTTTTTCAATGTAACTCAAAGGGGAAAATCAATACCCCAGTTTTTTTTCAAAATCTCCCTCTTACCAAGTTCAAAATGTTCGCAAGTATGGTACATTGGATCATGGTAGGCAGGAGGAATTGGGGTAGGGACATGGACTCGGATAACAGAGGACAGGAGGGACATGTAGAGGTGCACCAAACTGACCTTACAGAGCAGGCATCAGGGTTTGCAGCAGCACAATACACCACACAAGGCATGCGGGACGGGAGTGCAGCACAACAATCTATAGAAAGCAATAGGGAGGGGACAGGAGCATGCACATGGACAACAGAGAACATAGGAGAAAGAGGCAATGGAAGCTAGCTGACCATAATGGACAGACAGGAGAGAAAGCTGCAGCATAACAGACCATAAAGGGCAGGAGGGACAGATCAGGGGCATTACAATGGAACAGACAAGCCAGGAGGGAGGGAATAGGGGTCTGCACATGGAAACAGAGGGCTGGGGGCAATGGGGCAGGGCAGGAGCAGCAAGATGACCATGGAGGTCAGGCAGAATGGGCACTAGAAACAAGACACACCATGGAGAGCAACAGTGAGACTATGATGGCATACACACAGACCATGGAGGGAAGGTGGGAGGGGGTCAGGGGTAGCTATCTGACCACGCAGGGAAGGTGGGAGGGGCCATGGCAGCACAGAAGACCATGCATGGAAAGCGGGAGGGTTAGTGGCAGCACAATGGCTATGATGGGCAAGAAGGAGGGTGCAGGGCATGCACAAAGGACCATGGAGGAAAGAAGGGAGGGTCAGGACCTGGGCACAGACAAGAGAGTTCAGAGGAAGGGGCCTCACAACAGACCGCGCGGGCCAGGCAGGAGGAGCAGTTGCAGCACAACAGACCAGGGATGGCAGAAGGGTGTGGCAGTAAAATGGATCATGGAGGACAGGAGGAAGGGGATAGGGGCATGGCATGTGGACAGGCAGGGTGGAGGTGGCAGGGACAGGTTAAAGTCATCTGACAATGCTAGGCAGGTGGGAGGGGAGTTGCAGCTCAACAGAACACTCAGAGTAGATAGGAGTGGCAGGTCCATGGAACATGGTGGGCAAAAAGGATGGAGCAGGGGCATGCACAAAGACATCGGAGGGCAGGGGGAAGGAGAATAGGGGCAGCAAGCTAAGCACAGAGGCTAAGCAGGAGGTCAAATATGGGCCATAGAATTGGGCAATGGAGGGCAGGAGGAGTGGACTGGTATCATGCTAAATGGAGGGCAGTGGCAGCACATCAGACCATGCATGGCAGGAGGGAGGAGGCTAGTCCATGGATTCAGACAACAGAGGACAGGGAGGAGGTGGATGGGGCAGCAAGCTAACTGTTCAGAGAAGGTGGGTATTAGGAACTTTATTGTTTTTAAAATGTGTGTCTGTGTGAACTACTTAAAATATGAACAAGTATGCAGCATAATCTCACTTTTATTCAGGAAGAAGAGGACATTTGTAACTGTGACTCCGGGCTCACTTGGCAGAAACACCCCCTGACCCTCCACCCCCCATCGTAAAATGTAATGCCTGTGAAAAGGGTAGGTGGACGCAGTGTTATATAGAACATAGTCCTGAGAGCACGATTGAAAATGAAAATATCTAGTATATGGTATAAACTATGCACCATAAAGTGTGATATAAGATGAACCGGGGCGTGAAATATAATATGCAATACATTGTGCGCAATGACAGATTCATTGGAGAGCGCGAGATAGCACAGGCACTAGCGCGTGCTATGCGATATGTGCCTGGGAGTGTAATATGCACAGGGCAGTGTTGTGTAACCTAACTAGTCTCTAAAGTCGTAATATAAAATGTAACGTTGCATATGCACTGTGACAAAGATATGGATCCCATATTGTAATATGTATGGCATAGCGCTGTGAGTTATAACATAGGCATCGAGGAAGGCACGTTTGATGGGGCAATATAACCCGTGCGAAGGCAAGTGTGGCATGACATATTCACGGGGTGGTGATACAGTGCACATGGGCTAGATAGTGTCATAGTATACGCACTAGCTGGTGGAATACAACACAGAGGTGTGTGGCACTCGGCGGGCACTGGTGGGTGTAACACAGCATTGGCCATAAAATAAAAAGTATTACACATCCGGCGGTGGATGTGTGTTTAATTAACTGTGAGGGGGGTGTCTTGCATAGTTTGGTCGAATTTTTGTCGAATCCCCTTTGAATGGCTTGAGGTGCGTGTGAATTAAATGTGCCCGTCAATAGCTACCCATGTTTGTATAAATAAACGGCAAGGGTGTCTACTTGGAGAGTACCCACCGGCGGGGGTGCCGGGATTAGGCACGGTAGGGCGTCAGACACGTCAGAGCTTCACTAGCGGTGTAAACGCATTCCACGTGGATTCATTGTATGCATAGTCGCCTTTTAATGAATATCACGCAAATCGTCATGGTGATAGGTACATACGGTTTGTCCAGCATGTCGTAGGTGTTTCCATAAATATATATTTTTGTTAAATAATAAAAAACAATGGCCGGCCCCGGGGGTGGGGTCCCCGGGGCCATAAGTGGCCTGAGGAGGGGTGCAACGCAGCCCCCCTCCTAAAGAATAATAAAAAAAAAAGGCCATGACCCGGGGGTTGGGGTCCCCGGGGTCAATTAAGGCCTTGAGAGGGGGGCCACGCGGCCCCCTTCCAAATTTATTTTTTTCAAAAAAAACAATTAGGGTGCAGGCCCTGTGGGATGGGGTCCCCAGGGCCAATAAATTAGAAAAAGAAGGGAGGCCACACAGCCCTCCTTCTTAAAAAAATAAAATAAATAAAAGACCGGCATCGCGCTGAAGGCCACGCCCCCTCCTTGGAGCACTCTGCAAACGCGCCCCCTGGCCAGTTGTAAGTTGGGGAATTAATTCCCCTTTAATACTGAGTGTCCCTGAGGGCCAACTAGCCCAACAGGTATCTCCAGTATGCGCCAGGGAGCAGCGTTGCAGACAGGTGTGCTGAGGCCACCCCCCTTTTTACACCTCTATGCAACGCAGATCTGTGGTGCTTACTGGAGGTACCTAGTGGGCTAGTTTGACTCTAGGGAGCCTTAGGATTCAAGGGGACTTAATCTCTCAACTTAGAACAGCCACAGGGCGTGTTTACACAGTGGTGAAGGGAAGGGGCAGGGCCTGAAGTGACGTGTGCAAACACGCCCTGTGGCGCGTTTTAAGTTGGGGAAATAATTCCCTTTCAATCCTGAGGGACCCTGGGGGCCAACTAGCCCACCAGGTGCTTCCAGTAAGCGCTACTGCTCTACGTTGCAGAGAGGTGGTGCAGGCCGTGCCCCTTTTTACACCTCTCTGCAATGGCGCTTACTGGACGTACCTAGTGGGCTATTTTGCCCCAGGGACCCTCAGTTTTCAACGGGACTTAATCTCCCAACTTAAAACGGCCACAGGGCGTGTTTACACAGTGGAAAAGGGAGGGGACAGGGTCTGAGGTAACGTGTGCAAGCACGCCCTATGGCGCGTTTTAAGTTGGGGAAATAATTCCCCTTCAATCCTGAGGGACCAACTAGCCCACAAGGTGCTTCCAGTAAGCGCCACTGCGCTGCGTTGCAGAGAGGTGGTTTAAGAGGTAGTTTTAATCCCATGCCCTATTATATACTAGGGGCTTACAGAGGAGGTCATGCGAATCACAGAGAGACCCCAATGCATAGTGTTCCCTAGTGTATGTAGGTGTTTTCACTGTATTCTGAGTGTCTTTTAACATAGCACTGGCTCTAGGACTGGTTAGTCAGACTCAGTTACAACCAGTATCCGTCTGAAAAAGTTGAGGGTACAGGATGATTTTGCAACAAGGCTTCTTTCTGCTCTTCTGTTTGTTCTTTCTGCACGTTATCCTTCTTCCAGTACTTTTCCTCGTCTTTGAGGACTTCTGTTGCTTCTTTCTGCATTTCTTGTTTTTCTTTCTGTGCGTTTTTTCTTCTTTCTTCACATGTCCTATCTCTGTAGGCATAGTTAGAAATTAGCATTTAAAAAACCTTTGAAATTCACTGAAAAAACCATAGGTTTCAGGGGCGCTATAGTTAGCTGGACTTTTCACTCGTACAAAACCATTGAAATTCCCCTATTATAGTTAGTTCAGCTAACTATAACTCACGCGCCCGCAATGCACTGCTGATGACGTCACATATTACATCACTCATGACATGGTCAGTGACATCACTCATGACATCACTGATACATCTCAAATGACATCACTGATGACATCACTGATTACATCATCCTTGTGAAAGAGTGGCAGACCTCCTCTCCCCCTAATATAACCTTTAATACACACATTCAAAAATAGAAACTAAAATTTTCAAAACAATGGATATACCAATACCAGTTACAACAAACTATTCAGTAATTCTAAGATTCACATACACATCCAGTCATTCACCAACAGTCCTATACAGTCACTCATACATGTACTCACTCATCATATGTACTCATACACCTATACATCCCGTTACACAACGCCACTCATCCATAGAGTTACTCACACACATAGTCACTCATGCTAATAAAGAATCAAACATCCATTTACTTGCATATACAGTTATACACACACCACCACACTTACTTCTACAGAAACTTACACATACTTAGTCCTTTAAACAATCACTTATAGAAACACATACTTATTTATACAGGAACTCTTCCAATCTCTCACTCTCACATATATTCACTTATATACACTAATAGTCACATATACTAGTTTAAAACATATGAAGTTACTCATAAAGGCACTATTGAGACAGTCATTCACTCACTAACACACCCATGCACACACTCATCCACCCATACAGTCCTGCACACATGCTGTCTTCACACAAACAAACAGTGAGTCACTCATTCATGCACCTATGCACTACGTAATACCCCCACCGAACCATACAGACACTCATACTGATACTCAAAAAACCAACTAATAACCTATATAGACACTCATGTAGCTACTCACCAACCCATGCAGCCACTTATACACAAAGTGAGAGACTGATACAGATATTTACATATTTAAACATTACTCACTAAGCCATGTATTCACTAAGATACACTTAATCAGTCAGTTATACAATCAATTTTTCAAAAACAAATCATCCATTTAGACACTTATATACCCATTTATTCTTCCATCGACCTTGAGATATACATATTTAAAACATATGTAATTTTCAGAAAAACACACATTCACTGGATGATGTCATCAGTGATGTCATCAGTGATGTCATTTGAGATGTCATCAGTGATGTCATTTGAGATGTCATCAGTGATGTCATCAGTGATGTCACTGACCATGTCATGAGTGATGTAATATGTGTTGTCATCAGCAGTGCATTGCGGGCGCGCGAGTTATAGTTAGCTGAACTAACTAGGGTTTTGTATGAGGGAAATGTAGAGTTAACTATAACGCCCCTGAAACCTATGGTTTTTTCAGTGAATTTCAAAGGTTTTTTAAATGCCAATTCCTAAATATAACGTTCATGAAACCTATATTTTTTTCAGTGAATTTCAAAGGTTTTTTAAATGCTAATTCCTATCTATAACTTATCTCTAAAGATATCGTGAAAAGCATTCTTTTATAACGGGGGAATTTCAATGGTTTTCTACGAGTGAAATGTCCAGCTAACTATAATGCCCCTGAAACCTATGGTTTCTTCAGTGAATTTCTAAGGTTTTTTAAATGCTAATTCCTAACTATAACGTGCCTGAAACCTATGTTTTTTTCAGTGAATATATATATATATAGATATAGATAGATATCTTATATATATATATATATATATATATACATATTGCCTACTAGCAGTCACCAGTAGGTAGTTATAGGGAGGACCATGTTTCCATGGGAAAAGCGTTTTTCAACCTGCCTATATCTTTGGCGCTGTTTAATGAATCTTCACTACATTTTCCAAATATAGTGCCCCAGTGATCCTAGTTGTACATGGAAATTTTCAGGGTGAGCCACGATGCGGGGGCAGAAAGAGAGGGGATCAAAAAAATGTGGTTCCCATGTTAATTTCCATAGGAATTTTGAACATGACTACAGACCGAACAGCTGGACAGAATTTCACTAAATTTGGCGGAAAGCTAGCTCTTGATCCAGAAACAGTGCTTTTTGTTATTTGGTGAAAATGTATTCCATAGTTTCAGACTTATTAAAAGAAATCCATTTTCGGATATATAGGGACATGGGTGCTCCGAGGAGCCAACTGTCACGTGCTGATATCTGATTGTCTGCTAACACTTCAACCAGGAAGTATTGGCAGCCATCTTGGAACTCAGCTGAGTCCCCAAAACATTTTTAAAAAAGGAAACAGGGTCAGGGTAGGAATATCCTGGCCCTTTAGCTCTGGTCCTGGTTTCCCCCTGGGAACCAGCCAGGGCAAATAAGCAATTTTTAAAAACAACAACAATTAAACTTTATTTCGGCCATTGCCTTAAAAGCAGTAATTTAAAAAAGAAAAATCATTCAATAATTAAAAACATTAAAATTATGACATATAAGGTAATTAAAAGGTCGCATAAAATAAAACTAGCAGCATGTGAGAGGAACATTACAGCAATTTTAAAGTGCAAATTCAAAATTTATTTCACAGCTCCAAAACCTAAATTTATACTGCTGCATATGCTGGAAGTCTGTATTCAGAGAACAGTATAAAATGTATAAAATCAGGAGAAACAGTGGAATACAACACAAAGACACAAAGGATCTTATGTGCTAAGCACTAGGACTTTTAAAAACATTGTTGCTGTGGAATCACAACAGAGTTGCAAATCTGCATCAAAAATATAAACAAAACCAACAACTGTCTCCTGCGCTTGCTTTAAAAATAGCCCCAGGATGGGCCAGGTCCCCGGTACTTCTACACACTTTTAAGAAATAAAGGATTGGGTGCACAGGGCCCTCCTCTGAGGGCTGATTTTAGCCCCGGGGACCACCACCTCCCTGGGTCTTTATTTAAGTTTTGGAGGGGGCTGCGCAGACCCCTTCCATTGCAATTATTGAGCCCTGGGACCACCACCTCCCAGGGGCTTTTTTAACATAGTGGATAGGGGCCGCTCGGATTCCCTCCAGGAGCTTCAATATGCTCTGGGGATCACCACCTTCCCAGAGCTAAAAAAATAGTAATGGGGGACCACACAAATTCCCCTAGGACCCAGGTACCACCACCTCTCCAGGGTGAAAAAAGTTTAAAAACTGAGTGGGAGGGCTGTGTGGCACCCCTCCAGGGCCATATATGGCCACAAGGACTACCACCTCCCCAGGGGGCCAGTACATGAAAAATGAAGGAGAGGGACTGCGCAGCACCATTCTGGAGCCATTATTGGCCTTGGTGACCACCACCCACAAGGGCTAGCTTGTGCTATGTTTCAAGGTGCCCATGCCCAGGAACAGCAGATTGCTTTTGATGGGAAGGAGCTGACAGCTCCTGCCAAGTGAGAACTAACATAACTCCGCTCCCAGCAAGTAGGAGCTGTCAAACCGGGTGTTTTCATCTGTTTCCCTTACCTCTGTCATGTGGGAAGGGAAGCAGGTTAAATGATTGACCTCGCACACAGGGAGGTGCATTTCTAGCATCTCCCTGTGGGCATGAGCGATGCTGGCTCCCGCAGGAGGTGGGGATCTGGCTGGGACTGTGAGGCCTTGAGGCTCCCCACGGTCTCCATCAACCCATACTGGGTGCCCTGGGTGGGCTCCAGGGCACCCAGGGAGTTGTGGCCGGGCCCCGGGGATGGAGTTCCTAGAGGCCGAGATTGGCCAGGGGAGGGGGGCCACATGGCTCCCCTCCCATATTAAATTATGGCTGTGCCCCTGGGGATGGTGTCCCATGGGGCTGAAATTGGCCTGAGGAGTGGCGCTGCACTGCCCCCTCCATTTGTTTAAAAAAACAAACTTCTTGGGTTTTAGGAAGGCAAGCAAGAGTGATTCCTCTCATATTCAATGGTGAAAAGCAATCTGAAATCCTTAATGGAGGTGAATGCATCGTTGATCTATTGGAGTGCAATCTGATCCGTGGTGACTGTGACAAGTGATTTGTTTCTCATCATCTCCTGGAGAGAGCAGAGCCCATGATTCTCCATTTTAATCACCCTGAGTACGCAAATGCCCAAAATCATCTGCAAGGTCCTCCCATTTGGCCATGCCCCGTTTTCCTTAAAAGTAAGCAAAGGTCTTCCCGCCGTTTCTCACATTGATGGGCAGCTTTGTGATAGGAAATACTATACTCCCATCCAAGAGGACCCCACCAATCGGCTTTTGACATTGATTACGACCATGGTTTTCCATGCAGAGACCCAGGGCTGGATCACGAACAAAGAGGCTACCTTTCTAGTCACTAGTGAACCAAGAATTCCTTACTTCTACTGCCTTCCCAAAATACATAAGGGAACCAATCCGGTTCCTGGGAGACCGATTGTCTCCGGAATTGGGTCCCTGCTGGAACCTCTCTCACAGTTTGTCGATTATTTCCTCAAACCTTTGGTACAAGGTACTCCTTCATTTCTGAGAGACACCACTGATGTACTAAGGCTTCTAGAGGGCACCCAGCACCAGGGAGAAGTTGACTTTCTCATCACCCTGGATGTTGAGGCCCTCTATACAAATATTCCACAAAGGGCAACACTTGATGTTATAGAAGATGTGCTGAGCGGGCTAGATTGGGTATCACCCACTCCCCGCCCTTTTATCATTGAGTGTGCATCTCTAGCCCTCACAGAGAATTTTTTCGAGTTTGAGGGCCAATTATTCCATCAGATACAGGGCACCTCGATGGGGAGCACCTTTGCCCCGAGTGTGGCCTGTATCTATATGGCAGCCTTTGAGGAACGAGCCATTCACAATGAATCAAACCCATATAGAGCTAATATCTTATTGTGGAAGAGGTTCATTGACGACATTCTGATCCTCTGGAAGGGTGATCGGGCTCACTGTGATGAGTTTTGCAAATGGATTAACACCTTGAATCCATACCTAAGATTTACAAGCACTATTTCTGACCAACAACTTCCCTTTTTGGACCTTTTGATCCTATTAGCTGATCACAAAATGAGCACCACACTCCACCGGAAGTCCACTGATAGAAATAGTCTATTACATTTTGATAGCTATCACCCCATGGCCCTCAAACAAAATCTGCCCTTTGGACAATTCCTCCGAATCAGGAGGAACTGTAGCTCCGTTACTGACTTTAAAAAGGAATCTAGGGTCCTTACGAACAATCTCCTCCAGAGGGGCTATCAGAGTCGGGATGTCAATAGATCTTACAAACGTGCCCGCAACAACAACAGGGAAGGGTTACTTGAACCAAGAGAGAAGAAAACTGACGACTGCCTCACATGTGTGACTTCTTACACTCCTAACTCATCCCAACTTAAGAAAATTATCAAAAGACATTGGGGCATCCTTCACACCGGGGAACTTTCAATGACGAACCCCCGTTTTGCTTTCAAACGCACCACTAATCTAAAGGAGAGACTGGTACATACAAGACCCAAACGATCCAGGAATACCACACAGTCCACTTTATGGAACCTTCCCCCTGTCACGGGCCACTACCCCTGTGGTTCCTGTGTGGTCTGCCCATTAACTAAAGTAACAAAGAACATCGAATTTTCCAACGGGGTCACGTGGGAATGCAGAACACACACCAACTGCAACACCTCCCATTGCATTTATTTGATAACTTGCCCATGCAATCTCCCCTATATAGGGATGACGACGAGACCAGTAAAAACCAGAATCATTGAACATCGGAGCAATTTCCGGTGTAAGAGAGTGAATACGAAGATGTCCGCACATTTCTCTGAGAAGAATCATTCTCCAGATTCTTTGCAGTGGACAGTTCTCCAATCCTTCAAAAATATTAATAAAGCCAATTTATTCACATTAGAACAAAGGTGGGTAATGAGATTATCATCAAACCGGGAAGGACTGAACGAAGACATCCCCTGGGGCAGCCTTGTAAATATCTGAAACAGTGGACTGGACTACCATGCATAGTATATTCCACTTGTTGATTTACAGTGAAAGTCCTGAGCTAGATAGCGTCCCCCCTCCCCCTCCCCCTCTGGGTAATACACACTGGGTTAGGTTAATAGCCTTCTATCACCTGGAACCCTATGTTGGAATAACGTTACGTTATAGATCTTTTACCCTGATTTTCTAGCCTTTAATCTGAATAAGTAGACCACTTGCCACACAATATGGTTAATATACGGCAGATTTTTTGCCCTAGTACATTTCATCCTCCATTCGTAACAATTATACTAGTAAATACACTATGTGGTTATACACGGGTGGTACGAGATGAGCACTGATGTTTTATTATTTAGTTTTAACATCAATCGCGCAGCGCTATATCAGCCACTTACAGGGAGTGACGTGGGACGCACTCGATCAAAGTAGCATTGCCACGAGTAGACCAGAGTTTACATAACCGGAAGGGCCCTCCGCGCACTACTCCTCACGCTCTGCAGATCGCGTGTACCTCTTCCGGCACTTCCAGATAGTGATGCGGCACGCTCCGCTACGCATGAGCGCCATCACGCGTACTCCTGAGCTCGCGCGACCGGAAGGGACCTCCGCATACTAGTTTTTGCCCTGCTGGATGAACTAATTAGTTCTCGATCCCCATTGGCTCTCTACCACTATGAATTTCACCCGCCAGTTCCTAGTAGTGTCCCCCAAGTCGGCGCGGACACAGGGTAGGTGGGAAGGCGTCCCGAACTGCGGACTTTTGTAAGTAATCCCTTTAAGTCTTGGCGCTTATACCTGCGCATTCTACGGGATGCATACTTTATCCTTGTAGCTTTTGGAAACCGGTTTCTCACAGCTGATCCTTGCGGTTGCATTGTCTCCCTTCCCCCACGTTACCCTGCCCTCCCCTTTTCTTGTACTGACAGGACACTGTACTATTCGGTGTCTACATCCAGCGCCATCTCGTTGGAACCTGTAGCCTTGCTTCTCAGGGTGAGTTGATTATTTAACTTAACTTTTGGTTCTACAGCTTTGTTGCCACTATGCATCTCCCGTACTGTGCAACTTGTAGACACTGCAAGAGCACTCATCACACTACGGACATTATTCCCTTGAGTCAACATAAAGGGTGTTTTGCCATGTCGTTATCACGCAGTTGAACACCACATTAATTTTAATACTGCATGACACCAGTTGGTTGCAGTTTTTAAGGCGATTTGGAACCTGTAGCCTTGCTTCTCAGGGTGAGTTGACTATTTAACTTAACTTTTGGTTCTACAGCTTTGTTGCCACTATGCATCTCCCGTACTGGGCAACTTGTAGACACTGCAAGAGCACTCATCACACTACGGACACTATCCCCTTGAGTCATCATAAAGGGTGTTTTGCCATGTCGTTATCACGCAGTTGAACACCACATTAATTTTAATACTGCATGACACCAGTTAGTTGCAGTTTTTAAAGGCGATTTCTGCGAAATTTATGTTATAAAAAAATGTTGTTTGATATGTATGTTTGTCCCCCTGTATTTTCTTTTACAGGCTTTTTTCCTCACCTCCGTAAGTAACCACTTATTAGGGTGCTGTACCAGTGGTAAGTGCTCCACTAGTCACTACCACTACCAATAAGTGTGTGAACCACTTGGTCCTGAAGAATTGCGGTTATATTTAACCAATGCAAGAAACATGTTGACCACACATCACTATAGCGTAAAACAGACATCTTAACTGTAGTATTACGCATGTTATTGTTTTTAATTAAGAGTGGGACCCCCATTCATTGAATAAACCTCGTTACTTAGGATCCCCACTACTTACTTTTAACACACTTCTTTCACCACACACTTTTTCACCTTAGGGCCCTCACCTGCACTCACCTACCGGCAGTTAAAGGAATAAAGATCTCCATTAAAAGGCGCCACTGAGGTCGCCGATCGGGGATTGCAGCGCCGCCCTGATTCGGAGCAGACCTAATGATGAAACTTGACATCTGGGCCACGTGCTGACGATATATGACAGCTAGTCTGCCGGATGTGTGAGGGTCTTTTTCCTTAAGGAGGATTCTCCTCCTGACTTTGTGGACTACATATCGCAACTCATCAATAGCTCTCTTAAGGAACTGCATACTTCTGTATTTATATACCTCAAGGTGCCCATGTCCAGGAACAGCAGATTGCTTTTGATGGGAAGGAGCTGACAGCTCCTGCCAAGTGAGAACTAACATAACTCCGCTCCCAGCAAGTAGGAGCTGTCAAACCGGGTGTTTTCATCTGTTTCCCTTACCTCTGTCATGTGGGAAGGGAAGCAGGTTAAATGATTGACCTCGCACACAGGGAGGTGCATTTCTAGCATCTCCCTGTGGGCATGAGCGATGCTGGCTCCCGCAGGAGGTGGGGATCTGGCTGGGACTGTGAGGCCTTGAGGCTCCCCACGGTCTCCATCAACCCATACTGGGTGCCCTGGGTGGGCTCCAGGGCACCCAGGGAGTTGTGGCCGGGCCCCGGGGATGGAGTTCCTAGAGGCCGAGATTGGCCAGGGGAGGGGGGCCACATGGCTCCCCTCCCATATTAAATTATGGCTGTGCCCCTGGGGATGGTGTCCCATGGGGCTGAAATTGGCCTGAGGAGTGGCGCTGCACTGCCCCCTCCATTTGTTTAAAAAAAAAAACTTCTTGGGTTTTAGGAAGGCAAGCAAGAGTGATTCCTCTCATATTCAATGGTGAAAAGCAATCTGAAATCCTTAATGGAGGTGAATGCATCGTTGATCTATTGGAGTGCAATCTGATCCGTGGTGACTGTGACAAGTGATTTGTTTCTCATCATCTCCTGGAGAGAGCAGAGCCCATGATTCTCCATTTTAATCACCCTGAGTATGCAAATGCCCAAAATCATCTGCAAGGTCCTCCCATTTGGCCATGCCCCGTTTTCCTTAAAAGTAAGCAAAGGTCTTCGCGCCGTTTCTCACATTGATTACTTTATTTAGTTAAGAGGAAGTACCCTGTTTGTAGTCTCCTCAACTTATTTTGAAGAGGATTTACGTTATCACAGGTAAGATGAAGATGCTCCAGGAACAATCACACTGCCGAAATTACATGCACACAAAGTCACTGGGACCATTACCTTGTGGTCATTTACGCAGCTGTAGTGCAGAATATGCATGAGACATTTACACAACGAGGTAACACTTACTAATTGGGGAGAGGAGTTGGCCTAACGGCTAGGGCGGTCATCCTCAAATCTAGGGAACTGGGTTCGAGTCTCGGCAAATACGCTCACAATCCTGTGATTCTGGGCAAATCACTTCATCTCCCCGTGCCTAACAAAAAATGAATGTGTCCTGATGTAACGCAACTGGTGCTATGTAAAGGGCTCTGATACCCGATTAGGGTCAAGTTCGTGCTATATAAAACTCTGTAGAATTTTTTTTTACTTGAAAGTACTCCAGTTGGCAAAACTGGGGACTCTTCTTGGAAGAAATTAGGTTTGATTCTGGCTGTGGTACTGATTTCACACAAATTTAACCTCAATAGGAAGCAGTTACAAACACAAACATAGCAGGTGTCCCAGTTGAAGCTCTACTTGAGTAAATCACAAATGATCCTAACTTTTTGGGCTTGGCAAAGGCAAAGCAAGTGTGTTTCTTCTTGCATTCCATGTTGAAAAATGACATGAAATGCTTAATAGAGGTGAATTCTTTTTTGATCTATTGTAGCACAATCTGGTGTGTAGTGGCTGTGATGAGTTTTTTCTTTCTTGTCGTCTCCTGGTGAGAGCAGAGTCCATAGTTCTCCCTAACTATCCAAATGCCCAAAATGCATAGCACCACTCACACACCTACTCACAGACATACACTGGCACTCACACACCCACTCAGACATGCACATAGGCATTCACAGACCCACTCACAGAGCCACACAGGCACTCACACAGTCACTCACAGACTCACACAGGCACTCATAGACCTACTCATAGACCTACTCACAGACACACAGGCACTCATACACCCACTCAAATACTCACACAGGTACTCACACACCCATTCACAGTCCCACAGAGACACTCAAACACCAAGGTACACACACACACAGGTACTCACAGACCCACTCACAGACCCGCACAGCTAATCACACACCCACTTTCAAAGGTGATAGGTTACACTTAGGAATAAATGGTTTTAACAACCTAGAAATGTACTGAAAAAAACAAAGGTTACAGGGATGTTATAGTTAGGTTAAAATGTCACTCTTACAAAACCAGTGACATTCAGCAGTCATAGTTACTTAAGCTAACTATAACTTACACCCCTTCAATGCACTGCTTATGATTTTGCATAACACATCACTCATGACATAGTATGTGAAATCACTCATGACATCTCAAATGACATCACTGATGATATACTCAACATACCCTCTCACACAACCACTCACACCCCATTCAGTCTCTCATATACCCACTCATATGCCCACATAAGCACTCGTATACCAATTCACAGACCTATAAATCTTCTCACATATACACTCACTCATCCATACAGCCACTGATATTCCCACTCACTCACCCATACAGCCACTCAAATATCCAGTCATACAGCCACTCACACACCCATTCATACACCCATACAGCCACTTACACATGCAATCACTTACCTATACAGGTACTCAGACACCCATTCCCACACCTACACATAAACTTACAAACCCAATCACATACCCATAAAACCACTCACACACCCACTTATAAATTCACACAGCTTCTAACACATGCATGCACATTCCATACAACCACTCAAACACAAACTCAAATACTCACACAAGTACTCACACCCCCACTCGTGCACCCATAAAACCATTCACATCCCCACAACTCACACACTCACTCAAGCATCCATACAATTGCTCACACATCCAGTCACACACCCATACAACCACTCACACACCAACTTACAAACCCAATACAACCACTCACACAGCCACTCACACCCCAGAACCATTCACACAAGCAACTACAACCACACACACAAACATGCTCACACTCATACAACCAACTACAAAACCAGTTATACACTCATACAGACACTCAAATACCCACACAGCTACTCAGAAACCCACTTACCCACTCATACATCAGCTCACACATCCATACAGGCACTCACACACCCATTTACACACTTATACAGAGAAGCACAGAGTTACTCAGATCACATATGCTAGAAATAGTATCACTCATAATTAGTATGTTAGAAAGTGCCCTTTCTGTCATTGTAACCTCCCACGTTTTGGTCTAGATGTCTTTGTAGGTCTGGAAGTGCACTAGATCTGCTAACCATCTCCCAGTGCCAGTGCTTTTTCACTTAAAATATAACTGTAGAATTGGTACACCCAATTGGCAAGCACCAATCACTTCTTGTAAGTCTCCAGTGGATGGTAACAGTGATACCCAGGGCATGGGTGATAAGAGGGCTCCCCAGGGCTGCAGCCCTTTATTGTGCCACCCCGGGTGATTCGAGTAAAGCACATTTGCAGGTCTGCCATTGTAGCCCTGCATGAGCAGCCTGTCTGCTCAAGAGTGACACATACCATGTTCTGCAGGACCACACCACTGCCTTAATGTAAGTGAGTCACTTTTAAGGTTGCCCTCCTAAGCCCAGGAGGCAGAGCGTATTATGTCTAAGGTGTTGATATATATGTTACACCTCTATATCTCTACAGTAACCCTGTTAAACAAGGTGTTACTGTAAGTGACCAGCAGTCCATAGAGTAACATGGACTGGCAACCAAGGAAACTCAAGATAGCGAGCTCTATTATGGAACAACCAAATTGTGTCATGTTTGGTATCAAATATCATGTTTTTAACCCCAACATGATTCACATGTTGAGGGTGAGATGGAGGCATGGTATGCCTCCCTACTTGGGGTACCCCCCTAGGATACCAAGGTGCAGTGGCTTGGCAGACTTTCCCTAGCCATTGCCACTAAGACAAGAGTCTGCCCTCCTGGTGGAATGTTCTTGCACTTCCCCAGTATGGAGACAAAGGCCTGAGGACAAAGAAGGTCACACCTCCATCCTCCCAGGATGGCTAGTGCTTACAGTGATCAAGACAGTGAGCCACAAAGGTGTTCACCACCCCTGACATTTAATCTCTTGTCCCCCACTTGAGGACAAAGCCCTTTCCACCCTGTCCATCTGACAGGCAGCAAAATTGGGTAGTAGGAAGGCATACACCCCCAACAGGATAGCTACACCTTTAAGGTGGGCTAAGAGGTCAGTACAGCTGAGGAAGGGTTCTGCCATTTTGACAGACCATAAAGTAGAGTATTCTGGGTAGCACAGTGAAGTACACCCTTAGGATGTTGTCACTACAGGGGCGGGTTAGCCACAGGGAGCAGTAGACCATTGGCCAGTGTCTTTAACACCCTTAACACCACCGGAACTAGGATTTAAGGGGCTCCATAGCACCAGAACTTCACTTCTATTTAAAATCTGAGAAAAGAAACAAAGAAGACGTCACCGAAGACAGGACTTTGCACTGCATAGCAGTGCAAAGAGAGGACTCTTAAGTGCCCTGAAGAGAGCACATATGTACCCGAGTGTCGACGTGTGCCCATGGTGAAAGCTCATTGCTCCCAGCAGGAGGGACTCCAGTAGACAAAAGAAAGCCAAAGCAGACTCCTCTGACTGGTGGAACCAGTCGCCTGCAACCTTCAGAAGTATTGACATGCTGCGCCACAAGACTTGTGACCCACTGGGCCTGTAGAGAGTGAAGAGAAGTAGTTTCCTACAAACCTGGAGTGGTAGCCAAGCTCACGTCAAATTTTGAGCCGCTAGTCCACTCCTGTTGACCTCCAGCCGCCGAAATATCCGAAGACTACATTTGCTGCAGCCAATGCTTGGTGATTACCAGTCAGGTGATCGACCCCTTGAGTGATAACTCCAACCTGAGAGCAACTCACAGCGACCTATGCCATCAACTACCCCACTGCTGTATTCCTGCATCCTGAAGTTGGCGTAGTTGAGTGTGGAACAAAGCATCTTTGGCATGACCAGCCCTCAGTGATTGACAGCTGCCATCTACCTCTGCAGCCGGAGCCTCTGAGCAAGGCAATAGAAATCCAGCTGTTCCACCCGAGTCATGGAAACTCAAAGGACTCTACTTTCCGAGGGTAGAGTGTAACTTCATTATAAAGTGTGGTTTTGTCAAGTGCTGTATTTTTGACAGCTCCTGCGGATCCTGTCATCACCAAGGGTAGGCAAGTGTTGGTCTAGGTCCCCTCAGAACCTTAACAATGAGAGGGCTCGCTTGAACTTGCCCTGCAACATTCTTTTTGCTAAGTATGTTTTCTGTCATTGACTTTAATAGTGAACATTTGACTGTTTTCATTGCATTTTTCATTAATACTTTGAAAGTTGATAACACCCGTTATCTGCAATGTATCAATTTCTTTATACATATTTATATTCACTTAAAAAACCATAGGTTTCACACATGTTATAGTTAGGTGGATATTTCACTCGTAAAAAACCAATGAAATTTCCCCGTTATAGTTAGTTCAGATAACTATAACTCGCGCGCCCGCAATCCACTGCTCATGAGGTCACATATTACATCACTCATGACATGGTCAGTGGCATCACTCATGACATCACTGATGACATCATCCTTGTGATAGAGTGGCGGTCGCGCGAGTTATAGTTATCTGAACTAACTATAACGGGGGAATTTCATTGGTTTTTTACGAGTGAAATATCCACCTAACTATAACATGTGTGAAACCTATGGTTTTTTAAGTGAATTTGCAAGGTTTTTTCAATGCTAATTCCTAACTATAACGTGTGTGAAACCTATGGTTTTTTCAGTGAATTTGTACGGTTTTTTAAATGCTAATTTATTTATGTATTATTTTTTTATATATTTATTTTACAATAAACTACATTTATCGCACCCCGCGATTTAAAAAAATAAATAAAAAAAGAATTTTTCTTTTTTGTGTTTTTCACCGTGCGCGCACGGTGCGCGCACCCCCGCGATTTTAAAAAGATTTTTTTTTTTTTTGCCTTCGGGATCCTTCAGGGACCCCCTGACAAAGGCTAGGGGGTCAGGAACTCTCTACCCTGCCCCCTTTTCACGTTCACCACCTTCCTTTTTCACTCTCGCACTGAAAACAAACAAAATGGCGGCCGACACTTCCTGATTTCGACCGATTCGAACGTTGACTAACATGTAACCACCAATCAGAATTACGCTCGCGCACGTTAGGGTGCTCGCACGGTGCGCGCACCCTGTGCGCGTATAGATATATATATGCTTTTAAATGCTATTTTCTCAGGAAATACTGAACAGATTTACACCAGACCTGCAAAAGGCACTTCCTTGACCTTATGGCTACCTCTCAAATTTCACGTAATTCTGTTCAGCCGTTCGGGCTGCAGCTGCGACTAAAGGTCCTATGGAAAAATGCATGAGGAAAACGCGTTTTGGGACCCCCCCTTTTTCTCGGCCCCCGCTTGACGAATCACCCCGAGACTTTCAGGGTAGGAGCTGAGCGGAGCGCCCCATTAGTTTTGAAAATTTTGCGAGGATTCGTCAACCGGCGCCAAAGTTATTCAAAATAGAATTTTCAGATTTCCTATGGAAACTCGGTTCTAACTATAACTATCTACTGGCGACCGCCAGTAGATAATAAAAATACGATCTATTTTTATAAATTGGTGTCATGGTTTCTTTTGAGTCTTGTCACTTACTTATTGTTAATGCTGGTACTTTGAAATACTTAACACATGTTCCCCTAAGTACGCCTGACTGGTCTCTGCCACTCTCCCAAGGACCAAGCTAGGGCTGCTAAAGGTGAGTCTGAGGTCCACTTTTATGTGTTGTGTTTTTATTACATGATAAAGCCCGCCAGCAATTTCAAACAAAACTTCCACCTTGCAACATTGGTGGCAGTGGTGAGATCTAGACCTGTGTTTCATTAGTACTACCTGACATTAAGTAGTTTTTCCAGTGCATGAAGAAATCCTTTAAATTGTCTTTAGAATTAAGGTAAAGATTTTTCAGATTTTTCTAAAAGCTAGGTTTGATAGTAGTTGCTAGGGCCATGTGTTACATTCCTATTCCAATTACATTAAAAGTTAAAAAAGTGTTTTGTAAAGTTAGGAAAGGAGTTTTAAAAAGCTTCCCTAAAAGTAGTGCATAATGGGGAATGTCCTGAGCCTCGATCAGCCCATTCTCTCTATCCTAAATGTCGGACTTGGCCCTTTTTGCAGGGTCATCCCAGAACATTTTGCCTTCCTCCTGTATTTGTTCTGACCTGTTGTTGGTGGTTTAAGGACTCTGGGCACTTTATCACTGCTGATCAGTGCTAAAGTGCATGTGCTCTCTATTGTAAACTTGGTAAGATTGTGCTGCACCTGTTTGGCATAGTTTATCTACCTTTCAGTCCCTTGTACAGTGGTGTTCCATATACCCAGGGCCTGTAAATTAAATGCTACTGGTGGGCTTGCAGAGCGGCTTGCGCCACCCACCAAAGAAACCTTTCAAACCTGTCTCAGGCCTCTGCCACTGCAGTTTACTGCCGCTGTGACGTGGCACATAAAGTGGTTGCCACGTCTGTGACTCCCCTTTTATTACATATCTGTCACCCCTAAGGTAGGCCCTAGCTAGACCTATGGGCAGGGTGCGGTGTAGGTAAAAGGTAGGACATGTGCCTTAACTGTGTGGCATATCCTTGTAGTGACAAACAGCCTATTTGGTTTCTCACTGCTGTGAGGCTGCCCTCTCATAGGAATGCATTAGGGATTCCCTGATATGTGCTTCAGTGATAATTCCTGACATGAGAGTGGTAGCATGAGAAATGTTTGGTATGTTTGGAATAGTGGTGATAAATGCTGCATATTGGTGTACACAGCATTATTATTCACATTTTAGAAATGCCACTTTTAGCTGTAGGCATTTCTGTATGCTATGTGTCTTTGTGCCTGCCTGTTGTGTATTGACTGTCTGGCCTTGGAGTAACCAGGGGCTGGGGAGGTGCAGTGGCTCCAGAGAGTCTGGATGAGTCAGTGCTAGGCTGAATAGGCCTGGTCTGCATTTGGAGTGGTGGGAGGAGTAGCACCTGCACCTGAATAGGGCTGTTCCTGCCTTCCACAATGATGGCTCTGCCCCCCTGTGGCGTGTCTGGGGCCAGGGCTTACACTTACAATGGAGAGTATTGTGCACTCTAAAGATATTTTTAAGTGCTCCCCAGGACTGGCTTGGACTGGGCTCAGAGCCTGTGCCAGCAGATCACAAATACTTTGTGGACTATAAATATTGGGGCTGTGACCCCATGTCTTTTGAGCTTGCTAGGAGCAGAAAACAGTGTGTGCACTGCAGCGTGCCAGGAGGAACCGCCATTGGACTTTACTGATGAGGGAAGGACTGCAACTTCTACCACAAAAGCCTTTGCTCCGGCCTGCTTGTGCCCATCTCCGCCCTTGGTAATTCCTGGAGACAAACGCTGCCTGCTCCCTGGTTGTGGCCAAGTGGGACGGCTGTCAGAGAGAAGAAGAGGAGCCTTGCGGGCTCCATTCCACCACTTCCGACCCGAGACGACTGCTGTTGGACCGAGCTGGGGAAAGGAGCCAATCCCAGTGCAGCCGGCATTGATGTCATGAGCAAAGGCTGCTGCACGAAGGAAGGCGGCCGCGCAGTAAGAATTGCTTCAGCGCAGCCGCCGATTGCTTTACCGCGGGCCGAGAGTCCTCTGTGTACTGAGTTCCCCTTCCCCCCGCCCGGATGAGTGAACCCAGCAAGAAGCCTTTCAGGGAGCAGAGTAGGCGCCACTTCCTTTGCCAGGTACGACAGCTGGCCCATGTGGTAGTGGGCAGCTGCCTTGATAACCAGGGTGATTCTGGTCCTACACGGAGGACCCTGTGAGGTTGCCCCGCCAAGGGAGGTAGTGCACCCCTCCCCTTGCTATCCTACCTCCAGAAAGTGCCAACTATGGTCCCAGACAGTACAGGACACTGAAGGGGGGGGCAGCAGCTGTCCCATGCATTCACGGGCAAACGCCGTGTTGGTGCCTACCCTCTTTCTCTGGTACTACAGTTCTGGGGCATTTCTTTAGTAATTGCAGGGAACACCCTCTACGGAGGATCCCCCAGTTGCAGGGTGAGGTGCGGGGCCTCATGGTGAACAAGGTGACATGACTTTCTGGGTTATTGCCTAATGGTGGTAAAAGTGATTTATATGACCAAATGTGCCATGACAAGTGCCTAGTGGCACAGTGATGTTGGTGATGCGTGCAATCGAGGAGTATGTATCCCATTGCCCTGCTAATGATGTATGTGTAATACGGTGCAGTTTAGGCCTAAGGTGGGCCTTATGTATTTATGGTGTGTGCCCGGCTACAAATGTTTACAATGGTGCACTGCTAATTATGTTTATGCATAATGGGTTATGCAGGGTACAGTTCCAACCAGTAGTTACTGGGTGGGGACAACTGTGATGCTTATGACCATGGCCAGATTGTCCGGTGATTTATTAATCCCTGTGAAGTCATGACAACTGCCAGTGGCACAGTGTAATACATGTGATTGTGTTCTAATGTGTTTTTATGCATAATACAAAGGCTATTTTCATATAACCTTGTGTGGAGTTTCTTTTGTGGTGTGCCTAGTGTGTCGCTGCTGTGTGAGTGTGTTGCACAAACGCTTTACATATTGCCTCTGGGATAATCCTGACTGCTCTGCCAAGCTACCAAGGAGGTGAGCAAGGGTTATCTTCAGCATGTAACTCCCTTGCGCTTAGAGTGGTGATTTCTGCCTGGCTTAGGCGCATGCCCTAGCCAACCAGAAATCCCATTTCTAGCACAAAAGATCAATGACCTGAGGGCATTATGCAAGATTACATGCATTCGCTTTAGAGCAACCTCTAAGAGAGAGAACCTGGAGCCGGCCCTCAAGGATTATGAAGTACAAAACCTAGATAGAGACAACCACTCCTCTGCTGGACACTCAGCAGAAGAAGTAGAGGAGTTTTTCACAGCCCATGTTGATGAAGAGGAAGACTCTGATGACCCTGAGAGAGAGATCTTCCCCAGCCCCCCTATACCAATGGCAAGTGAGAGATGGTCACTCTAGAGTCACCTCCACTAGTAGGGGTAGTAAACTTCCATGACCAGCTTGATGAAATCTCCTAGGAGGAGAAAAAATTGGACTTGGAAGAAAGGAGACTAGCCCTTGAGATCACAAGAGCTAAGATGGGACGGTTCCCAGAGATGGTGGTAGCAATTTTAACAGAGATAAAGAAGATTCTTTTGACCCCAAAGTTCCCAAAGGGATTGGCCCTAGATTTAATGATGGGGATGACACATCCCAGTGGTTTTCAGCTTTTGAGAGAGCTTGCAGTATGAGGAAGGTAGGTCGCCAACACTGAAGCTCTCTTCTTTGGGAGTTATTCTCAGTGAAGGGAAGAGATAGACTTCTGACCTTTGATGAGAGTGTGGCTGAGTACTGTTCACACATGAAGAAGACACTGATTGAGGGGTTTGGTCTCACCACAGAGGTGTACAGGATAATGTTCAGAGAGTCCCAAAAGAGGCAGGACCAAACGTGGGTAGATTTTGTTGATGCCTCAGTCAAAGCACTGGAGAGTTAGATTGTAGGTAATAGGCCTGGGCTGAGTTTGCGGAGTTTTACCAGAAAAACTTCACCATGCTCTGTGGAGTTAAACCAGCAGCGGAGTCTGTTAAATTGTGCTACTCGCACTTATTTTTAGCACCGGGAGTTTGTCCCGTGCTGTAGAATTAGTGCGAACAGCACAGCTGCTTTCTGCCACTCGAGTAGACATACTACCTGAGCGGCAGCTTCCTCAACTGGAGTGGCACATTTCTAAATGCGAGCAGTCGTAACCTGCCGTGACCACGCCCAAGGAGAAATCTCTCTGAGAGGCGGTCTAGCGATACTTCACTGAGTTTTTTTTGGAACTCTCCAGGAAGCGCGGAGTGGTCAAAACTCTGCAAACTCTGCCAGCGGGATGGAATTATTTGCCCACCCCTAGTAGGTAACAGAGTGCACACTTATAATGGGCATTGTAACTTGATTATGAAAGAGCACATTTTGAGTAATTGTATCACATATTTACTGAGACAGCATAGATTTGGACTTGTCTTCTTCTGTTGAGTTGGGGAAGAAATCAGATGAATGGATCAGATCCAGGGTATCCCAGAAAAGGAGCCAAGGTGGAGGTGACCTCAAGACAGGCTTCTCAACAGTGGAAGGAGGTAAGCACCAACAAAGATAAAAGATGGCATTTTCTAAAAGTGCCCCAAAAGACTTCTCAGGAGGGTGGGCCCTGGGACCCCAGGAAGGCTGGGGCATGCTTTAACTGCTCTCAGCCTGGGCATAAGAGAGGTGACCCAGATTGCTCCAAGACATTCCCCATTGGTCATGGGAATGGTTGTGGACTCTGGAGAGGCCAGAGGATACACAGAAGTTACTTTAGTTTCACCGGGTGGAGGGAGGTGTAACCACTGGACAATCTTCCTGACAACCCGTCTAGCTGCAGGCAGACAGCCAGGATCAATGGGACTGAATTAGAAGCTCTTAGGGATACAGGAGCCAGGGTTACCATGGTGAAAGCCAAACTGGTTTCCCAAGGGAAATACAATATTGGTGCTAGTCATCAAATTACCAATGCCATCAATGAGACTAGACAGCATCCACTGGCCATGGTTGGTCTAGGGTGGGGAGGGGCTACTGGTCCAAAACAGGTGGTTGTGTCCTCTGATCTGGAGACTTCTGCAGGGGCAGAAGTAGAAAAGAGGGTCCATACACGTATGCTGGGCCTCCCTAAATTGATGTGCATGCCTACCAGAGCACTGTCTGCAAAGAAAGGTAGTCAGGAGGACTTGGAGCCTGAAAATATGGCCCAAGAAAGCAAGAAAAGGGGAACGGGCTCATAGACAGGTAGCACAGCTTCCAAGAGGTAAAAGGATCAGGGGGAGAAATATTCTGAGGAAGATGTCCTGGTGCCAGAGGAGGGAACTGCAACTGAGGAGCTTGGATGACCTAGCAGAGCTTCTTGATATATGGGGACCCTTCAGAGAGGACCTGTGCGCAGAGCCAAAGGTGTGCCCTACCCTAGAGAGCCTGATGCAAGCAAGCTGCCAGGCAAGCAGAGGGAAATGCGAATGGTGCTCATAGGGGCTACTGGGAGGATGGACTCCTGTATGCTGAGGCCAGGTACCCCAAAACAGGGGCAACCAGGAGAGTGGTGGTCCCCCAAGCATACAGGTAATTCATTCTTACATTGGCCCATGGCTGCCCCTTTGCAGGACATCTAGGACAAGCTAAGACCTGGGAAAGGCTAGATGCCCATTTATATTGGCCCCAGATGCCTGAATAGGTTAAGGATTTCTGTCGCTCTTGTCCAATCTGTCAAGTCAGTGGCAAGACAGGATCACCTACAAAGGCTCCTTGAACTCCACTACCTGTGGCTTGGCCTTCCTTTGTAAATGCATGGATCGACATGGTTGGTCTCTTTGACCATCCTATTGCATCTGCACATAGATTTTTCCCGGCAGTAGTGGACCATGCCACTAGATATCCAGGGCCATCCCCCTTAGGACTACAACTGCTCAAGCTGTTGCAAAGCCCCCCCTTAGCATCTTCACCAAGGTTGGGTTTTCTATGGCGTGATCTCAGAAAGAGGGACCAATTTCATGTCCGCATACCTCATAGCTGTGTGGGATGAATGCGGTGTGAGTTACAAATTACCAATCCCCTGTCACTCCCAGGCTAATGGCTTGGGGAGAGATCCAACAAGACCATTAAGGGCATGATTCAGTGATTCCCAGACAAACTCAAGAGGAGATGGGATGTCTCGTTGCCATGCCTCCTGTTCATTTACATGGAGGTTCCTCAGAAGGGGGTTGGCTTTTAGTCCATTTGAACTTCTGTTTAGACACCCTGTAAGGGGTCCCCTAAACTTGGTGAGGAAAGGATGGTAGAAGCCTCTCAGACAACCTAAACAGGACATAGTGGATTATCTTCTAGACCCACGCTCACGGACAGCAGAGTACATGAAGAAGGTGAACAAGAATCTACAGGCCAGCCAGGAGCTCACAAATCTCTGGATTGACAAGAAGGCAGCCATGGTTAAGTATCAACCAGGTCAGCTGGTGTGTGTGTTGGAGCCTGTGGCTCCCAGGGACCTTCAGGACAAGTGGACTGGGCCCTATCCCATTGTGAAGAGAAAAAGGGAGGTCACCTACTTGGCTGTCTTAGGCACCCCTAGGAGTCCTTTGAGAGTACTCCATGTCAATCGCTTAAAACCACATCAACATACAGCTGACATGACCATGCTGATTGTCACTGATGAGGGACAGTAGGAGGAGACTGAACCTATCCCTGATTTACTGTCAACAACCCTTTAAGAAGTTACAGTAAAGGGTGTGGTCTTATCTGTTACGCTCACTGCAAAGCAGCATACTGACTGCAGGAATGTCCTCAGCCAGTTTGCATAGCTCTCTGTTCCTTCACTCCTGGACAGGAAACATGGGGAACCCATGACATGGACACCGGGGAAAGCCTCCCTGTCAATTATAAGATGTCCTGACTGTCTGACCATGTCATGGCCAGCATCAAAGCTGAGATTAACAAGATGCTAGAGCTTGGGATCATTGTGCCCTCTGACAGTCCCTGGGCCAGCCTAGTGGTACCGGGCCCCAAACCTCACCAAGAGTGTGCCAAGATAGATGAGAGCTTTTGTGTGGATTTTAGAGGGCTCAGTGCAGTCACGATGACTGATGCCCACCTCATCCCAAGATCAGATGAGCTTATTGATAAGCTGGGGGCAGCCAAATTTCTCAGCACCTTCAACTGGATGTCAGGGTATTGGTAGATTGTCTTGACCCAGGGAGCAAAGGAGAGATTTGCATTCTCCACCCCAGCGGGCCACTTTCAATTTAAAGTGATGCCCTTTGGACTAAATAATTCACCTGACACTTTTCAGAGGTTGGTAAGTCAAGTTCTGTAAGACCTGGATGACTTTATTGAAGCTTATCTAGATGATATTGCTGGCTTTAGCTCCACCTGGGAGGATCACCTGGTCCACCTTAGCGACGTTTTGCAGGCCCTGCACCAGGCAGGCCTCACAATAAGGCAAGCAAGTGCCAGGTTGGGCAGAGTACACTTGTGTACCTAAGCCACCTTGTAGGTTGAGACCAGGTAAGGCATCTCCAACCAAAGATCCAGATGATTGTGGACTGGGAGGCTCCAAAGGCAAAGTCCCAGGTCAGGGCTTTCCCTGGCCTGACTGGCTACTATAGAGGTTTGTGAGGGGGTGTGTTACCCTTGTGGCCCCCTCACTGAGATGACTTTAAAGAAGCAGCCAAAGAAAGTCATTTGGACTACAGGCTGGGGAAATGCCTTTGACACCCTGAAAGCAGCCATGTGCTAAGCACCTGTCTTAAAAGCACCTGATTATGGGAAGCAGTTCATTGTTCAAACAGATGCTTCTGAACATGGGATTGGGGCAGTTTTTCACAGACCAATGATGAGGCCTGGGATCAACCAGTTGCCTACATTATCAGGTGACTACTCTCTAAAGAGCAGTGTTGGAGTGCCATTGAGAGGAAAGCCTTTACTGGGTGTAGCCCCTGAAGAAGCTAAGACCCAATGTGTTTGGAACTCACTTCAAAGTACAAACTGACCACAGGCCTCTCAGGAACCTGATTTTGATGACAGGAGCGAACCCCAAGGGATTGTGGTGGTCCATTTCCCTACAGAGAATGGACTTTGTAGAGGAACACAGACCAGGGACTGACCATGCTAATGCAGATGGCCTTTCCAAGTTTTTCCACTTAGACAAGGAGAACCACCATGAGGGAGGTTGGTGCTCCTTACCTTTCATCTGGGAGGGGGTCATGTTGGAAAGGGTCCTTTTTGTCATAATAACCCCACCCTCCACGTTTTGGTCTAGATGCTGTTAATGTAGGTCTGGAAATGCAGTGGGACCTGCTATCCAGGTTCCAGTGTCAGTGTTGTTGAAATGGTACACCCAATTAGCAAGTACTTATCACTCCTTGTAAGTCCCTAGTAGATGGTACAAGTGGTACCCAGAGCACAGGGAATAAGAGGGGTCCCCATATATATCCCTATAGTAACCCTGAAAAACCAGGTTTCACTGTATGTGACCAGCGGTCCTTAGATTAACATGAACTGGTTACTAAGGATACTCGAGATAGGCAGCTCCATTATGGAATTACCAAATTGTGTCATGTGTAGGATCAAACACCATGCTTTTTCACCCCCAGCATGATTCTCGTGTCGAGGGTGAGCTGGCATGCAAAAGGGTGCCACCCTATATGGGTACCCCCATAGGAAACAAAGCTCCCGTGCATTGGCAGGCTACCCGGGCTGTTTGCCACCAAGACAAAATTCTGCCCTCCTGGTGGGATGGGCTCACACTTCCCCAGGATGGAGACAAAGACTTGGGCATGAAGGAGGTCACACCTCCACCCTCCAAAGATGCCTATTGTTTACAGTTATCAAGGTGCTGAGCCTAAAGGGCTTTCACCGCCCTTGATATGCAATTTCTTGTCCCTCACTTGAGGACAAAGCCCTTCCTGCCCTGTCCAGCGGACAGGCAGGAAATTTAGGCAGTCAGGCGGTGTGCATCCCGATAAGATTACTTACACCTTTAAAGTGGGCAAAGAGGTCTGTACAGCCGAGGAAGGGTTCTCCCATTTTGACAGTCCATAAAATAAAGTATTCTGGGTAGCACTGTGACAAATACCCACAGGATGTTGCCACTACAGAGTTTGCCAGGCTTTAGTGTCACTTATAGAGAGCCACGGCTTGGTGGACATTTGGGATACTCAGACAGCCACTGAGCCTGGATTCACGTACTTCTCTGCACCACATTGAAAATTGGTCCATCTAGATTACTTCTTGGCCTCATCCAGATTGTTGGGCAGTGTTAATATTGAGAAATTACAGAGGGTGTTTTCTGATCACAACCCTTTAATACTGAAAATTGAAGGCCAGTGTTGCATTAAAATATAATCAAAATTGATTCCAACAGAAAGCTGCTTCTGAATAATTTATTAGGGAGTGGTCTGTGAAATATTTCACATTTAAAAGATATGGTGCTTCTAGGGGAGGTATGGGATTCTTTTAAAACAGGACATAGAGGTGAGGTCATTAGCTTTGTTGCGTTTAGTAGGAAGGAGGCAGAACTTGAAATCGGAGGGCTGTGTAGTAAGTTAGCAGCACGGGAAGAATATTACACGAACCAGATTTCCCAGGGGCAGGAGGAAGGGAATATATAATTTGAAATCATGGCAGTCAAAGCTGAGGTAAGCTGTTATTATCTGAAGACAGTGGCGGGGGCCACCAGGTTTATAAAAACTAGAGTTACGAATATGGCGAGTCAGTATGCAAAATTCTAGCATTGCATACTAGACAAAGGGAACACAGAAATCGCATTGAGAAAATTAAGAAAAACAATTGTTCATATACCACTGAACTTAGTGATATCATTAAAATTTTTGAAGGTTTTTATAAAGCACAATATCAGGAAGGTGTATCCAATACTAGCCCAGGGGGAGAAGATGGGATCTAGGAAGGTTATGGCCATTTAGGACCAGATGTCTGTAGGGAATTAGAGGAGGATATCACCTTGGAGGAAATAATGTTTGCACTTCACTCAATGGCTGCAGGGAAAACGGCTGGGCCTGATAGAATTTCCCTTGAGTTGTATAAGGCTTTACAGGTAGAATTAGTTCAGTTTTTCCTAGATTTTTTCGTAGGTGTACAATATAGTTGAGAATCCCCTGTGCTTTTCAAGGCACAGATATTATTGTCTTTCCAAAAAAAGGGAAGCCCTTGGATAATCCAGCATTTTATCTGCCCATCTCCTTGATAAATTCTGACGACAAATTGTACTCAAACTTTTTAGTGCTGTGTCTGGGGGGGGGCATAGCCAACCTGGTCACACCCTGACAATATAGATTCATACTGGGCAGAGGAACAATGGATCATATCAGGCAAGTGGTAAATTTATTAGATATTGTTGAAACTATGGGCGATCGGATGGCTATGATCCATCTTGACGCAGAGAAAGCGTTTGATAGAGTGTCATGGGGGTATCTTTTGTGGATTATGGAGTGGAAAGGATTTGGTCTATGCTTTATATATGACTCCCTATGCTAGGCTGCAAATCGTGGGTCAAGAGTCAGGAAGAATTGAAATTATGAGGGAGACTAGGCAGGGATGTTCCTGCTCCTCTATCTTGTTTGCCCTCTATAAAGTCTCCTTCATTCTACAAGTTGACAAATGTCAAGATATTATGCCGGTTAGCATTAACAGATACAACACTAAGTTATTGGCGTATGCAGACGACATTGCAGTAATCACAGTAGATCCGGAGAAAGCCATAGTTGTGATTGAACAAATTACAGGGGAGTTTGGGAGCAAATCTAGTTATTTATTGAATAGCGAAAAAACCCAGATTATCTGTACAGACAATGTTGTATTTACAGATGATTGCCGGACGGATAAAACAATATATCTTTGGATTGAGATCAACCCTAACGTATCTACTATCTATCATATCAGTCTAAAGCCATTGATTGGTATGGTTAATACAGAATTAAGATATATTAATGGGTTACACTTAACCATTATTGGAAGGTGCAATGTGTTGAAAATGTATTGCCTAAGGTACTTTATTTATTTCGCTGTATCCCCCTCAAGGTGGAAGGCCATTTACTTAAGAAATCTGACAACATTTGTGTAGCAATACAAGTGACACCAGAACTTAAGTAGAACTGTCACTTTATTCAGGCCATCTGCTCTCTGGACAGGCAGCTGCCAACATTCCAAGGTGAGCTCCAGGAGATACCAAGGTGTGAAAAAGGAGGGGGTGGACGGAAGGTACCAAGGTGGGAGTAAAAGGGTAGATACAACACATCTCCTTACCCAACATAACAGAGAACAAGGAAACACATAAAGGAACATTACATTGCAACTCTGTCCCCGCTCCAAACTTGCCCATCCTCCAACTCCACCATATTTTCCCCTTTGTTTTTAACTCTTTGTGGAGGGAAAAATGTACTCTGTCCCACCTGTACCCAGGTGGGTTTCTTTATCAACACAGGATCATTGACATTGGGTTTTAAATTCTTCACTCCATGTTTCTTGTCATACCATTCTTTGTAGCGGTATTGATGTTGCTGAACCTTATGATGACTATCTGATCTGTCATAGACAACAGTCTTACCCCCATCTAGCCAGAGAGGGTACAGCTTGGTGCCAGGTTCTCTCCCTCTTCAGACCACAAACGGAGAGATGCCGCTTACAAGGTTAGGTGCTCTGTGGTAGGCCCACAAACAGTCTCTCAGAGAATTATCTAAGTTGAAACCATTAGACATCGCCAGTTGAATGTGGTCCTTGATCACACGATTCATCCTCTCTACTAATCCATTAGCTTTTGGACAGTAAAGAGCAGTTTTCTCATGCTTGATGTTAAGGTTCTTCAGGAAGGTCATCATTTCATCAGATGTAAATTGCACCCCATTGTCAGTTACTAAAATAGATGGAACCCCTTCAAAAGAAAACACAGATTTTAAGAAAGCAATCAGGTTCTTGGTCGTAGTGGAAGGGGTGAATTTGCCATTTACCCAGTGAGAAGTGTAGTCCACCAGGACAAATATGAACCTTTTTTGTGGACCTAAAGCATCCATCGGGCCAATTATGTCCATGGCAAGTTTAGTCCAAGGAATTACGGGTACCTCCACTGGGGATAGGGGAACTTTATGTAATGTCTTAACTTTGTCACTTTTAGCACAATTGTAGCAATCCTTTACTTTTAATTCTACTCTTGAATCCATCTTGGGGAACCTAAAGCTGTTCCTCACCTTACTTTTAGTGAAACTTCTCCCTAAGTGATCCTCGTGGGCGAGATCTATTATTCTGTCTCTAAGGGCCTCAGGTGGAACAATTTTGGTATTGCGGTAGATTTTGCTTTCACAAATGGTCAGCTCATTTCTGACTTCCCAGAATTCCTTTAAATCATCCATGACATCACAAAATTTGTCAGGCCAACCATTTATGATTACATTTTTTAGTGCATTCATTTTGGAATCCTTCTCCATTTCAACATCCCACTCCTCGTTGGAAAAAGAAGGAAGATGGATAGAAAGAATGGGAGTATCTAAAGGGTCTGCCTCGATGTTGACTGCAAGAGGGGATCTGGATAAATAGTCCGCAAGAACGTTATCCTGACCAGGAAGATACTCGATTCTAAAGCTAAATTTCTCTAGCCCTAAAACCCATTTAGCTATTCTAGGGGATTCACAGAATACTTTCCTGGATGAAAAGATGTGTGTCAGAGGTTTGTGGTCTGTTTGAACAGTAAATTTGCTGTCCCAAAGGAAAAACTTGAAATGATTAATGGCCCAGTAGCAGGCCAATGCTTCCCTTTCAATTACGGAATAGTTCCGTTCAGGTTGACTTAAGGTACGGGAGGCAAAGGCAATAATAGTTTCTCCCCCCTCCCCCTTCTGAGACAGGGTGGCCCCAAGACCTTTGTTGGAAGCATCAGTGCATAAGATGGTTCTCTTTCTATGGTCGAAAGGACCAAGAGCACGTGAGCCAATGATTTCCTTCTTTAATTTGGTTACAGAATCAGAGTGTTTCTCTTCCCATTTGAACTCATTTTTCCTCTTTAACAGTTCATGTAAAGACTCAGATTTTTCTGAAAATCTAGGGATGAACTTGGCCATATACTCAACCAAGCCTAAAAAGGATTTAAGCTCTTCCTTGTTCGTGGGAAGGGGAGCATTTTCCACTGCTTGAATTAAGCTTAGTTTAGGTTTTATGCCTTCGAAGGAAAGATTGTGCCCCAGATAATCCACTTCCGTGACTTTGATCTTACATTTTTCTTTTTTCACAGTTAACCCAGCATCCGACAGCTTGGCACATACCTTCCTAAATATGGAGTCATGTTCCTCTTTGTCGGCTCCATAGACCAAAACATCATTTTGAAAACACATGCTGTTCGGAATGCCCTCCAAAACCCTTTGCATCATTTTTTGAAAGACAGCGGCCGCCGAGGCAAGGCCGAAAGGCATCCTTCTGAACATGTATGTGCCAAAAGGGGTGGAAAATGCTGTTAGAGGCCTAGAATCCGGGTGGAGATCTACTTGATAGTAGTCCATGGAAAGGTCTATGACCGAAAAGAACTTAGCCTTACCCATAGTACTAAGCATTTCGTTGATATTAGGAAGGGGAAAACGTTCGATCCAGATGTTTTCATTAAGGCTACGTAAATCAATGCAAAGGCGAATGCCTTGCCCATTAGCTTTAGAAGCTATGACAATGGGGGATAACCACTCCGAGGCGTCAATTGGATGAATGACGCCTAAGTGGCAGAGTTTATCAAGTTCATCCCTCAATGGCTGTCTTAAGAGTAAAGGAACTTGGCGTGTTTTATGTACAATTGGTTTAGCCCCTTGTCTAATTTTTATTTTATGCTGATAGTGTTTCAACAGCCCCAGATCGTTGGAGAAGAGGTGTGGAAACTCATCGCAGAGGGGTGTCTCCCCTGTAACTTCTTTAACCACATTGACCTGTTCCCTGCTATTGGGGTCAAGAATAATACCAAGTTCTCTCTGGTGACACCACCCTAGAAGATTAGAACCCGAGCTGACTAGGTAGACCTTGCCCACAGTGGATCTCCCTTTGAAAATAATTTGTGTCTCCACCATCCCCACCAACGGAATCGGGTCTTTAGTATACCCATGAGGTGTAATATCAGGTTTAGTAATAATCATACCTGGATCCCCTTTGATTTTCTTATAATCCTCCATATTTAACAAGGTAAATGGAGAGCAGGAGTCTGCGAACATTTCAATAGATTTGTTATTGATGATTATGTTGCATTTGGGGTATTCTGTGAAACTACTGCTGCAAGAACTCTTTACTTGGAACACAAATCTAAGCTGATCATCGCTTGGTTCATTGATGGCTTTGACTTGGCTGCTGTCACTGTCCCTGCACACTCTTGCTAAATGACCTCTTCTGATACATTTCTTACAGTGAGCATTACGAGCTGTGCACAAAGGATTGTTGGCTAAGTGATTACTACTCCCACATCTGTAGCACTTGAGGTCAGAATGTTCTCTTGGAAACTTATTGGATGATTCTCCTTTACTTCTGACTTTCGAAATACTTTTATTGGGGATATCAACTTGAACTGCTGCAACCACTTCCTCAGAGATTTTTATTTCCTTCATACATTTAGCAGTGTGCTCAATAGACTGAGCTATAGAAATAGCTTCTTCCAGAGAGGGATTTTTTGACAACAATTTCTCTTGGATCTTACTGTTGCTTGTGCATCTCACCAATTGGTCACATATTAAAGAGTCATTAAGATCCCCAAAGTCACACCTTTGAGTAAGACCTCTCAAATCAGCAATGTAGTTTTTCACAGATTCATTTTTTCCTTGATACCGACTGAAAAAAATGTGACGTTCTAAAACCACATTTGTTTTATCCCCAAAGTGGTTTCCTAACTTTAACAAAGTTATTTCATACGCATCTAGGTCATCTTCCTCGTCCAAATCTGGTTCAGGGAGAGTCTCGTACACTTTGCGACCATGGACTCCAATATTGTGTAAAAGAATATGCTGCTTCCGTAAAGCAGAAAACCTTTCTCCACCCATAGCAATCAAATAAGACTCAAACAGTTTAGTCCATTCCTTCCAATGGATGTCCGGATCTCCACATTCATTTAGAAATGAAGGAGGTTGACATATTCCTGGAGTACCCATTCTATGCAATGATAAGAGAATATTTTATGCAAAAAATGCGTTTCAACTTCAATGAGTGGAGAACACCAGAATGTTCAGAGCAGGCAGATAAGAAGAGAGTGTATTCAAGAAGACGTGTTGTATTCTTAAAATAATTAGAACGATTGCAGGTAGAACTCATGCGTGTGAGGTATTAAAACTTGAAAAAATCACCACCAGTTCCAGGAAAACACAGTACATATATATAGCGCTATGGAGTGGACAAGGCGCAACCTCCGTGGTTATATCAAAGCACAAGATCCTGGTAAAAGCACACTCTGCTGCGTGGCAACTTTACCCCCAGCTGGACCAAAAGTGAAGTAACTGCACAACACTAACCTCTATAATGACGGCAGGCTGTGAAGAACATGCCTCAGAATGATAAAGGATACTTGATGACAGCAGGCTTAGAGGAAACGTGCCTCAGCAAAACCAGAGGATCTTGATCAGGGGCACAGACATCCGGCGAAAAGGTCGCTGCCGTGACTTCCACACGCTGGTGGGCGTGAGGCGGCGTCCGCAACCTCGTCTCCATGGATGCTGAACAAGCGAGGTGCACCGGGACCCTGCAGAGCACTGCTACGATGAACTCCGCCCGCTGTTGGGCGTGAGGAGGAGTCAGCAGCCACGTCTTCAGTCGGGACCCAGGAAGCCGTCAGCAATACGGAAATCTCACCAGAGAACAGCTGCTGAGGAGAACTACGCAGGGATGATGAGACCAGCTGGAGGAGATCCCTCAGAGTCTTCGTAAGGTAAGGAGCTGGTGCACCTCAGCAGCGGCGTCACAAAGGTGGCTGAACACAAAAAAATTAACATGAAGTACGCGCTTAACTCCTTGTCGTGCACTCGGAACCGGGCCATACGCTGGGGAGCACAGACGCACCCGTCACCATCAAAGCTTAACAAATCCTCCTGCAGGAAAACGCAGCTGGTAGATTCTCCCCGCTCTTCGAGAGCAAGCACAAAGGGGAAATGACCTGTCCTGCCCCCCTCACAGGATCGTCGCCAGTGTAGTAATACAAGTGACACCAGAACTTAAGTAGAACTGTCACTTTATTCAGGCCATCCGCTCTCTGGACAGGCAGCTGCCAACATTCCAAGGTGAGCTCCAGGAGATACCAAGGTGTGAAAAAGGAGGGGGTGGACGGAAGGTACCAAGGTGGGAGTAAAAGGGTAGATACAACAATTTGTTTTCATTTTATTTGGTATATCAGAAGATAAGGAGATCCCTTACGTTTTTTATCATTCCATGGGAATAGGGAGGGCGGGCAGCTCCCAGCTTCTTGTTTCATTATTGGGTAGCTCTTCTCTCAGATAAGGATATTGATTACCGAAAGGAGTAGGACCGGGTAAGATCAACAGTATTGTGTCATTCAACCTACAAGTAATGAATTGGCACTTGGTAAAGCTGCTTGAGGGCATCTCCTTTGACAAATCAAGCTGAGTTATTTTTCAAAAGTGCAGTTCAAGACTTTGACCGGTGCCTGGAGAGTTTGGAAGAAGGTTCGAAAGTTGAAAAAGATCAAGCAATACAATAGGTACACTCCCTTCTGGCTATCCCCAATGTATCCAGCTAATTTTTATGATGGAATGGGAAGCAATGGGAAAAATCTGGTCTTATCAAGGTCAGGTATCTCTTTGTCACCGATCACATGTATTCATTTGCGGAGCCCCTACAGGATTTTGGGTTAGCCAAAGGGTCTTTCTTTAAGTACATACAAGTAAGGCAGTATCTACGACAAGTCAGGGACAGCGAGATTTAATTAGAAAGGATATCTTTCTTGGAGACTATTAGACATCTGGATTGTAGGATTGGACAAATATATTATCTTTTAGGGGACACTGCCCAGTATGACTTGGAGAAGCCAGAATCAAATTGGATGAGAAAATTAGGGGAAGTGAATGTGGATTTGTATATATCTATAGGGTTGGGTCCCAAGTTTTTCTCTCATCGAGTCTGAATGCTCAGCATTACAAAATGATTTTTAACTTGTATTACACTCCAGCGAGGCTATTTGAATGGGGTAAGAGGGAAGATGACAAGTGTAGTAAGTGCGGTGAAGGCCCTGTAGATTTGATTAATATGTTTTATGGGTATGAGAAGCTGCTGCAGATGAAGCAAGGCATTGACTGGTGAACACCCCCACACATTACGCCGGACACACGCTTGACCCAGTCTTCTCCTCCAGCAAGCACATCACCTTCAGCCACGCCACCGGACTCCACTGGACAGACCACAGCTGCGTCCACTTCAGCTTCAGAAGAACCACGACTCACCACCACCAGCAACAGGCTCCCCGTAGGAGCTGGAACAAGATCACCTCCGACCAGCTCTCCACAGCACTGAGCCAGAACCCTCCCGCCAGCTCAATGGACCCCAACCAAGCAGCCAACAACCTCTCACAGTGGATCACCAACTGCGCCAACGACTTCGCACCCCTGAAAAACCGTCCCAACAGTACCAGATGCAAGACAGCCCCTTGGTTCAACGACGACCTCAAGAACTCCAAGAAGAACTGCCGCACCCTCGAGAAAGCCTGGCGAAAAAACCCGACTACAGACAACATGAACACCCTCAAGCAAGCTTCCCGCAAACACCACCAGCTGATCCACACCACCAAGAGGACAGCATTCAAGGAACGACTGGACAACAACGCACACAACAGCAAGGAACTCTTCAACATCGTCAAAGAGCTCTCCAACCCCAGAGCCGAAAACAACGACATCACTCCCTCACAAGACCTCTGCGACTCACTGGCCTTGTTCTTTCACCGCAAGATCGCCGACATACACAACAGCTTCGGCGCTCAGCCCACGCACCCAACCGCCGAACCGACGCCCCCCACCACCACCCTCCGCGCCTGGACCCCGGTCAGCACCGAAGACACCATCTGCACGATGAACACTATCCAATCCGGATCACCAACCGACCCATGCCCCCACCACATCTTCAACAAGGCCGACTCCGTCATCGCACCCCAACTCCGGGACATCATCAACTGCTCCTTCAACACCGCCACCTTCCCGGAGAGCTGGGAGCATGCCGAACTCAGTGCCCTCCTGAAGAAACCATCAGCAGACCCCACCGACCTCAAGAACTACCGCCCCATCTCGCTCCTCCCGTTCCCCGCCAAAGTCATCGAGAAGACCGTCAACAGACAGCTTGCTACCTTCCTCGAGACGAACGGATCCCTCGACCACTCACAGTCCGGTTTCAGAGCCAACCACAGCACCGAGACCGCCCTCATCGCAGCCACTGATGACATCCGAACCATGCTCGACAACGGGGAAACAGCGGCCCTCATCCTCCTAGACCTCTCCGCAGCATTCGATACTGTCTGCCACCGCACCCTGGTGCAGCGCCTCCGCAACATCGGAAGCCAAGAGAAGGCCCTGGAGTGGATCATCTCATTCCTCGCCGGAAGAACCCAGAGAGTTTGCTTCCCCCCGTTCAGATCCGAGGCCACCGAAGTCATTTGCGGCGTACCACAAGGATCATCACTCAGCCCCACCCTCTTCAACGTCTACATGAGCCCCCTCGCAGCCATCGCACGCCGACACAACCTCAACATCATCTCCTACGCCGACGACGCCCAGCTGATCCTCTCCCTCACCAATGACCCAACCACCGCCAGAACCAACCTACACGAAGGGATAAAAGACGTAGCCGAGTGGATGACTAACAGCCGCCTGAAACTGAACTCCGACAAAACGGAAGTCCTCATCCTCGGACCATCACCCTCCGCTTGGGACGATTCCTGGTGGCCCCCCGCCCTGGGCAGCGCACCCAAACCAACAGACCACGCACGCAACCTGGGCTTCATCCTGGACTCCTCCCTCTCGATGACCAGACAAGTCAACGCCGTCTCATCATCATGCTTCAACATCCTACGCATGCTCCGAAAGATCTTCCGATGGATCCCCACCGAAAACAGGAAGACGGTAACCCAGGCACTCGTCACCAGCCGTTTGGACGACGGCAACACCCTCTACACCGGAACCACAGCCAAACTACAGAAAAGACTTCAACGCATCCAGAAAGCCTCCTGACGACTCATCCTAGACATCCCCCGACACAGCCACATCTCCGGACACCTGAAAGACCTTCACTGGCTCCCCGTCAGCAAGAGAATCACGTTCCGACTGCTCACCAACGCACACAAAGCCCTCCACAACCTGGGCCCCAGGTACCTCAACAAACGCCTGATCTTCTATACTCCCACCCGCCAGCTACGATCTTCCAGCCACGCCCTTGCCGCCGTTCCACGCATTCGCAGAGCCACCATGGGAGGAAGATCGTTCTCCTACCTGGCAGCCAAGACATGGAACTCCCTCCCCATCCACCTCCGCCTCACCCAAGACCACCTCTCCTTCAGGAAGCATCTCAAGACCTGGCTGTTCGAGCAGTAGCGGACCCCCTTCCCCTAGCGCCTTGAGACCCTCCGGGTGAGTAGCGCGCTTTACAAATACATTGATTGATTGATTGATTGATTGAACTATATTGGAAAAAAGCTGTTTGGAAGGGAAAGAAGTATAAGTCCATCAATGATGCTCTTGGGATATGACAGCAGAATGGATAATGGCTTGACTCAGACCTATTTTGTATTTGTTTGTTTGGCAGTTGCTCGATTATTAATCACAACAGTTTGGAAAAGAGCAGAACTTCCCATGTTTCTGTTATCTGTGAAATATAACTTATTTGTTAACATATTTTTCCCCGTTTGTGTTAACCATTTTCACATTTATTCCTTTAAACAGTACTTCATGTAATTTTAGCTAAATTAATTTTATATAATTTATTTATTTCAAATGTTTTATATAGCGCGAACATGACCCTTGCGGGTATCAGAGCACTTTACAATTGTTCATAGAATCAATAATATCATAGTCGACAAAAACACAGGATAAGGCAACACCCAGATACGGGAGTGTACAACACAATGTCAGGACTGATATAGCATGCGTACATACATAACAATCCCTTGCACCCACAGTGTCAATGTACCCATAAAGCAATTTCTAATAAAAATTTGAAGAAAGAAAGATTTCCTTCTGAAGCATCTACATGCAAGTCTTTCTCATCTAGTGAATGCATTCTATCATCAGAGAAGAGTTTCTGATCCTCTCTCCTCCACATAAGTAAAGTCTAGAGTCATCTAATCTAAAGTACAAACTAATAAAGATGTTTAAGTTAAGGGGATCTCAAAAGGTTGGAAAAATGCAAGAAAAAGATAAATCTGCGAAGTATATCTACAGTATAGACACATATTTTTATATGTTCATGTGTGGAGTCTCTTTTGTGATGTATTTATTGTGTTACTTGTGTGATGTGCAAGTGTGGTAGGTGACAGCTCTGTCCCCCCTATCAAGTCAGAGATGGCCCATCCTGCCAACAGCTATTCTCCCTTTGTCTCACTGTCTGGGAGTAATACACAAAGATCAACTTCCAGTTTCACCTAGTTATGTGACCCAGGTTACCGGCTGCAGTCAGCAAATGGTTAGGGCAAGAAAATGCCAACTTTTTAAAAGTCACTGCAAATGTCGTAGAATGCACACCTAGTTCAACTTCATTTATTAGCAATGCTCTTGGCTTCATAATTATCGCGTCTCTTTTTTGATTTACAAGTCGCATGCAAGCTGAAATGGCACTTAGAAGGTTTGCAAAAAATTAATAACATCACAGTAGAGTCTGTTAAAAGTACAGGATATTCCTATGCGTTTTATTACACCACAGTTACCCCTGAGGAAGGGCAGTTCATGCCCGAAATGCATTGGGTTAAAAAGACTTTGTCGCAATATGTGGAATGGTGAATCCCCAAATATTTTGTTTGAAAGCCTGGATAGGCACATGTGAAACTAATGGATAAAATATGAGTACTAATGATAAAAAAAACAGTTGTAACTTTCTTTTTTTAGAACTATTTTCGGCTTCACACTGTACACCCTGGTTTGGGACCTAGTCAGGCTCTAAAGTACTTTCTACACAACTTTTTAAAAGGGGCATTTTAAGAATTGTGACCTAAAATCCAACTTTACCATCATGAAGGGTTTCAAATTACAATTCTTTAGAGATCAGACCCAACTCATGGCATGTAACCCCCTTCAGGTCCGTTTTCTATAACCAAGACCTGTTTCCTCCAGTCCTGTAAAAACTAAGAATGCAATAAGTCCTTATACCTCAAACCACAAGAAATGTTAATATACACTTGTTCTTCGACCCTGGATTTAACCCACACTAATTATTAAGGTGGCATTTCCAACACTTTCCTCTCTCTCGTTTAACATATTTTTTCCTAATTTTTTTTAAATTTTTTTTATAATTAACCCATCTTTGTTCATCATCTCCCCCCATTTTTTGTAAATGGGTTTTTCGGCATACCAACCCTTATATGCCTTCATGTTTAACTATGACGCCCTTCTAGCGTCTTTTGTCACTTTCCTTGCTAATAAAGTTTCAGCCATACTACCAAGATGGCCGCACTACCTTACGGTCTAGCTGCGGGTCTAGCTACTAGCGACGACTTCCGTTATTTAGAATCCGCCTTCCGCGTTTCATTCACGGAAGCCCAAGCCACAATAGGATAATGGCAGTGAGCGCGCCCTAATTTGTAAGTATTACTTAAACGCACGTCGAGATTCTGATTACTTTATCTCGATTCCAACGGCAGTAAGCCCGCCCTAATCTGTAATTATAACTTAAACGCACGTCGAGATTCTAAGTTCTTTAGCCCGATTCTAAAATGCATTTTTTCTCCAGGGCGAGCCCCGTTTCTCCCGGGCTTGAGGCTAACCCGTACAGCAAGGTGCTGTACCCTAGGGGTGAGTCTTTCCCCTGTCTGGGCGTATGGAGTTCACATTAATATTTTCCTGTATCCACCGCTATGGTAATATCCAGGCCCCCCTTTATGATTTCGAGTACCCAGCCAATTTCAGTCCACCCTAGCACCTGGTCTGTGGCATGTTACCTTGAGCTCTACTTGGTACGATGTTGCATCACTGAAACTCCGTCCGTTTTCCACACCTTGTGGTACTCCGGCACTTGGGGTTTGCAACCTTTAGCTCCACTTGGAACGACATAACATCACTGATACTCCGTCCGGTTTCCACACACCGTGGCACCCCGGCACCTATTCCATATCAGTCCACCCCTTTGGCCTTTAGCTTCACTTTAGAGCTACTATTTCTTTATTGGGCACCACTTAGTATGGTGTTTCAGCATGCCTTCGATGCACACCTCCATCCCAGCATCGCACATTACCACCAATTGTTAATTTACTTTTATCTACACTACTTCAGTATTACAATGTCTTTACTGAATGTTGTCCGTTTTGTTCCTGGTTGTTGTGTTGTTTTTCTTGTTTTTCTTCCCTCATCTAGGTGTGACAACAGTGGGTCCATTCCCTGACTCCCCCTTGTGGGATCTTATGGACACACATGGTGAAGTATAAATTTACTATCACCTTAAATGTAGTAGAAACTATATATTCACTCACTTGAGCACTGCCTGCCACTGGTCCTGAAGAATTGCCACCGACCCGTTCTGGGCACACGACAAGAAACATGTCGACCCTCTTACTGCCCGGGGGAGCATTATAATCCCTACGGGAGTCTACCCTTTTTAACTAGGCTGGTATACCACCAGAATAAAATTGTTCTCTACCTGGCAATACCAGACCTATTTTATACTCACTTCACTTACACTCACTACATTTGTTGCACTTACCCCCACGCACCCATACGGCTATCTCTAAAAAGAACTCCGATAAAGAGCCCCTTCGCGGGAGCCCATCAGGCGTTGCAACGCCGGCCCGACGAGGAGCATAGCCCTATGATGAAGCATGACACCTTGCTAGGTGTGTGAGGGAATTATATAGAGATAAATGTCTCTCCCCTTCCCTCCCTTTTCCCTTCCCAGAGGAACTGTACTCCTGGTTTTGTGTATGATACCTTGGAGCTCTGTACAGGACCTCATTAAAAAGCTCTTGGTTCCTCCACCCTTTTGGAGATGTAATAAAGTAACCCAATGTTATCCCATAGGAGAGGTGGGCCCTCTAGTAGTGAAAAACACATATACATTTTTTCACTAGCAGGACATGTAAAAGTTAAAAGTGCATATCCAACTTTTTAAATACACTGCATCCTGCCCTATGATCTGTTTAAGGCCTACCTTAGGGTGACTTACATGTATTAAAACAAGCATTGGCATAGCCAATAGGTCTTGCTTTTGGGACCTTAAAAGTATTTAGTTATGCAGCACAATATCCTTGGTGCAACAACATTAACTGTTGCATGGTTAAACACTTATAAGGTCCCAAAGGCGAGACCTATTGGCTATGCCAATGCTTGTTGTACATGAAAATAGTGCTAGGTGAGTGTGTGTAAGAAACAGCAAAAGGGCTGCAACTTAAAGAATGCGTCCATCCTATGTGCAGCATTCCGGTACCAGTGCGTTTCACACCACTAAAGGTGGGCAAGTGAAAAGGCATTAAAAAGGCAACTCACAGCCAATATTCCCTACATCCTTTATGCAGTGCCGTATCCCTACAGATCAGCATAATTCTGAAGTTGCTCGAACGTTGCATTATTAAAGGGTCAATGTGCAAAACATCGAGTGTTGCCTCCGGGTACTTGTTTCAAAACCAGAAGGGTGGCGGGGGGCTGGTTGTCAAGAAATATTGATGAAGAGTTCATGTTGCTGAATGACCACCTTCTGTCACCGTTACTGCTGTTCCTTTTTATCTATGCCTTGCCGCTCCATTCAAGCTTACGCACTCGGAAGGCAGTCTGTGAAATGTTACTGTTTCACAAGCGAAGTTACACTGCAAGGGATTAATCTGATGGCAAAACAGCAACTGCCTGCTATAGCTATCGATACCTTGAAACTTCTCGCAAGGGAGGGGTAAAGGGTAACTGGGAAGAGCTGGTTACACATTCATATGCCTGAGGACCCCACTGAAACCCGTCCTGCCCAGGATTTCCAAACAAAGGCTACAATTACGAAAGCTTTGGGGGCTTCTTATATATTTGAACATCATCTGGCAATTTCACTTTAAAAACAAGAGGTAGTAGGTGAAACTCAAGTTGCAGTGTTACTCTCACAGTCTATGTTCCCACAAGGGACTGTGTGTTGGCGTCATTTGTTGCTCGCTCTCGAGGCTTTGTGCTGGGGTGTAGAGGGTTAAAGCGTGCTCTGACACCGAAGTCTGGCTGGAGCATACAATACTGAAAGATAAGGTGGCCATAAAGTGTGCAACGTATGCAAACAGTAACATGAGCTGGGTCCATGGAACCAATGAAAACAGGAACAAGCACCAGAAAATGTCTACTGTCTGAGGCGGCATTGGCTTAGTCGGAAGTGAATTGCTCCTTGAAGAATTCATATCAGATGCTTCTGAAGTTAAGAATAACAAGCTAACGAGGAGGGAGGGGGAGAAGGGAGGGGGGAGAAGGGAGGGGGTAGTGAGAGCAGACAGCAAGGGGGTGGAGGAGCATGATGCACGCGCTGGAAGGCTTAATGAGCCATGACAGAAAGGCAGATGGCAGCTGCGTGCGTGCACGCTCACGTGCACACAAGCTTTAGGCCACCAAAATCCTGTGGCAGTACTTTGAAAACCCATACACTAAATGTCTCACAGAGCAGCTCATGCGCTGCCTCAGCGAGACCTAAAGAGGGGTGAGGCTTGGTAAAAGGTTTATTCTGCCAGGTGCAAATGGGCCACTTTGTGGATAGCACTGATGATGGTGCAGCAAAACTCCACTAAAAAAGGGGCATATTTACAAAATTGTCACACAGTGCAGCAATACTGTGATGCATGACAAGGAATGGGGAGGTATGTGCTGTATTTAAGTCAATATTACGCATACCTCCCTTTTCTCCTGCGCTGGCTGCCTTTTGTTGGCTAGCGCCAACGCAGGCACTCTTTCACCATGGTGCAAGGGTGCCTCCATTGCATGCAGGATTGTTTTTGTACAAGAAGAGGCACCTTCCTGCACACAAATAATACTCTGACGCATAGCCCTCTTTCTATGTCTGCTGTATAATGCAGCAGACATAAAATTAGAAAGTAACTAAGAGAAATAAATATTTTTCTCTCTACATTACGCCTTCCCTGGGAGGGCGTATATTTTTGGCCCATTCCCAGATTTACCAGTTCTGGTACATCTGGAAATGCATCAAAATCCATGGGAGTTGCGTGGAAACACCCATGCAATGCCCATGGAACACCTTCTCAGGGCAGAGCAAGGCAACACAGTGATTTGCGCTGCGTTGCTTTACTCCAGATTTATGGAGCCACTCAGGGTCATGCAACGTGGCCTTGCGTGGCTTTATAAATCTCACTTATGGTTTGTGTCATGCATGTACCACGTTGCATGGTGCAAACGTGAAGCAAACCAGGTCATAAATATGCCCCAAAGTTAAAAGCACCAGGAAAGTGTTCCGGTGTGCCTGCATATTTTAACCATGTTATTGGCTTTTTCCAATCAAACATGTAATTGCTGTTGATAATACGAGAGTTTCACTATTTTCCTTATGTCTAAAGGCTGATACATGCTCTGAAAAGCTAGCAGCGGTGAACCAGCATCTCTCAGTATTTTACTTCTATAAATTTCCATCTCAAATGTATCTCGCAGGGGCTGTGCCTAGAAGCGTAGAAGTGCCTTCTATAAGGTAAGACAAGACAGCAGTCTTAGGGCATCACCCTATGTTGTGCAAAATTACTAAAACAAGTAAGAAAACATTTCGTTTTTCATTGTAAGGGAAGCAAATTGCTAGTTTGCCCTAATGGCTGAAACGTATTGTAACTATTCTGCCTGTGCTCATCACAAACCTATCGAATACGTGTAAGTGACTGATATCCAACACCTTCAAGAGACATGAAGGGATCACAAAACTAATCACATTCCTCCTTTACATGTGCGTGTGAGACTCAGTCGGCGAAAAAACAGTCTCATTGATTTACACTGTTACTAAAAATTAAAAATGACCAATTTCATAATGATCAAGGTTGGTTACTTAAAGAGAGGGAAGTATGGCTCAAACTAGTAGATTCCACACATTATATGACTTTCTGAAATATATAGGTTTCCTAATTTTTAGGGTGATAACTGCCATAAAATTGATTCTGCCATGATTTTACTGTATGTGTTAACAGTATATAAATAACTGTGCATATGACAACGACTTAAGAAACCCCACATATCTCCTATTTGCAGACTCAGGACAACATTTCCTTCGTTGACATTTCACAGCAATTACATCAACATTATATAAAGATGAAAACGATTCGACATTTTCTGTTATATATTTAACGTATCAAAAAATATTGTCAAGTATGTATCATAAATAAACAGTTGTGTATGTGCTAGGGAAAACTTTTAATTCGTATGTGTGTGCATCATCAAAAATAGATGCATATATTTAAATGACCGACTAGCAAGAATTCGAAAAAGCTGTCACAGGAATGAGCAAACTCGTCACCAGTGAAAGCGTTGAAATTTATGTTTAATCTTGTTCCTACAGGTTGGTTTTTTTCCCCATTATACTGGCCTAGTCTGCAATGAACATCAGAGTATTCCAACTGCAGTAGTAGACACGTTTCAAACCTTAACTTGGTGTGTATGTTTTAGAGAGGTTAGCAAAGGTGGCCTTTGGGCACCATAATTCTTGGAACTTTTTACTTTGTGTTTCTTTGTATTTTACCCTTGGTCTCCGACTGTAAATTACGTAATTCCCCACTGAATTAGAAAACAGAGTTAAGGTAAACCTGAAAACTCAAAAACGTTGTCCCAGCATTTTGTGCTCTGTTACACATCCCTCTTTGACAGGGTGGAGTTCTAGGCACTGTGTGAACAGTGATAACTTCCACAAACTCAAACAGACAGGATTAGGAAGTGCATTCCTCCAAATGTCGCAATTTGATCTACAAATACTAGGCCTCCATTTAATCTGGTGCAGTATGAGCAAAAAACACTAGGGTTGTGCGAAATTTGTGTAACTAGCTTTTGTGTAATAACGTGATTTTTCAGTGAAATTATGCATAATAAAGTGAAATGCAAAACTGCGTTTGATGCTGTATACTTTCCCAAAATGCATGTGCTTGTTCATTCCGGATGCAAAAAATCAATTGACTTAAAAAAAAACGCAAAAAAATACACAAGCACTAAGAACAAAAGTTGCTTGTGTTCTGTCGTTTCTTTCCTCTGTTCCCTTGAACTTGTACTAAATGTTTACAGTGAACGGCGTATAATTACGAAACGTGGATTAATAGCATAATTGTGGGAATTTCGAGTAACAACAATAATGTGAGATTACTGAAATTATGCAAGACTACATCGGCATAATGCTAATTTCTCCCAGGCGTACTGTGGGGCAGATTTACAAGCCCCTTACGCCACTTGTGCGTCATTTTTAACATGGGAAAAGTGATGCAAAAGTGGTGCAAGGGGCTTGTAAATCTGCCCCAAAAAACCTAGAATGTGATAGCAAGCAGTTAATGCTAGTGGCGAGCAAATTAGCATTATCATGCATATTTTTATTGTGATGATGCAACTTGTTCCCCAGCTCTGCCGCTCTCAAATTGGCTAGATTTCTCCCTAGAGGCCTTGTTATCAGTGGTGCAGCTGGCACAGTGGTACCATGGTCCAGGATTGAGGGGCCCTCTGCACCCAATAACAGCAGTCTTTGCATATCCAACCTGGAGTCAGGGCGGACTCATTTTCTTTGCTTGCAGTATGGCCAATGAACGATTCCGATGCCACTTTCTACCCTACTGCTTCAACAGGATTGTGGGCATATAACTTTGTTGAATATGTAGTTTGTGTGTACAGCGCTCTAAGGGGCATATTATCAAGCGCGGCGTTAAAATTATCGCTGCTTTAGCGGCAGAAAACTGCCGCTAAAGCGTCGATAATGGGCTTGATAATATGCCGCAGAGAATTCCAATAGAATCCCATGTTGACACCAGAACATGGGCTTCTATGGGAATTCTCAAGGGCATATGATCAAGCCCATTATCGCCGCTTTAGCGGCAGTTTTCTGCCGCTAAAGCAGTGATATTTTTAATGCTGTTTCTTGATAATATGCCCCCAAGGACCTTAGGTTTAGGTTCACATTAAATAAATCTCTAAGGGGCATATCATCAAGGACCGGCGATAATTATCACTAAGCGCACTTAGCGCTAGAATAATTATCGCCTGGTAACGTGGAATTTTATCGCTGAGATAGCTTGCTATTAGCAACGCTTATCTTAAAAGTGATAAAATTCCCAGCACTAACTGCCGAATGTGAGATTATCACTGGAAATCCAGCGATAATCTCACAAAGTTTGGCGATAGCTTGATGAAAGGGCAAGGCATACCTAGCCATGATATCCACCTTACATAGGATATCATGGCTAAGTCAGTCTTGAAGCAGGCGTAAGGAAAGCAGTGATAACAGAGGTTATCGCTACTTTTCTTGTCGCTCTGCAGGTTAGCGTGCCCATTGATAATTGGAGAAATGCCGCTTAGCAACATTTCTCCAGTTATGTCAGGGCAGAAACGCCCACTTTGCATCTCATTAGAGATGCAAAGCTGGGCGTTCAGAATACAGGCGCTAATGCAAGGATAGCGTGACCTTGCTGATTAGGTGACAAAATTATCGCCGCTTTTCGTCCGAAAACGGACGCAAAAGCGGCGATAATTTTTTAGCGCCTCGTTGATGATATACCCCTAGATAATGTAAACACGTAACCCAGATGTGTGCCAGTTCAAAGACTACAAATCTCCGTCTTTCAAGAGGTTGTCATTTTGTTCTGCAGGGCGTCCCAAACAGCCACCCAACATCAAGCAAACATGTAGGGGCTTATTTACAAGCCTCTCGCGCCACGTTTGCGTCATTTTTAATATGTGAAAAATGACGTATGGGTGGCGCAAGGGGCTTGTAAATAAGCCCCGTATTTCCTATTGTTGTCCCTGGGCGCGCTTTCTATCGCCTTGCGCAGTAGTTACTTAGGGCATATCAACAAGGGCTTTATCTCTGCTTTTTTGGCTTTAAAAGCCAAAAAAGCAGAGATAAAACTAGCACCCTATCAACAACAGGGTGCTAACATGCAAATTGGCATATTAGCACCCTTTTACTCTACGCTTCCCCTTGCATCTCTAATGAGATGCAAAGGAGGCGTTCCAGAGTAAAATAATAGGAGAAATGTCGCTAAGCATCATTTCTCCTATTATCAAGAATATCGCTAACCCTGTTAGAGACAAAAAAAGCAGCGCTAACCTCGGTTAACGCTGCTTTTTTACGTCTGGTATTTTTCTGACTTAGCCATGATATCCTATGGAAGGAGGATATCATAGCTAAATTTGTCTGTCCCTATCAACAAACTAACGTGAGAATATCGCTGGGTTTCCAGCGATAATCTCACGTTAGCCACTTAGCGGGAGGATTTTTATCGCTATTGAGATAAGCGTTGCTAATAGCACGCTATCTCAGCGATAAAAATCCACGCTAGCCGGCGATAATTATCCTAGCGCTAAGTGCGCTTAGCGATAATTATCGCCGGTGGTTGTTGATATGCCCCTTTTCTCGAAGCACAAGCCTTAAGGGAAGTGAGCATTTACATGCCACGGGAGGAAGTTGTTGGGGGCATATCAACAACCACCGGCGATAATTATCGCTAAGCGCACTTAGCGCTAGGATAATTATCGCCGGCTAGCGTGGATTTTTATCGCTGAGATAGCGTGCTATTAGCAACGCTTATCTCAATAGCGATAAAAATCCTCCCGCTAAGTGGCTAACGTGAAATTATCGCTGGAAACCCAGCGATATTCTCACGTTAGATTGTTGATAGGGACAGACAAATTTAGCTATGATATCCTCCTTCCATAGGATATCATTGCTAAGTCAGAAAAATACCAGACGTAAAAAAGCAGCGTTAACCGAGGTTAGCACTGCTTTTTTTGTCTCTAACAGGGTTAGCGATATTCTTGATAATAGGAGAAATGGCGCTTAGCGACATTTCTCCTAATATTTTACTCTGGAACGCCTCCTTTGCATCTCATTAGAGATGCAAGGGGAAGCGTAGAGTAAAAGGGTGCTAACATGCAAATTTGCATGTTAGCACCCTGTTGTTGATAGGGTGCTAGTTTTATCTCTGCTTGTTTGGCTTTTAAAGCCAAAAAAGCAGAGATAAAGCCCTTGTTGATATGCCCCTTGGTTTTTTAGTGCGGGGCAGTTCAGAAGTGTGCAGCGCGGTGTCCAAGGTTCACATATCACTGACCCGCCCGTTACGTCTCTAGCTACAACAACAATTCAGGTGCAGCCGAATAACCCCTGCCATTGTCTCGGCTTGCCACGAAGTTTCCCAACTCAATGCTGCACTTGAATGACACTCTGTCATTATATGATATTTAGGTAATGAAAGGTGTAATTAGCTTTGTTCTGCTGCAAGCCGATCCCGCTCTGCATGCATTATAAAAGGTAATAAAATAGGTGAACCGGCATAAAAACCTGAATAAGCATATTCTTCGGAGCAATTTCACAAGCAAAACCTGATGAAAGAACTGTGCTAAAAGAGCCCGAAGTGCTTCAAAGCCCAACAACAAGGCTTGTCAGTCGGGGCCGCGCTGCTCTGAAGTATGTCAAAGCAGCGCGAGAGCTGATATGGAAGCACTCCCCTGCTGTGACGGCTTTTAAATAATTGAGAGCATTTTTGTGATGATTGCTTTTCTATTACAGTATCGTTATCTCCCCCTCTGTGGATATTGTGAGGTGAAGGGTTTTGTCTCATTGTCAGCAGCCTTCCCCGGCTGACATGAAGCAGGGCCCATCTCCTTTGTGGAGCTGTCCTCTTGATGTTAATTGTCCTGCCCTCCCATTGTTTCCAGGGTTAGTCATCTGTTTTATCACACTTCTTTAACTGTCTGCAGGGGAAAGAGCAAATGGCAGAATGGTTCCTGTGGGATAAACACTGAAGCATTAGCCGAAGGTGCCAGAGCTGCCAGGTACTATTAATTTGTCCTGTTTTTTTTTAACACAGATAACCAACTTTCAAGCCACTCAGACATGTAACACGACACACATACAGGCCCACGAGCATGCATTTGTGTATTTATTAAGCATTTTTATATAGTGCTAGTCAGCCAGGAAGGTGTTAGTGCTCTGTAAAGAGAGCAACCAGAAAGGTGGACTATCTCTTTTCAGTGGATCAATGAAAATAAAAGTCAAACAGTAAATAATCGAAAGGAGGCAGGCCAGTCTGTATTGTAGAAGCAAGATGGCGCCCAAAGAGTGACCAAAAGACGGTGAGGATGGCGCGAGAAAGCTGAAAATTAGTTTGGGGTACAGAGGATGAAAGATAGGAGGGAGAGGATTAAAATGGTGGAGAGAAAAAGAGAGGGTATGGGAAAGAAGAGAGGAGAAACACGGAGACAATCTGGAAGAACAGTTTTATTGAACAGCGGCCTGTAGGAAGAACACGCATAAACATACACGGAAAAATATACACACCTACATTTTTATATGCACATACACATACATTAATTCACTCACATAGACACATGCACGCATACACTTATAAACGTGCACACACGCACAAATAGACGCAAAGGCAGGCACACAAACATGCATTCGCAAGCACTCAAGCACAATTCAGCAACACTTACAAGCTTACACACACACACACACTGCTGTATTATCTAATTACACAAAAACAATTTATTTATAGGACTGCATTAACTGTTTCTGTGCTATCACTTTTTAAGCACGTAAAGAGTTTAAAAATGTTAAACATTTAAAAGTAACTTTTAGCAGATCTGCCACATCACTGCAATAAACCAACTCACTCACAAACTGTGCTCTTTGGGGTCAGTTGAACATCATTTCCATTAGCAAGTATTTGTCATCGATGTCATTGTGGATGCAGATTGAAAATCCCGAGCTATATCAATAAGTGGATAAAGGTAACTCTCACTTTAGACATATTTTCTGCCAAGCAATGGATGAAAGTTCATTCTCAATAAAAAAAGATACATGCTGATGGCCTCTTGATGTTGGCGATGAACCCCAATTAAAGAAACCAATGTCTGTACTCCTCTTAATTCAACACAAAGATGGAACATTTCCCTGCTGTCAGAGCAAGCATTGTTTTTGTCTTTGGCGCGTTGGTGAGTTTGTTCTAAATCGCTGCTCGTCAAACTCAAAGCAATCACGAACAGTAGACGTTGTGGGGTCAGAGACATGAGGTCGAACTGACCTAACACTTTTCAAGGCCTCAAATTTTGGTTGGAATTGTTTTGTTTAACTCTGATTCTAAAAAGGAGGTGAAAACGGCTGGTGCATGCATTTTGCTGCTGCAGCCGAATTAAGAGTGTCACCACTTTTATCTCACAGGCTGAGGGCAATATTTAATCATGGTAGCAGATCCGCCAGCTCAAATGGCGCAGGGATGATACCACAAGTGAACACTAAGCTGACTAGGACATTCATAAACAAATGGAGGACAAGGTCCAGAGAACTGACAGAAATGGCTTTTGAAATGAAACCCAGGACAGAAGAGCAGGTCTCAGCTATGCGAGCAAGCTGTTCATGGACTTCAACAAACCCCAGGTAGTCAAACTATGTAACATCTTTATATTCTCAAAGTGAGTCTGGATCTTTGGGGCTCCATCTTGTTGCATCCCAACAGAATGCTCAGCTATCCAAAGTTTGCACTCACTGTCTAAGGTCAGAATCTTACTCAATAGATGCCCTGATGATGCTAAGGCCCCAGGGATTTCTCTAGTTTTCCTCCATCCCCATTTATTTTTTGGTTGCTCCCAAGAAAATAATTGGAAGCTCAGATGTGAGTATGGTAGTCAACTCTGTCCCAAAAGAAGTAGCTTATTTATGCATTTCCTTTATTTAAATGAGTGCTTATTCTGGATCAAGGTGGCAATTAGAGTGATTTACTTAGAGTAAGATTAAGTGGAACAAAATGATATTTCAATTCATACCATAGAACAACAACAACAACAAAAAATGATTTCAAAATACTTTATTGATTTTCAAGAGGGAAGAAAGAAAAACTGTAACAGGGTTAACATAAGATATCTAAGGCAACATTATCACATATACAATGATAAAGTGAGGCTATTACGCCTATATGGGTATCGTATTTAATTATTTTTACCTGTACTAGGCTGTTATATGTTAGGCCTATTAATATCGGACTGCTCTTGTGCCAACATATGTATAGAATTTTGGAAATAAATGTTATCGCTCAACTAGCCTTCGCTGTCCCTTTCCTTCACTTCTCTTTCTTTCCCTTTTCCTTCCTTTCTGCCTGTCTTTTCTCCTATTATTATTGATCACTTGGGTTAGTCTCTAATGGGTTCCGCTTGTCAAAATTTTCAATCTTTAAACTCTGGCAATGAAAAAGCAGATGAGGATGAGCACACTGTGTGTATTTTAGTAAACTCAATGGCCCACAGATGGGATTTAGAAGAGTACGAGTTGGATGACACCATGATGAAAACTGCAGTGGTGGAAAGTGTACAAAAGTGCACCAGGATGTTGTAAGTAGGGGTGGGCGGAATTCGCGTAATCGCGTTACGCAAATCTCCGCGAAACGGTAAAAATCTACGCGAACACGCAGAAATTCCGCGAGCACGCGGAATTGCTTGTTCGCGATACTTTTTTCCTGTTCGTGATCGCTGTTTGCGTGCTCGGGGTGAAATATCTCGCGAACATGCATATTGAGAACGCGAACAAGCAAAAAATTTTGCGAAGTCGCGGAACGCAGATTTTTGGGCCATTTCGCGTTCTCCGCGGAACGCGAAATTACCCAAATTCCGCAAATTCCGCGAACGGAACGGTATTTACAGCCCAGGCCTAGTTGTAAGCCTTTTCAGAAGTAGATGGTTTGTCAGACATTTTTTCAAAGGTATAAAATAAGAAAAACATTCTGATACTTGCCATGATGATTTTCCAGATCTTCGGAGCAAGACATGAAAAGGAGGAGGACAGAATTGAAGGTTTTGTTGCACTGAATCATTTCCAATTTGAAATTTCTGACACTGCATTGGTGTCTCCACCTGCCTCCAAGTATTATTGTGTTTTTCAGATAATGTGGGCCGAACTTTGAACTTAGTTGCCGAACTTTGAATGTGATGTAAGCTGGAATAGGAGCCATTGGAGTTCTGAAAGTGTTGATGAAATATGGTCAAATTTTCTTGTGTCTTTAATTAATGTTGCAGCTGCATGGAGGCCTATGTTCAGTGCAGCTGTCTAGGCAGCAGGGAATCCAGTGAGAATGACAGTATTATTTTTCAGTATTGAAATTATCAGTGCCTTTATGACCCGTTTAAGGTCATAATTAGGAATGTCTTTTAATCAATTTACTGAGTTTTAGTTGGAGTCTAAAAACATAACTTACTGTATTGTCTCAGACTAAAGACCTGGGGCCTCATTTACTATATTTTGATGCACAGCAGTGCAGCAAGCCTTCCTGCTGGGTGTCAAAATAAAAGTGCAGGAATGCACCTACGTACGGCACATTTCTGTCCTTCTACCCTGCACCAATGCACAAACAGCAGCCGTTTGCCAATGCAGACACCCTTGTTCCATGGTGCAAGGGTGCCTGCGTTTCAGGAATGATTGTTTATGTGCAGGAAGGGACACCATAAACAATCATTAAAGGCGATTTGCTCTGTCTATGTGGGTTGCAGAATGCAAAAAATGAGGAGGAATAAAAGTTTTTCTCCTCGTTGCACCACTTCTAAGCCTCCCCCTGGAGAGGCGTAGAATTCAGATACATTCCCAGGTTTATGGCGATTTGTGAATCTAGTAATGTGTCAGGTTCCATGGATGTTGTTTGGGAACTTCCACAGCAACACCCATGGAATGCCCCTGTCATGCAGAGTAATGCTTGAAAAGGGCCCATATTTACAAGGCTATGAAGAGTCATGCAGGGTGACTTTACGAGGCCTTGTAAATATAGGCAGGCCCATTGCGCCGCCATTGCTTCTAAAAAAGTGATGCTCCAGCAGCGCAATGTGATTGTAAATGAGGCCCCTGCTTCTTTGAGATGTGAGAGCAACCAATATAAAGTGGTGCTTTGGGGATCAGAGTTGATTTAACATTAGGTTTTTGTTTTCATTCAGTTTTAGTTTCCATTTATTAAGTCAGCTTTATGTTTGGAAAAGTCATTCCTTTAAGTGGTGGATGTTGTGTTGTGATTAATCCTACGACAAATGTACATGTAATCTCGTACTGGTGGTAAGAGAGGACCAGTGTGTCCAAGATTTCCCCAGAGCTTGTATATGTAATGTGACCACAGGTGGGGAGAGATAGTCAATGGAACATCTACTTTCTGTATTTTGTTGTTTTGAAAAGACAGGCAAGGAAACACATTGATTTCTATCCATATAAATGAAAAAAGTTGTAAAATTAGAAAATTCAGAGCTCTGAAATGTGGTCTTCTAAAATACAGCGGTCTTGGTCAATAGCAATGATGTATAAAGTAGCTCCCTCAGCGTGTGTGGGTTTGTTTTGAAGATTACGCTTTTACTGAGGGATTCCCCTCCTCATTCCAATGGAGATTGAGATCACCAAGGAGTAGGTGGTTATCATATTGCAATAATAAAGTGGTATGGAAGTCAATCATGTTTTCCAGGAATTCTTTTTTGTCAACTAGGGACAGTGTAGTCAATTACGGCCAGATTTACTAAGGGATTGCCTTGCTCAGGTGTCCGTTAAAGTGAAACAAGGTAAAGCAAGCCCTTTACTGAAATGTACTAAGCCACACAAAGCCATGTTGCATGGCTCTGCATGGTTTATTACATTCAAGGTAACGCAAGGCAGCACATTTCACTGCCTTGCATTACCTTATGACAGGGAGGCATTGCATGGGTGGAGTATGTGTGTAATTGCACATGATATACTATCATGTTTTCTACAAAATTTGTGCTCATACTCTGACTTTTGTCACTACAAAAAATTTCAGATTGAACCTGAAGGAATTTGCATTTCGAAAACGGTGAGGTATGTCTGATACTGTACACTAAAACTAATAGCAAAAATTATTACTCAGAATCGGGGCAAAAATCAATCTGATACCGTGCAATGTTACCATATACCTGAGCCAGAGGCGCAACTAGAGCCAAATTTCGGGGAGGGCTAAGAAAACATTTCGGGGGGGGCTGAATCTTTTAAGCCATAGGCAGAGTGGAACTGCATGGGCTCTTAGAAGGGGTGAACAACAGCGAGGCCTCATTAACATGCAAATGGTCTTTTAAAGACCTGTGAAGTGCTCGGGTGCGGCTGTGTGGGTGCCCAGGAAGCTGTCTCATCCCGGTCTGCCACACACGACGGGGGGGCTGAAGCCCTTTGAGTCCAATGGGTGTTGCGCGCCTGACCTGAGCGGAGGTTGTGCAGAAATTATCCCATCCTTCTGTAATGAGGCAATAACTCAGCAACGCTAAGGGTTAGTGCATGAGCTGCGAAATGTACAATGCAGAAACACAGAGCGGGTGGTAGCAGCTCCATATCTCTGACTCTGACTGTCTAGAGGTCAGACCTCATACACTAATTCCCAGATACATTTAGGCAGTGCATGCCAGCGGTCAGAGTGCAATAAATAAAGTATGGGAGCCAAGATTCTGTGGTCAATGGGGTGGTGTGTGTGAGCTTGGGGGCAGGTTCAAAGGCGTGGCTAAAAAATATAATATTCTGTAACTTTTATAGCCTTTTACCTTAAGGTAACTACATATATAAAAATTGACAGCTTAAATAAAAACAAATGTGTTCCATTTATCAATTGCAAATGCACTATCATACATTATGAAATCTCTATTAGTTAATGCACTTCAGTGTTCTGTGGGTGTAATCAGAGAGCCACAGAATTGAATACTGGTTGGTGTCGTGGAGAATAGTGGCTTGTGTGTGTTTAGTGCTACAATGTTCAAGTCTGTGACTGAAATCACTGTGAATATGTAAGTCATTGCAGAATGCAGGACATATCGAAAGAACAAATTAGGAGAAATAAACATATCTCTCCTTGCTACTCTTCCCCTGGGAAGGCATAGCATTTTGGCACATTCTCAGGTCTACCAGTACTGGAAAATGGGAATCTGTCAAAATCCATGGGTCTTGCGTGGGAACACCCACACACTACCATGCGGCAGACTAAACAACGTAGTGATGTGTGCTGCGTTTCATTACTCCAGATTTATCAAGCCACTCAGAGCCATGCAAGGTGGCCTTGTGTGGCTTGATAAACCACACTTAGTAGTTACGTCGTGCTGGCACCCTGTAGCATGGTGCAAAAGTGACACAACTACATAATAGATATGGCCCCCAGTTTGGAATGAAAGAATAGTGAATATCGCTCCATGATTCGGAGATCTGCTTCGCAGGACTCATGTATTTAAACTATGTGCATCATGCGATAAAGCCATTGTGAGTTTGTGGCAAATAGGTGAACTGCTGCACCTATTTGAAGTATTCATGACATCAGCCCTGCAATTATCACAGTAAACACAGCACATCATTTGTGTAACTTTCTTTGTAGAAAGTACTGCAGCAGGGAATTTGGAGGTTAGAAATATGCTCTGAATGTACTTGCAAGAACGCCACTCAAGCTGATGCTCCAGCCTTGCATGTTTAGGTCAGAATCAATGCTGATATCTTGGCCTTTGGAAAATATCGCTTTAGGCTGGCCTGCCACCATTGTAGTCCCAACTAACAATCTTCACCAAGGGAATTAAGGTCTGAAAAAAATAGGCACAGTGGAGATGGATCATATTCTAGAGCTGAAAAATTGGATAATTGAGTGGTAGTCTGGGAAGATGGCTTGGATTAAGGCAGTTAAGAGACCATTGGTTCTGGCAGTGCCTATAAGGGGCCGTGAGTGAGTTTGAATGACTGCTGCTTCTTCTTTTTAATTAGGAAGATGATTGTGGGTAGTGCTTCAGAGTACAGATTGGCTTTTCCACTTAGAAGTCTTCAATCTGTGCTCCTTCATGAGCTCTATTAAGTCCCAATTTTCCAAATTTGTATTCACTGTCTCTATTTATTGTTGCTGTATCAAAACATCAAACTCGTTCTTTGGTGATGAATTGAAGGCATCCCATACAACACATATGCACTTGATTGTTAACATCTAAATGCCAGATCCCCAATAGCCTCAGAGTATTCCCTCCTTCATAGCTGTTTCGGACTTAGAGACTGATTCAGAGTGGGAGATGCACTTGATAAAACACCATAATTAAATAAAATAAATAAATCAGGGAAGAAGCGGTGTTCCTATCTGACAGGGTACTGGACTCCTATACAGAATTGCAATATATTGCAATTATGTTAATAAATAACAATACACTAGATTCTAGAATCCCCCAGAAGTCCCAGAGGAGTCCAATATCTCCAGTATTATCCTGGTTGCTACTTCTCTTTAGGTCTGCCATTGAGTGCTACTATACAGTTTGATCCACCATAGAGTCAAAGACTTGCTCAAGACCAAGCATCATAGTCACTTGAGTTGATTTAGCCATGTTCCGGGTGGATTTAGACATGTTCCTCTTCTGTCCTCAACTGAGGGGACACCCATTCTGACAGGGTCATATATCTATGAGGTCCTAAGGATTTGGTTTCCGATTCTCAAGTTCCCTGTCGATGGGTGTGCTAAAGTCTATCCCTCCTAAAGTCAACCCTTGAGGAATGTTGGTAAGGATTCTATTCATATTACCCTGCATCAAGGGTGGGGGGTGTGCATGCTAACAATGACCAAGGCAGACACTCCAATCTATTAGTCCATAAAATATAGCATCCCTGGCTTTCTGCTTTAACTTGGGTGACCATTAGGGGATGGATTCCCTTTGGAACCCTTGTAAATCCAGACTGGAAAACCCTATCCTACCAATATCACGCTAGAAAACTACAATTGTTACTCAGAAAGAGTGTCTGAGGAGCACAGTCAGGGTATATTGCTTGATGAGTTGTGGTAATACCACGTACATTTTTTTTCATGGAGCAATTTTTCATTCCAGTTTATTGTATAATGTTCTGTTATGTCATCCAGGTAAACCGTAGATTTAATGGCAAAATCTATGCAACATAAGGCAGTAATATTCCACCAACTAATTCTGAACATTTTTGAGAATGTAAATAATAAACATTGAGGCCCACCCTCAAACTCCTCCATCCCTATGCTTCCACCCAAGAAGCCTTCCTCATCTAGACTATTATAAACCTCATCTAAAAAGTTGGTATTTTGGAATAATTCTCCATTCCATTACAATTCCAGGAAAAAAAACAATGCATTATACTCTTCAAGACCCACTCGGCACCTACTACCCCCAACCAGGGGCAGCATCCAGCCTACCTAATTGTGAAGGCCAAGGACAGAAGGGGCCTCACCAAGTACACTTAGTGGTGCAAAGAATACGTTGCAATGAGGAACGGGTGCATGCCAGTAAGCATCCGAATAGCAGTGGGGAAAAATGTCAGAGGTGGTACTTAATCAACGACTATTCCCCCTAGTCTCAAGTTTTGCAGCCTCGATTTGAGTCAATCCACAAGAGTTGAACCTGATCCATAGCATGTCCACCACCATCTGCATTAGACAGAACAGAGTGTTCCATACCCTGGTGCCCTTCTAGATCTTTTATGAGTGCCTGTCACTTTCATCCCTTTCAGCTAAGGGAGGCTATCACGAGTATCTGTATGCTTCTTGTTAGCCCCATGGGGCAGCGGACTGAGCAGCTTTGCCCGATCCTTAACCCAGGCCCACTCATAGTCTGGAGTCTTGAAGAAGTGGGACTTGCCCTGAAGAAAGTTTGGAAGGGTAAAAGAGTAGGTACTCCAGTTGCATTGCCCTGAGCTTTGAGTTAACTGTTATGAAGGTCTTTGCTGCTGTTGGATGTATTTGGTATAGTCGTGGGAAAGTATCTACTTTGTTGAGTCATAGAGAACTTCACCTTTAATTCTAGAAAATGTTGGTAAATGTCTGTGAAGTATAATAATTAATAAAGGCCTTCTGGGTATACTTTAATGTCTACAGGAAGGGACTGAGAGAGGAGACAAACCCCCTTTTCATACCCAGGCAATCCAGCTGTGTCTTGGGAAATCTGGGCCTCTCTCACCATGCATTATTCAAAGTCCTTAGGGGGTCATGTAAATCGGGCTGGTGGGCACAACTCCACTACATGCATTTCCTCTTAGTGGCACCATTGTAAGGAGGAGGTATTCCTCAACCTTAATTGCGCTTGCTCTTGTCTCCACCTGAATCAGTCCACCATCCTCTATGTGTCAAGGTTCACTCCCTGTGCTATTATGCCTTCTACCAGAGGGCCTACATGTTGAACTTTCCAGTGTTCAAATAAACCTCCAGACATTCTACTACACCCACAGACTATTTCCATTTAGCAGTGTTCCTGTTTGACTGATCCCTTGTTTTCTATGATCTTGAACTTTTGTTATTTCTTGTATCTTGAAGAATCCTAATTCTTGAGCTGCTGATAAATTCTTGTTCCTTGAACTAGCACTGCCTGCAGTGCTATTTTGCTTTTGAATATCTGAGGCAGCACTTTTTCAGTTTCTTTGCTACTTTGGTTCCTGATTCCTGAGTCAGCAGTAGTTTAGTGCCTCTTTGACCCACTAACATTCACTAGTTCTGTATTTACATTTTCCCCAGTTCCTGTCTTTCTTTTCTTTCTTTCCCTTAGTTCCAGTTTTGAGCTTACTAATTTCCTGCTGTCTTAGCTTCCAGCTCCATTATGTAGTTTGTTACATGCTTTCTGCCAAGTGAGCCATTTGTTTTCCCTTCTTTCCTGTGAAGTACTCCTCCTTGCTAGCTCCTTGCCTATTGTGGCTGTGTAGTTCAATTCCACACCCTTGCTATTACATCCTTGTATGTTTCTGTTTGATTGACAGAATTTATGGGCACAGCTGACAACATAGGAGGTGTTTCTTATCTACTGTGAGCATTATCTTTGAATTATTTGTATAACATCACCATAGGTAGCAGTTCCACATGTATATCCCACAAGTGGGTATTTACAGACAGTATATGTAACAGCAATTGTGGGTGAAGAACTTACTGAGCCTCAGTCTTACTGTGTGGAGCTCCTAAATGCTCTACCTGACATTCCTGTAAATGTTAATTTTGTTATATATATATGGCTTGCAAGTCCTTCCTGGGTGTTAGTGTGTCTGAATGGCAAATTTCTTCTTGAGTGCCTGTTCTTTTTCAACTTTGATTTTGTTGTTCCCTTGTGTAGAGCTTCTCCTTTGGAACCCATTTCCCCTCTGACTCCCTGTATGATCTTGTTTTCTCTTACCTGATAATCTGTTTATTTAGACTCCCCTGCCACCAGTCCATACCTAAGTTCCTGACTGACACTTTGTTGTAATCATTGGGCTTATTGAATCCACCTATACCACTCTGGGATAAGTGCTCAAGGTATCCTTTTGGCACAAGGCATTCCCTCCTCACCTCAGCTCAAGTAATTCAGCAGGTCACGCCGCTATATGAGATCAAACTCTCATCATCAGTTTCAATAGTGCTAACCCTAAGCGTAACATCTCTGCATGATTCTCAGTTTAGAGCAGATTAACATGGGCAGGTGCCTAAAGCAGATTCCCTCCATAGTGCTTAAGCAGAGACTATTGAGAGGCCAGTAGGTATGATAGCAGGCTGTTCATATGTCTTTGGGATAAAAATGTACAGGTTGAAGAGTTGCAAATGTTTCTGCTCTGTCTCTACCTACTGCCATATCCCTGAAAAAGTCTTTGGAAGTAAGCATGTGGTCTGACATCCAGATAACAGTCACTCTGTATATGGGTAGCAAGATTGCCATTAGATCGTGCCCCTCAGGTAATTTCGGAATGGTGTGGATCCAAGTAAAGTCTACATCGGTGATCTCTCAAGTGTAAATTTTATTATTTACTTCATGATGTGAAGCACCTGCATTCAGTCGCAATGGGCTTTCCTGCAGCCCCATACCAGGTGTGAGAAATTTGCTCAGGGAGTTCGACATCTAAAGCAGCTATGTTTGTCCTCTGGGAGTATTTTATGTTGTTTTGCAGGGGAATAGTAAATATTTAAATGCATATGTTTATGTCTATCTTTCATAGATATTTTTGAGGTTTGGTAGTGTTTCCAAAATGCATCTTCAATTTCTGTTGCTAGATCCCATTCTCAGATCCTTTTGTTACCAGCAATGCATGTGCTCTTTTTTTGTTGCATTTTATACAATGGAGAGTCACAGATTTTTTGTTGGTGTGTTTATTATTTAATGCAGTTGTTTGAATTCTGTGGATTTGGTCAGGAACCCAGGGGCATTCTTTTGCACTGCATGTCGTAGACTTTAACATGCAAGTGCATCTAGTATAGTTGTTGAAACCTCATTCTCATATAGAGCTATTGTTAGGAACTGACCATCTTTATATAGCTGCCCCATCTGTAGTATACCAACTTTTAAAAGGGATTTAATGAGCCACTTCTCACCTATAAGAAGGATCTGTGGGAAGTGGGTCATTTTCTGTACGCTGACACACTTGTTTCAACGTCCAGAAAGTCTTCACAATGGCGTACACCTCCCTGCATGGTAACGGAAGACACATGGGTAGTTGAGTTTGCAATGTTCCAGTCTCCATTTGCTGTTTTCACAATACCAAGTGTGGCAAGGCCTTCAAATAGTGGAACCCGAACTGGAGTTATTGTTCAATGCTGTGAGATAGTATGATTCCAAATCGGAGACATCAAATCAACATCGGTCATTTGATAGTATAAGTTTCTCCCATCTTCTCCAGACATTTTTACCACCCCACAAACGTCTTGTCAGGAATGCCTGAGGAGTTTTAAAAACTAGCTGGTAAATGGGATTAATGCATTTACAAAATGATCTAGATGTTTAAACATTTTCTCCTTGCATTATCTATGTACGTGAATAGCCAAATGTTTGATATTTTAAACATTTTATATATCTTTGTCTTTTCCATTTAAGGGGAATTCTATCACATGTGCTGATGTGGAAGATGTTAAGAGAAATAGTTAAAATGTTCCCCAGTTATGGAATATGCCAGTTTTTCCTCCAAGTCCTATGCTTTCTCCAATTAGGGATGAGAGATTAGTGGTTGGGTCTTTGACAAATAGTGTGATATCTTCGGCGTTTATAGACACCGAGACTTATCTGGTCTAAAATTCAAGTCTACTTCGCAAGCGCTTTCTGCTTAGTCAACATGAGCGAGCCACCATTGCAATTATAAAGAATAGAGGTTAAAGAGTGCAACCCTGTTGGATGCCCCTACCAACAGCGATGGGGTGAGACATTAGGCCATTAACTCGGACCCTAGCCACTGGGCTTGAGAATAAGAAGGATATTAGCCAGACTATGTAGGTGTCGAATCCCAGTCTGTGCGGAACCCTAAAAAAGAATTTTCACTCACAGGAGTCAAATGCCGTTTGTCATCAAGAAAGTTGGTGGCTGCTTTTTGCTGTATGCCCAATTGGTGTAAGGTAGCAAAGAGAGTCTCCAGATTTGTAGATACCACCCAGCTGTAAACAAAACTTGCCTGTTCTGGAAGAATAATAGCTGGTATTGGAGATGCAGGTCTTGTTGCGATTAATTTTGCTACCATTCTATTCCCTAGGTTTAGCATCAACAAGGGTCCGTACAGCTGACACCTGGATGTGTCCTTCCCTGGTTATGGTAGATCTACAATCACGGCCTCTCTCATCGATGTTGGTAGCATCCATTCTGCTGGGGCTTGCATGCAGATCTCTAGCAAATGTGTGAGTAGGAATTCCTTATATGTCTTACAAAACACAGTGGACAATCCGTCTGTTTCAGGTGTCTCACCTCCAGGCATTCTTTCTATAGTTAATGTTATTTTAGAAGTGGATAGGTGTTTGTTTATTATTTCTCATTGATGGTTTTCTAGCCAAGGCAGTGCTATACTGTTCAAATATATTTCTATTGTTTTAACATCTGTATTTCTTTTAGTCGTTTAGGGTTGTGAGTAATACCCCCAAAATTCCTGACTATACGTATGTTAGAGGTAATTATCTTCTATGTGTTCTTGTCGCTGGCAGTTTGCGGGATAGTGTCAGGTTCCTTATCTTTCTTTAGCACTCATGCAAGTGTTTCCAGGGCCTTTCCCCATCCACATACTTCCTCGCTAGTGCATATTTTTGCATGAATTGGATTTCTCTATCTGGCTGCTGCATGTCTGAAATCAAGAAGATTAGAGCTAATTTCTGCAAGGATTGCATTTTTTGGAGGCTTGTAAGGTAGTTTCTAGTTTCTACATATCAAATTCCAGTCGATTCAGTAGTTTGCCTATGTTTGTAAGGATTTCAAACTGTTATGCCCTCTTTATCCCTCTAATTTAGGCTTTGAAGACATCACAAAATGTAACTCATTTTCTAAACAAGATAGTATTTATCTTAAAGAACTTTGTAATGGTCTCAATAAAAAGAGGTCTAGAAGAGCTTCTGCTGAGATTTCCCCTAATGACAATGCGGCTTGCCGTAGTGATTGGTTGAGTCAGCTGAACTGAGTAGTGGTCTGAAAGTGTACGGGTGGTAGTATGCTATATTAAAGACCAATTAAATTATTTCTTTTGGGCAGGCTGTATCATGAACTATAGAGGAGAATAAAAATACTGTCTCAGACCCCCACTTATCCCTCCAAGAATCTTCTAAGTGCAAAATATTGACGGCATTTAACAGGGTTTGTTTTTATTTGCATATGTGTTAATCTATACCTACTTTGAATCTGTCCAGGTGTGCGTCTAGTGTGCTAATCATGTACTAAGCCCAAAGAATTGAGTTTGCCTCTGCCTTCCAATAACTGTTTAACATTAGGCCCAAAAATACTATGTAGTGCACTTTTGGTACACATGTATTGATGAGTGTGACCTTATGACCCATCAAGTGGCCCTGCAATACTTAGTAACTAGCTACATGATTGGTATTACACTGTTAATCAAATCTGAAATCTAAGGTTCCCCTACATAATTATTTATACACCCCTCTAGAGTTTGAACTTGTTGAAGTAAAATATATTTCATTTTGTGTATATCTAAAGGGGATTTTTTGCTAGATCTATATGTTTATATGCTATATATATATATATGTATATATATATATATATTCACTGAAAAAACCATAGGTTTCACACACGTTATAGTTAGGAATTATCATTTACAAAACCTTGCAAATTCACTTAAAAAACCATAGGTTTCACACATGTTATAGTTAGCTGTACATTTCACTCGTAAAAAACCAATGAAATTCCACGTTATAGTTAGATCAGGTAACTATAACTTGCGCGCCCACAATAAACTGCTGATGACGTCACATATTACATCACTCATGACATGGTCAGTGACATCACTCATGACATCAATGATGACATCTGAAATTACACATTGTGGATTGCGGTCGCGCAAGTTATAGTTACCTGATCTAACTATAACGTGGAATTTCATTGGTTTTTTACGAGTGAAATGTACAGCTAACTATAACATGTGTGAAACCTATGGTTTTTAAAGTGAATTTGCAAGGTTTTGTAAATGATAATTCCTAACTATAACGCGTGTGAAACCTATGGTTTTTTCAGTGAATTTGTACGGTTTTTTAAATGCTAAGTTATGTATTTATTTATTTATTTTCTGGTTTTTCACTGCGCGCACACCCTGCGCGCACGGTGCGCTTCGCGCGCCGTGCGCATGCTGTGGGCGCTCGGTGCGCTTCGCGCACCGAGCCCCCACGTTGCGCAGTCCATGCCGTGCTCACCTCGCCTTTTTTTACACAGTAACATTTGTTTTTTTCTCCCTTGTGGGTCCTTTAATTTATTTATTAAATGTGATTGTTACTTCGTTATTTTTTTTTTTTTTTTTTTTTTCCCGTGCGCGTACGGTAAGCTTACCGTACGCGCACGGCGCGATTTTTAAAAAAAATTATTAAATGTATTTTTTGTACTTTTGGGTCCGTCTTGGACCCCCTGACAAACACTAGGGGGTCTGCAACTCTCTTCGTTGCCCCCTTTTCATGTTCCCCACCTTTGTTTCTCAGTGCGAGAGACAGAAAATGGCGGCCGACACTTCCTGATTTCGACCGATTCGAATGTTTACAGTCATGTAACCACCAATCAGAATTGAGCTCGCGCACGGCACCGTACGTGTACGGTAAGCTTACCGTAAGCGCACGGAGCGTGCTTACAGATATATATATTGATTTAAATGCTATTTTCTCAGGAACTACTGAACAGATTTACACCAGACCTACAAAAGGCACATCCTTGACCTGCGGACTACCTCTCTGCCAAATTACAAGTAATTGTGTTCAGCCGTTCGGGCTGTAGCTGTGTCTAAAGGTCCTATGGAAAAATGCATGGGGAAAACGTGTTTTGGGACCCCCCTTTTTTCTCAGCCCCCGCTTGACGAATCACCCCGAGACTTTCAGGGTGGGAGCGGAGCGTAGCGCCCCATTAGTTTTGAAAAATTCGCGAGGATTCGTCAACCGGTGCCAAAGTTATTCAAAATAGAATTTTGAGATTTCCTATGGAAACACGGTCCTAACTATAACTATCTACTGGCGACCGCCAGTAGATAATTTATATATATATATATATATATATATATATATATATATATATATATATATATATATATACTCATTGAAAAAACCATAGGTTAGAGGCACGTTATAGTTAGAAATTAGCATTTAAAAAACCATAAAAATTAACTGAAAAAACCATAGGTTTCAGGAACGTTATAGTTACTTGGACATTTCACTCGTACAAAACCATCGAAATTCCGGCGTTATAGTTAGTTCAGCTAACTATAACTCATGCCCCCGCAATGCACTGCTGATGACGTCACATATTACATCATTCATGACATGGTCAATGACATCACTGATGACATCACTGATGACATCTATAATGACATCACTGATGACATCTTCCAGTGACTGTGTGTTTCTGTAAAGTTTAATTTTGTTTTATATATATGGCAAGTTGTATTAAGGAATGAGTGGGAGTATAAGTGTCTCAAATCAAATCAAATAAAATCAAATAAAATTTATAAAGCGCATGGCTGCACTAGCTAGTGCGTCCCCGCTCTACAGCAAGGATCCGATTCAGAAAAAAAAGGACAGCACAGAGAGAAGTCAGACAATGGAAAAGCCAGATGGAAAAAGCTACGTCTTGAGCTTTTTCCGAAAAACTATCTCCGACGACTCCAGCCGAAGCTCTATCGGGAGCTTATTCCAATGAGCGGCAACTAAGAAGCTAAAAGAGCGTCCGCCCATCCTGGCTCTACTGCTCCTCGGGATGTTGACCTGACCCACTCCACTAGATCTTAAACCCCACGTAGGCACATACGGGGTAAGGAAGTCATACAAATGGTAAGGGCCCTTCTTCTGTAAAATGCGATGGCTGACACACATGGTTTTAAACAAGACACGTTCCCTCACCGGAAGCCAATGCAGGGAAGCCAGAGCCTGGCTAGATGAGTCTCTCCTCAGGAGCATTAGTATGAGACGTGCAACCGCATTCTGGATTCGCTGGAGTCTCTGAACACATTTAATGTTGGCTCCTAAATATAGAGCAATACCGTGGTCCAAACGAGATGTCACAAGGGCGTGGACCATCGTTTTTCTTGCTGACACTGGGAGTATATCTAAGGTCTTCCGGAGAGTGCGCAGGACCCCAACACAATTTCCTGTCACTCGCCTGGTATGAGTCTCAAAAGACAGTTTGGTATCCAACCACATCCCCAAATTCTTTACCTGGTCCTTAGGAGATGGGGTCGAGCCCAAGGTTTGGGGCCACCAAGCAGAGGACCAGATCCAGGGGGCCTTACCAACAACTAAAACCTCCGTCTTGTTGCCATTCAGCTTAAGGCAATTTAAGGCCATCCAGGACGCCAACTCCTGAAGACACATTGAGAAGTTTAGAGCTGCCTCCTCAGAGTCTTGAGTAAGAGTCACCACAAGCTGAGTATCATCAGCATATGACACCACACTGACTCCAAACTTCCCTATAATCTCAGCCAGAGGAGTAATGTAGAGATTAAAGAGAGTTGGGCTAAGTATGGAGCCTTGCGGGACTCCTTGGTCCAACTTGACGCTTTTAGAGAGGAAAGGTTTCTGTGACACCTGAAAACTGCGGTCACGTAGGAAGGAACATAACCACTCCATCGCCCTACCCCCACGCCTCCTTCTCTCAGGCGTTGAAGCAGCGTGTGATGGGCAACAGTGTCGAAAGTGGCACTGAGATCTAAAAGGACTAGAGCAACTGTCTGTCCTGCATCTACCTGCCTACGGATCGTTTCCGTAGATAAGAGCAGAGCCGATTCGGTAGAATAAGTGGCACGGAAGCCAGATTGTGTAGGATGGAGAAGGTTATGGTGATTAATATGCGCAGTCAGTTGGATGTTTACCACCTTCTCTGCTACTTTCGCAAAATAGGGCAGGAGGGAGATGGGGCGAAGATTGTCCAGCTGACTCATACAGATGTTCGGTTTCTTTTTTAAAGGAATGACAATCGCCTCTTTCCATCTTTTAGGGACAACTCCTGATGAAAACGAAAGCTCAAGAAGATGTCTAATATAGGGCTCTATTACAACTAAACTCCCGCTAAGGATCTTAGCGGGGGCTGGATCTCTAGGTGAGCCGGACCTAATACCAAGGGCTATTTTGTTAAGTGTGTCCCTACTGGGGACACCAAAGTCACAGAGGCAATCCGCCTTAGGAAACCTGTGTACCCCTTTACTGCTAATGCCTCCCTGTTGGGCAGAGTCAGGTAAGGAGGTGTAGATCTTTCCCACCTTCTCCGCGAAGAATTCCGCTATCCTATTAGAGCTGACATCAGGAGCTGTTACTCTTGTTAATGATGTGATCTCTTTAAAAATATCTGTATATCTGTATGGAGGATTTAGTAGGTACGTGACTGACTGTATAAGTGAGTGATTAAATGTGTCTTACTGAATGCATGGGTTAGTGACTAAACTGTGTGAAAGTCTGTATCAGTCTGTCTGTTGTTGTGTAAGCTGCTGCATGGGTTGGTGAGTAGCTGCATGAGTGTCTATATGGGTTATTGATTGCTTGCCTGAGTATTTGTATGGCTGTCTGAGTGTGTGTGTGGGTGGGTGGAAGGTATGTGACTCTGTGCATAGATGCGTGAATGGTTGATTCACTGGGTGTATGGGTTCAAGAGTGCATGTGGAAACAGCTGTATGAGTGGGTGAGTGTGTGTATGGGTGTGTTGGTGAGTGAATGGATGTCTCAGTGGTACATGTGCAAGTAACTACATATGTAAAAGGCAGTATATGTGAGTGATGGTGTATATAAATAACTATATGTGAGAGTCAGTAATTGTGAGAATGGTTGCATGGAAGAGTGTGTATTTGTATCAGTGATTCTATAAGAGAGTAATTATGTGCTAGTATCTGTATGAATACGTGAGGTTGTGTCTGTATAACTGTATAGGTGAGAAAATGGAAGTATGATTGATTCTTTGCATTATCCCCTACCTGAGGAACCTGCACTGGCTCCCCGTCGACAAAAGAATCTACTTCAAACTCCTGATCCACGCACACAAGGCACTCCACAAAACTGGCCCAGCCTATCTCAACAGCCGACTCTCCTTCTACGTACCCGACAGGAACTTCCGATCCGCCGACCACGCCCTGGCCACGGTCCCTCGCATCCGGAGAACCATCTTCGGAGGCAGGTCCTTCTCCCATCATGCCGCCAAGACCTGGAACACCCTCCCCCTTGACCTACGACAAACCGAAGACCTGCTGTCTTTCAGGTGACAACTCAAGACCTGGCTCTTCGACCAGTAACAGCTCCTCCCCACTCCCCCTCCCAGCACCTTGAAACCCTAACGGGTATGTAGTGCGCTTTACCAATTTTGTGATTGGTTGATTGTTTGATTGACTGACTAAGTGTGTGAGTAACTCTGGATATGTGGCAGTGTGTGAGTGTCTGTATAGGTGTATGACTGCATATGATAGTGTTGTATTGATGAGTGTATGCATGTATGAGTGACAGTATGGGTGAATGAGTGGATGTGTGTGTAGACCTAGGAATCAGTCAGTGCGTATTTAGTAACTGGTATTGATGTGTCTATTTTTTCAAAAATGGTAGTCTGTATTTTAGAGTGGGTGTTTCAAAGGTTATATTCAGGTGTGAGGAGGTGCATCAGATATTCACGTGGATGATGTCATCAGTGGTGTCATTTGAGATGTCATCAGTGACGTCACTGACCATGTCATGAATGATGTAATATGTGATGTCATCAGCAGTGCATTGCGCGGGCGCGTTGTGGTAAATATTTCATTACCGGTACTATTTTTTATGCGGTAAAGTCTAGTAAGAATAACTCAGTAAATATAAGAGGCAGAATCCGTGGTATTAGAGGTTTTAAAAGGCTTTATTCCTATACAAAGGAATGCAATTCGAATTGCAGGCTTCTATTCCATCACCACGAAAGTTCAGGAAGGAAGGGCATACATTATTGACAGATAATTAGTTTTATAGGAAATGCATTACAGTGAAACAGATGCAAGAGGCGTAACAGCTGATAATACAGATATAATACACATACGTAACGGAAAAAGGCGTATACATGGGTGTAACTAAAATACGTCATTAAACATGATGTCACAAGTGGGTGGATCCATAAGAGAATCCTGCAATGTCAGCAGAAATACTTGGCAGAGATGCGCGCGCAGCCGCATGACGTGTGATTGGCGTGCAACTAGAGGGTGAAGGGGACTTGACATTTAGCTCTACATGTGGAGACAGAAGTCTGGGGGTCATGTCAACCTAATCCCAAATCATATCTAATATCCTATGTTTAAAGAACTGTGTAATCCGAAAGGAAAGGTCTCTAGGATAGAATCTATTCTATACTGACTGTTAGTGCGTGTACAAGCGTCTAAGTGTCTACATGAGATGCGAGGGGGTAGGAATATTCCATGGTAACGGGGCTATGAATTACTTGCATGTGGACAGCGAGGCCTGGCCCTTTGCACGGTAGCTGGAGGAATGTTTACCTAAACTACTAGACAGGAATGCATCGGATGAGGAGCGGAGCAGATAATCTTGAAGGTGAAATACAGTTTTTGGCAGGCAACAGGCTGGATCAGGCACCGTTAGCCGCGCAGGGAGTAGGACAAAGTTCATGGATACAGATGCAGGCTCAGACTGGAACTTTCAGAGGCAGAAGGCAGGAAAAGGCTTGATGACAGAATTCAGGGCCTACTCGCCTGAATCTGTAAAAATGTGGAAAGTGAACCACATAAAGTCGGTGGCCTTTCATACTTAGGAATGGAATATCTGACCCATTCATGGCGGATCTGAAAGAGGACATGTTGACGGTGGACGCACATGTATTTGCGTCTTCAAAACTGGAACTGGAGGGAACATACATGTACTTATAGCATGCACATGGAGCCGTTGGGGTCTACGATAGGGGACATAACTGATCACAAAAATTCATATTTCCTCATTCCCTCCTTGTCCCCTACGGACCCTCAGGAGATATCGATCTTCATCAATCCATCGATCTGTTCATATAGCATCATTTGTTCTTCTTTCTTCTTCCGGGATCTTGAACGAAAACTTGGATGTGGGATACACGATGTGGCACACAGACCACAAATCGCTGGCCCACATTGTAGACATAAGCAGCAACTGAATAGTATGAGAAAGCCAATACCTAGGAAGGATAGGATTCTCCATCCCCAGGCTGACAACACGCTCCAAAACCAACCGGACCAAGTCCAGGTGCCTGGACTCTGGTGTATCTGGCTCACAATCTTATGAAGGCGAGTTATGGCTTTATATACTGACGGCGAATTTTCTGGTATGAAAACGCAGCAACTTGATCCGATGACCCTACAAGCTCCGCCCCTATCGGCCAGGATGACGTCAAGGACAAGACGATTTTGAAGCACAACAATCCGCATAGCAGACTGCTCCTCTGTTAAATTGCCTAAGGCGGAAGTAGTCTCGTTCACTACTGCTTCAAGGGTTCTGGTTAATCTACGTATCAGCTTACTATTAGTGACTGTACCTATATAGGGAAAGAAACCTTTATTGAAATCTGTGTATTGCTCCCATGCTGCTTCAGTGTAATCGACAATTGGGAGATCTCTCTGCTGTCTATTGTGTAATAAATGGGTATTTCTATGATAATCAGGAGGAGCTAGGAAAACAGGTGGTAGAAGGAATGCTATGTAACAGGTACCATCCCAGTCTAGAGGTAGACGTATATATGCGGTCTGGCCACATATGAAGTAGGAATGACGGGAAGCTCTAAATGTAGACTTGCCTTGATCACTGAATTTTATTACAGTGGTGCATTTACTATGGCCCATGTGTATGGAACCATTCTTTCTTACACATAATTCCCCTTTTACTGGGAATACTGACATGGCGGGCAAGATTGGTGTAGCTTCAGATTCAACGTTCAGGATCATGAGGTTAAGTGTAAAATTACCTAATCCATATACTTCATTTTCTAGATCAGTTCCTGTTCTTTTGGGAAGTCCCTCCTTGTTAGGGTAGCAGACTTTAAGCAAAACTAGGTTCAGGTTTCCCCATACCCAGTTGTCTTGATAAACTGCGGAATTTGAATCTAGGGAATTAATCAAACTAAACCATGCTCCACAGGAGCCATTGTGTGTGAACGGATAGGGAAAGAGGGGCAAAACTCCCTTATAGTTCTGATAGGGAGGGAGTCGGCCACATATCCAACAATTTGTGGCATTGCTGGTCTGATGGGAATGATGTAACATACTAATGAATGTGTTGTTGCGCAGCGCAAATCTATAGGACAACTCATGCGGAGGTAATTCGCTAAAAGAATGTTCTGCAGTTACATTGTAAACACGTTTACAAATAGGGTAATACATGTGCAATAGTATGCTAGAAATAATGATCAGAAGACTTAGAAAAAACAAAATTAATAATGTTACTATGCAGTGACTACGAAGTGATTTACAATACGCATGCTTTTTAAGCTGCATCTGTTGATTTCTTTCTCTATTCCGGTCTAGAGGATACATGTCAGAGACAAATTCAACCGATTCACCTTGGAGAGGACTTAAACAATCAAATTGTCTGACTTGCTAGACCTTAACTTCAGTTTATAAAGTTCAGAGTTTGTTAATTCAGCCAAGGGGAGCTTTGAGTCTGTCTGTGAGGGAATGCAGGGCTGAGCGTTCACACTAGATGGTAGTCCATAAAATTTCTTGATATGACTCGAGTGCAACCACCCTTTACGTCCCTCAATCTTCACGGCTGTCCTTGTAGTTAGTAGAACCAATTTTGGCGATGTCCATCTAGGCTCCAGTTGGGTCTTCCGGTCAAAATTCCTGACCAAAACCAGGTCACCAGGAACCACGTCATGGGGCTTCACCTCAGTATTATCGGGAAAAGCTGCGGCTACCTGTGAACGACAAGATTGTAGTGCAGACATCAAGGAAGCCAGGTAATCTGTCAGCATATTACAGTCAACATCAGTGATTTTGCGAGGTATAGGCGTCCCCCACATATTTGGTGGTCTACCGAAGATCACCTCGTACGGGGATAGCCCTGTTCGAGAATGTGCTACCATTCTCATGTAAAAGAGCGCAACTGGTAAGGCTACTATCCAATCGACACCTTTTTCTCTACATATTTTGGACAATCTAATTTTCAGGGTTTGATTATGGCGTTCCACGAGACCTGCTGCCTCGGGATGTCGGACACAGTGGAATTTCCATTGGTAGCCTAACAAAAGGGAAACGTGTTTCATTAGTTCGGATGAGAACGGCTGGCCGTTATCTGAGTAGACAACACGTGGTAAACCGTACCGTGGGAAGAATTCTCGAACTAACTGTTTGGCAGTAGTCGGGGCAGTGTAATCTGAAACCGGGTAGGCTTCTGTCCAACGGGAAAGAGCACAGACAACTACGAGAACATATTTGAATCCTCGACATCGTTCCATCTGGATATAATCCATCTGGAGGACTTCAAAAGCATGATCGGGAGTTTGAAATCCACCCTGCTCTACGGGGATGCTTTTACCTGGATTAAACTGACAACATATCATACAGGTACGGACTTTTTGTTTAGCTGCGGCTCGTAAATGTTTGTTAAACCAGATGTGTTGAATGCTGTCTAGCATAGCTTTTTCCCCTAGGTGCGCTGGACTATGTATTGTGTTAATGATGACTTGAACCATGGAGTCGGGAAGAAACCATATAGATTTTTCCTTCGTCATCCATCCTTGATCCGTTTGGATCCCTCCTAATTCAGTCCATTTCTTTATTTCTTCTGGTGTAGCATGTGTCTGTATGTCAATTACATCAAGGGCGGGATCCTTAACTGTCATGCAATGTGTTGGTGTCGGAACTATTGTCTTTGTCGTGTCAGTTGCGTGAGTCTGATTCTGAGCAGTCTGTTTAGCTGTTCTGTCAGCTAGGTCATTACCCTGAGAAATGATATCGGTAACTTTTGTGTGGGCTTTGCATTTCATAATCGATATTGCAGTAGGTAGATGAATCGCGTCTAATAGGGCTTGGATGAGGGGTCCGTGTTGGATGTGGGCACCGTGAGAAGTTAAATAACCTCTCTCTCGCCACAGTACGCCGAAGTCATGGACGACTCCGAATGCATAACGTGAATCTGTGTATATGTTGACTTTCTTATTTTTGGCTTGAATACAGGCTTGTGTCAGAGCGATGAGCTCTGCTGCTTGAGCTGACAAAGTGTTAATACAATTTGTTTCAATGACTTCAGTGTCTGTTGTGACTGCGTAAGCGGCCACTAATTCTCCTGTACTTGTTCTCATACATGACCCATCTACATACAATGTCAAGTCTGGATCTGACAAAGGGATATCTGTCAAGTCTTGTCTGGGTTTCGTCGTGATAGTAATGACTTCGACACAATCATGTGCCAATGGATCTGTTCCGCCTACTGGTAACAGTGTGGCAGGATTTAACGTATTACAACGTCTGATTTCTATGTGTGGCTGAAACAATGTTAATTCGTAACCGGTGAGTCTCGCTATAGTCAAGTGTTGTGTTTGTGTGCGGTTCAAGAGAACCTCTTCTGCGTGTGGTACTTGTACTGTCAATTGGTGTCCTAACACTATGGCATCGCTTTGTCTGATTGCTAAAGCTGTTGCTGCCACCGATTTCAGGCACGCAGGAAGAGCCTGAGCTACTGGATCTAATGTACTAGAGAAATAAGCACATGGTTTGTGTGATCCTGCTTGTTCCTGAGTGAGTACTGACAAGGCAGTACCTTCGCGTTCTGTAACAAAGAGTGTAAACTGTTTACTGTAACATGGTGTTGCTAAGACAGGTGCTTGGCATAAAGCTTTCTTTAAGCTTTCAAAGGCATGTGTATGTTCTTGAGTCCAAGGGAGGACAGTCGATGTGGCTGCCTCCTGTGTTGTCAACTGGATGAGTGGCTTTGCTAGAAATGCATATTGAGGGATCCACTGCCTACAGTATGAAGTGAGGCCTATAAAAGCCCGCACCTCCTTTTGTGTCTTGGGGGGTGGCATGTTAGCAATTAACTGGATGCGGTCGGATGTAAGCTGCCTTCCCTCCTTGGACAGCGAGTGCCCAAGGTAAACAACTCGCTGGACACAGAATTGCAGCTTAGAAGGGGACACCTTGTGCCCCTTGTCAGCCAGAAATTTTAAAACCGTCAGTGACGCTTTTTCACATTCACGTTCGCTTCGGGCGGTGATCAGCAGATCATCGACATATTGAAGCAAGGCAGTGTTAACTGGCATGTAGATACTGTCAAGTTCTCGTTTCAGTGCTTGGCTATAGATGCTGGGGCTTTCTGTAAATCCTTGAGGTGCGCGTGTGAATTTAAAACTTCGTCCATTTAAACTGAATCCGAACAGATATTGACTTTCCGGATCTATTGGGACGCTAAAGAAAGCATTCTTGAGATCAATTACAGTGAAGAACGTTGCTTCTGAGTCAATAGCTGTGAGTAATGAAGAGATATCTGGGACCACAGGGTATTGTGGTACAATACATTTATTTAGTTCGCGCAGATCAATAACTAATCGATATACTGGTGGTGCTTTTGGATCCGTTCTTTTAAGAATCGGAATTATCGGGGAATTACATACATTGGAGTCGGTTTCGACAACCACTCCTTGTGCAATGAGCTCGTCAATGATTTGCAGCAAAGCCACTACAGCATCTGGTGGTAACTTGTATTGTCGCATTCGTGGTAGTACTACTCCTGTTTTCAGTGTAACTCGATATGGTGTAATGTTCATGCAACCAACATCAGTGGGGCCTTGTGCCCATAAATGTGTAGGTAAATTCTGCAGTCGGTGATCCATGTCTCTGGACACGTAGTGACCTTTAAAGTCACGTAAAAATAATCGTACTCCTTCCGGAGAACAACATATTATAGCTCCTAGAGCTTTCAATGTTTTTATACCTAACAAGTTTTCTGGACATGATTTAGTAAGCAATAAATCTGTAGTACGTGTCAATGGACCGACCGTAAGTGGAAGAGGTTGTGTTACGTCATTAATGATAGGTTTTCCTGAGAATCCAAGGGAAATATTCTGTGAGCCTGAGAGGGGTGCCCCTGGAACTTCACTGCGTCTTATAGTTGTTCTGCTTGCCCCTGTATCAAGTAAAAACTTTCTGTCTTCCCCTAATAGTTCACTATGTACATAAGGTCCCTCTTGGTCTACAGGAACCTCAATAAGGGGTAAGCCAACTTCCCTCTCTAGGCTATTTCATGTATATCGCTGATAATCGGGATAATCTGCTTGTGCATACTGATACATCTGTTGTGTCGTTGCTTGTGTTGCAGCAATAGGCTGCGCTTGTGGTGGTGCTACGATCTGTTGTGGAGCTGCCTGTTGTGGAGCTAGCTGTTGCGGAGCTAACCTAGGTTGTGTATGCTGAGGGATTTGTTGTTGATTCTGATCCTGTCTAGGTGGACGTGGTCTTTCCTGGGTTCTACCTGTGGCAATATTATGTTTCAGGACTGGACAATCGTGTATATAATGACCTTGTTGTTTACAATAGTTGCATGTCCCTTTCGTTGGACCTGCGGAATCACCCTTTTGATGACCATCGGCTGGAACTGACTGTGCAACAAGCATTTTCATTTTTGTATCTTTCATACGTCTTTGTTCATGTTCTTGTTCTTCTCTAATTCTATTGTGGTGATATTGTAACATCTGTAACATCTGTGATGGGGTATTACCTTGCCAGGTACTTTCGAATTTCAATACTCTATTCTTGACTTGCAGCAGAGAATTTTCAACTAATTTTGTCACAAACAGATGTGGATATGACTCACTACTGGCTTTTATGCCACTATTTATACCAAAACATTTTTCAAATCGGGAATAGAAATCACTAGTGTCTTCATCTGGCTTTTGTTTACAGG